>NC_083230.1:107440547-108054455 GCF_032191835.1 Heteronotia binoei
TAAATTATTCTGTAAACCAACTTGAGTTCTGCTACAGAGAAAGGCAGCTACTAAATGCTTTAAATAAATAACTTTAAATAAATGCCTTAAATAAATAACTAGTTTAAGGAAGTATCTGCTTTTGTCCATCTTTTAATTTACTGCCTATCAGCTTCATCAGATGCCCTCAAGCCGTAGAATTTTGAAAGAGGGAAAAGAAGTTCTCTTTGTCAACTCTCTCCACCAAGTACATAATTTTGTAAACCTCTGTAATGTTTCCTCTTAGTCACCTTTCCCCCCTGAATGGTAAAGTACCAGAATTTTCAGCCATTCCTCACAGAAAAGGTGCCCGGGCCCTTAATCATCCTGGTTGCTCCCTACTGTACTTTCCCCCCAGTTTTTACTCTTCCTAATCTCATGTAAGATAACTGCCATTTTGACCCGGTTTTAGGCTGGCTATCTTAAATTCAAAACAGCAATTCAAAGCTATGCAGACTGTGGAATTTCTCTCATTAACACCTTGGCTCACAAATCCACACAAAATAAATCATCTTTATAAGTGTCTGGACCAGTGTTTCCCAAAGTGGGCAATATTGCCCCCTGGGGGGCGGTGGAATGATCCAGGGGGCCAGTAATAGCCTTGGGTGCAATGGGAGGGGGCAGTGAATAAAAATAAGGGAGCGGTAGAAGCATAAACGGAGAGGAGAGGAGAGGAGAGGAGAGGAGAGGAGAGGAGAGGAGAGGAGAGGAGAGGAGAGGAGAGGAGAGGAGAGGAGAGGAGAGGAGAGGAGAGGAGAGGAGAGGAGAGGAGAGGAGAGGAGAGGAGAGGAGAGGAGAGGAGAGGAGAGGAGAGAAGAGAAGAGAAGAGAAGAGAAGAGAAGAGAAGAGAAGAGAAGAGAAGAGAAGAGAAGAGAAGAGAAGAGAAGAGAAGAGAAGAGAAGAGAAGAGAAGAGAAGAGAAGAGAAGAGAAGAGAAGAGAAGAGAAGAGGTGTCAAAACATCACGTTTCTGGGAGGGGTCCAGAATTTCTAATTTAGAGGAAAAATTCCAATTAACAAAAATAGAGGGTTCCTTTTTATTTGCTACCTAGTACGAATTCACCCAATTAGACTAGTAATGAGGACCAGAACTCCTTCCAATTAAAATATAAGAAGGATGCAGTTTATTTACAAGACAGAATAAAAAATAGAGGTGTACAGACAAACAAGAAAGACAGAAACAAAAAACCTTACTAGTCTATCCTAGCTAAAACTTGCTATAGCTAGCAGCTTCTCAAGGTAGCTTGCAGTTTCTCTCTCAGCAATACAGTTCAAGTCAGGAGAGTGGAAGCACTGAGGCAATTACACAAACTTCTCTAAAGAGTTTCAACCTGTAGCTTGCTCCTCACAAGGTTTTCTGCAGAGCATCAAGCTTCTTACAGTCCTCTGGTTACCAGGTGGTCGCTTCTGTTGATTTCAGCCAACCACAATGCCCCAGACACAGAGAACGATTTCCCACTCACCTTACGCCACTATCAAGTTCCTCTTCTCAGCGGGGCTTCCCTCCGATTTTACACTATCTGCCCCAGGGCTGCAGCTAGCGTCCACTTTTTCACACCACAAACAGAAACTGGATTTTAGACGTTTCTGTTTGCAGCGCGAAAAAGCCGAAGCTAGCTGCAGCCTCAGGACAGTTAGTGTGAAATCGGACAAAAGCCCCAATGAGAAGAGGAGCTTGAGAGTGGTGTAAGATGAGTGGGAGATGGGTCAGAGTGACTTCTGCAGGGACAGCGCATGGGAGTAGGTGGATAGGTGCCACCCTGCCAGGGGGCTATGCTGGGCACCCCCTTACTCTCCCTTCTCTTGTGGCACGATTGCACCAGCCAACAGGCAAGCCAAGAGCCCCAGGCAGTGCTGCCACGCCACCACTTTCCTTTGCAGCGCAAACAAGCTTGTGCTTGTCAGATGCTTCCTTGGAAGATCCTACGAAGAGCGCCCCATTTTACCACTGCCCGTTGCTTTCAGGTTGAAAGCGGCTGGGCGGGGCACCTTCCCATTGCGTTAGTTGGAGCTGACAAGGGGAGGGTGGATAATAATTGTAAAGAAATCTCAAAAATTCCCTGTGTATGGGACTGTTACTATGGTTGATTTTATAACATAATTTCAGAATTTCAAGCTTCAAAGTGTCTTCTTTACAGCATCTTTGTTTACTCTGTGTGCAAATATGTCACTGCATCAAGTCCACTTCTGGAAGGTAGATTTCCAGGGGGGCGCTGCGTAACTTTTTCTGAAAAGGGGGCGTTAGGCCAAACAAGTTTGGGAACCTCTGGTCTAGACATTCTAGCTATTAAAATACATTTGAAAAGATTAGACTAGAGTGCTCAAAAAGGATTAGTTAACAAAGGGCAAACTGTACGAGCTTAATGTTTATTACCTTTTTCAATTGTTATGATTTCTAAGAGCCCATCATCATCACCACCTTATGGGACTCGGGGCTCAGAATGTTTTTCACTTGGAAAGACCACAGCTGGCTGGGGGGTGGGAAATCACATGGCAAGAGAACACTGTCTCGAAGCCATGCATATTTAACATATGATGTTGAAACATATGTTAATTTGATGCAGGTTTCCAGCTCAGGAAAGACACTTGATGCAGTCTTAATGCAGTTATAAAATGTGAGGGGCTGGAAACACAGGAATCATTTCCCTGAATGTCAACAAAACTTAACACAGAGTAAACCTTTGGCCCTGTTTAACTAGCACACCTATGGTGCCTTTCCCCATGTCTTTAGGCTGTACTCTCTTTTCATACAGAGGCTAGATGGTCATCAATGCTGATTCTGTAAACTTAGGCAGATCATTGGAAGGAGGGCAGGAAGGGTTGCATCAGTGCTTAGTTCTTGTGGCCCTTTCTTACATACCCAGGGGAATGCTGGTTGCCACTTTGGGGTCAGGAAGCAATTTTTCTCCAGATCACTTTGGCCAGTGATCCTGGAGGGGCTTTTTTTTAGCCATCTTCTAGGCATGGAGCAGAAGTAACTGGAGGGTGTGGGGCAATGTTCCCTCTAAGCTGCAGAGTTGTGTGAGCAACAATTCTACTTTGTGAGCACGGCCGGCGCATCCATTAGGCAGCATGAGGCAGCTGCCTGGAGCACAGCCCTGGGGGGAAGAGAGCTGGTTTTGGCCCTCTCGCCTGCCCTCACCTCTGCAGCAAGAGAAATAGCGAGTTTGCACCGGTCGCCATGGGGTTTCCGTGTTTGGTGTGCATGCATGCAGCTCGCTTGCCATTGCTCCGCCCCTTGAATTTGTGCTTCCAAGCACAGACATGAGGGATGGAGTGATTGCATGCGCACACATGTGCATGCTGAACCCAGAATCCCCGTGGCGACCAGCGCCGAGCTCACACTCGCTTAGGAGGTGAGGGGCACCGGGACTAAGTGGGGAGGGGGGAAGTATTTGTGAATTTCCTCCATTGTGCAGGGAGTAGGACTAGATAGCTCTGGAGCTCCCTTCCAACTCTATGATTCTCCAGCCTTTTCAGATCTTGGATATCACCTTCACTTGCAATAAGAAATGTGAGAGCCATTTCTAATGTTTTTCATCATGCAAGGCATTTTATTGCTTCAAGCAGATGTGTGACCTGCTGTCTCTCTTGTTGGAGCAAGCCAATTCCCGGCAGTGCCATAAGTCAGCCCCAGCTGGTCATCCAGTGCCTCCTTCCCAAGGTGGCCGGGAGCATGCCAGGCTCCTGTGGCATGCTGGAATCCTCTTCATTTTCCCACTTGGGTGGTGAACCTGCCCTACTGCCACCTGTGTCAACCCTTTCCCTTCCCTGAACCTTGCTGAAAGTATATACCAGGGGTGGCCAAACTGTGGCTTGGGAACCACAGGTGGCTCTTTCACATTTATTGTGTGGCTCTAGAAGCCCCCACTGCCCCGTCAGCTGTCTAGGAGAAGGCATTTGTCTTTTTAAATCATTTCTCCAAGTCAAGTCAGCTGGCAGCTTGGAGAATGTATTCAAAGTTAAAGTTGCTTCTTTCCACCTCTCCCTCCCCCATCTATTTTCCTTCCTGCCTGCCTGCTCTCTAACATCTGATGCTCATGTCTTGCGGCTCTCTAACATCTGACATTTATTCTATGTGGCTCTTAAGTTAAGAAAGTTTGGCCACCCCTGGTATATGCCCACACTTAGAAGCATAGAATCATAGAGTTAGAAGAGATCTCCAGGGTCATCTAGTCCAACCCCCTGCACAATGAAGGAAACTCACAAAAACCTCCCCACAAATTCACAGGATTATACTTATGCTGATTTTTTTGCGTGTTCTAGATTTCTTTTTTCCCCAATTTTTTTTTATTTCCAATAAATACTTATACAACATAAAAAAGAAAAACAACAAAAAGGAACAGAACACATTATATCAACACAAAATACAATAAACAATAAACTGGAGGGTGAGAACTTTAGTGTGTTGTTTACCACTTATTTCATCCTTCATATATACAATTCCTCTTTTAACCTAACTCCACATTTCTTGTTACTACTTCTCCCCGCCACCCCCCGCAAAAAAAAATACTTATTCTGACTTAAAAGCCTCTATCTCAGAATGCGTTGTGAGGGGGAATCAATAAATAAAATATAGAATCAGTGCATGTTTGTAGTTTAGAAAAATGAGAAAAAAACTCATTCTACATAAAAATCAGGATTGCTTTCATTCCTCATAGCAAAGTGCCTGGGGTGGGGGAGGGAAAGGTGGAGTAAGAGGATTCCTCTTCAGTCAAGGGGAAACACCACACGTTTACAAACCACGTGAATCTCAGTTGTTGTTTTCAGCTTTTGAACAAAATAAAAATAGTTCGGGGCTGGGTCAGTGGCGACATCTCCGAAAGTTTCCTTTGCAGCCTGAAAGATCCCGATAGCGTCTCCACTCTTTTGGTCATGATACTAAGTAAACTTCTTTACTGGTGTCCGTTGACTCTTCCTCATAGTTGAAAATATTCAAGAAACGTTTCTCTTCATCAGCACTACTGGGAAATGCTTCCACTTTCGCGTTCACTTTATTCCATTTCCCCACAGTCAGGTCACTATTTTATGCCTGAAATCTCATTTTAGTAACTAAGAATAGAAGTAGTAAAACACTCTTGGGAAATGGGCAGAATAGCATGAATCAATATGGGGGAGGGCGGACCTCTGGCCATTTTCAATCTGATTTCTTATACAATTCTCTTAAAATGCATCAGTGTACTCTTTCAGCTGCACAGAAAGATATAAACATGGCATGTTCATTTTTTAAAGACCGGTGTGTTTCTCCACCCCCCACCCCAACTCTAGCATTGCTCTTCAAGTTGTTTTTGAAGCTCCCCTGAATTTTAAAGATAGGGTTGGGGGTGGGAGATAAAGAGACTTACTGGGTACACAGATCTAACTGTTCATGTCTTTGGATTTCAGAGTTTCCTGCACATGTTCAGTGTACCAAGCTAAGATTACCCAACAAATCAGCTCACCTAATTGCACACCAACCAGAGAAATAAATAAGTGATCAGTTATTTATGCAATTATCTTGACTTTTAAAATATATATATATATATTGTTTCCTCTTTGGAAAACATCTATAAGATATAGAAATGTTGAACAAACTTACCCCGATAGTAGAATAGGCACAGATCAGAAAGAACAAACCACCGTTTCTTCCATAGCTTCATGCCAGTGCTGTCCTGCGTGACAAACGTACAAACCACAAACATTGGTCATTTAAAGATAACCAGTAAGAGGCAACAGTGCAACTGAAGCTGTTTTTATTCAAGAACAAAGGAAAATGGGACTCCCTGCCATCCTTCTTGAGATGACATCCCTCTTTACTGTGATCAGCTGAGGTCGACTTCAACAAATCAACCTATACCTTGAGTAGGAAAGGTGTTGTGTTATCACTAGTTCTTTCTGCCAGAAAATGATGGGTCCCACTGAACAATGTATAGGACCCTGGTACGCACAGGAACAGATTAAGAATGCCATTCCCTCTCCAACTGGAGCAGAATGTGTTACTTTTCCTAGTTCCAAAGCTTAGTTTAACCCAGGATTTGCCAAGTCTCTACTCTAATGCTCATTTAAAAGGGCAAACTACAACCTAAGAAGTAATTTGTGTAGCCTCTGCAAGGAGCATTTCACTTGTTCCTCATTGACTGGAGCTGTAAGGCATGACTTGCATGTATGATTCATCAAAGAACAGTCAACGCAAACAGAAGTCATCTTTATATGCCAAAAATTACACTAACAAACACAGATCCCTATTTGTGATTCTTTTAATCTGCTAAAAACATTCCCATGATTCCACACTGCCCACTTATATTAAGTACTGCTGTTTGCCATTCCCATTTTATCTGATGAAGTCTGCTTAAGAGCATACGAAACTTAGCTGGTCTTAAAGGTGCACTTGTCTACTGCTTTGTTCTATTGCTTCAGACCAACCGGGCTGCCTACTGGGATCTATCTTCCAATGAAGACATTTTTTGCATTGGTCTAAATGACGAATGACCAAATGACACGCATCTATGCATGAACCAGCCTGGAGTGTTTGTTCCCACAGGTAGCTCCCAGATGGCTGGGAATGCACATAGCCTATTTATTCTGTTTCCACTCTAGTATTCCACATTTAGAAACTAAGTCCTATCTAATAGTAAGGAGATAAGAGCATCAAACTCTGTAACCAGAAAGCCCCGAATCAACACAAGGATGCTGAAAGGCCTCAACACCCATCAAATCAGGCATTCCAATTGCACAAAGAGCAGGGAACTGATATAGCAGAGGTGGCCAAACTGTGGCTCGGGAACCACATGTGGCTCTTTTACACATATTGTGTGGCTCTCAAAGTCTCTACCGCCAGCTTGGAGAAGGCGTTTGTCTCTTTAAATCACCTCTCTGGGTCAAGCCAGTTGGTGGCTTGGGGAATGCATTTAAAGTTGCTTTCTTTCTACCTCTCTTCAGCCATCTATTTGCCTTCCTTCCTTCCTTGCAGCTCTCAAACATTTGACGTTCATGTCTTGTGGCTCTCAGACATCTGACATTTATTCTATGTGGCTCTTACGTTGAGCAAGTTTGGCCACCCCTCTGATATAGTATTATCATGCTCCCAGTTCATGCCATGACGCTAGTGAACAGGGCCATTGCATTTTTACAGGGGATAGCAATTCTTGAAATTTCAGGGGTGTAACCAGTGTGACAAAGGGGTTAAGAACATAAAAACATAAGAGAAGCCATGTTGGATCAGGCCACTGACCCATCCAATCCACACCCTGTATCACACAATGGCCAAAACCCAGGAGCCATCAGGTGATCCACCAGCAGGGCCAGGATTCTAGAAGCCCTCCCAATGTTGTCCCCTAAGCACCAAGATGCCCTGGAAGTAGTGTTCCTTCTATACCTTGTGGCCAATCTCTGCTCCATGGACTTATCCAATCCCCTCTTGAAGCTGTCTATCTTTGTAGCCACTTCCTGCTGCAGTGAATTCTAAATGTTTTTGTCTCACTACAGATGCTAATGTTTTGCCTCCAAGCACTTCCTCTCTGCTCTAATTAAGCTTATTACAGTGTGCATGGTACTGAGAGCCAGTTTGGTGTAGTGGTTAAGAGCAGCGGACTCTAAGCTGGAGAACTGGGTTTGATTCTCCACTCCTCCACATGCATCCAGCTGGGTGACCTTGGGTCAGCTATGGCTCTCTCTGCCCCCTCTCAGCTCAACCTACCTCACGGGGTGTCTGATGTGGGGAAGAGGAAGGGAAGGAAATTCTAAGCAGCTCTGAGACTCCTTTGGGTAGTGAAGGGCAGGGTATAAAACCACACCACCACCATGTCCTCCTCCTTTTGCATTCTTCACAAGCATTCTTTACTAGATCCCTCCCACAGGGCCGGATTAACAATTAGGCCAATTAGCCACTGGCCCACACCTTTAGGGGCCCCGTTTCCCTCCTGCTTGCAGCCCTCCCAGCCTGCACACACAGCCAGCAACTGAGTTGCTCCTTGCCTGACTTGCCTGGTGTGGCTGCTGCCGGCATAATTGCCAAGTGTGCCTCTCTCTGCCTCTTCCCTGCGGTTTTGTCAAAGGGGCTTTTGAGAAGGTGCCTGCAGGCTGCAGTGGGGGCCGCAGGCACTGGGGCAGGCACTCCGACTCAGATAATTTTCCAAGATTTCGACTGCCTAGGGGCCTCCACAGGGCTTAATCCGGCACTGCCCTCCCACCTTCTGACTCAGATCTGCTAAAAGGACTCAGATCTGCTAAAAGGACTCAGATCTGCTATTAAATAGTGGGTTCGATGCATGAGGAGACTTAGCTGCAGTTGATCACAGCTCTTTATTAGTGATTACAAAATTATCTAGGCAGACTAAGGCTACTGTACTGAGCCAACAAGGCCAACTATATACACTCCAATGTTCCTGCGCTAGAACGTCATTGGGTCATTTGAACTAGCAGGGGGCTGGTGATTGGCCTGGGGAAGCAGAGATTTAGATCCTGCTTCCCATTGTTACCGTGTTCCCAAGTTCAGTCCAAAAGGCTCCAATGAGCCAGGCAAGAACTAATAACCCACATCAAACATAGAGTCACACGTATACAACATCTGCATTTCTACACTACTGTGTTTGACCAAAGGAATCTTGACTCTCAAAAGCTTCAGCCCTGAACCTCTTACTGCTCTCTAAGATGTCACTGGACTCAAACCTAACTGTGGTGCTGCAAGCCAGCCTGGCTATCCTCTCAAACTATCCACACTAGCAGGTACTTCGAAAGACTCCTCCTACCTCAAACCTAGGATGACTCTTGGCAGTCAAAGCAGACAGTATTGAGCTAGACAGCCTAATGGTCTGATTTGATAATAAAGCAGCTCTGTGTGTGTTGTGAGGAAAGGAGCGTTTAAAGGAGCTGCACAATCCATTTCTCCCCTCCAAGGGTGTCTTTACTCTACTACCATCCATATTGTTGCCATCAAGTAAATGTGCCCCCTGCCATATAAAAACTTCATTCCTAAAGCAATTTTATTGGCTTTTTATGTCCGCAGCCAATTTGCAATGCATTTCTCAGAATGAACGGCGACCACCGACCAAAGCAAGCGTGCACGCCGTCAGATAATAAAATTTAATAAATATGTTAATCTGTTCCAAAAAGAAAAGGCAATTGTGAATTTTAAGTATACTACTGCAGAATGCTCAGGAGATAATATCCAGGAGAGGTACAACGACAAATGCCAAACCGCTGAATATTCAGAAACATAAAAAGGGCATCTGTGGATGATTCTGTTAAGATCCTTCGGATGATTAGTTATCTGTTTCCAAGCTGTGCATCCTAAGGTAGAAAATATTTCACTTGTGCTCCTTTCTCTGAATAATGTTATCATCTCACATCTCCAAATGCTACTAAAAGGTGACAGCGAGACTCTCATCTGATAGGAATCTTATTTCAGATAGATCATTTGTTTTACTTATGGAAAATCAGCTATATACCGGGACACTTAAGGGTTGCTAAGATGTTCCAAATAAGTGTTTGAATAAGAGTTTAAGCTTTTGCTGTCAAGCTCTATGCTGACTTGCTCTTCCATTTGTCCCAAGGTCAAGAGAATAAAGCTGCCTTGGGGAAAGAAAATGCTAACTCCTTGGATAGTTTATACATAAAGTCAGCAGCTTCTCCCCCACCCCCCACTCCCAATTTTATTTGAAACATTAACAACACAAAAGATATAATTAGTAACACAATGAATAATATAAAATATGAAACAAAACTGCATCCAATCTAAAACCCTAAGCAAAAAATTTCCCCCTATAATTCGATACTCCATTATTCCCCTGTTCATTGCACATTAACCTATTATCATTTAAAAGTAATTTATCCTTTTTAAACATATATATATATATATATATATATGCTCCTGAAACGAGATTAGATGACAGAATTTCTCTCCCTTGAAGAAACTGAACTATAAGAAACCAGACTAATTGAAATGTTTTCTGATAAGTAACTAAATTTTGTAACCCTGAAGAGAGATCTAATTTACCCAACACAAAATGATCCAAATAGCGTTATACCATTCCTCCAATCTGGGCCCTTTTTTTCTGTCTCCATTTACTTGCAATTTCTAACTTAGCAATTGCTAATAATGTTGACACCATGACTGGTTTGGTTTTATCTAACTTCTTCAGTAGCTTCTGATTGTATGGTGCTGAGACCCCTCCCCTCTCCAAACTCCGCCCTCCCCAGGCTGCACCCTAAAAAATCAGGTAGCTTACCTGTAATTGAGGAACTTCGAGTGGTCATCTGTGCATTCACACCTATGGATAAGGCGCTTGCACCAATCTCAATCGGTACGTTAAAAAACTCGGGATTTTTGCGCCCCGCTCTCAGCGGCCCTGCGCAGAGGTCCTACTGTGTATGCCCACTGGGTAGGGCTCGGACATCCCGCCAGTTCCTTCTGACTGCTGTCCAAAACAAACTATGTCCAGGCGGACTGACAGAAGTGAGGAAGGAGGGTGGGAGGTGTGAATGCACAGATGACCACTCGAAGATCATCAGTTACATCTAAGCAACTTGTTTATCTTCTTCGTCGTCTCTGTGCCTCACACCCATGGGAGAATAGCAAGCAGACCTACCTGGAGGAGGGAGCTGGAAGTCAAACTGAAGAAGCCGCTTGCAAGACCAGACGTCCCAACTGAGCCCTCTGGTGGCGACGGACGTCTAGAGTATAGTGCCTCATGAAGACATGTGGTGAGACGCATGTCGCTGCCTTACAGATGTCATTCAAAGAGGCTCCCCTGAGAAAGGCTGTGGATGTGGCCAACGCTTTAGTAGAGTGACCTCTAATAGGTTCAGGCAACGGTCTCTTAGCTAGAAGATAGCAAAGTTTGATTGTCTCAGTCAGCCACTTAGACAACCGTTGAGCAGAGATCTTCCGACCCTTTTGTGGTGTGGGATAGGAGACAAACAAATGAGGGTCACTCCTGTAAGCCCTGGTTCGACTCAGAAAGAACAACAGAGCACGCTTCACATCCAGGGAGTGCAACCGTTTCTCTTCAGAGGAAAAGGGGTTTGGAAACAAGGTAGGTAAATCACTCTCCAAGTTCAGGTGAAAGCCTGAAACAACCTTAGGAAGGAAGGTCATATCCAGAACAAGGGACTCCACCCTCATGAAACCTCAAATAAGGAGGATCACACCGTAGCACCAGGAGCTCCCTAACTCGTCTGGCAGAGGTAATGGTGACAAGAAAGGCAGTCTTCCAAGACAGCAAGTTCAACGGGCAAGTCGCCATGGGTTCAAAAGGCCTACCCGAGAGCTTATCCAAAACTAAAAGTAGGTCCCAAGGTTCAAAGAGATGCCTTATTGGGGGGTGAAGGCGCAACAACCCCTTTAAGAAATGCTTTGTCTGTGGATGTGCAAACACAGAGCAGTTGTCAATGTTCTCGTGATTAGCAGATATGGCAGCTAGATACACACGAAGCGATTAGTGGTTAAGGCCGTAGTCCACTAATGAGAGCAAAAAGTAAAAAATCAGGGGTAGTCCGCATTTACTGGGTTTGCAGCGCTACCCCTAGCAAAAGTCTGAAACCTAGTCCACTTATAAGCATAGGCCCTGCATGTAGACGGCTTCTGACTATTTAGTAGCACATGTCGGGCCCTTGCTGACAGGCTCTCCTGCCGATTCTCCATGCCGTCAATTTGAAGTGCGGAACATTGCGATGTAACAACAAGCCCCCCTGGACCGACAGGAGGTCGGGTTCCGCTGGAAAGAGATGAAAGGCCCCTTTAGCTAGTCCCAGAACGATAGGGAACCAACTCTGATGGGGCCACCATAGTGTTATCAGAATGCAATCTGGGTTCTCCTCCAAGATCTTGATGACTACTCTGGTCAGCAGAGGAAGAGGGGGGAACAGGTACAAGAAGTGCTCGTTCCAAGGGAACAGGAGACCATCTCCCAGAGAGTCCAGATCCCCTCCACCTCTGGAACACAACAGAGGACATTTCCGATTCTGCAGAGTGGCAAAGACATCCACCTGTGGTTGACCCCAACGGTTGAAGACCAGAGTCAGACAGGTCTGGTTTATTTCCCATTCGTGCACCTGTGCTGCTCCCCTGCTGAGGGAGTCTGCCTGCACACCGAGTTCCCCTGGTAGGTGGGACGCCACCAGAAAGGACTGTAGGGAGATGAACTCTTCCCAAATGTCAAGAGCTAGGGTACAGAGCTTCCTGGACACAGTCCCCCCTTGTCTGTTCATGTAGCTGAGGGCTGTTGTGTTGTCTGTTAGGATCGCTACTATCCTGTTCTTGATAAGAGGCTTGAAAGATCTGAGGGCATACTGAATCACCAGCATACTGAGGGCATACTAAATCACCAGCAGTTCTAAGAAGTTGATGTGATGGCAAGCAAAGGAAGGAGGCCATGGGCCACCAACACAAAGGCCCTCCGCATGAGCTCCCCATCCTCATAGATACGCATCTGTCATGATGGTGGTTACTGGTGAGAGACGATGGAATGGTGCCCCCTGAAGCAGGTTTGTATCCTGTTTCCACCAGTCCAACGACCTCAGGACCGAGTGGGGAATCTGCAGGACTGTTGCAGGTGAGTCTGTGGAGTTGCAAAAGTGTTGCACGAACCGAAGCTGAAGTGTTCTCATGCGAAGCTTTGCAAAAAGAAGAACACTGGTCCTCACTGCCATAAGCCCTAGTAAACGCTGGATTTGTAGGGCCGTGCCCTTTTTGTGTAGTTGTAGGAATTCCACTAAAGACACGATGTTGTCTACTCTCTGTCTGGGAAGGAAGGCCTTGTGGAGAGAGGTGTCCAAGACTGCACTGATGAACTGTACTCTCTTTGCTGGTAGTAACTGAGACTTCTTCTGGTTGATTTGCAGGTCCAGTGTGGCTAGAAGGTTCAGAGTAATCTCTAAATGTCGACAGAGGAGAGCCTCTGAATCTGCCACAACCAGCCAGTTGTCGATGTGTGGAAAAACGACGTCTCGGAGATGGAGGTAGGCCGCAACTACCACTTGGTAAACACCCTCAGGGGAGCGCTTTGTACTGGAAGTGGTCTGCTCCAATAGTAAAACGGAGGTATTTCTTGTGCTCCGAGTGGATGGTAATATGGAAATACGCATCCTGCAAGTTCAGCGTGGCCATCCAGTCTCCCTGCTGGATTAGAAGAAGGATGCTCTGCAAAGTTGACATGTGGAATTTTTGGTAGTCGTTCAAGTCCCAGAGGTTCATAATGGGCCTTATGCCCTTGTCCTTCTTGGGAACTGCAAAATACCGAGAGTAGAACCCATGACCCTTCTGAGAAGGATGAACTCTTTCTATCGCTTGCTTGTGCAACAGGTTCTGCACCTCTTCCAAGAGGGCCGGGGAGGGAGATGTCATCACAAACTTCGAGGAGGTTGGAAGTTGAGTGAACTCTATCACATACCCTTCCTTTATTATAAATAGCACCCAACAATCTGATGTGATGTGCTGCCACGCTAGTAGGAAAGGGAACAAGCACATTGGTCCAGAAGAAAGGGGAGGGAGGGCCGGGATAGTCAAAGCTACATAGTCAAAGGCCCTGCTTGGGGTTACGAGACCCCTTAGCCCTGGGTTGCTGAGTAGACGCTGAAGAGAACTTGCCCTTAAGAGTCAAATGCTGACTTGTTGCCAGGGTAAGCAGAACGCGGCTTCCAAGATTGGTCAGATGACTGTTTCTGGAACGATCTCTTATTCCAGGGTTTATGCCACGGCTTGGAGGATTTGGTGGTTGATGGTATCCCCAGGTTGCGAGAAGTTTTAATACTCTTGTCCATTTCTTGTAAGACAGAGTCTGCAGTAGAACTGAACAGTCCTTCACCCTCCGAGGGGAGGTCCTCCACATAAGCCCTGGTGTCCAGTTGCAGAGCCGTGGCGTGAAGCCAAGCATGGCGGCGTAGAGTAATGGCCAAGGTAAGTGTTTTAGAGGCCGTATCTACCATGTGTTCAGATGCTGCAAGTTGTTGCTTGGCCAGGAGCATACCTTCCTTCTGAAGCTTCCGTATTTGGGCATGTTTGTCATCAAAGATCCCTGAAATGTGGTCAGAGAGCTGTTTCCACAGGGAATAATGATATCTTGCCATGCAAGCTGCATAATTAGAGATCTTGATTGTCAGGGCTCCAGCAGAGTAGAATTTTCTGCCTGCATTGTCAATTTTTCTACCCTCCTTATTAATTAATTAATTTCTTTATTACGTTCGACTTATATCCCGCCCTCTCCGCAAGCGGACTCAGGGCGGCTCACAACATCATGTCATACAAATAAACCAATAAAACATATAAAACCATAATTTACATTTTCGATTTTTAAAACCAATTCTGCGGTGCTGCATCAGTACAATATAGGCGGCATTGAATTTTCGAACAGCGATCACCAGCATTCTATATGATGTCCGGTGACAGCCCTCTTGTTGGGGTGGGTGGGGGTGGAGTGTATTTTCCTGGATTTTGAGGATGACAGGACCACTACCAAGTTAGGCTTAGGATGTGTGAATAGAAACTTGGCTTCTTTTTCCTAGATACGATACATGTGGTCAAGCCTGTGCGACGAGATAGGGGTGGAGGCCAGCTTTGCCCAGGGTTCCTTGACTGTTTGGAGGACTATCTTTGTGACCGGCAATGCCACAGCAGTAGAAGTGTCACGCTGCATTATGTCAAACACCGTATCATCAACTGTTGGTTGTGATTGAATAATAGGCAGGGAGAGTGTCTGGGCCATCCTCTTCACCAACTCTCCGTATGATTTCAAGTCCTCCGAGGAAGAAATTGGAAGGTCCGGAGAAGGTTCAGCTGGTGATTTTTCGACTGATTCATTGGAATCAACATCAGAAGAGGTTCCTCCATCATCTGAGTGCTCGGAAAGGTGTGGCATGAGTGGTCTGTCCGACTGCGGTGATGGGGGGGATAGCTCCACCCTTTTTCACTAACAGGGTTCTTCCCTTTTCTTGTCTGCAGTAGCTTGAGGTGGTACCAACACTGATGCCGATGGTTTGCGTCGGGACGGGGAGCGATATAACACACATGATCTGCAAGAAGCCTCTGAACGTTGGTCCCAATCAGGCAACTCTCTTGGCAGGTATCAGGCATACAGCAGGTTGCATGGGTAACCACCACATAGATAAGCCCATTGGTATTGATCCCAATTCGGGGGCAGTAGCAGCTGTCGAAAGGGTGAGCAATCGACATCGTGGTCGATGGGGTGGTCCTTCAGTGGTTTATCCGGCATCGATGGCTGCAGAGCCTCCTGTTTGGATTGTGAGTCTCTGTTGCTGGGCCCTCGAGATCCCAAGCGCGAAGAGGAGGTGCGCTGCATGAGATTGATCACTCATGTCACTGAACAATGAAGTGCGCTGAGTGAACTGCCTCGGTGTCGGGGAGCTTCTCTGACAGGATGGTGGAGGTCCCCGTCAAAGCCAACGCCAAGCCTTTTGGGGTGGGTGAAGGAGTGCAGCTGGTAGAAATGCACACCTTGCGACTAACTTTGTCCATCTTTGCTTCTTCAGCTTATCCAGTTTATACCCCTTATCCTCCCTGCTTTTCTTGGCAGGTGTTGAGGATTCCGACGGATATGCTGAGCCTGCACATTTAGGGGTCGAACGAAGGCAACTGGCTCAAAGAGTCTCTATCAGTTACCGGGGTCGTGGTCAATGCCGATGTTGAAGGCATGGTCGACAGCGCCATCGATGCCGAAGGTGTAGACAACATCTTGCTCGGTGTGAGCGCTGATTCCATCAGGGCGCCGCTCCATTTTTTCTAGTTTGCTTAGAAAGCTTGGAACAGTGCTGACAAGAGTCCACATGATGATCTTCTCCAAGGCAAACAAGACACAGAGAGTGTCCGTCCAGAGGGGCGATCTTGTTGCCGCGACACATACAGCATTAAAAAAAACTCCAACGCTTTCCCATAAGCCGAAGCGTGGGGAGGGACGAAAAGGAGGGGGAGACCCCCGAGGGGGTAACTAACTATCTAACTGCTAAACTAACTAACTTTTTTCCCCTAGGAACAAAGAACTGGGAAAGTAGAAACATGCATAGAAATTTCTACTAAAGGTAAGTACTGACCGGAAAATGAAGAAATGAACTGCTCGAAGCAGCGGTCAGAAGACAACTGGCGGGATGTCCAAGCCCCACCCAGTGGGCATATGTAGCAGGAGCTCTGTGCAGGCCCGCTGGGAGCGGGGCATGAAAATCCTGGGCTTTTTAACATACTGATCGAGATCGGAGCAGGTGCCTTATCCCTTGGGTGTGAGGCACAGAGACCACGAAGAAGATCCTTCAGGTATTTCCCAACCCAGAAGTGGCAACCCTGGTCCTCACAGGGGATGAGAAGACTACCAATATAAAGATTAGCTTCACATAAGCAGACCAGTTCAGGGACATGCAATGGTCTGGCTACCAATGTTTTGGTTACCAAATTCAATGGCACAACTTTTTAGCTTCCATATTAAATTCGCTTTACAAAGACGGGCAGCAGTTCAGCAATATGAGTTACTATTTTACATTAAGAAGAAGAAGAAGAGGAGATTGGATTTATACCCCACTGTCCACTCGGAGTCTCCGAGCAGTTTACAAGATCCTTTCCCTTCCCCTCCCCACAACAGACACCCTGTGAGGTCGGTGGGGCTGAGAGAGCTCTGGCTGAGAACTGCTCTTGAGAGGAACAGCTTTGGAAGAACCTGTGAATGACCCAAAGTCACTCCAGTGGGTACATGTGGAGGAGTGGGGAATCAAACATACTTAATCACTACACCAAACTGGAGTTCAGAGGACCCTAAGTGAAATCTCTGGTCAAAAGGAAGACTGTTCTTTGCCTAAGATACCAGGGACCTGCTGCTGCTGCCAGTCAGAGAACAGATAACTGAGGCACAAGGACCAAGTGTTTGATGTCATCTAAAGCAACTCTGTCTGCTCAGGTTCAGAAAAAGCAGTACACATCTGGGGTTGGCACAGACAATATGAAGGTAAAGGTAGTCCCTTGTTCAAGCACAAGTCGTTTCTGACTTGGGGTGATGTCGCATCACAACGTTTTCACAGAAAACTTTTTACAGGGTGGTTTGCCATTGCCTTCCCCAGTCATCTACCCCCAGCAAGCTGGGTACTCCTTTTACCAACCTTGGAAGGATGGAAGGCTGAGTCAACCTTGAGCCGGCTACCTGAACCCAGCTTCTACCGAGATTGAACTCAGATCGTGAGCAGAAAGTTTGGACAGCAGAACTGCAGCTTTACCACTCTGCGCCACAGGGCTACACAGACAATATACAGTAGTTTAATATCCTGGCTCCTGGTGCACTGGAAACCAACATTTTAAAAAGTACTGACATCGGCCTGCCAGTCAAAGGCAAATAATTACAGCCAATGCCACCGCCAAGGTCATTCTTGCTTTTAAAAGGTTGGCCTTTCCTCCTGCGCAAAGAAGCATTCCATACCCGATTTTTAGTTGGCTGACCAAATATAAAAACGGCTGTCTCAGAGACTGCAGCAACAAATATAATACCCATCGTGTAGTTTCAACAGGTTTTGACAGCTCTGGAAAAACACAATTTAACTCTAGCTTTTGTATGACTGCCTTTTGTGATGTCAAATCAACACACAGGAGCGAAGATGAATTTCAGTTCCTTATAAGAAGACATTTATCAGAAAGCCACACTATCTGGAGAGTCCTGATTTGTCCCAGACGCCCCAAGCCTTTTGTATCTGAAAGCAAAGCGAGTGTTTTTGCTGGCAACGTAGTGACAAAATCGTTCTAATTTCACATTTTCTGTTGCTGTGCCAACATACAGGTTTTACTATGGGGCTTTTTTTGTAGCAGGAACTCCTTTGCATATTAGGCCACACCCCACTTATGTAGCCAATCCTCCAAGAGCTTACAAAGTCTACTGTAAGCTCTTAGAGGACTGGCTACATCAGGGGTGTGTGGCCTAATATGCAAAGGAGTTCCCGCTACAAAAATAAAAAGCCCTACTAAATCTTTAAAACTCAGAATGCAAAAACAACAAAGCTACGTAGTAGTAACTTGGTCCTAAATGGTTGGGTTTAAAATAGTGGATGAGATTATTGACAATATTTAACAAAATAATTAGCAAAAGGCTGCTCTGTAACATGGGCGTGCTCAAGGGTTCCACTTAGTTGGGTGCTATGTTTTATCATGAAAATACCAGTGTCTATGTTGGGGGTAGAAGAAGAAAAAGACATTGGACTTATATCCCGCCCTCCACTCTGAATATCAGAGCAGCTCACAATCTCCTTTATCTTCCTCCCCCACAACAGACACCCTGTGAGGTGGGTGGGGCTGAGAGGGCTCTCACAGCAAAGCCAGTTTGGTGTAGTGGTTAAGTGTGCGGATTCCTATCTGGGAGAAAAACAGGTTGCTTACCTGTAAACTGATGATCTTCGAGTGGTCATCTGTGCAGTCACAGACATGGGTTTTCCGGCTGCCAGAGCTATGGCTGACCCAAGGCCATTCTAGTAGCTGCAAGTGGCGTGCATTCCCTCCTGCTCTGGGGAGCAGGCATCCACTGCGCATGCCTGAAGTGAGGGGAAGGCGCTCCACCCACCCAGTTTCTTCTAGCCGCTGTATAGAGGAATTTGAAAAGGTAAGCATAGCATAAGCCAGCAGTGGGAAAGGCTGGGCGGGCGTGTGTGACTGCACAGATGACCACTCGAAGATCATCAGTTACAGGTAAGCAACCTGTTCATCATGGTCTCTGTGCAGTCCCACACATGGGTGACTGGTAAGCTGAAGTGCATGGAGGCGGGTGCTGGTTCTGAAAAGGAACGGCATGGATTAAGTATTCATAAAGACACCCAAAAATTTTGTACTTACAGGAGAGGAGACTGCAGGCTTCAATCAAAGATAGAGCGAAGTACAGCTTGTCCGTAGGTTGCAACTGATGAATTGGGGGTCGTAGGTGTAGAATGCCTTTGAGGAATAATTTTGCAGCAGGATGAGAAAACACTGTGCGTCCTTTGATATGTGGATGGAAGGCTGAAATAGTGGCTAAATGAACTTTCAAAGAGGAGTAAGCGAGGCCGGAGTTGGAGAGAGATAAGGTGTGTGACAGAATTTGAGCTATAGAGGATGATGTAGGTAAAAAATTGTGATGGGCGGCATACTCAGCAAACCGCTTCCATTTTTGAGAATAAGACCTTCTGGTGGATGGTTTTCTGGCATTCAATAGAACGTGTCGGACTTCTGCAGGAAATTCTAAAAACTGATCCTCCATGCAGTCAGTCGCAGGAGCCCTGGATCGTGATGTAGGACCTTGCCATTTTGTTGCGAAAGGAGGTCTGGAGTTTGAGGGAAGTAATGAAATACATTGTTGGAGAGAAGGAGAAGTGTGGTGAACCATGGTTGACGAGGCCACCAGGGTGTGATTAGTATGCAATTGGTCTGATCCAATTGGATCTTTTGAAGCATTCTCGTTATTAGTGGAATGGGTGGAAAGAGGTAGTGAAGCGGTCCTTTCCATTGGTGGAGAAAGGCATCTCCCGCAGACTGAGTCGATGGGGGACCTCACATGTAGAAGCGTGTGCATTGGGTATTGTCTGGGGAAGCAAACACATCTATGACCGGAACTCCAAACATTTTGAAGACTGGTTGGAGATAGCATCATTTGAGTGTCCATTCGTGATCGTTCACGAGTTGGCGACTTAGGTATCCGCTTGGATATTTTGGGTCCCAGGTAGATTTATGTTGTGAGCAATGCTCCAATGCCAGAGAGCTAGAGCTCTTTTGCACAGACGGGGAGATGCAGTACCTCCCTGCCGGTTGATATAGAATACGGTCGCAACATTGTCTGATGTGACCTGAATGTGTAGACCGTGAAGAGATGGCAGAAAAGACGTGAGTGCGCTGTGGACCGCCAAGAGCTCCAGACAGTTGATATGGAGGGATTTTTCATAGGCTTTCCACTGTCCTTGCACTGTTAGTGTGTCGAAATGGGCTCCCCAACCCCACCTTGAAGCATCTGTAATGACAATGGCTGATGGAGGTGATCTCAGGAATGGCATTCCTGCCAGAAGGTGATGTTCTATTGTCCACCATTCCAGTGCTGGAAGAATGTGATGTGGGACTGTTAGTAGAGTTCGCTGGCATTGACGGTGTGGATGGAATGACCTTACGAACCACAATTGTAGGGGTCTCATGCGAAGCCTTGCATGACGGAGGACAGAAGTCATAGCCGCCATAAGGCCCAGCATGCGTTGAAAGATGAGAGCTGTCTGGGTGGGATGAGATATGATGGCATTGGCTAGATTCTGAATGTTGTGAACTCTGTCCGCCAGCAGGTAGGCTTTGTGAGCTATCGTTGATAGGCGTGCGCCTATAAATTGGATGTCTTGTGTTGGGACAAGATTGGATTTTTGGAGGTTGACTTGTAGGCCTAGTGAAGATAGAAGTGTTAGAGTAGTCGAAATGTCCTGTTGAAGTTGCTCTTGGGATTGAGCCACAATAAGCCAGTAGTCTATGTACGGATATATGGAAATTTTCCGTTGATAGAGTGACGCCGCCACCACCGCCATGCACTTCATGAAGACTCTAGGTGTTGTCGATAGGCCGAAGGGAAGAGCGCGGAACTGATAGTGGTTGTTCCTGACAGCGAACCTCAGGAATCTTCTGTGGCAATGGTTGATGGTAAGATGGAAATACGCGTCTTGAAGGTCTATGAGTGCCATCCAAGCATTCTTGGGAATTAGAGGAAGAATAGACTGCAGGGTGATCATGTGGAATTTTTTGTATTGGATATGATGGTTGAGTTTGCGGAGGTCCAGTATTGGATGTTGTCCTCCATCTTTCTTTGGGACCAGGAAGCATCGGGAATAGAACCCCGTGCGAAGGAATTGAGGTGGTACTGGTTCTATGACTGCCATGGCCAGCAAGGTAGCAATCTCTTCCTGGAGGGGTAGAGAAGGAAGAGTAGGTATAAAGCGATGGTGCTTCGGGGGCAAAGCGAACTCTATGGTGTAACCTCTGTGGATGATCGCCAGGACCCATGAATCCGATGTTATGGATTCCCACATGGGGTAAAAGGGAAGCAGTCTTGTTGCACAGGGATGGAGATGATGTATTGGTGATGGTGGCATCAGCAAGTCAAAGAGACTGTTTCAGGGCCGTAGTCGCCTTCTTATACAATTGTGGCCGTGGTCGCTGATGGAATGGTTGCTTGGCTGGTGAAGCTTTGCGTTTCCAATAATCAGCTTGCTTGGGTGAACAGGGTCGCTTGTAGAAGGATGGTTTCCATCTTCTTTGTCTGTTAGTTTGAGGTTGTTGCTGGCTAACTCCTAATCTCTTGGCTCTCTTTCTGCTGTCATCTACTGTGGTTAAGATGTCATCAGTGGTTGCATTAAAAAGACCTTGGCCGTCAAAGGGCAAATCTTCTTGAGGTGCATTCATTCCATGAGGTATCGGCACCAAGAACATTTAAAGATTCTGCTGTCTCCCCACTCCATCGGGAATCCCCGGCTCGTCGGTACCGAGAAAGATCTCCAAGTCGACATAGAAATCGATACTATTATTATAGCCAATCCAGATCTCGATCTCGATCTCCATACCAACACCATCACTATTACAGGCCTTCTAGATCACCATCTGTAGAATACCGACATAGGTACCGTGACCAACCTCGGTACCGTGAGGAATCCTATCAACCTCAGTACCGAGAGGAAGCTCATCATTACAGGCACATTGAAGATCCACATCACCGGTACCATGACAAAGCCTACTATCGACTCCGACAGGAAACAAAGCAGACATCACCGGCTCCATCGACATCCGCTCTATCTAAACATACAGTACAGTACAACGAAACCTTTAACTTTGACGACACCAGTACTTTACAGACCCACAACTCCTGTAGATGCTCCAGAGGACTCCGAAGC
Source organism: Heteronotia binoei (assembly GCF_032191835.1). NCBI lineage: Eukaryota > Metazoa > Chordata > Lepidosauria > Squamata > Gekkonidae > Heteronotia > Heteronotia binoei. The sequence continues at coordinate 107,462,398 of NC_083230.1, forward strand.
CGATTCCGAAGGTTGGCTCGTTGTGTTTGGATTCGAGGTGATGGTTCCATAGACTCCGTGGCTAAGATGTCTTCGGGCAGGGACTCATGAATGGATGGTGACCGGGATCGAATCCGTATGATCTCGTCAGCAATCACATCTGGGGGCATCGAAAGTTCTGGTGAAACAATTGGTGCTGTAGGATTCGATACCGAAGTTTTAGATACTGAGGTTGTACTCATGATATCCGAAGCTCTCGGATCCAGTTGGGTCCTCAAAGTCGACTTCGATGCAGCTTTCAACTCCTGCTGTCGCTTAGACGAAGGTTCCAAGTGGTGCTTTCTCTTGGAGTCGTCCGGACTTAGGTTTACTGGAAGCCAATGCCACTGAAGCTGCTGGTTTTGCCACGTCCCTTTGCGGGGTCAGAGAAGGTGGCGAGTTTTGGGACCCAGAAGTGTGGGACATCACAGGCCGCAATGAAGACTCTAAAAGGTGACTCTTCAGCCTAGCGGCGTGGTTTTTTCTTGCCTGTTTTCCGAATTGGCTGCAATGGGTACAAGTGTCGGTCCTGTGAGCCTCCCCCAAACAAAATAAGCACTGAAAGTGTCCGTCTGTTGAGGGGATTTTCGCCCCACAGCGAGTACACTTTTTAAAAGTGGTTTTCGGATCCTTTCCTTCCATATGCCCAGGAGGGGGGGGGGGGAGGAAACGGAAGATGAGGCGATAGTAAAGCAGGTAAAAAAAAATGGGTTTTTGTACGATACCAGTAGAAGATCGAAGAAGACGGACAATGAAGGAATACGAAGGCTGAAGAAAGTAATAAGGCTAGTAAAGTTGAGGAGATGCAACGAGGAAGGACTATCCCGAGCGGCGGTTAAAAAGAAACTGGGTGGGTGGAGCACCTTCCCCTCGCTTCAGGCATGCGCAGTGGATGCCTGCTCCCCAGAGTGGGAGGGAATGTGTGCCAAAATAAACGCCTAGGCTAGCTTTAAATTCTCCGAGGTCGGGTTCGTTGCAGCCGGAAAACCCATGTGTGGGACTGCACAGAGACCACGATGAAGTTCCGGGTTTGATTCCCCACTCCTCCACTTGCAGCTACTAGAATGGCCTTGGGTCAGCCATAGCTCTGGCAGAGGTTGTCCTTGAAAGGGCAGCTGCTGTGAGAGTCCTCTCAGCCCCACCCACCTTGCATGGTGTCTGTTGTGGGGGAGAAGATATGGGAGATTGTAAGCCGCTTTGAGTCTCTGATTCAGAGAGAAGGGCAAGGTATAAATCTGCAGTTCTTCTTCTTTCAAGGACAACCTCTGCCAGAGCTAAGGCTGACTCAAGGCCATTCCAGCAGGTGCAAGTAGAGGAGTGGGGAATCAAACCCAGGTTGTCCTTGAAAGGGCAGCTGCTGTGAGAGTCCTCTCAGCCCCACCCACCTCGCATGGTGTCTGTTGTGGGGGAGAAGATATGGGAGATTGTAAGCCGCTTTGAGTCTCTGATTCAGAGAGAAGGGCAAGGTATAAATCTGCAGTTCTTCTTCTTTCAAGGACAACCTCTGCCAGAGCTAAGGCTGACTCAAGGCCATTCCAGCAGGTGCAAGTAGAGGAGTAGGGAATCAAACCCAGTTCTCCCAGATAAGAATCCGCATACTTAACCACTTCACCAAACTGGGTAGATCTTGGCCTCAACACACAATATTTTCCTAATCGCAGCTCGTTTAGTTTGGGCCTGAAGTGAAGCATCCAGCTCTTGCACAGTCTCATCCTTTAGTGCTATTCTTGGAAGAGCAGCTGTCTTTGTCTGCACAAGATGAACTAGACTTGAGTCCAATAGTACCTCAGAGACCAACCAGATGTTGGGGGTATAAGGTTTTGAGAAAGCTTATTCCCCCCCCCCCCAAAAAAAAATCTGGTTGGTCTGTAAGGTGCTCCTGAAGTCAAATCTAGCTCCTTTGATGCTGGTCTGTCGTCCACTTCTTTGAATTCTCTATAGCACAACCGTACCTGGGAACCGTCTTATGCAGGGCTAGAATTCTAACAGGAGCTCCTTTGCATATTAGACCACACAACCTGATATAGCTAATCCTACAAGAGCTTACAAGGCTCTTTTTTGTAAGCTCTTGGGAGGACTGGCTACATCAAGGGTGTGTGGCCTAATATGCAAAGGAGCTCCTGCTAGGATTCCACCCCTGATCTTATGAATGCAGATCCCAAGCAATGTCTCACTGTCTGATCAAGTTTCTTAAAGCACATGCAGGTGGACACCATCCTGTTGCACATGCCGAATTATGGGGTAATAATGTCTTTATACTCATACGGAATTGACAAATTACTTCTGTCTCCCTAACTGTGTCTGGGCCTTAGACTATCACTCATTTCCCTTTGGCAAGCATGCAAAATGCATAGGCAAGGGAATGGTGTTCTGAATTCTTGCATTTGTCACCGCAGCAACAAGGTCAAGAGCTACTTAATACTGCATTTGTTTTCAAGGACGGCTTAGAATGAAATACTGATGCTCGAATGTACAAAAGTCAAAGAGAACCCTCCAAGTACTCATCTAAGCTTAGAGAATAAAGCAAACCTAATGTATCAGCAACCCGGGAGCAGAATTTCTGGGCAAGGGTTCAGCTATAAATGCCTTATAAAGCTAAGGTCACCTTCCAATCCCCTCTAACAGGAGTATAAAACCCCTGTCGCCCTGTGCATTGCTGTTTCCCCAAGAAACACAGAAAGGTAAAATGAACACACACACAGAGGTTTGCAATTACTGGATTCTCTTGAGTCTGACATTAGCAGGCTTCCTTCATCATGTAATGAGGGATAATAAACGTAGCAGTCCGTGCACTGGGAAGGGGCTCTGGTAATTTGTGCACAGTATTTCAGATACAGCAATTTCCACACACACACCCCCCACAGAGTATTCAGCGAGGCAGACTGACAATACCTGCTTGTAAAGCCATCCTCGTCTAACAACAGGTGCGTTGGGGTTCCTCTTTATGGAATTTGACCTCTTCCCAAAATTATGCACTTTCTTTGAAGAGCGGGATGTCTAAAAATGGAATCAAAGAGATCAGAAAATGCAGCATTAGTATCAGTCGCATGTAGGAAATGCACACACACGTCTATCTTCAGATATAGAGAGACGGTCGTTCCCGCAGGCTTCCCTTGGGACTTATTAAGAAACAGCTTTATTCTCTATTTTAGGTAAATAAGTAACTGGTTTGCGGGTTCTGCTGGCTTAGGCATTTCTTGAAGTTTCCTGCCAAGGGAGAGAGGCAACTCCCGAGACACAACTGGATCAAACGTTTAAATGGCAGCTTAATAGGTTATTACACAAACATGGCACTGTTCTCTGAGAGGGCGAGAGCACACGAGAGCAAAGCTGCTAGCAAGAGAACTAAACACGGAGCAAGTCACATCTCTGGATAAATGAAAGCATCTATTTGCAAGAGAGCTACACCCTAATGAGGAAAGCCTTAAAAAAAAGCACTAAACAGTATGTTTCAGCTTGCAAGTTGCAGTTTGCAATTTTTCAAATTGTGGGACTGATGGATTGTGTCTGGAATGGGGATGAGCCTGAGGGAGGAGGAGAGAATCACACACTCATTGGACTGGGGGAAATCAGAGAAGAAGAAGATGATGATATTGGATTTATACTCTGCCCTTTACTCTGAATCTCAGAGCAGCTTACAATCTCCCTTACCTTCCCTCCCCCACAACACCCTGTGAGGTGGGTGGGGCTGAGAGAGCTCTCTAAGAAGCTGCCCTTTCAAGAACAGCTCTACGATAGCTGTGGCTGACCAAAGGTCATTCCAGCAGGTGCAAGAGGAGGAGTGGGGAATCAAACTTGGTTCTCCCAGATAAGAGTTCACACACTTAACCACTACACCAAACTGGCTCTCATTTACTGATTACACGTTCCTCAGGTCTCAGTACAGCAATGGGTCAACAGGTCCAACAACCCATAGTGAACCACCCTTTCCACCCTGCTTACAACCCTGGGGCTGGAAATGGTGGAAGCTGCCATTCCTGCCCAATACCAGCTTCTTGGAGTTGTGTTCAGCATGCCAGCCCTGAAGTTGGCCGTTACGCCCCTTAAGCTCCAGGGCCCTTTAAGGGGACCCCTCAATCTGCCTCCAGCCCCCTTCTTTTTAATCACAGAGTGCAGACCAAATTGAAGCCTGACCATCAGATCTGTCTGTCCTGTTCACAGAAGGTATAGCTGGCCGAATGATGGCCAGCAGCAGAAAGCAACAGGTTAGTCACCTGGCTGAGCCAACGCTGGGTGCAACTGCCCTGAGTCTCCTGCTCCCCGCCCCCTTCCTCTTTTTGGGCACAATCAATGCTCCAGTTTAGGGCGGCGAGCAGAACTCCTGAAGCGGCGCAGCAACTCCTCTGAGTATGTGGTTCAAATCCAAGATGGCGGCAATCCATCTTGCAGGGGGTTCTAATATGACCTTTGCCAAATTAAGTTGTTAAACAGACAGATCATCTGCTAAATTTACTCCCCCCCCCCCCCGCCTCCACTTTTGGACATCAAGTTGCAGCTGACTTCTGGTAACTCCACAGCATTTTCGAGGCAAATGATGCTCAGGGGTGATTTGACATTGCCTGCCTCTCGGTAGCAACCCTGGTATTTCTTGGTGGCCTCCCAGCCAAATACTAACCAGGGATATGATGAGATTGGGCAATCCAGGTCATGGCATAATTTATTTCATATCAGGGTTTTATTTTAAGAACATAAGAGATGCCATGCTGGATCAGGCCAATGGCCCATCCAGTCCAACACTCTGTAGCAGGAACTTTCGTAGCAGGAACTCCTTTGCAACACTTTTGTAGCAGGAACTCCTTTGCATATTAGGCCACACACCCCAGATGTAGCCAATCCTCCAAGAGCTTTCATGGCTCTTAGTACAGGGCCTACTGCAATCTCCAGGAGGACTGGCAACATCAGGGGTGTGTGGCCTAATATGCAAAGGAGTTCCTGCTACAAAAAAGCCCTGCTTCATTATTATTATTATTATTATTATTGTATGGCAGTATGTGGAGGACAGTCAGGAGATCCTAAGACTGTCTGGCAGCCAAAAGTTCTATCTCTCTAGCATTATGCACCACTAGGTGGTGAGCTAGAGTTGTTTTTAAGGCAAGAGATGTTTCAGAGGTGGTTTGCCATTGCCTGCCTCCATGTCATGACCCTGGTATTCCTTGGACGTCGCCTCTCCAAATACTAGCCAAGGCCGATCCTGCTCAGTTTCCAGGATCTGACAAGATCAGGATAGCCTGGGCTATCCAGGTCAGGGCTTAATTTACTTCATACCTACTATCAAAAGAACAAAACTGGCAAGATCTGTAAGGGGTGTCAGTTTCATTCTGCTATTTGATAACAATAATTTGCACCTTCAAGACAGTAAGACAAGAGTGGGCTTGAATGCAGTCCTGTAATTCAAGGTAACAAAGAATTCACGTGCTCAGGAAAGCAGTGCAAGGCTATGTGCAATCTTCATCCCATACTACCAGCACCATTACATTCTGCAATCACATACTAACAGCCAGGGGTTGTTTTGTAGAAAAATAGGTGGTGGAGCTCATTAGCATAACATTAGCATATGCCCCCTCCCAGCAAAAGCAACCTGAAGCAAGAAAGGAGAGGCCCGGGTGGGCGAAGCCTGCTTGGGTTGGCTAGAGTTCCAGCCAGCCCAAGCAGGCCTTGCTCGCCTGGGGCTCTCCTGGGCTGCCCCCCTAATCAAAAGGCCAGCAAGTCACCCACCACCCAAAATCACATAAGAAGTGGGAAAAGGGTGGGGTGGGCTTCTCTAGAGGTTAATGAGGGTTGCTGGGGGTGTGGCAAAGCCCCTGGTGGCTGGCTGGCTGCCCGCTCTCCTAATCCAGGGATTGTTATGCAGCTGCACCTACTATTCAATGGACAAGGTAGGTAGGTGGGGAGAAAGAGGGGGATCCCTCAGAAAGGTTCAGGACTGCGTTCCTGTGAGCTCTTGCTGAATCTGAGGCCTGCTAACAGCTATACAACTTATAACAATGGATTTGTTCATCTTCTCCTCCATGTTTGCTAGTTAAACATTACTGAAAGAATTAATTGAAAACACGGCCTGGTTCACAAGCAGGTAACGGTATTGTCAGAAAGCTTTCTTGAAAGGAAAGGAATGACCACAGTGTCAGATTTCAAAGAGGGATTCACATAAAATAGAAGTAATGCTAGGCAGCAAGAGCGTGGTTGCTTTTTATCAACCGCATCAAAGAGATATACAGAAAAAAATTCTAAAAGGTATGAACAAGGTTGAAAAAAACATCTTGTGTTTGATGATGGGAGATATTTCAAAAGAGGATGGAGAAAAATATAGGCTCAACTGGTACTGTGTGTCAGAGGCAATTCAGGCCTTGGGATAAGCCAAGCAGTTTATTAAACCTAAAGAACTCTCTTGTCTCTTCTCTGCTTAGCAATACCAAGCACATACTAGGAGAGGTACCAGGCCTCTTGTAGGCCGCACTGGGTTTCATGAGCCATAGGTTTGTCTGAGAGCAGTGCTTTCTCTGTAGGAAAAAGTTCAGCAGGAACTCATTTGCCTATTAGGCCACACCCCCTGCTGCCATCATTGTTTCACACAGAGCTTTTTTTGTAGAAAAAGCCCAGCAGGAACTTATTTGCATATCAAGCCACATCCCCTGACACCAAGCCAGATGGAACTGCATTCCTGCTAAAAAAAAGCCTTGTCTGAGAGGCTTAAAAGAATACAGCCACAGGGATATCTTATGTTGAGAAGCACAATAGGAAGGGGTTTGTGGAGGAACAGTGAAGACCCAATTAGCCTCCTCTGAAAACAAAACTAGTACAAAGCATACAATGAAAGCCTCTATTCCGCATTTTGCCCAACTCACAGAGAAGATGCAGAGTCTGGCCTTCCTCTTTTACTATGAGGAGAAGTGAGCGATTGAATCAGAGATCCCATGATTACATGAGCATGGGACTTCCTTGGATTGGGAAATGACAAACTTATAGGGTTCGAATAACGTAATGTTCTGCTGTCATTTGGGTTTTATTTCCCCCTACAAGTGAGAGGAACGAAGAGAAGAAGAAGACGATGATGATGATATTGGATATATATCCTGCCCTCCAATCTGAATCTCAGAGCAGCTCACAATCTCCTTTATCTTCCTCCCCCACAACAGACACCCTGTGAGGTGGGTGGGGCTGGAGAGGGCTCTCACAGCAGCTGCCCTTTCAAGGACAACCTCTGCCAGAGCTATGGCTGACCCAAGGCCATTCCAGCAGCTGCAAGTGGAGGAGTGGGGAATCAAACCCGGTTCTCCCAGATGAGAGTCCGCACACTTAACCACTACACCAAACTGACTCAGAGCAAGTTTAAGGCTGAACTTCTCAGTTCCTGGGACATCCAGGTGGAGACGTGATTACTGAACCAGTCAGAAGAAGAATCCTTTTTTAACAAATACACATGAAATTGACACTTCAATCCAAGTCAGAATAACTTTGGCTTCTACACTTCAACCAAGTCATTAAAGACAGAGACTTGGTTCTTCCCTCACCTGCCCCAGAACTTATCAAATACCTTGACACATATTATTAATGCTATCTGTTGACCCACTTCGTATCCTTTGCTTTTTGTAGCTGATAATGCCCCTGGGAAATTTTGTTCTATTCTGTACCATCAAGCTCCGGCGATTTTTTAAAATGGATTCCATAGGTATTTTTGGGACATATGGTCAATCAGAACCTTGATTAAAAATCATGGCCTTGCAGCATGTCTTAAAGTAAACACTACAGGCACAAACACACTTGCTTCTTGAGTGCGAAAGGTTACAAAAGACACAGAGACTCCCTACTGCCTAACACATCAGTTATTGCAAGGGCTCCTGCAATTAGGCAATGAATAATAAATGGCCATGACAACCAAACATCTGTTCAGAGCTTTGAATATGCACTTGTTCACTTTCATGCGAAGAGGAACACTAAACACAAAAGCAAGCCTTTGTAGCTCCTACATGCCTTGCCACTGTTTGTGAACAGTCATTATGGTTAACCCAATAGAGCACAGCTAACTCCTTCTTTTAAGCCTAGCTAACAGCTAGTAACCCAAAGCGCTCATCAAATATTATTTTGTACCACACAAATGTCCCTTCCTCCAAACAAAAGTGTCTACTGTAAAAACTTAAATTCAAACACGAGCTGAGACCCAGCAATCTGCAAGCGGAAAGAAAAGGGCACAGTGTCGTTCCACAGGTGCAGAATGTTCTGCAACATCTAGCGCTTTCCTCCCAGAGTGACATCTGGTGTAGTGGTTAAGTGCGTAGACTCTTATCTGGGAGAACTGGGTTTGATTCCCCAGACTTCCACATGCACCTGCTGATGTGATCTTGAGTCAGCGACAAGTTCTCGCAGAGTTGTTCCTCTCAAGAGCAGTTTCTGTTAGAGCTCTCTCAGCTCCACCTACCTCACAGAGTGTCTGCTGTGGGGAGGGAAAAGAGATCGTAAGCCACTCTGAGATTCAGAATATAGGGCAGGGTATAAATCCAATTTCCTCTTCCTCTTCCATATTATACTACCAAGAAATTGGCTGCTCTTCCTCTTCCATATTATACTACAGTGTGGTGTTTTCCTATGAAAATAGTGTGCATGTGTGGTTTATTATGTTTTAACGTAGGGTTTTATGTGTGTAGTTTAAAATGAAGGACTCTAGAGTAAGAAAGTGAGCGACTAGGCTGATTGAAGCATGTTATGATTGGAAGAAAATCAAGGTTTTGCTCTGTAGCTCCTGTGAGACTGAGCAAGCCTTGCAAAGCAAGCTGAGATGCAGAAGGAAGCAAGAGAGAGGGAGAAGAGCCAGTTGCTCGGGGGCCTGATAGAAGCCCTCTGGGGCCTGATTTGGCCCCTGGGCTGCATGCTTGATACCCCTGATTTAAAGGGATGCAGTCCCTTTAAATGCCTTCACCAAGCTGCAGAGTGATTCTGACCCACGGTGAGTGAACTCTGAAGGCATTTAAAGGGACTGAGAGCCCTGTAAATGCACTGTAACTGTGACTATATGGCACCCCAGAAAAATCCTGAATGTTTTCAGGGGGTTTTTCAGGGCAGCCATTTTTAGATTGCCAAATCAACAGCCCCCTTGAGTATTTCAGCTGAGGAAATACCTGATAAATACTGGGTGTGGGGTTTGCTCAGTTTATACCGAGCACATACCCCTATATGCAACTAAGATGACTAAGGACAGAGCCTTTGATGGCAGCAAAAATGAGTAGGAAATGCTAAGGAAGGCATTGAGGCAGTATAACACCCATCATCTAAGAACATTACAGAGAGGTGCCATTTCTGGTATTAGACATGAGGGGTCTCAGAAAAGAAGCAAAATGCCACACACAAGATCTTGCCCTTAGGGAAATACAAGTAGAGATACAAAGACTGATTTTGCACTAGGCTTCTTCTGGGTGGAGAGCCCTTTTGCTCCTGGCGTTTCTCTCAGTTTTTGCACAAGCTGCTGCGGAGCTGTGAGTTGGAGTGCAACTTTCCCACTGCAACCAAGATCCTCTTACAAGTGGCTTCTGCTTGCCGCTCCTACCAACTCCTAGCTCCGCAGCAGCTTGTGCGAAAACAAAGAGAAGCACCAGGGGCAAAAGGGCTCTTCACCTGGGACAAACTCTAGTGCGAAATTGGTAAAATATATTTGACTTAGCACAAGTGGCTATTGCAGTCTTTGTCTTGTGTTTCTCCTTGCACAAGAGCTCTAAACACAAGCGGATCCAACTGTTTTCTGTCTTCTGTAGCATTCCTAAGATTTCTTAAATCTACATGAAGATGTACACCAGATTTAGGCCTCACATTTAAAGAAATGAGCTGTTCCACGTTTTGAGAGGAAGCTTAATGTCATTCAGAAATAACACAGTAGTCCCCCCCACTCCCCCTCAGTGTTCTAAATTTAGCATTTGCAAAATCTGGAGTTGTAAGCTCTTTTCCTCAAAAGACGGCTTTCTGCAACGAGAACCAACCCAGCAGTAGTTTGGGAATCTGCAAACAATTATGTGGCTGCAGCTGAAGATTCTTTCCATGGCTTAACATCTTCTCGTTGGTTATACGAAACCGGCAGCAATAATGGTGGTAACGGTGGGGAACCAAGGCTGAAGCCTGCCAAAACATTTTTTCCTTAAGAGTCTGCTTGCATTTCGCTTTCACCACACTTAACTCTCTGCTTCATTTATTTAATCTTTCAGGGCATCAGGAGCAAATAAGCTTCCTTTTGCAGTGTAGAAGGAAAAACTGATAAAGGGGGAAAGATGCACACTGCCCTGAGCCCTTTGGAGGATAAAAATGTACGAGGTATTATCTACGGCCAAAAAATTCTTGTACAATGTTTGTTTGTTTTTCCCATGCCGGATTTCTGCTCTGTAACATCTGCCCTTTACACTCTTAACACTCTTTATGGGGAATTATCCAACTCATCTAAAAAGTTCAGTGCACTCACACAGGAGCATTAAGCATGGCTGAAGGAAAAAAAGGAACCAGAAATGAAAGCTACACCAACTCATGACAAAAAAAAAGAAGACAACCGAAAGGGTTATCAAAGACTTGATCTTTTGCAAAACAATCCGATGCAGCCTTAACAAGTGCTTTGTGAATACAACTCCCATCTGTCCCATCACCATTTACTTCCTGTCTCTCTAGAATGGTGTCTTCAACTTGGGGCCCATTGAACTGCAAGACCATGACAGGAAGTCGCATGATGGAGAAAGGTCATCTAGAGTTATGATCTCACCAGGGTCAAAAGGCTAGGAACCATGGCAACTGGAGACAGAAATGAAAGCTAAGCAATACGAGAGCCAGTGTGACACAACGGTGACATCAAGGGGTATGGCTAAATAGGCAAATGAGTTCCTGCTGGGCTTTTTCTACAAAAAGCCCTGCCTCCTCCTCTTCTTCTTCTTCAAGAAACAAGCCAAGAGAGTCACAGTCACTGAGGAATGCTCTTCACCACTGAGTGACCTCACATCACAGTTGCACTGCTCTTTTTAGCATGCAAAGATCCACCTGAGTGGATCCCATGGGATCAAACCCATGGGATAAAAAACACTGCTTTACACAGTGTGCGCTACGAGTATATGCAACAATCCCCTTCCTCAGTGCAACAACTGAAAAAAAAGGTCCATACACTAGAAAAAGAATTGCAAAGCTTGGATCCCATTGCCCATTAATGAGAATAATGCTACCCTTTAATGGTACCTTTTTTGCTTGTTTGTTTTTGGTCAGTTGATGAATAAAATGGTCACGAGGCTCCCTATGTCGGCTTCTGTGAATCGACAGAGGTAATTTAAAGCAGGGGTGGCCAACGGTAGCTCTCCAGATGTTTTTTGCCTACAGCTCCCATCAGCCCCAGCCATTGGCCGTGTTGGCTGGGGCTGATGGGAGATGTAGGCAAAAAACATCTGGAGAGCTACCGTTGGCCACCCCTGATTTATAGGAAGGCAATCTTTCGATTCCACTTCCAGCCAAGCACACACACATAGGTGGATGAAGGCTGTAGGAGGATGACAGAGGATACAGTGATGGTCACCGGAATAAACAGCTTTAAAAGGGAATTAGATAGATTCATGGAGGACAAGTCTTTCACAGAGGCTACCAGCCATGGTGATGAAGGGAACCTCCACATTCAGAGGCAGTTGACCTCTGAGTCCCAGTGCCAGGCAGGAACATCAGGGAAGGTCTCAGCCTCTATGCCATCTTGTGGAACCTCCAAAGGAACAGGTTGGCCAATGTATGAGACAGGACGCGGGATTAGAAGGGCTACTGGTCTGATGCAGCAGTGCTCTTCTTATGTTCTGCAGCTTTACCACTCTGCACCACGGGGCTCTTCCTGTGAATCTAGGGGGAGGTATTTGTGAATTTCCTGCATTGTGCAGGGGGTTGGACTAGATGACCCTGGAGGTGCTTTCCAACTCTATGATTCGATGATTCCAGAATTGCCAGCTCCAGGTTGGGAAATATCTGGAGATTTTGGGGGTAGAGACTGAGGAGGGTAGAGACTTTGGAGAGGGGAGGAACTTCAGCAGGGTACAGTGCCACACAGCTCCCCCTCCAAAACAATCATTTTCTCCAGGGGAACTGATCTGTCATCAGCGTAGCTGTAATACTGGGAAATCTCTATCCCCCACCTGGAGGTTGGCAACCCTAGATCCAGGAAACAGTGTAAAAGGCATAGGATGACAATAATACCTAGTGGATTATTCCTTCCACTGATCAAGCTCCCATCGGCCCATAAAGTTTCTCTGCACCCACCAGCCTCCTCTCTGTACTGCAGCAAAACAACATTTGCAGGGGCCTCCTCTTACTCTGGGCTCCAGCCAATCCTCCTGTGGCTTCCTTACAGACAGAGTGGAATTTTCAGGAATTGGTTCGTTGCTTTCATTCCCCATTCTGGACCTTTACCAAACAAAAGAGACCAGCCAGGCCAAGGCATTTTCCCTCTCCTTCTCTCCACCAGCGGGGCCCTCCAATTCAAATGCACAGAATCCTGTCCTCTGGGTGGTTGGAGATACAAACCTCTGCCCCAAATCTTTCTCTGGCTGGCGCTTGATAACTCACAGAGATTAACAAAGGAACGCAGATTTAGAAACCAGACTTCCCTACTGAGCCAGGCTCACAGAAAGAAAAACACAGCGGAAAAATCTATGCTGGGGAGGAAGGCTGGGGTGTCTTTTTGAATAAAGGTGGGGAGAAACCATGACCCCCTTGAGCCTTTTAAAACTGGAGCTAAGGGACCCAACACAAGTCGTAGAAAAGCTGGGGAGGCGTCCCTCCAAAATAAAAACGTGCCTTCTTTGCATGGGTCTTCTTTACGCAGATAACCTCCCCCACTTTGTCTCACTTCATCCCTGGTACATGGTTGTGATTTCCTTTTGTACTACCAACAAAAAAAGTTAAGCAGAGAGTTCCCCACAAGCAGACCTTACGGCCCCACCGTCGTCACTGTTCTTTAATTACCATAGCTACAATTTCTAATCAGCAGGACTAGATTTAGACTGTTGAACTAAGGAAAACTATTTCCCTATTGGCTGCACTTTGGCTATGTTTCATGTTTGACCTACTTGACAGTAGCTGTTACAGGCCCAATTGCCAATAATGAAAGCAGGTACAATGAAAGCACTGACCAGACTAACTTTTGCTGAGACACAACTGTGAGAATCCATATTTCAATGATGTCCCCTGCTCCTGTTTTTTCTAAAGAGAAATGGCCAAGTTTATAGCTGAACCAGCAAGCCCCCTGGAGCACAGTGGTAAACCTGCAGTACTGCAGTCCGAGCTCTCTGCTCACAACCTGAGTTCAATCCCGGTGGAAGCTGGGTTCAGGTAGCCAGCTCCAAGGCTGACTCAGCCTCCATCCTTCCAAGGACGGTGAAACGAGTACCCAGCTTGCTAGGGGTAAAGTGCAGATGACTTGGGAAGGCAATGGCAAACCACCCTGTAAAAATGTCTGCCGTGAAAACGTGATGTCACCCCAGAGTCAGAAACGACTGGTGCTTGCACAGGGGACTACCTTCAATGCCAAGTAGAGGCATCTGAGCTATTCTTATCACCATGGGGATCATTACCTATAGAAAATGGCGAATAAATGCCCTGACCTGGATGGCCAAGGTGAGATCGGTCTCAAGGTCCGCCCTGGTTACTATGTGCCTGTAAGAACCAGTATTCCCTCTCAGCTGAGTTAGTGTGAGCTAGCTGACAGTTTTTTACCCTCCAGCTCACACATTTTTGTCTTAGCCCAGGAAAAAGGGCCCCAGAGCAAGCTAATTTATGCAGGAGCTCACCACTTTAATGCCAGTAGCTCACAAGGTAGTATTGTTGCTCACAAGACTCTACATCTTAGGGGGGGTACTGGAGACCACCAAGTAACTCCAGGATTGTTATGCAGAGTCAGGCACTGGCAAAAAACCTCTGAACATGTCTTGTCTTGAAACCCATACAGCATGGGTGTCAAACGTGCAGCCCAAGGGCCGGATCAGGCCCCTGAAAGGCTCCTATCAGGCCAGCGAGCAACTCACTGTCATCTGCTTCCTTTTCTCTCTCTTGCTTCTTTCTGCATCACAGCTTCCTTTGCCAGGCTTGCTAGACCGCACACAGAGCAAAGACTCTATTTTTTCCAGTGGCTGACCAACACATGAAGCAACTTATGTACAAAATCTTGCAGTGCCCAGTCATTTCATGTTTTCCCCTGGGTCTTAGGCTCAAAGTATTCACCAAGAGATTTCAGTAATGAATGTCAATAAATCAAAAGCAGGTTTACAACTTATAGACATACACCTGAACAGAATATTCAAGATTGCAATAGCACAGACACTGTCTCCAGATTTTGATGCAATAATTCTGAGCAAGATGTGTCAGTTATCAGAAACTGTTAAAATACTGCAAAAGTGCTAATGTTTTAAGCATGGTTTATTTTAAGGTTTTAAAAAATCTTTAATTTTGTTTGTCCATATCCTTTATAAAATTTATATCTCCACTATCTGGCATTACATATTATGACACACACGCCCAGCCCGATAAGGGCTCATTTACGTCAGATCTGTCCCTCATAACAAATAAGTTCAACACCCCACCCTACGGGGTTGGCATAAGGCGGCTGCAACTTGATGGCACTTGCCACACACATCATTCACTATGCTCAACTGAACTCTTGCTCATGCTGACTGGCTCTTATCTTTCCCAATACCAACAGGGCAAGAACTGCCGATTTTTCACACTAAGAGCTATGACTGTATGCTCTTCCTCTTCCCATTAGCCTCATGCTGTCTTCTAGTCCTGCCTCTCCATTCTAAGCTACATCTAATCCTTATCACTATTTATGTTGTGCCTTTTGATATCCTAGGTTTGAACTTAGTCCCCCACCTCCCGGGAGCCCCATTTCACTGTCTTCAATGCCAGAATTCAGGTTACGGGTTTCTCTGAAGACTGCGCCTGTATTCCAGCCTTGCCAATGCTCCCTGCCATGCAGATCCCGTCAGCGAGATTCTCGTTGTCAACTAAACACAGCCAATCCCATTTCTGTGCAAGCAGCAGTTCTCCACGTTTCAAAGGCCTTTAGTCAGGTTGAGCATTCAGGCTTTCTTCTGGCAGTCCAATGCCCTGATCGGCAGGCTGCTCTTTTTAAAGCCATGGCTTGGACAGGGGAGGAGGCTCGATATTCACCCCTATTTTCCTCCTCCTTTCCCCTAGCATGGAGCCTCCCCTCACTTTTAAAGAATGACAAAGAGGGGGCAGGTCCATCCACAGATTCTTGGGTCTCACAGAAGGGCGGGCCTTCCCCACACCAAGAGAAGTGCTGATTGGACAGTAGCCAGTTTGAAGTAGTGGTTACGTGCACGGACTCTTATCTGAGAGAACTGGGTTTGATTCCCTGCTCTTCCACTTGCAGCTGCTTGAATGACCTTGGGTCAATCATAGCTCTCACAGAGCTGTCCTTGAAAGGGCAGCTTCTGTGAGGACTCTCTCATCCCCACCCACCGCACAGGATGGTCGTTGTGGAGGAAGATCAAGGAGATTGTGAGCCGCTCTGAGACTCTGAGATTCAGAGTGAAGGTCGGGATATAAATCCAATATCATCATCTTCTTCTAGCTCTCATCTCATGTGTTTAACCCCTTCCTTCCTTGTTTTAACCCCATAATTGCCATCATCATCCCCGTTCCTGTCCTGGGCCACTTCTGTTTTATTTGCTCTGGTCAGGTAGCCACTTTTCAAAATAGGAAAGTGTGTACGAGAACCTTTTCTAATCTCTATTTTGACATATTTATTGTTTCAAACGTTGTTCCCCCTTAACTGGATCTATACAGCTGTTGACCCCATATACTTGGCTTGTTGTTCCTGTTTTGTCTCAAAAAGTCTACCCCTCATGATATTTGCTGATTTGCTTTTCAGCCCTTTCTATAAGTTTGAATGGTTTTCTTCCATTTCATTGTATCTGAAGAAGCGTTTGTGCACACAAAAGCTCTTACCTTGAATAAAACCAGGGCTCTTTTTGAGCAGGAACACACTTCCGGCTGGCTTGGCATAGTGGTTGTGTTCTAATATGCAAATAGGTTCCTGTTAGGCTTTTTCTACAAAAAGCTCTGTGTGAAATAATGGTGATGTCAGGGGGTGTGGCCTAAAATGCAAATGAGTTCCTGATGGGCTTTTTTTGACAAAAAAACCCCTGAATAAAACTATCTTGGTCTTACAGGTGCAATTGAACTCTGATTTTATTCTCTTGCTTCAGACCAACATGGCTATCCACCTGGATCTAATCCATATATATCTATAAGAAAATGTAAGAAGAATGTAGTAACAGCCATTTATTTTGATGGGCACTCTTGGGTAATCTTTGTCAGCTTTGGGAAGTTTCAGTTTGTTTAGCTGTGGAATGCGCATGTGCACATATAAACATGCACCCTCCCATACGAGCGACATAGCAGATCCAAGTTTTGCCCCTAGCCGGAACACTGAAGCCTTCGAAGTCCACTTCCTCTTCTTCCCAAGCCCCCATCAGCTTCAAACTGCCCCAAGCATAACTTATTAACCAGAGACATGTGGAATCTTCCTCAGGAAGGGTAATAATACAGCACAGCCATGAGGTCAAAAGACATTATGCATCTCCTAGGAGAGGAAACTGCAGTCCTTGGTCTCCGCTTTGGCTGTATTGGAGGAAAGGGAGCTTCGCGCTGGAACTTAAAGACACAGGGACGCTCTCCCAGCAGTCACGTGTGCCTTTTAATCTGTCCTATTGGAATTAATGCACTAATCTTGCTCCGGAAAAGGCGCTTGGGTCGAGGGGCTCAGCAGCACGAGTGACTTTCTGTCAGCTAAAAATAAGCATTAGTCATTCCCATCTAGCAATCTCCTGCCATGAGAGAGACTCTCCAGGTGTCAGCATCCTGGAAAAGGAAGAGAAGAAGTCCCAAGAGAACGGTTGTACAGCCGGACACAGGGAGGCTATGAGCACGCTTTGAGAGAGAATGTAAAAAACTGGGAGCTTTCAAGTCATCAGATACCTCAGGCATGAATTCACTTAGTGACCCGAATGGCACAAGTGCAGTTTGAGGCTGGTTTAGAGATAAGAGGATTGAACAAATTTGGCTGGTACTTTACTGCCCCTAAAATTTTAGGAAATATATAACATGGGGCTGTTCAAGGGATGAAAGTTTGGAAGGTAAAGTTTTATTGAGAATGTAAACTTTCATGTGCATGCACGCTTCGTCAAACAATAAAATGGGGTACACTTAGCAGTTACAGTTAGCTAACTGTACCACATTTCATTGGCTGATGAAGTGTGCATGCACACGAAAGCTCACATTCTCAATAATACTCTGTTGGTCTTAAACAGGGCTTTTTTTTGTAAAAAAAGCCCAGCATTTGCTTGTTAGGACACACATCCCTCATGCCAAGCCAGCCGGAACTGCGTTCCTGTGCGTTCCTTCCCCACCCCACAAAAAAAAATCCCTGTGAACAAGGATTCCCCCCCCCCACCCAGAGGAGAAGCTTCTGATTTTTTTTAATCATTAAAGCGTACTGTTTGATGGCCCTTTGGGACAGACACTGCGCCATACCACTGCCCTCAAGCCAAGCAGGAATGCCAATGTGACAACTAGCATGGGTAAACATCACACCCTTTGAACCCTGCCCAAGCCAGCCAGAACTCTGGCCAAGCCAGCCGGAACTGTGTTCCTGCTCAAAAAAAGCCCTGGTCTTAAAGGTGCTGCTGGACTCCAACTTTGTTCTATTGCTTCAGACCAACACGGCTGCCCACCTGGATCTATCGGTTTGGATAGCAGCTCTCAGACACTTCCATTTCAAACTAAAATCAACTAGTGTATCTAACCTATAGGTTGTGGCTAGAGATCTCCTGGTGATCTCTAGGAGACAGAGATCTGTTACCCTGGAGGAAATGGCTGCTTTGGCAGATGGTCTCTATGGCATTCTATCCCATTGAAGCCCCTCCCCTAACCCCGCCCTCCTCAGTCTCCATCCCCAAATCTCCAGGTATTTCCCAACTCAGAGCTGGCAACCCTAAAAATCACAGGGCAAAAGATGTTTTGTTTGTTCTTAAAATGAGACGACTGCCTCAAAACATCTACGTAATTGCTGCTCTGCGATGCTCTGAGAAGCTGAATAATTTGGTGCTAATAAATAATGTATGCTGGATATAACAACTTACTCTGCCCAGAGGACTCATTGGATGCGCAGAATAATCGGACGTCATATTATAGTGGGCGGCTTCGCTGATCATGTTTACTGGCCTGTCCTTCTTTTCTTCGGATGACATCGTTGCCGCTGTCCTGAAAACAGAATGTGCAATAAGACCCAAAGCTGCCGTGTTTGTAGATCGCCACCCAAAACCATCCCTAGCTGCTCTTTAAATAAAGGCTATCTGAGCTGCTTTCCCAGTTGCCCATTAAGCACGCTGCTTGGATGTTGCAGTCAAGAGTCCAGAGACATTTCAAGCAAGACAAACCAGAAGTAGGAAGGAAACCTGCTAACAGAACTGTCCACAAGTCAGGCTTTAAAAAATACAGCACCACTTTAACACAGAGCCAGTTATACATATGGAGTTAGGTCCTGTCTAGATTTCTGCAGGTATTTAAGAGGGGGGAGGTGGATTTTTGCCAATGCCCCTCCTGAGGGAATCTGAAATGTACCCCCTCCCCGCAGCAGCTCCAGGAGGATAAGGAACCCCAAGAAATACTAGGGGCTGGAAATCTTCAGCATTAGGAAAGGAAAGGTCCCCTGTGCTAGCACCAGTAGTTTTCGACTCTGGGATGATGTTGCTTTCACAATGTTTTCACGGCAGACTTTTTACGGGGTGATTTGCCATTGCCTTCCGCAGTCATCTACACTTTCCCCCCAGCAAGCTGGGTACTCATTTTTCCGACCTCGGAAGGATGGAAGGCTGAGTCAACCTCGAGCTGGTTACCTGAAAACCCAGCTTCCACTGGGAATCGAACTCAGGTCCTGAGCACAGCTTAGGACTGCGGTACTGCAGCTTTAACACTCTGAGCCTCGGGGCTCTTCTCAGTGTGAGGGAGTCATGGAAAATAGTGTACATGCACATGCACACACACAGAATTCTAACCAAGATCCAACTCATGGAACTGCAGTTTCCCAGCATTTTTATTTAAGAACATAAGAGAAGCCATGTTGGATCAGGCCAATGGCCCATCCAGTCCAACACTCTGTGTCACACAGTGGCCAAAAAATATATATTGTATTTTTCGAACCATAAGACGCACTTCACCCCCCCCCCCCCAAAAAAAAAGTGGGGGGGAAAGTGTGTGCGTCTTATGGAGCAAAGGTATCTTCCTCCGGGGGGTGGGGATCCGTTGCCTCCGCCTCTGATCCCGGCGCTTCTCCCGCGCCTGCCTGCCTGGCTCCAGCTTCTTCCAGCAAGCGCTGGGATCGCTCGCGAAGCGCTGGGTTTGCAGAGGGGGCGGGTGCTTCCTCTGTGCCTGTCTGCCTGGCTTCAGCTCTGATGCTTAAAGCAAGCGCTGGGATCGGAGAGCGGAGGGAGCGATCGCCCCCCAGGAGGAAGGTGCGCCCTATGGTCCGGAGCGCCTTATGGTCCGAAAAATACGGTGTGTGTATATATATACACACACACACACACACACACTGTGGCTAATAGCCACTGATGGACCTCTGCTCCATATTTTTATCTAAACCCCTCTTGAAGGTGGCTATGCTTGTGGCCGCCACCACCTCCTGTGGCAGTGAATTCCACATGTTAATCACCCTTTGGGTGAAGAAGTACTTCCTTTTATCCGTTTTAACCTGTCTGCTCAGCAATTTCTTTCTCAACAGAACAGCCTCTCTTTTAAAAGTCTCTCTAGTTTCAAAAGTACCCTGCTGCCAGGTCCGTGGGGTTGAAAAAGAAGGAAACCCCCGAGTTGCATGCATAAATCAGGCATGCACACCTGTTTGGCTCCCCGTCCACATCTTTAGGCCTAAATGCTACCCGAAAATCTGCACAAGCTGAAAGGAATGACTACTTGGGCAGTTGCTGAGGCTCTATCAACTAACGCAGCAGCACATAATACTTCTGTACTACAATAAGCTGAAACGCATAGAACAGTCATGTCATTTTAAAAAATAGCAATGTATCAGTAATATGTGCAATGAAGAGTTCAGGTTAACCCAACAAAGCAGAAACAATGACATTATATAATAGTAGTTTAGTTTATTCACGGGCCAAGCCAACATTTAGAATGAATAAAATAACACAAAGTTTAAAAAGTAAAGCCATATATAATAGTACATCTGAAGAACTTAATGCAGGTATTAAGAAACCTATTTCCTCATTCTCTTCTCCTGTATTCTGCTGTTACCCCTTTGTAGTGCTTATGTCCTGATCCTACATGGCTTCTCTTATGTTCTTTCCAGCAGGGACCCAAATTGGCTTAGAACCACGGCTTTTTTTGTAGCAGGAGCTCCTTTGCACCCCCTGCTGTAGCCAATCCTCCAAGACCTTACAGGGCTCTTCGTACAGGGCTTACTGTAAGCTCCAGGAGGATTGGCTACATCAGGGGTGTGTGGCCTAATATGCACAGGAGTTCCTGCTACAAAAAAAGCCCTGTGTACATACAGTCACACATCCATGAAATCCATTCCAAATAGAGACCGGCAGCTGATATCTGTTTTCTTTATTAATCTATTGATTGTAATATATTCTGCCATCATAGGTAGATCAGTACTTGACTCTTCCATGCTTGGCTATCAGGGCATTAAATGTATTTATTTCATTTGTACCCCTCCCCCCACCCTTTCTCTATTATATCTTTACAACAACAGCACCACAAAGGTTAGTCTGAGAGGGTGGGACTGACCCAAGGTCACCCCGCAAACTTTCATAGCACTGTGGGGTCTCCCAGATCCTAGAGAGCCAGTTTGGTGTAGTGGTTAAGTGCATGGACTCTTATCTGGGAGAACCGGGTTTGATTCCCCACTCCTCCACTTGTACCTGTTGGAAAGGCTTGGGTTAGCCATAGCTCTTGCAGGAGTTGTCCTTGAAAGGGCAGCTGCTGTGAGAGCCCTCTCAGCCCCACCCACCTCACAGGGTGTCTGTTGTGGGGGGAGAAGGTATAGGAGATTGTAAGCCACTCTGAGTCTCTGATTCCGAGAGAAGGGTGGGGAATAAATCTTCAATTCTTCTTCTAGTTCAGGGACAGCATTCACAAGGACAAATATATGGCGAACAGAATGAGAAGAGGGAAGATACAATTAATGTATTAAGTGGGATTGATAGCTGAACAGTAGGATATAGCTGTAGTAAATACATTTTAAAAATTAGGTGCCCTGTGCCTTTACTGTAATTGCAATTCTGTTTGGAAGTTAACTTTTGGAAATTAACTTTTTTTAGTGATAAATATACAGGCCATGTACGTGGCATTTGATTTTAAGCACAAGACTGCAGCTGCTGTACAGGGCTAATGATCTCCTCGGGGGTTCAGGCATAAAAACCCAAGAAGAGCTGTGATGTCTCTTGAATATCATTCACATTTTATAACTGCTTAATATAATTTAATTAAAACCTTGTTGGTTATGAAGTAGGGTTCAGAATTTTTGAAGCCCCCTATAATTTATGTAGCAGCCCTGTGATGCAGAGTGGTAAAGCTGCAATATTGCAGTCCTAAGCTCTGCTCATGACCTGAGTTCGATCTTGGCAGAAGCTGGGTTCAGGTAGCCGGCTCAAGGTTGACTCAGCATCCCATCCTTCCGAGGTTGGTAAAATGAGTACCCAGCTTGCTGGGGGGGGGGGGGGGGCGGGAAGTGTATATCAGTGGTCCCCAGCCCCCCATCTGTGGCCTGTAAGCAATCAGGCCATAGAGTGAAGCAGAAACCTTCACCTACTCCTTATTTTAAAAGCCCCATGGCGGGCAAAGCCCCCAGCATCCCCACCCTCACCAGTCCATAGAAAAATTGTCTTCCACAAAACTGGTCCCTGGTGCCAAAAAGGTTGGAGGCCACTGGTGTAGATGACTGGGGAAGGCAATGGCAAATCACCCCATAAGAAGTCTGCTGAGAAAACGTCGTGATGCGACGTCACCCCAGAGTGGGAAACTACTGGTGCTTGCACAGGGGACTACCTTTTCTTTTTTTATAATCAATGTAGTGTAATTGTCCTGGAGAGAAAAGTCTGATTGGAAAGAGAATCCTGAGGACACCCGTCTCATGTCAAGTAGACCTACCCTTTGTCTCCTTGGGCCCATTCATGGCTCAGTGGCTTTTGCTTATTTACTCATTCTCTTCTCCTGTATTCTGCTGCCTTTCTTCACCTTCCTGTCAAGCTCTCCTGCTCCCCACAACCCATCCTAGATGTTCACAACATATGGATTAGTGTCTCTGAAGTTTATTGCAGAGTAGATAAATTAAGGTTGATTAATATTAGCCAGAGCAGGGGCTCTTTCACACATATTGTGTGGCTCTCGAAGCCCCACCCCACCCCATCAGCCAGGTTGGAGAAGGCCTTTGTCTCTTTAAATCACTTCGCCAAGTCAGCTGGCAGCTTGGGGAATGCATTCAAAGTTAAAGTTGCTTTCTTTCCAGCTCTTCCTCCCTCCATCTATTTTCCTTCCTTGTGGCTCTCAAACATCTGATGTTCATGTCTTGCTGCTCTCAAACATCTCATATTTATTCCATGAGAGCCAGTTTGGTATAGTGGTTAAGTGTGTGGACTCTTATCTGGGAGAACCAGGTTTGATTCCCCACTCCTCCACTTGCACCTGCTGAAATGGTCTTGGGTCAGCCATAGCTCTGGCAGAGGTTGTCCTTGAAAGGGCAGCTGCTGTGAGAGCCCTCTCCAGCCCCACCCACCTCACAGGGTGTCTGTTGTGGGGGAGGAAGGTAAAGGAGATTGTGAGCAGCTCTGAGACTCTGAGATTCAAAGTGCAGGGTGGGATATAAATCCAGTATCATCATCATCTTCTTCTTCTTCTTCTTCTGTTAACCAAGTTTGGCCACCCCTGAGCTAGAGTCACTCATTGGTGCGTGTTTGTGTGAGTGAGATTATGGTAATGAAACTGGGCTTCAGAAACACAGGTTTGAATCCTTGATAAGCTATAAAGGGGCTTCAGAAACAGAAGCTATAACTGGGCTTCAGATACACAGGTTTGAATCCTTGATAAGCTATAAGCCTTTGATGTACACATGTTCAGTCTTACCTACCTCACAGGATTGTTGTGAAGCTAAGCTAGAGTTGGTATGGTATAGAGCAGTGATGGTGAACCTTTTAGAGACCGAGTGCCCAAACTGCAACCCGAAACACACTTATTTATCGCAAAGTGTTAACATGGCAATTTAACCTGAATACTGAGGTTTTAGTTTAGAAAAAAACTCATAGTGCAATTAACAAACCGAAAGAACATTTGGTCTGGATAGCATTTGCTTAGGAAACCAACAAAATAGTAACATGTCAGAATGGGAGAATGACGGTGAGAGTATCATAAGGCAGGGGTGGCCAATAGTAGCTCTCTAGATGTTTTCTGCCTACAACTCCCATCAGCATGGCTGAGGCTGATGGGAGTTGTAGGCAAAAAACATCTGGGGAGCTACCGTTGGCCACCCCTGCCATAAGGCAATAAATGGAGGCTGTTCATTGCTCTGTTGCTTGCAGGTCTGGGTTAAACTGAGAACATGCCTTTCCCAGAGGTGTTCCTGTCCACCTAATTTACTTTTGAACATGTAACATACATTATAAATCATTCTAGTTTGCCATTAGGAAAAAAGAATACATTAAAATATAGTGTGTTTAGTAGGAGCTGGTGGTTAGGGTGTCCAAATCAGATCTGGGAGGTCCTTATTCATATGCCCACTCTGCCCTGGCAGCTTGCTGGGAAACCTTGGACCGGTAATATACTCTGAGTTAACCCACCTCATAGGTTCATTGTGAGGATAAAAGAGAAGGGGAGAGTGTGTCAAACCACTTCAGTGTCCTTTTGGGGGAGGAAGGCAGGATACATGATGTTAGTTAATAAATTAAGTTGATGAAAGGAGTCCACTGATTTATATGGCTAAATCTGAGTCCAGCAGTACCTTAGAGAACAAGATTTTTGAGAGTCAAAGCTCCTTTTAGCTAATCGAGGGAGCTCTAAAGCTGGAAAGCTTGCGCCCCCTCCCCCAAATCTTGTTGGTCTCTAAGATGCTCCCTGGCTCGAATCTAGTTGTTCTGCTATGGACCAGTGACTACCCTTGGAAACTTCAGGGATAGTCTGAATTGTATTAACTAGAAAGTCTGATGTGAGAAAGAAGGGCCAGTTTGGTGTAGATGTTAAGTGCGTGGACTCTTATCTGGCAGAACAGGGTTTGATTCCCCACTCCTCCACTTTCAGCTGCTAGAATGGCCTTGGGTCAGCCATAGCTATCACAGAGCTGTCCTTGAAAGGTTAGCTTCTGGGTGAGCTTCTCTCAGCCCCACCTACCTCACAGGGTGTCTGCTGTGGGGGAGGAAGATAAAGGAGATTGTGAGCTGCTCTGAGAGCCTGAGATTCGGAGTGAAGTGCGGGATATAAATCCAATATCTTTAAAGAAACTGCAATCCTGTGCATGTGTAGAGAGTACTCACTGTAGATTACTTCCGAATAACCATGGAGAGCAAGTCCAGTGAGAAAAGACTAAGGGATTTGGGGATATTCAGTCTGGAGAAGAGGAAGCTGAGGGGGGAGACAAGATTGCTCTTTTGAAGTATTAGCAGGGCTGCCACTTTGAGGAGGGCAGGGAGCTGTTCCTGCTAGCAGCAGAGGAGAGGACTGGCATAAAAAAAGCTTTTTGACAGTAAGAGTTGTTCAACAGTGCAATCAACCCCCTCACTGGCAGTCTTTAAGCAGCAGCTGGACAAACACTTGTCAGGGATACTCTGGAAAACCAGAACAGCAGTGCAACAGTTAAAAAACAGCTTATCGACAATTTGCCTTATGGTCCCTATAGCTTGAATGAGCTCTACTCAAATACTGCTATCAGAAGCATCGTATTTGAAAGCAAGGAAGCCTGCAGTTCCTCCCTTTCAGCGCCTAAACCAGAGGCGATCTCGGCCGCTGTTTCTGCCAGATTAGTGGGATCCAACATTTCCTGTAATAAACCCACATCCCTTCAAAAAAAATGTGCTTGATTCAAGGTCCTGATCTCTCCTCCCCCCCCCCTCAATCCCCACACACCTATGCTCTTCTTCCCTTTGGCTTGGAAGCCAAAGTTTTGAAAATATGAAACAGTTTTGAAATATGAAATGCAACCAGGTCTGGGCCACATGAAAACGTGAAGCTGCCTTATACCCATCTCTCTAGTGCAGGGGTGGTAAAACTGTGGTTCAGGAGCCCTAAAACTGCAGGAACTCCTGCAAGGAAGTTTCCTCTGTGCGCTGTGCTTGGGGGCTGCACTCACCCCCCGTCAGAATTCCAAAGGTTCCCATGAGCTCAAAAAGGTTGGAGTACCCTGTTGTCTCTCTGAAGGAGGCCCAGTTAGGATTGCCAGGTTTGGGTTGGGAAATACCTGGAGATTTGGGGGAAGGAGCCTGAGTCTGGAAAGAGGAGGAGCTTCAATGAGATATGACTCCAGAGCCTTGTGCGCAGGGGTGCGGGCGAGGGAGCGTGCGAGCCCACAGAGAGGGCTCCAAGTGCCACCTCTGGCACCCATGCCATAGGTTCGCCACCACTGGTATAGAGGGTGTGACGAGGATTTGGACAGACCCAGGTTTGAATTCTCATTCTGCTGTTCGCTGGGTGACTTGACCCAGTAACTCATTCTCAGCCTAATTTACCTCACAGGGTTGTTGTGAAGACGGAATGGAGAAGGGGAATGTTCTAAGCAGGGCTTTTTTTGTAGCAGGAACTCATTTGCATATTAGGCCACATACCCCTGATGTAGCCAATTCCCCTGGAGCTTACTGTAGGCCCTGTACGAAGAGCCCTGTAAGGAATTCCAGCAGGACCTCCTTTGCCTATTAGGCCACACACCCCTGATGTAGCCAGTCCTCCTGGAGCTTACAGTAGGCCCTGTATGAAGAGCCCTGTAAGGAATTCTAGCAGGACCTCCTTTGCCTATTAGGCCACATACCCCTGATGTAGCCAATTCCCCTGGAGCTTACTGTAGGCCCTGTACTAAGAGCCATGTAAGCTCTTGGAGGATTGGCTATAGCAAGAGGTGCGAAGGAACTTACACTAGGCCCTGTAACAATAAGAACAACCCTGTACAAAAAAAGCCCTCTGGGTACATAGGTGAGTTTATTCACACATGAACACACTTGAAGCTGCCTTATACTGAATTAGGCCATTTGGTCCACCATGGTCGGTATTGTCTACTCAGAATGTGTATATATATATATATATATATATATATATATATATATATATATATATATATATATATATATATATATGTGTGTGTGTGTGTGTGTGTGTGTGTGCGCGCACCTGGAAGTCATGTCAACCTCTGGTGATTGACCCCTACTGGGGGCCTGGAGGATATTCAGAGAGGTAGCTGAACAGAGCCTGTCCCTGTCCTCTTGACTGGATATTTCAGGGAGACTTCTCATTTAAGTACTAACCATCTTAGCTTCCAAGATGCTGGGGATCGAACCTGGGACCTTCTGCAAAGCAGAGGTTCTTCCACTGAGCCACACGCCCCTTCCCAACTTCTACATGCCTGGGGGCAAGAAGCCCCCTCTTTTAAATCAGGCCACACTATGACACTATTTAAAAAGGTAACTTGTAACCCACACAAAAGCCTCCTTGGCTGGACAGAATACTTTACCGCTGCCAAAGAATAGATGGTCAACTGATGAACATCCTAAACCCAATGTCAACAAGCTCTTAATAAAGCTCTTTATTCATCGAGTAAAATAAACACTTACTGTTCATTCACGACAAAAATGCAGTTGTCCTGTGATGGCTGCCCTGTGACTGGATGCTTGCAGGTCACTTTTCGTTCATTATGACTGGAGGAGACAAAACACACAGGAGATGCATAAGTGCGCCATTTTTTTCAACACACAACTGCAAAATTCACAGGCAGCAACTGGGCAGATTCATCATGGAAGCCTTAATTGGTGCATACATGCAGCCTCTCACGGTGATGCAGTCTCGGTGGCTAATGATACTCGAGGCAAGGTATTTTAAACTCAAGCACCCAGCAATCCTTTCGAGCTTAGCATAGAACATTTGAGCTGAACATTCCCTCTGTATCCATATTAAGCCTTGTCAGAAGTTATTTTCTAAAGAGGTTGTAGCTCATATTTTAACCCAAATAGTTGATGCCCTGTAGTGAGGTGCAATGATAAACCCCAGGTTGTGGGAAGAGAAGCAAAGGGAACTTTGAATGAGACAAGATCTCTGCTTTGGCATATATGGATCATGTTTTGCATATTAGCTATGCCATGTTTAGCCCCATTTCTCATAAAGAAAGGATGCAAGGTGGGTTACAGTTAAACACACACATTAACGTAAGAACATAAGACAAGCCATGTTGGATCAGGCCAATGGCCCATCCAGTCCAACACTCTGTGTCACACAGTGGCCAAAAAACCCCAAGCACCATCAGGAGGTTCACAAGTGGGGCTAGAAGCCCTTCCACTTTGCCCCCTCCCAAGCACCAAGAATACAGAGCATCACTGCCCCAGCCAGTTCCAACAATATGCTGTGGCTAACAGCCACTGATGGACCTCTGCTCCACATGTTCATCCAATCCCCTCTTGAAGCTGGCTATGCTTGTAGCCGCCGCCACCTCCTGCGGCAGTGAATTCCACATGTGGATCACCCTTTGGGTAAAGAAGTACTTCCCTTTATCCATTCTAACTCGACTGCTCAGCAATTTCATTGAATGAAACAAAACATCAATGCACAGAACAACAATTAAGAACTGCAAATCATGTCACGGGTGGTCAAAGGTAGCTCTCCAGATGTTTTTTTGCCTACAACTCCCATCAGCCCCAGCCAGCATGGCCAATGGCTGGGGATGATGGGAGTTGTAGGCAAAAAACATCTGGAGAGCTACCGTAGGCCGCCCCTGATGTAGATGGAGCATCCGAATCCACCTCCTGCAGCAGCGTTTTCTAACTGAGCTCTGTGCCAGAATTCCAAAGGTGTATTGAAGGTTTAAAAGGGTTGGGAACCCTTCCTTATACAGACTAGTAAAGCAGAAACAGCTTCTTCTTACACATCCCCCCCCACACATTTGCATTAAAGGCAAAAACTGTGGTGATAAAGTGCTTAGCACAACAGTGATTAAAAAGTTACTGCTGACCTAGCATAAATTATTCAAAATTCTGCTGAGTCAGCAACTCAACAGCTAAATTTAGACATAACGACAAAACGGAGGTATTTCCTAAAATCATTTCCTTCAAATTCAGAATGGATTGTCCTCATATGTGCAATCTGAAAACAATGCCCTCCTCCCATACAAACTAGGATTCTAAACCAGAATGTATGGTACCAACTCTAGCACCAAAAATTGTTTTAATTAATTTAAATTGTTTAACTGGTAATTGATTATCAATTTTAATTGTTTGTTCACTGTTTTATTGTTTGGTGTTTAATTGTTGTTAGCCGCCCTGAGCCTGCTTCGGCGGGGAGGGCGGGATATAAATGCGAAGCATAAATAAATAAACCGGAGTTTGGAATTTTGGTTTAAGAACATGAGAAGCCATCTTGGATCAGGCCAATGGTCTATCCAGTCCAACACTCTGTGTCACACAGTGGCCAAAAAATCCAAGTGCCATCAGGAGGTCCACCAGTGGAGCTAGAAGCCCTCCCATTGCTCCCCACAAGCACCAAGAATAAACAGCATCACTGCCCCAGACAGAGAGTTTCAACAATGGGCTGTGACTAATAGGCACTGATGGATCTCTGCTCCATATGTTGATCCAATCCCCTCTTGAAGCTGTCTGTGCTTGTAGCTGCCACCACCTCCTGTGGCAGTGAATTCCACGCGTTAATCACCATTTGGGTGAAGAAGTACTTCCTTTTATCCGTTCTAACCCGACTGCTCAGCAATTTCACTGAATGTCCATGAGTTCTCGTAGTGTAAGAAAGGGAGAAAAGTACTTCTTTCTCTACCTTTGGAGGAGGAGAGCAGCTTGCGGATAAGACATAATGTCAAAACCAGGGCTTTTTTTCTGGAGCCCACAGCAGAAGAGCTCTGCCTGGGCTGGCCAGGGCTCTGGCTGGCCTGACCATGCAGCCACCAACCGCGTGCTCCCAGGCCAGGCGGTGTGCCCTAATATGCAAATGAGCTCTTGCTGGGCTTTTTTTTTTTAACTGAAAAAAGCACTGGTCAAAACTAACGTCTGCTGTGAACAGCCAAACATTACTGTATTATTTGGGGGGAGGGCAAGCATTCCGAGAAACCCCTGCCCCTCCCTCGCCAGCTCATCTGCGTAAAACCAAAGATGATTTGTTATGCGATTTGAACAAAGCTACTGGGTACCATATTCTCTCTCTGCCCAAGCTGCATATTTGCCACCAATGCTCCTTCTAAGCTATGGAGTCTTGTGATTCT
This sequence comes from Heteronotia binoei, assembly GCF_032191835.1. NCBI lineage: Eukaryota > Metazoa > Chordata > Lepidosauria > Squamata > Gekkonidae > Heteronotia > Heteronotia binoei. The sequence continues at coordinate 107,491,883 of NC_083230.1, forward strand.
ACTTTGTGAGTTACTGGCATTAAAGCTGTGAGTGAGCGATTTGGCTTCTGCTTAAATTAGTTTGCTCTGGGGCCATCCTTCCCAAGCTAAGACAAAAATGTGTGAGACAGAGGCTAAAAAACTGTGAGCTAGCTCACACTAACTCAGCTTAAGAACATAAGAGAAGCTGTGTTGGATCAAGCCAATGGCCCATCCAGTCCAACACTCTGTAACTCAGTGGCCAAAAAACAAACAAACAGGTGCCATCAAGAGGTCCACCAGTGAGGCCAGGATACAGAGGGACACTAGCTTAGAGGGAACACTGCTTGCCACAGGCAACAGTATTACAAGTCTCAGGGGACTTCTAAAAATTAGAAGAGTCCAGGGGTGGAATTCTAACAGGAGTGCCTTTGCATATTAGCCCACACACCCCTGATGTAACCAATCCTCCAAGGCCTTACCAAAAAAGAGCCTTGTAAGCTCTTGGAGGACTGGCGACATCAGGGGGTGTGACCTAATATGCAAAGGAGCTCCTGCTAGAATTCCACCCCCGGTAGAGTCCAATTTATAACATTCACCACATCCTTCTTTTCAACATTGTTAATTAAAATACTTCTAGCCACCCTTCTGTTCTACAGATCTATAAAGTGGCTGATTATAAATCACTTTCAGATAGACTACAAACTTGGGGGGAGACAACTATACCCAACAGTAAAGATCATTTCTAAAGTTTCCGGGGGGGGAAACTGAATAGTATTCATGCAGATATAACTAACTTTTCTGCTTTAGCATTCAGCCTTACAGTCATTAAAAGGAAAAAAAAACACCTACTTTCGATATGCAGCTCACCTTGAAAACCCCCAAGAGTCTTAGCTTCAGCGAGATAATCCCAGCAATTCCCCTGCTGGTACTTTTGTTAACATTCTTAGATCTTAATCACTTTGCAATTTCACACAGTCATGCTCTAATCATAAGCCCCCTTTCCCAACACAAAAGAAGAAAACAGAGACTCATAAACAAGGTCAAAGCCAGAAGACTGGAAAACAGTCAGTGGTGCTTAATAGATATGTTTAATGTCTGACATGGATAAACTAGTAGAAAGTGCTACTGAAGATACAATAGCTAAATACACTGAAAAACAAGCCTTGCTGAAAAGAAAGCAGCATGGTTTCTTTAAGGAGAAGTCCTTCCCCACCAACATTTTACAATTGAGTATGTCAACAAATTTCTAGAGAGGGATGACCCAACAGATGCCGCATATGAAGGACTTCCACAAAGTGATTGTCATGGTGCCTCACTGAAGCCTTCTGCATAAAGTTAATATCCACAGGATAAGAGGAACGGCTAACTTAAAGGGTAAGCAGAAGGTGAAAATATACCAACAGTTTTCATAGTGGAAGGAAGGTCACAGAGGGGTCCCCCCAGGGATCTGTCCTGGGATCAGTGCTACTGAATTTATTCATGAATCGCTGAGATGGGGGTCAACAGTAAGATATTTTGTAGATAACACTGAGTTGTACTGGATGGTTAAAACACAAGAGCACTGTGGGGCACTCCTCAAGGACCTATCCAATCTGGGAGGATAGGCAACAAAAATGGTAGCTCAAATTCAATTTAAGTGCAATAAAAATCTGATAAAAAGTGAGCTGGCAGATTTTTTTTTTGTATTTTTGTATTTGTGTGTGTATACTTGTGAGTGTGCATGCACTTGGAAGACATGGCAACCTCCAGTGACTGACTCCTACTGGAGGATATTCAGAGAGGTGGCTGAATAAATCCTGCTCTGCCCTCCCAGCTCTGGTATTCCAAGGAGGTTTCCCATCCAAGTACTTGCCGGAGTCAACCCTGCTTAGCTTCCAAGATCTGACAAGATCAAGCTTGCCTGTGCTATCCAGATCAGGGCATCTGGCAGAATGTTTTTTAAAACAAACAAACAAACAAACAAACCCTTTTACTACCAGAATGCTACAGTCCAACAACGGTCCTCTTTTGTCTTTTCTGATGTCTCGGGGCTAATCTAGTGATATACTGCTTTGCTTCCTTAACCACAGTGTTTCAGAGTCCTATGTCAGCACAACACTTCATCACTACAAAACTTGAGAATACACCATTTTCACATCCATCCTTCACAGTGGAGGAAAAGGGGATTTGTTTGTTCCATCTAGCGTCTCTTGCTTACTGGGGAAATCAATATCGACACAGAGCACCCTTTATGCATGGGCGTATCGTTAATCAGAGCCTTTGCTGACCCACAAAGAACTCGGCTGTAGCGCTGCGGAGACAACGCTTTGCTAACAACCTCATTACTATTCCTTCTCAGAGTTGAAAACAAGTCATGTTCCACGTGCACAGCACCTCAGAACCGCAATTCTGTCATTGATATTGTTACTCTAGGGAGATTTACATCTAATCTGAATTGGGAGAGCCCCAAGAGACCCAAACCCTGCACTTCAGCAAGCTTCCTAGCCAAACATTATTTTTTAATAAAGCCTTCCTTGGCAACTTGGCTTTTCCAAAATGCATCTTGCCTTCTTCCTATATTCCACAGCATATACTTTTAGAAGGGCTCTTAGGAAGATTAATTAAGTCAATCTGCCCAGAATTTAAACCCAGGGTCTCTTATTCTATCTGGGTGGTGAAGGTTTATTGGCATGCTTCTGGATTTTTTTTTTAATTACATAAACGCTGTTGGTATTACCGCCACCTTTCTGCCTAAACAGTTTTCCATCAGCCTAGCTGTCACTCCGTGCATACTCGGTCTATCGTTTAACATGCAAAATTAAAAAGCTTCAGAGCTAAACGAATACAGGTGGTGCATTTTAATATTTTCCCGTTATAAAAATTCAAACTGTGCGCTGGATACTCCTACTTAAAAGCACTCGGTACACTATAAACTGTTTCAGACAGAAGGTGTGCTCTCACAAATATGCCAACTTATAGAGCCAAAGCCCAAAGGATTCCCTAGATGTCTCATCAGTATGCCAGGCCATCCCTCCACCAACTCAGTATGTCAGCGGTATGGCTCACTCTTGCACATAGGGACATGAAGCCTTCAAAAGTGGGCACAGCTGGCGGAGAGATGCCTTCACCAGAACACAAGTGACAGCTTCTATCAGAAATCCTCTTACCCAGCAGGCTGTTATGTTACGAAGCCTCTGACTCAGTACTGCAGTTTTGAGCAAGATATTAGTGCCAAGGTTCTTTGTAGGAATAGGTGCATAACAGCTTCTGCACATGACTCTGAGAACTCCGAATGGGGTTCTTTCGACATTTCCTCTCGGGACAAGCACATATCACACCTCTCAGTGGGATCCTTGACAGGAAGGCCTAGACCAACCAAGGAAGGGAGCCAAATAGTGCCACATATGTCTCACAGAGGTGTACAGGAACATAAGAGTAGTCATGTTGGATCAGGCCAATGGCCCATCCAGTCCAACCCTCAAGTGCCATCTAGAGGTCCACCAGTGGGGCTAGAAGCCCTTCCGCTGTGCCCCTCCCAAGCACCAGAATACAGAGCATCACTGCCCCAGACAGAGAGTTCCAACAATAAGCTGTGGCTAATAGCCACTGATGGACCTCTGCTCCATATGCTTATCCATTCCCCTCTTGAAGCTGCCTATGCTTGTAGCCGCCACCACCTCCTGTGGCAGTGAATTCCACATGTTAATCACCCTTTGGGTGAAGAAGTACTTCCTTTTATCCGTTCTAACCCAACTGCTCAGGAATTTCATTGAATGCCCACGAGTTCTTGTACTGTGAGAAAGGGAGAAAAGTACTTCTTTCTCTACCTTCTCTATCCCATGCATAATCTTGTAAACCTCACTTCCATGGGGAGGACAGTAGTTATTAGCCATGGTGACTAAAGGGATCCTCCACATTCAGAAGAAGAAGAAGAAGATATTGGATTTATATCCCGCCCTCCACTCCGAAGAGTCTCAGAGCGGCTCACAATCTCCTTTACCTTCCTCCCCCACAACAGACACCCTGTGAGGTGGGTGGGGCTGGAGAGGGCTCTCACAGCAGCTGCCCTTTCAAGGACAACCTCTGCCAGAGCTATGGCTGACCCAAGGCCATGCTAGCAGGTGCAAGTGGAGGAGTGGGGAATCAAACCCGTTTCTCCCAGATAAGAGTCCGCACACTTAACCATTACACCAAACTGGCTCTCCAGAGAGAGTAAGCCTCTGAGTATTAGTGCTAGTATGTCAAACTTAGAGCCAGTCTGGTATAGTGGTTAAGAGCAGCGAACTCTAGTCTGGGAGAACTGGGTTTGATTCCCCCACTCCTCCACATAAAGGCAGCTGGGTGACCTTGGGTCAGTCAAAGCTCTCTCAGAGCTTTCTCAATCCCACCTACCTTACCATATGTCTGTTGTGGGTAGGGAAAGGGTATGTTTTTGACTAAACAGCAGGAAGACCACTGGTGGACCTCCTGATGGCACTTGGGTTTTTTTTGGCCACTGTGTGACACAGAGTGTTGGACTGGATGGGCCATTGGCCTGATCCAACATGGCTTCTCTTATGTTCTTGTGTTCTAAGAACTTCTTGACAGTCAAAGAGGTTCCTCAGTAGAACAGGCTTCCTTGTAAGATGGTGGGCTCTCCTTTAGAGGTTTTTAAACAGGTTAGATGGCCATCTGACAGCAATGCCAATTCTGTGAACTTAAGCAGATCATGAGCGGGAGGGCAGGGGAAGCTTCTTGTGAGTTTCCTGCACTGTGCAGAGTGTTGGACTAGATGACCCTGGAAGTCCCTTCCAACTCTATGATTCTGTGTGATTTTAAGCTGCTCTGAGATCCCTTTGAGTAGCGAAGAGTGGTGTATAAGACCACCTTTCTTCTGTCATGGGAAGACCTTGCCTCTATGCCCTGCTGCTGGCCCTCCAATGTAACTGGTTGGCCACAGTGTGAGCAGGATGCTGGGCCAGATGGAAACATGGGTTTGACCCAGCAGGACTCTTCTTACAAGAGAAAGTAAAAAGCTGCATATATCAGACTGCGGGATAGATTTCAAGGACTACAGGCACTGAGAAATATGCAGCCGCATAGCTCTACTTTGCTACTTTGAAGAGTGACAAGATGTTGAGAATTGAGTGATTTCCAGTGAAATCTCTCTCAAATGCTTAATGAAGTTTTTGTTTTGCCAAAGTTAATTTTCAGTAAGAATACAGCAATTCCTAATAACTTCTTCTGCAATATTTGCTGTTAGGAATATACATTCTTAATTGACTTAATGGCTACATTGTCCCAAAACCAACATCAGCAGTTCACTGCTTTTCCAGCAATGATGAATGTAAGCAATGGGCCAAATGCTTGCTCTCTTCCTCCGCATCTGCATTAGGAATCTGAAAGCCCAGAATTTAAGCAGACATAACCAGAGCCAGGATAAGCAGCCTCCAGAACACCTAACTTTTCAATTCTTTAAAAAGCAAGTCAGCAACATTTCTTTCTTCTTTGTCCTCTGCTTTAACATTTACGTTTCATGGAGCTTCATCGAACAAGCTAATTATAAAGCTGCTCGAATATGAGGAAAACATAACAGAAAAAGTCTTATCTCTGCTGCTAGTCTATGGCAGTGCAAACAGCTTCCATTTTAGAAAAAAAAAAGTCATTCCGGGCTGTATGGGTAAGCCTCACGTGTTAAGATATGAACTTTTTCCCAATTAATCTACTTTTAAAGAAAGTTGAAAGCTTTACACAGAAAAGGTGTTTTTCTTTCTTTCTTTCTTTTACTGGAACACAGATGACTATCAGGTTGTACCATTAGAATACTTAACTAGAAAGGTAACAAAAGAAACGTTATAACGAACACCAAAGTAATTGAATTCTCACACAAAGGTACTCATTTTGGCTGTTAAACATCAGGTTTGAAATCCACATTAATCATCTCTTCTGCTCCCACACGACTTTTTTATGCATGCTCACGATAATAGTTTCCCAATTTGCAGGAGAGAACTGTGTGCCACTTGATCTAAGTTGGCTTCGTTTCTTCCCTCAACCAACCAGTTTCCCAGGTGCTTAAAAAATAATTCCTTATACGGAGCTTCAGCAGTCAACCATTTGGGTATCCCAATCCTTAAAGGAACCAGCTAGATTTATACATCAGGGGATGCGGACATTATGTGACAAGGCCCAATTTGTACATGTCGACATAGGACTTGGATTCCTCAAACCTTAAACTGAAAATGTGCAGTGCATATATCCATGGCCCCCCAATTTGAGGCAGCATAATATGCAGTGGGGAAGGCTGAGGTAGAACAACTTTTCTGGTGACCAACACTAAGGGCTGCAATCACACATACTAAGTAATGCACTTTCAATGTACTTTCCAACTGGATTTTACTGGATGAACTGGCAAAGTCCAATGGGAAAGTGCACTGAAAGTGGACTGAAACTGTATTATTTAGTGTGTGTGACCACAGCCTAAAAGTCACAGCTGCCCATCTACAAGCTTTGGGCTGATGTTACCATTTTGTTCATTTACTCCCTTTTTTATTCAAATGCAGAAAAGATCAAGAGTCCAGTAGCACCTTAAGGGCTAACAAAATTTGTGGCAAGGTATGCACTTTTGTGAGTCACAGTTCACTTCTGAAGAAAGTGCATACCCTGCCACAATTTTTTTTAGTCTTTTAGGTGCTATTGGACTCTTGTTCTTTTCTGCTGCTACAGACAGAATAACACGGCTACCCACCTTTTTCAAATGTGTTTATCCAATCTTTCCCCTGCAAAGAGAGCCTCAAGGTGGCTTACAATTAATGTCTGACTAACCAAATATAATAATACAACAAAACAGCACTAAAAATATTATAGATATAAAAGCCAAACCATACTGCTGACAACTCACCTATCCTCCCTTTGGCTGAGCTGTGTGTCACTCAGTCCCTCCAGCCTCAGGATAGGGCCACTGGAAAAGCTGCCTTTGCGTCCTATTGGCCCATCCTGCCAGGTCTTCCATTTTCCCTTAGTGGTTGATAGGCAGCCATAGTATTCCAGGCTTGGTTCTGTCAGTAAAAGACAGCGGGGGGGGGGGGGGGGGGCGCCTTTCCAGGTCTATTTTGGCCTCTGATGGAGAACTCACCGGGGGGAGGGGGGCAGTCCTGACTAAGGTTGCTAGCTCCAGGTTGGTGGGAAATGCCTCGAGATTTTGTGGTGGAGTCTACGGAAGCCAGACTTTGGGGAGGGGAGAGGCCTCAGCTGAATATAATGCCATGGAGTCCACCCTCCAAAGTAGTTATCTTCTGCAGGGGGAGATATGTTGTCTGGAGTTCAGTTGTGATACCAGGAGATCCTCAGGCTCCACTTGAGAGGTTGGCTACCCTATGCCTGGGAACACCCTCTGAGTGACCTGATGCCACCTGACTGGCATGACTTAACTAGGTCCGGCTACTGTTCAGCAGCAGCCCCCCAAGGACAGCCAGTGTGGCGTAACAGTTAGTTCTTGCTGTGGAAGTTAAATGGGTGATTTTGGACCAGTCACAGACTTTCAGCCTAACCTACCTCACAGGGTTGTTGTGCAGATCAAAAGGGGGAGAGGAAAATGATGTAAGCTGTTTTGGTCCTTACTGCAGAGAAAGACTGTACTCCTCCTTGGTGGAGGCTGCAAGGAGTGAGGAGTGAGATGGAGGAGTGCAAGGGGTAGGGAGGAGATGGAAAACTGAAGTCAGAGGGGCAGATAAAGGTAGGTTAATGGCTGCCTGGAAGGAGACAGGGTTGCCAACTCCAGATTGGGAAATTCCTAGAGATTCAAAGGGTGAAGCCTGGGGAGGGTGGGTTTTGAGAAGAGGTGGTATCTCAGACAGGTACAGTGCCATAGACTCCACCTTACAAACCAGCCATTTCCTCCTGGGGAATTGTTGTTGCCAATCTCCAGGTGAGGGCTGGAGATCACTCAGAATTACAACTGCTCTCCAGATGGCAAAGATCACTTCCCATGGAAAAAATAGTGGACTCTGTGTCATTACGCCCTGCTGAGGTTGCTTCCCTCCTAATTTGGTCCTCACTGTGGAGAAAGACTGTATTTTCCCTAGGTAGAAGCTTCAGGGAGGGAGGAGGTGATGGAAAGCTGAAGTCAGATCACAGAAAATGGCTGACTTGATGAGTATATTCTATGGTACACCATAACACAACCACACTGGCCAAAAAAAACAGATCACACCACAAGCACACTCTGATGTTAAAAACTGCAAGCCCAAATATGACAGGAAAAGGTGGCAGCAATGCACTGAGGACAAAAGGAATGCTTAGCTTCAGCATCTGTGTGATCATCATCATGGTATGACACCGCAGCAAACTGATGCTGAGAGCCTGCTGTATTTATTCCCACAATGGGCCTTATTCCTCTTACATATCTCAGGTGGGACAGGTGATTTATTTACCTCAGCAGAAATTCTGAACCAGCCTGGTTTACTGGTTAAGAGCAGCAAACTCTAATCTGAAGAACTGGGTTTGAATCCCTACTCCTCCCATCACATGACGCCTGCTGGGTGACCTTGGGCCAGTCACTGTTCTCTCAGAACTCTCTCAGCCCCACCTGCCTCACAACAAGGTGACTGCTATGGGGAGGGAAAGGTGACTGTAAGCCACTTTGAGGCTCCTTAGGGTAGAGAAAAACAGAGTATAAAAACCTACTCTTAAACATCTCATGTACAGAGGCGGCAAAGGTGAACATGGAAAACCTGGCAGTTGCCTATCTCCAGGTTAGCGCAGAATTCTGAATATCCCCAAAAACCAACACAAATGCTCTTGCAACCATCTGCATGTTTAACTATTTATACATATGTACTCTTTGACGTCACTGCTACTTTATGAAATACATTTCTGAAACATCTTACCTCAGCTTTATCTGAATCAACCATCTTCCCCCCCCATTATAGAAGTTACCTCCTGGGAGATTCTCATGTGTTCAAAGCTTAGGGAAGGTGTCTTTTAAAAAAAAAAAACACCATAAAATATTCCCTCTTTACTACAAATGGCTAAACTCACTGTATATTTAAAGATGCAGAAAGCTCTTGAAATCTGCTTCAGGGATGGAAGAGAACTGAAATAAAAACACCGCTGCTGTGTCCTCACAGCTCATAAACCAGTGGGCCAATGGAAGAACATCAGTTTTTTAGATTAATAGTCCTCACATTTTTAATCAAGGCTAATTAGAAGGCTTAGCGGGAAAGAGATGAAGCCGCCCGTGTCCCAAATGTCAACTTTCTTTTCCTGAAAATGAAATTCCCCACAAGCAGGTGAAGTTTAAGGTGCCTAGTCAAGCGCAAAAACAAATGTCAAGAATAACCTTCACTAGATGAACAGAAGGGTGGAAGAGGGAGACAGAGAAGCAAACTTCTTTTCTGGGTTTTTCAGTACTTTTCTAAGCAAGGAGGTTCAGTGCTGAATCTTAGCATATAAAAATTCAGATTTTCACCTATGAGGCATCCTGAGAACTGCTACTTCTAGATTCTCACAGAGAGGTGTCTCAATAGCTTAATATGGCAGTAGTCATCTCTCGTTCTGCCCACAAATGGCTCTGGCATTCCAGAAATAGCCACTCTTGGTTAGTGTAGAAAGCTGAAGAGACTGAAAGTGATAACTCTAGAAAGCGAACAAGTGAGATGTGAGAGAACTGACATATCCATACAGGCACCCCGTAATGGTTAATGACTTGTAAAAGATATGAGACAAACCAAACATTTCCAATTTCCAGCTCCCCAAACAAATTTTTGAGAAATTAGCCTTTGGTAAACATTGGGAAAGTTCTACCAACAACTTTGATCACTGTCTTCTGAGCACACAGGCGATCATGTGTGCTCCTCAAAACATTGTTTCAATGAGAGAGTCAGTTTGGTCTAGTGGTTAAGTGTGCGGACTCTTATCTGGACCCCACTCCTCCACTTCCACCTGCTGGAAAGGCCTTGGGTTAGCCATAGCTCTGTCCTTGAAAGGGCAGTTGCTGTGAGAGCCCTCTCAGCCCCACCCACTTCACAGGGTGTCTGTTGTGGAGGGAGAAGATATAGGAGATTATAAGCCACTCTGAGTCTCTGATTCAGAGAGAAGGGTGGGGTATAAATCTGCAGTCTTCTTCTTCTTCTTCATTGGTTTAAACTAATAAAGTCACCACAACTTCAGTTTGGAACAGCTGCTGGTTCAACAGCCTGGAACAACACTGCTTATCCCATGGATCAAAACAAAGATCATTAAAGCAACTGATGGGATGCCCTGCTGGTTAACCTGTTTTCCATTCTGCAAAGTGAGAAACCGTCACTTGACTTAGAAGCCATTCTGCAGCTGTTCTGTTACGACCTGTGAAGCTTCTGCATTCCTCAGATGTTCCTAGGCTCTTACAAGACGCCACCTTAACATCTAATTATTTTTGTTTCCAAGAATTAATTGAAGCATATTCATCACAACACATTTCTACAAAGCCAGCTAAAATGGTTGATAATGTGTCACCCAAAGGGTGAGGGCAGGAACTTTTTAAAACACAGAATACCCAGTAATTCATTAAATAAAATTAATGCAGATATGAAACTAAAGAGATGGGATTCTTTGATGATCCAAGGGTTTATTTTTTAAAGAAGAAAAACAAGAAGAAGAGGAACAAGAAGAGGAAGAAACACACATTTACCCAGTAATGCAAAACAGTGGTACATGTCCAAGTAGGTGTGCTTAGGATCATGACACTAGGGTTAAGTCACATCACACACACTAAACTTGTAACAAATGGTATTCCTACGTAGTGTTAAACATGAGAGAGTTGTAAGGTCTCAACTCTGAAATTCCTCAGTGGGTCTCAGTGGCACGCATCCCCACGAACAACCCAGTAATGGGAAAATAGCTCTTAAAAATCACAGTGGGTCACAGGGCCACTTGTTGCTTCAATGTAACTGCCACCTTTCAAGTATCAAGTAATCCAATTTCAGGAAGATGGTCATAAGAACATAAGAGAAGTCATGTTGGATCAGGCCAGTGGTCCATCCAGTCCAACACTTACACAGTGGCCAAAAAACCCAGGCACCACCAGGAGGTCCATCAGTGGGGCCAGAACGATAGAAGCCCCCCCACTGTTTCTCCCCCCCCCAGCACCAAGAATACAGAGCATCACTGCCCCAGACAGAGAGTTCCAACAATATGCTGTGGCTAATAGCCACTGATGGACCTCTGCTCCATATGTTTATCCAGTCCCCACTTGAAGCTGGCTATGCCTGTAGCCATCGCCACCTCCTGTCACAGTGAATTCCACATGTTAGTGCGAATCACCCTTTGGATGAAGAAGTACTTCCTCATACTGTGCAGAGTCCCTGTGTTTGCAGGAAAATGCCATTATCCCCAAAAGCAGGGATGCCAGAGGCCTTGAGAGCTTCTTTTGAGTGTGTTTTTAAATATATTATACCCCTTTTCGCAAAATGTCTGTAAGGAAGAAGCAAAGCCCATCTACGTCAACAGCAATTCATAAGACTGGAGATGCTTCAGAGATGGGATGGAGGGGGAGGCGAGAACATCCTTTCAGAAGTATCAGTCTTGGAATGTGTCAGCGTGGTATGCCTCTCAAAGGGATCTCATGATGCGCGGAAAGAATATTTGACAGCATCACAGCCCCAAAGGACTCTAGAGAAGTACACTGGTACATTGTTTATCAACCATTTTCCTCCCCTTGCCTAAAGACCTTTGAAAACAAGCAGTACAAATTAACTTTGCAGAATTTACAGCCCGGTTTAAAGCCTTCCAAGGACAGCTTGACTTTCATAATGCCAACACTCAGATTTCCTAGCAGAGGAGCAAATGGCAAACTCAGCCCTCTGTCTGGTTGACCAGCTGCAATTCGTGCAGCTATTCCAAATGGTAAAGCACCACTCAGATCGGTCGGAATAATCGGGATTCTAAACTCCTACCAAATGGTACATGTGAATCATAAGGCTTTAATTAATGGGTCTCTATATTTTACCTTTCAACCTTCCAAGGTTGGTAAAATGAGTACCCAGCTTGCTGGAGGTAAAGTGTACATGACTGGGGAAGGCAATGGCAAACCACCCCATTAAAAAGTCTGCCAAGAAAATGTCATGATGCAACATCACCCATGGGTCGGTAATGACTCAGTGCTTGCACAGGGGACTACCTTTACTTTTTTATATTCTACCTGGTGTGTGCATGCACATGTACAGAACTGAATTGAGAACATGGCTATGGCCTTCAGCAGCTCTTGGTTTGTTTGTTTTGTGGACAAATGTCTTGCATGGTCATAAGCCCTTGAATAATTTCATGTCCCAGCTGATTCTGTGGATGAAGCCAAGGGATAATAATTGTTGTAAGCATGAACATATGGCTTAAGCACAAATCAGTTCATTTGCCACTCAAATATACTCACATAGAAAGCCACAGGAAACAGTTGTTTAGGCGATGGCTAACACCACCACTAAACAGGTCAGGATGAGGGGAAAAGAAAGAGCAAAAGTGCAAATGAAGATGCTATTAGCTAGCAAAGAGAGTTCTAACTATGATTTATGGCAGTAACACCCTTTCAGAAGGGTTGAATTACAAGCCACCCTAAGAACAGATCAACAATTCATCCTTTATAGCTGAGGAAGAGATCCCTCCCCCCATTTGTTCCTTGTTTCCCAGTTGCCCACTGATTGCTGCAACCACAACAGAAACTTTAACCATACATTCTTGCCAAGTGTTTTTGAAGTTCTGAGAGATTCTGAGGCATTTTAATGACCATTTCATATGTCCTTGTAAACCTACAGTGGAATGCATAATCTGTTTTCAGACTTAAGAATATAAGAGAAGCCATGTTGGATCAGCCAATGGCCCATTCAGTCCAACACTCTGTGTCACACAGTGGCCAAATACATACAAACACACATACACTGTGGCTAATAGCCACTGATGGACCTCTGCTCCATATTTTTATCCAATCCCCTCTTGAAGCTGGCTATGCTTGTAGCCGCCACCACCTCCTGTGGCAGTGGATTCCACAAGTTAATCACCTTTTGGGCGAAGAAGTACTTTCTTTTATCCGTTTTAACCTGACTGCTCAGCAATTTCATTGAATGCCCACAAGTTCTTGTATTGTGAGAAAGGGAGAAAAGGACTTCTTTCTCTACTTTCTCCATCCCATTCATAATCTTGTAAACCTCTATCATGTCACCCCGCAGTCGACGTTTCTCCAAGCTAAAGAGCCCCAAGCATTTTAACCTTTCTTCATATGGAAAGTGTTCCAAACCTTTAATCATTCTAGTTGCCCTTTTCTGCACTTTTTCCAATGCTATAATATCCTTTTTGAAGTGTGGTGACTAGAATTATACACAGTATTCCAAATGAGACCACACCATTGATTTATACAGGGGCATTATGATACTGGCTGATTTGTTTTCCGTGCCCTTCCTAATAATTCCCAGCATGGTGTTGGCCTTTTTTATTGCAATCGCACACTGTCTTGACATTTTCAGTGAGTTATCTACCACGACCCCAAGATCTCTCTCTTGGTCAATCTCTGCCAGTTCACACCCCATCAACTTGTATTTGCAGCTGGGATTCTTGGCCCCAATGTGCATTACTTTGCACTTGGCCACACTGAGCCTCATCTGCCACGTTGACGCCCACTCACCCCTTTGGAGTGTCTCACAATCCTCTCTGGTTCTCACCACCCTGAACAATTTAGTGTCATCTGCAAACTTGGCCACTTCACTGCTTACTCCCAACTCCAAATCATTAATGAACAAGTTAAAGAGCATGGGACCCAGTACTGAGCCCTGCGGCACCCCAATGCTTTCCGTCCTCCACTGCGAAGACTGCCCATTTATACTCACTCTCTGCTTCCTATTAATTAGCCAGTTTTTGATCCACAAGAGGACCTGTCCTTTTACTCCATGACTCTCCAGCTTACTAAGGAGCCTTTGATGAGGAACTTTATCAAAAGCTTTCTGGAAGTCAAGGTAAAAAACATCTATTGAGTCCCCTTTGTCCACATGTTTGTTCACCCCCTCAAAGAACTGTAACAGGATCGTGAGGCAAGATCTTCCCTTACAGAACCCATGCTGAGTATTCCTCAATAACTCGGGTTCATCAATGTGCCTACTCATTCTGTCCTTGATAATGCTTTCTACCAACTTTCCCGGTATTGAAGTCAGACTTACTGGCCTGTAATTTCCCAGATCTCCTCTGGAACCTTTTTTAAAGATGGGGTGACATTCGCTACCTTCCAGTCCTCAGGAATGGAGGCAGATTTAAATTTAAGATTACATATTTTTGATCTACAAATTCAACTTTGAGTTCTTTCAGAACTCTTGGATGTATGCCATCCGGACCTGGTGATTTATTAGTTTTTAGTTCGTCAATCAGTTGTAGGACCTCCTCTCTTGTCACCTGAATCTGACTTAGGTCTTTCAACACCTCTTCCAAAATTAGTGGTTCTGGAGCGAGCAAACACTTCTCATCTTCCACAGTGAAGACAGAGGCAAAAAATGCATTCAGCTTCTCAGCCATTGCCCTATCCTCCTTCAGCAATCCTTTTACCCCTGGGTCATCCAAGGGGCCCACTGCCTCCCTGGCTGGTTTCCTGCTTCTAATATATTGGAAGAAATTTTTATTGTTGGTCTTTATGTTCACAATGCACTCCTTTCAATCTCAACGAGCACACACTCTTCAATCTCACTTTCATGGGCTATGTAGATTACCTGCTAACTCCTAAAAAATATTCTGGCTGAACGCATGAAATCGCTTTATTCCGCGAGACAATTGCTCTACTAAGGTCAGTACTGGCTATGACTGGCAGCAGTTCTCCAGGATCACAGAGATATCTTACATCATCCACTATAGCTATAAAGTATTAATCACTTTAACAGGGCTCATTTCATAGAAAAAGAGGTGTCGGAGTTCATTAGTGCAACTCATTTGCATAACTCATTTGCATATGCCACACCCCTGACCTCACTGGAAGATGTACTAAATTATATCAGCTCAGCATCTACTATCAAATGCTTCTTGAATTATAATTGTCATAATAAAACCTTACTCCCGCCATACTTTTAAAATTACTTTCTCCTATGTAGCCACAGTAGCATGAGGAAGATTTCCATCTGTCTGCTTTATACGTTTTGGCTGCTTTCTCATTTTGGGATTGGGTGTCATCGATCGGCACATGGCTCCACCTGTGTCTTTCATTCTCCAAGCCTCCAGATGCATCATTTTAGTTTTGAACTGGGTCAGATGGCTAAAGCAGAACAAGGCAAAGGGTAATGCTGGTCAAGAAGGCTGATGAACTACAGGGATTGGATCCACGTGTCCTGGGTGGGATGGAGTTGGCTTCTGCAGGGCAGGTTAAGAACTCTGCCGGTTAAGATGCTCCTGGGCCCAATCTGGCGGCTTTGAAAAGGAAACTGGTGCTGGGGCCAAGTGCTCTTTCTACTGGGTGTATCTCGTTGGTCAATCTGGGCAAGAGTATAAAAAGCAGGCGTCTTTTGGAAGAGGGGGGAACATCTGGGGGTTTTATTTGTAATGTTTTAATGAAACTGAACTGAGCCAAGAGAACACAAGAACATAAGAGAAGCCATGTTGGATCAGGCCAATGGCTCATCTAGTCCAACACTGTGTCACACAGTGGCCAAAAAAACCAGGCGCCATCAGGAGGTCCATCAGTGGGGACAGGACACTAGAAGCCCTCCCACTGTGGCCCCTGCAAGCACCAAAAATACAGAGCATCAGTGCCCCATCTACTACCCTTTGGGTGAAAAAGTACTTCCTTTTATCTGTTCTAATCCGACTGCTCAGCAATTTCATTCAATTTCATTAAAAATTTCATTCAATTTCAGCAATTTCTTTAAATTTCATTGAAAAGGTGGGGCATAAATATTTTAATAAATAGAAATGTTTGTGGCAAAATGTTGCAGTTTTAGCATTTACTTTTTAGAAACAAAATGTACATCTCTATCACCTATTCATTGATGCTTTAAGTTAGTTAGACATGTAGAAGGCAGACACTGGAAGGTTCTGCATGCAAAACAGAAGCGCTACTGCTGAACCACAAACCTTCCCCAGATCAGTCTAGAATATGAAATAAAAATACAGGCCACCTTATTCTCCATGTTTTCTGTAGGAAGATGTGATGGATCACTTTCTTGACGGCTTACGCAAAAAAAAAAAATCAAACTAAGAAACTGTGTATTCTATATATCTCAAGATCTCGTACCAGAGCAGCTCGTTTTGCTAGAAACTCAACAGTTTGTTAATTACTTGAAAATCTGCCAACGTTAGCGCAGACTCATCCACTCTAAATCAGCAGCAATATGTTAGTCACAGAAGGTCACATTTTCTCAGCCTAAGTGAAAATGTTGCACTGTTTTATTCATTTATGAGAAGGGAGTTAAATTAAATTTTAAATGTAGTACTTTGGGGGGAGGGGAGGGGAGAGGAGGCAGCTCAGATTTTCATTCGACCTAGAAGCAGGTAGGTAAACGTTCTCCAACGCATGCACTGGCTCTCTTGTAGTCTTCTGGGCATATGGACATATGAAACTGCCTTATACAGAATCAGACCCTTGGTCTATCAAAGTCAGTATTGTCTACTCAGACTGGCAGTGGCTCTCCAGGGTCTCAAGCTGAGGTTTTTCACACCTATTTGCCTGGACCCTTTTTTGGCGATGCCAGGGATTGAACCTGGGACCCTCTGCTTCCCAAGCAGATGCTCTACCACTGAGCCACCGTCCCTCCCCAAAATGACTAAATAGGCTGCTTTTGACGGCTGCTGGGAAGTCCCATTAAGTTGCAGCTCACTTATGGTGACCCCCATAGGGTTTTCAAGGCAAGAGATGGAGGTGGTTTGCCATCGCCTGGCTCTGCACAGCAACCTTGGACTTCCTTGGTCGTTTCCAAGCCAAGTACTAGCTAGGGATGACTCTGTTTAGCTTCTGAGATTTGACAAATCAAGCTAGCTTGGGCCATCCAGGTCAGAGAGTTTTTGAGCAGTGAAGCTGCACAAAGACTGGCACCCGTACATCGAAAGGTCTCTTCCTGGTGCCTCATCATTTTCTAAGCAACACCCCTCATCTAAAATATACCAAACCCAGGGGTGGAATTCTAGCAGGAGCTCCTTTGCATATTAGGCCACACGCCCCTGATGTAGCCAAGAGTTTACAAGGCTCTTTTTTGTAAGCTCTTGGAGGATTGGCTACATCAGGGGTGTGTGGCCTAATATGTAAAGGAGCTCCTGCTAGAATTTCACCCCTGACCAAATCCATCCAAACACGAGCAACCATCTTACCCAGAGACATTCAGTGCCAGTTTCGGAACTCATTTCTCCCTCTGGATGGAAAACATCTTGGAAAAAGGCTAGATGTTTTAATTTGGGAAAGCTTTTAGAGTCCAGATTTTATTTTACATTACTTATGACAGGCGAATCATTTAACATGAGCGTTTATAACTTCATTCCTCGACCTCATAAATATTTGAGTTACAGCCCTTTTTTACTCCTACCCCACGATGAGCAGAAAATTACATCTGTTCTATATATTTCGGGATCAACCAAGTCTACCTGTGGCTTTCCTTTGCTGTTATTTCACAATGGTCAGGAAATTAATTTACCAGCTCAGGTTTTGCCTCTGAAAATGCAGAATTCCAGATGGCCACCTGATATGAAATGATGGTGTATACATAACCTCTTTTCTCAAGTCTAAGAGCCTTCTGGATTCAGTCCAAGAAGCGCGCTGCAAAAAAAAAATCCCCTTTCTTCTATTCTTATCCTGCATTTCAGACACAAACTGTCTCCCAAAGTGTATTGTGGCAATTAAAATGCAGTACACAATGCTGCTGGCGGACACTGTACATAAATGAATGTAAGGCAGGGCTTGCCCTCAAGCTTACAAATTAAAAGAGGAGATGCATGAGGAGAAGGGGATCGGGGAGAAAAGGGTGGAGGACAGAAGCTGGTTCAACAGTTTAGGGCGATGAATTGGCAACAGGCATCACACTGGTGGCAGGAGACGGGGATCTTTCTTCACTAATGCTCTTGATGCCATAGAGGTGGTGCAACTATTCAAGATGCTCTTGGTTCTCTGGCTGGTGGTAGAGGACACTGTGTCCTTCGCTTCGCTACAGCAGTCAGAGGAGAGGGAAAGTGGCAGATGGAACAGAGTTCTCCAAGGAAAGAGGAGCCAAGCGATCCCTGCACCCAACTGGGCTTTTAACATTCTCACACAAAGCATCTTCTACTGTTTCTGTGCCTGAACACCAGCAGCGTCACTATTGAGCGTGAGCTCTGCATGATACGATGCCTCAGTCCATTCCAAATGCATTCTGGAACACTAAGTCTTCGTGAATTTATTGGGCTCTGGCTTTGTGCACATATGTGGATAGGGAACAGGAGCTCTAAAATAAAAGGTCTGAGATAAAGCTGTGAATCATCTGTAGGACAATGACAGTTCTGCCTTTACACTTGCATATAATGTTAAAAACCCAGAAATCTAGGCATAGTGCTATGTGATACAATGCCATTCATATATCGTAAGAACATAAGAAAAGTTGTGTTTTGGGATCTGGCCAAAGGGTCATCTAGCCCAGTGTTCTTTTTACAGTGTGGCCAACTAGCTATCTCTAGGAAGACCACAAAGAGATATCATAGAGTAGGAAGGAACCTCCAGGGTCATCTAGTCCAACCTCCTTCACAATGCAGGAAATTCACAAATACTTCCCCCCCCCCATTCCCAATGACACCTGCTCCATGCCCAGAAGATGGCAAAAAACAAACAAATACTCTCCAGGATCCCTGGCAAGAGTGGCCTGAAAATAACTGCTGCCTAACCCCAAAGTGGTGATCAGCATTTCCCTGGGTGTGTAAGAAAGAGCCACAAGAACTAAGCACTGATGCGACCCTTCCTGCCCTCCGTCTCATGATCTGTCTAAGTTCACAGAATCAGCATTGCTGTCAGATGGCCATCTGGCCTCTGTCTGAAAACCTCCAAAGACAGAGAACCCACCACTTCCCAAAGATGGGGGAGGGACGGTGGCTCAGTGGTAGAGCATCTGCTTGGGAAGCAGAAGGTCCCAGGTTCAATCCCTGGCATCTCCAAAAAGAGTCCAGGCAAGTAGGCGTGAAAATCCTCAGCTTGAGACCCTGGAGAGCTGCTGCCAGTCTGAAAAGACAATACTGACTTTGATGGACCCAGGGTCTGATTCAGTAGAAGGCAGCCTCATATGTTTTGGGGAGGGACAGTGGCTCAGGGGAGAGACAGTGGCTCAGTGGTAGAGCATCTGCTTGGGAAGCAGAAGGTCCCAGGTTCAATCCCTGGCATCTCCAAAAAAGGGTCCAGGCAAATAGGTGTGAAAAACCTCAGCTTGAGACCCTGGAGGGCCGTTGCCAGTCTGAGAAGACAATACTGACTTTGATGGACCAAGGGTCTGATTCAGTATAAGGCAGCTTCATATGTTCATGCCTGTTCCACTGAGGAACCACTCTGTCAAGAAGTTCTTCCTAATGTTTAGTCGAAAATTCTTTTGATTTGATTTCAACCTGTTGGTTCTGGTTCGATATTCTGCAACAGCATCATACTGGTCCGCACTTCCCAGCAACTGATTTCAGGAGGTATACTAACTCTGGTGTTTGGAAGGTGTACCAAGCAGTCTGAGTACCACTTAATAAGAACAAGCAATTATGTCAGATATGAAGCTTTCAGGGTTCAGTGGCTTTTGCCTTTTTTATTAAAAATCCAAATTGGATTTTTTTTTAGCAGTATAGAATTAAATATGATCATGAAAGTGAAGTTCATTTGGGAAACATTTGCTAAATTCAGAAACAAACAGGGATTCTTGCAAGAAAAGTGAAATATAAATGAAGAAACAATCAAATGAATAGCTATGCCATTAAAGGTTACTGGAACTAAAAAAAAAATCAAATAGATATAGGAAAAGACGTTTTTAGTACTGGCACAGGTGTGGAATGCCCTGTCTATGAAACTGCAAGTGACCCTTTCAGTGTCTGAGTATTCCATCAGCCCCCTCAGCCCAGACATCAGTGAAAATCTCCCCCACCCCACCCCAAGCCCCTTTTAAAATATATTTTCATTGATGTTTGAATTGCTTTTTAAATTATTACAAAGGTACTCTAGATGCCAAGTTTTTAAACAGAAAAGCAAGTCTAAATCACATAAAAATGACAATATAAGATTGAGTGTGCCAGCTCATAGCAACATCTTGGGAGAGAATCAAAGCAAAGTAGTTGGTTTTAATTTTTAGAAAGCTGCGAATTCTTCAAAAAAAGGATCTGAGGCAGTGCTCCCTCTAAGCTGAGCTAGTGTGAGCTAGTTCACAGATTTTTAGCCTCCAGCTCACACATTTTTGTCTTAGTTCAGGAAGGATAACCCCAGAGCACAATAATTATGCAGTAGCTCACAACTTTAATGCCAGGAGCTCATGGCTTTAATACCAGTAACTCACAAAGTAGAATTTTTGCTCACAAGACTCTGCAGCTTAGAGAGAGCATTGATCTGAGGAACCTCAGTCTGAATCAAAACTACGGGGACCAATATTCCAAAGGGAACTCCCCACCACCACCACACACAATAACAAACAAAACCAGTGATGGCTATTTATAAGAGATACAGTGATGTAGAGGCTAACACAGTGGGACTTCCTTTTCTGAGCCTCTTCTAAGGCACAGACAGTTGGCTCAAGCATCCAGCAGTCTGGATACCATTTTGTAAACCTGCCTCTGAGGCAAGTGTAACGATTTTCACAATGTGTGAAATGTTCAGACCCGCTGAAGAGCTCTCTGAATCTGCTTCCTACCTGCCCAAAGACAAACTGACTGAAGGCAACAGAAAGAGGGCAGATCCTAAACTTCATCTTTGGAAAAGGCTGCCTACTAAGGATAGCTCTTACAGTGAAGCCTATAAAAAAGAAAAGTCACTCCATACACGTGAAGACTTGGGGTAGCTAGTGCGGCACCGCTTTAGTTATACTCTGGGGGTTTTTTGAGCAGGAACGCCATTCCTGCTAGCCTGGCACCATGGGGTGTGACCTAATATGCAAATGAGTCCCTGCTGGGCTATATCTACTAAAAAAAAAAGCCCTGGTTATACTGCACAACATACGGATTTACAAACTTTCTATTCCTATGGAACATTTGAGGCTGTACATATTTTCTCCAGACCTGACACCTCTACAGAACAAGAACGTCATATTTCTACTACTGACAGACTTCTGCTATCCAAGGCTCATCCAGCTGTTTTGCCCCTATACAAAAATCTTTGGAGGAATTAATTGTTTCCCTCTGGCCCCCAAAACATTCTCAGCTGCACTTTCAGCATTAAATAACTGTACGGATACAGTATTAGTCTACAGAAAATATAGAAAATATTACTAGACTGTCTATACAAGCTCTCACTGCACAAATTCAAGGCTTAGAGCTGCTGTTTGAAAATCAAAGGGGAAATCCTGAACACATGGATTTGCAATGAAACAGCCTAGGGATCATAGGTGATCATTAAGATGCTATTGTTTCTTGCATAGCTATATAGGGATCTTTCTCCCCTTGATTCCACATAACAAGAACCAAAAACAGGAAGGAGTATTAGAGAAATGCAAATAAAGATCGGTTATTACAGAAAGGCCACTAAGGTAACAAGTCACAATTCATTTTTATAGAAGCTTTAAATAGAAAAAAAAATTACCATAAAGCTTTGCCACAAAATTGCATCATCAATCCAGCCTCTTAGGGCTTGTTCAAAGCAATTGCAAGACCCTGGATGACTTCCTGAGAAATGCAGCATTATATCTAATTCTAAAACATGGCCATAAGTATGGATTGTTAAACACATAGATTAGGGTCCAGTATTGCAGAGAGAGATCTTCTACAGACCTGTGACTACACTCAGACTTGTAGAAAATACTGAGCACCTTTAAGAAAAAAGGGGGGAGCATAAAATCCCTTTAAAAATGAAGAACAGTGAGATCTCATGATGTTCCTTTGCTAGATCAGCTGCCATTTGGGGGTTTGCTTAGCAACCCCCGTAACACATAGGTAAGGCGGGGACAAAACTGGGAGGAAAAGGCAGCTGTGGTGAGTGAAGAGGGCACTGAGTTCGGGCACTGTTTGTTTGGGATGGGAAGGAGCATTGAGAACTGCAGGTTCCTTCACAGACCAATACTGGAGCAGAGGTTTTGGTGGCTATTAGCCACAGGGTATTGTTGGCACTCTCTGTCTGGGGCAGTGATGCTCTGAATTCTTGGTGCTTGGGGGGGGCACAGTGGGAGGGCTTCTAATGTCCTGTTCCCACTGATGGACCTCCTAATGGTACCTGGTTTTTTTGGCCGCTGTGTGACACAGAGTGTTGGACTGGATGGGTCACTGGCCTGATCCAACATGGCTTGTCTTATGTTCTTATGCTGCTGGAGAAAAGAACAAAGAAGGCAGCAGGAGCAGCTGGGACAAGAAGGTGGTGGTGCTGCCTTCTCCTTCTTCTACAGACCCCATCAGGGAAAGAAGGCGGCAAGGGGTGCTGCCCGGAGGAAGGGGATGTATTTCTGGAGCCTCTCCTTTCTTCCCCATGCCCATACAAGAGAGAAAGTGAGCAAGGGCACTCCTTTCTCCATTCTTCCTTCCCTGCCTGTTGCCCCAGCCACTGCCAGAGAAAGAAGGCAGGAATGCAGGGGCAGCCGTGGGGAGGCAGAGAAGGCAGCTCCCCCATTACAGGTTCCTCGTGGGCACCTGCCTGTCATCTTCTGTTTCTTTGGTAAAACGTAGAAGCAATCTGTTGTGCATGCGGACTAAAGGGAAGATGGATAGGGTGTTCTCGCCTGGCTGATTGGAGCCATGAGAACGGAGCTTGGGGATCCAAATCCCTGCTGCCCTGCCCCAATCATGAGCCCCCTGCTGGTTTGAATGATCCAATAAAGTGCTTGCGCAGGAACCCTGAGTTGTATATAGTTGGCCCAGTTCCTCAGTCTTGAAGTGCAGCCCACCTAATGCTGTACCTAATAAAGAGCTGATGTTCACTACTGCTTTGCCTCTTCAGTGCATTGAACTCACTATATTATACAATCGATAGGATATCACTTGTCATGAGTTCAGGTGGACACTCATATTAGTCTGAAGCAGCAGAAAAAGGATCTGAAGAAGTCAGCATACACAAAAAGGCCCATGCCTTGAATAAAACACTGCTGGTCTTAAAGGTGCCACTGGATTCAAACTTCATCCCACTTGTAATGTGTGAAATATCAAAAGATCATTACAATACTTTCCCCCCTCTCTGCCTCTAACTGAAATCGAGGGGAAAAAATGGGATTCTGGACATGATTACTAGAAGTCAGGGCTTTTGGGGTAAAAAAAAAGCCCAACAGGAACTCATTTGATTATTAGACCATACCCCCTGATGGTTTTGCACAGGGCTTTTGTGTTGAAAAGGCCCATAGGGACTAATCTGCGTATTAGGCCACATCCCCTGCTGCCAAGCCAGCCGGAACTGTGCTCCTGCTCAAAAAAAGCCCTGTTTAGAAGTGATTTCTTGGCTGTTCTCTTCTGGCTTTTCACATATTTATGGCTTGCCACATCTGTATCTTGCTGTTCTTTGTATCTGAGAAGAGGAATGTATCATACGGAAGCAGGGCCAGCCCTAGACTGTTTGGCACCCTAGGCAAGACTAACTTCTGAAACCCCCCCCCCACTGAAATGTCACCGAGTCACATGGAGGCACCCAATTCAGCGCACCCAGAAGGCCAGCGCCTTAGGCAATTGTCTAGTTTGCCTAGTGACAGAGCTGGTCCTGTATGGACGTCAATTGTACATGTAGAGAGCAATTAAGGAATTCATTAATTTATTTTTAAAAAACCCTGAGGACGGGTACATATTGCTAAACTGGGTTCCATGTCTGCATGCATGTTGCACATTTCAAATAGCTCAGAATATGAATATTTCCTTGCGACATGAATGCATACACAAAAGCTAACAGGAAGGACTGATTTATATCATGGCAATTTAAGTCACTGATCTAAAATTCCCTTCTTTATTTCTGGGTTACCAGAATTATAGTTTGCAATTTTTTCTAATTCAGACAGATATGGCTAACCCTACCCTCCAATCCATGGTTTTAGACCACAGTTAAGTTGGCACTAACTGCAGTTTTTTTCTAATTGGAAAGTCATGGCAAACTATGGTTAAGGAAACTTTGAAATGGAGAAGGGAACTGGTGTCAGAGCTTGCGGCCACAGAGAGCCAATGTGTATGAAAGTGGATCATGGATCAAGTTTCAAAAGACTGTTAAAAACTAAACTCATGCCGGCATTGAATAAAGATTTTATTTAAGGCAGGTTATTTTAAAGCAGTTTTAAAATTTGAAATTAAAAAAAGCTAGGTTAGTTTAAAAAAAACTTCCACCAAGAACTAAAACACATACAATAGTATAGAACACAATGTTACAGAGAATGGTCTTTAGAAGACATACAGTGTTACCTAAAGAAAACCAAATTCTCACACTACCAAATTCTACATGAGGAGGAAGAAGAGGAGGAGACGACTAGATTTATACCTCACCTTTCACTTGGCGTCTCAGAGCTGCTTACAACCTCCTTTCCCTTCCTCTCCCCCCAACAGACACCCTGAGAGAGCACTGAGAGAACTTGAGACTGACCCAAGGTCACACCAGCAGCTGCATGAGAAGAAGCAGGGAATCAATCGGTTTTCCCAGATTAAAATCTGTGTTCTTAGCTACTACAGCAAATTGTTTCTAGTCTAGCAGCAAATGCTCTGTTTAGAAAAGATCTGCACAGAATACACACACATACGGCCTCTGGAACAGCACACCTTACATATTAAGACATTAAGAGCTAGCATAGTTGAAGTGCTGAACTAGGATCTGGGAGACCCTGGTCCGAATCACCACTGGTGCCATGGAAGCTTTACTTAACATAAGAGCCATATAGAATAAATGTCATAGGTAGGTAGGTAGGAAGATAGGGAAGGAAGGAAGGAAGGAAGGAAGGAAGGAAGGAAGGAAGGAAGGAAGGAAGGAAGGAAGGAAGGAAGGAAGGAAGGAAGGAAGGAAGGAAGGAAGGAAGGAAGGAATAGATGGTATGGAGAGGTGGAAAGAAAGCAACTTTAAATGCATTCTCCAAGCTGCCAGCCAATGGGGCAGTGGGGACTTCAAGCGCCACATAACATGTGTGAAAGAGCCACATGTGGTTCCCGAGCCACAGTTTGGCCACCCTTGCTGGGTGACCTTGGGCCAGTCACATACATTCAGTCTAACCTACCTCACAGGGTTGTTGTGAAGATAAATGAGAGGATAAGAGAACTATGTAAGCTGCTTTGGGTCACCACTGGGGAGAAAGGCAGAAACCACAGCTGAAAGCCAAAATATGGACATTCTCAAACAGCCTCTATGGGCATCTCTCTCTATATATACTAGGAATGAAAGATCTCAGAGCTTATCTAGATGCCCAGAACAGCATCTTCTTTCCAAGAGGTGTCACCTGAAAGCATCTGGACAGGACTGAAAATGATTCACAGTGCTAGAGTTCTGTCCCAGTTCTAGACTGTGCTATTCTTCAGTATCCTTTAGAAGCACTATAATTTGTTTCCTAATGAAAGCTCTTTGGAAACTAATTCCAAGCAATTAGTAAATCATATGAAACAGTTCAAATTAATTGCAGCTTGCCATATGTTGCATTACTCACTTCTCCTTCGTCACTACACATGCATTAAAACGCCCACAGAAAATCTAAAGAAGTTTCTTTGGAACACACCAAAGAGTAACCTTCATTTTAGCTCTTTGCTTTTCAGATCACAGAACTGCTTTCTTGGAACAGAGGGTGGGAATTTGTTCTTGCAGAGTCTGGTCAAACATACATCAAGCAATGCAGGGGTTGATACAACTCTCATTCATGCTCTTATTCAGGGCTTGGGGGGGTGTAGAAAAAGCCCAGCAGGAACTCATTTGCATATTAGACCACACCCCCTGATGCCAAGCCACTCACTGGGGAAACCATAATGCAAGTATTATATTTTAAAAGGTAAAGGTAGTCCCTGTGCAAACACCAGTCGTTTCCGACTCTGGTGTGACTGTTGCATCATGACGTTTTCATTGCAGACTTTTTAATGGTGTGGTTTGCCATTGCCTTCCCCAAAGCAGTTGCTAAAAAAAGCAAACAACAGTATCTAGAGGCTTGAAATCTGCAAGAATGCATGTAGTCAGACCCTTTCACTTTCTGATAACCCTGAGGTGGGGGGAGGGCCTCCAAACTGGGGGATCCCCTGCCCCCCAACTGGGGATTGGCAACCCTAAAATGAACTGTTGGATAATAAGTCCTGGAAATCAAGAGGAACTCGGACAAATCAGACCAGTGATCCATCTAGTCCAGCATCCTATTTCAGACACAGAGCAGCCAGCCAGTTGCCTAAAAAGGGCAAGCTAACAGACACAGAGGCTACAGTCTTTCCCTGATGTTGCTTCATAAGCACTGATAAGCCTTTACATGCCTACCGCAAGATTTTTAAGAGTCCAGGAAGCTTCTGTTCCTGACCTGGTTCTGAGGGTTTTGCATACTTCCCCTTCCAGGGTCCAGAATCCAGCTCTCAAATCTGCATAATACGCAGACAACTATCTTGATGAGGCCCCTTCGGACTCAAATCTGAATTCCAGATCTGTCACTCTGCTGGCATAATTGGTAGCCTTCAGGACGAGCAAGTAGCTGAGGAAGCGCAGACACCTCTTTGAACGAGGAACCATTTATAGCACAAGTGTTCCAACGCCACCTTCATTATTCACTCAACTGCAATATCACCTTCGGATGGTGACTGATGGGATCGGCTATCGCTGTTCTGCTGGTGGGAGATAAAAATGCTAGTTGTATGATGGGTGCCAAAGCTACTAGCTATCAGTGAAATGTGACTACTAACTACTAGCCCATCACTATATTGCCAGTGTCCGCTGGGGAAGATCAGGAGTTTTGACTGAGCGGGCTAGCCAACAGAGTCCAAGAACTACATCTGCATGTTTCATGCAGGTGGCCATGTTGGTCAAAACAATAGAACAAAGCTGGAGTCCAATGGTACCTTTAAGACCAGCAATGTTTAACTCTGAAAGACAGTTTGGTGTAGTGGTTAAGTGGGCGGACTCTTATCTGGGAGAACCGGGTTTGATTCCCCACTCCTCCACTTGCAGCTGCCGGAATGGCCTTGAGTTAGCCATAGCTCTTGCAGGAGTTGTCCTTGAAAGGACAGCTTCTGTGAGAGTCCTCTCAGCCCCACCCACCTCACAGGGTGTCTGTTGTGTGGGAAAAGATATGGGAGATTGTGAGCCGCTCTGAGTCTCTGATTCAAAGAGAAGGGTAGGGTATAAATCTGCAGTCTTCTTCTGGGTATAAGCTTTCCAAGAATGGGATGCAAAGGGGTATTTTTAAAAATTGATCTTAAAGGTGCCACTGGACTCAAAGTTTGTTTGATTTCATGAGTATAGTGATCAAAAGACAGCCCCACTTATTTCACTGGTTGCCGAGAGAAGAATGATAGCATTCTCACCTCTGGGCTAGGCAAAAGTTTTTCAAAAATGGGATATAGTCAGTGTGATGACGTGTCAGCATTAGACTAGGAGCAAGTAAAAGGAGCTTTAAACCCTCTTTGAGCTGTGAAGCTCATCAGCAGCACAAGGCAGCTGAGCCTAATCGACCGTGCCCAGCTGTTGTGGTGTGACATTCAAAAACTCCCAACATCCTTCAAGAAAGGGCAGAATATGAAGAAGCATCTGAACTCAGTCCCTGTCTACCTAGCCAGGCAGAACAAAGAAGACAGGCTGAAATGTATTTTTATTATGTATTTCCAAACATTTTTATACAGTTGATTATATATATATATATATATATATATATATATATATATATATATATATATATATCTGAGCCCACAGGCTAAGGAAAACTTTACATATTTTATGATGTGGATGAGGTTTTTTGAAAAAAATGCAGGGATGTCATTCTTTTCAAGCATTGTCAAACAGAAGGTTCCAATTCAATATTATTAGTTTGGGTATGTGTTAACGGATAACACTAAGTGCCAGAATTCCAACAGGGGCTATTATATAGCTTTACAATTAAGGGGGGGAAACAGAAATATGTATTTTTAACCCAACTTTAGTAGCAAATTTTTGAAATCAAAACTTTTTTTAAAATGTCAGAAAAATAGAATACAGAATGTGTTTGACATCTTGACGGTGAAATGGATCTGCATTCCTGTTAACTTCTTATAATAAAGAATGTGTTTCTGGGTCAAGAAAGGCAGTAAGAATCAAGACATCTACTAAATGTTTATTTCTCTGATTCTTGACTACTTTCACTGCACTTTCAAACTCCAGTCTCTTGTGCTTGGCCAATAAAACCCCATCACAATGAAACAGTAGATCCAGAAAACGTTATATACAGGCCTCACAATATTCCTCTGACCGTCTCCATTCTGGTTAAAAGTGCAATACAAAACCATAAAGTAATATCACCTTTCCCCCCCAAAATTCCCAGGAGACATCTTAAAGTGTGTGCTGAAATCGTTTGCATGGAAATCAACATGGCTTTAAAGCACTCAGTACTGGTCAGAATGTATCTGGGCTATGCCTTAAAACCACAGCCAACAATTTACCTTGCAGAGTGCTGCTGCAATGTATGATTCAGTATGAGTGGAGACAGTAAATCTAAGGCACTGACTGGTTCAAACAGTTACTGACTTTATCTTGTCTCAACCGCATAATGAAAGTCTTTTAACCTCCCTTAGTTGCAAATCACTAAGCCAACTGTATTTTGCTAAACAAAATCAACAAGACCAACTTAGTTTTATTCAGAACGTAAGCCTTCGTGTGCATGCACACTTCTTCAGATGAGGAATGAGGTACAGTAAGCAGAGCCACATATAGTTGGGGTTTGGAATGCAAAGTGGTACAAAGTTAAAATCCAATAGCAGAATAGTAAAATTAACAAATTCAGAAAACCTTTGATCTGGGTTGCATTAGCATGGGAAACCATAAAACAGTAACATGTCAGAATGTGAGAATGCCTTTTCTACTGCTAATAAACCTGGGTCAAAAAGAGGGCATTTCTTTCCCAGTTTTTCCTGTCCAACTAATTTACCTTTTAACATGTAACATAAACATAAACATCATTCTAGTTTGCCATTAGGAAAAAATACATTAAAATATAGTGGAAGATGGATTTAGTATATTCAGGGGTGACCAACAGTAGCTCTCCAGATGTTTTTGCCTACAACTCCCATCAGCCCCAGCCATTGGCCATGCTGGCTGGGGCTGATGGGAGTTGTAGGCAAAAAACATCTGGAGAGCTACCGTTGGCCACCCCTGGTATATGTAATGAGATAAACAGCCAATATCCCTTGTTTGAGTATGTCAATACAAAAGCAGTATCCTGATACACTATCCAAAAAAGAGAAATATATTGGAATACTGTGGATATATCGCCATACTTGGTGAAAGTGGGTTTAGCATATGTAATTAGATAAAAAACAAAACATCTCTGTTCAGTCCTGGGGAAGTGTTGTTCCAAGTTTCATAATAGTTTGTACCAATAGTTCATAATAGTTTCAACCAATGTTTGCATTTCAATAGCTTAGAACAGGGGTGGCCAAAGTTGTTTAACAAAACAGCCATACAGAATAAACATTAAATGTTTGAGAGCCACAAGACATGAACAAATATCACACACACATCTTTATTAAAACTCTTAATACTTTCTTTGCACAGAAAGATAAAATATACATGTATGCTCTTTACAACATGACCTGCTAGAAGGAGACTTAAAAAAAAAAAGCTGGGAATAAATGTTTCCATAAGAACAGCATAGGGAAAGGTTACGGAATTATTTTTTTGCACCAGTGGGAGAAGGAAAGCCGCACATACCATATAAATCACTGACAACCGTCTGCATCATTATGCGTCTCTCTTTGCCTTGACACCAAGGTTAGTAAATACAGCTCCTACAAGAGCTACGAAACTAAGGGAGAACCCTGTGCCACCTTCTTTAATTCCATCCCTCCTTCCACTGACTCCCTTAACTCTTGCATTCTCTTTCCCTGCTCTAGGTTTCCGGGTGACCTCTGTTGTGGAAGAGAAGAGCTTGCAAGCCTGCCTATTTCACACCTATGGGTCAGCATTCAAAGGCTGACTGAGGTCCCACTGCTAAGCATGCTCACTTGAAAGTGAGCCTGCATTAAGTTTCTTCTCAATCGCCAAGAGCCACACAATGTGTGTGAAAGAGCCACAGTTTGGCCACCCCTGGCTTAGAACCTTACTTTTCAGGGCCCACTATTACATGTCTCCTTTTCACATTTCACAGTAAAAAGGCATTCTGATCTAGAAATTGCAAAAAGGTATATTCATTAATGACCATTTCAGCGTTCTCACACTTCTCAGTTTTCTCAAAACAGGACAAAGACAGTTTCAAGCATTCTAACAATTGCCGCAGACAAAAACATTTGTAAAGAATTGTGGAAGCCCATCAGCCTGTATGCATACCACCCAGTTTTAAGAATGCAAATATTACCACTCCTCTCCACATCTTATTAGACTTTTGCTTGAGATTAACAGGATAATGGTTAGAGTACTGGATCCATATTTACATCTCTACTGTGCCATGAAACTCAGTGGGTGACCTTGGGCCAGACACATACTGATTTTTCACTAGCACTGCTCCACCCCCAGGCTTCTGTTTCCCCCGGAGCAAGCGATCTATTTCCCACCAGTTGCTTCATAGGTGCATTTTGACGTGCGGCTCCCTCTACTTCCCCTCCTTAAATCCTTAAAATAATAATAATACATTTTTATTTATACCCTGCCCTCCCCACCGAAGCAGGGGAGTTGATTGCACTTGAGTTGATTGTACATTCCTCCAATTGTACTTCTCTAAAAGACAGCATCGCAAAGCTGCAAGGGGAACTGGAGGGAGCTGCACATCAAAATGTGCCCATGGAGCAACTAGTGGGAAATCAATCGCTTGCACCGGGAGAAACAGAAGCCTGGGGGCAGATCAACACAAGCAAGGAATCGGTAACAGTCTCAGCCTAACCTACCTTGATGTATTGATGTGAGGATAAAATGGGAAGAGAGAATCACATATGACACCTTGCGCTAACTGAACCCTAACCTGATTAAACAAATTATCTATAATAATCACTGCAATTCCTCCAATTGTACTTCTCTACAAGCCAGTGCTAAGATTTTGAGCTCTTCTGGCCCCAGATTGGGGGTTCAATCTAACCTTAGGCATGACTGGTAATACTAACATGCAAAACTACTGATGGTGCTAGAGAAAGGGATGAAAACATGTTCAAAATGTCCTAGAAGCAATACTGTGCATGCACAAGCCTATGAGGACTGATGCTTACAGCCTTCTTTGCATACTAGTACAGTGGGTTTCTAAGTGAGTGACCACTTGAATTCACAGTGTGGTCATCAGAGTGCTTCAACACAAGATCAGATAACGGCTTATTCCATCAGTGCTCACTAGACTTTTGGAAGTCTTGCAGTGGAATGGTGAGCAACAATCTGCAAGATGAATGTCCAAACATGCTGCGGATTCTGCCTTCACTATGACCCTAGAAGCACACGTTGCCCAGAGAACGGGCACTAGGCTGAAGGATCAGAAGTAGATGTCACTGCATAACTTGACTGCAGAGACTAGTATGAGCTGCATAAAAGAAGCAAGTGTCTCACTAGCAGAAATGTTGGCCATGCCTATACGGAAAAATAAAAGCCAACATGTTTGGGCATACATATTCAACATGCTGTAGAAATTGTGCGTATCAGCCATGCATGCCTACGATGGTGTTCAGGCATGCCTGGGGTAACTTCTATTACTACTACATTTACTAAGTGCACTGCAGTGTGCTATGAGCTGTACAAAATGTGTCAGTACAGTTTTTCTTAGTTGTCCTTAGTCTACAGCTGTATTTGGCATGCATTACACACAAAGGTTTGCACAAATCATTCACCTATTACAGGAGCTTGCAGAACACAGTCATAGCTGCTTCCTCTATACTGGCTATCTCTTCTCCCATCCCCCCCAAATTTATTTTATATTGTATGAACTTTAAGGGTCAGAGCTGGGGAGGGGGCTGAGTAACTGCCCAGAGTTACAAATGTACAAGTCATGTTAAGTGACCAGTTATTTAACTCTTATCTTCAAGCAGCACTCCACCTCCCCCCCCCCCCAAAGCTCTGGTAAACTAGGGACTTCCCAGGGGATAGGCCACTTCCCCTCCCTGGATCAATTGGAGCGCCAACCCTGTTCCGGAGGAGGAGTCTGTTCCCATTGGTAATGGATGTCCCACTCCCAGGAACCACCAGAGAAGGCCCCAAATTCAATTCCTGGCATTTCTAGTTTATAAGAACCAGGTTGTAGAGGATCCGAAAGACCCCAGCTGAAGGCCCTGGAGAGCTGCTGCCAGACTGAGTAGACCAGGAGTGTCAAAACTCATTTGTTATGAGGGCCGGACTGGACATAAAGGAGACCTTGTTGGGCTGGACCATGTCGGGCCAGGCCAAGTATATACCTATTTAAGATTAGGTAGCAGAGATATAAACTTTATGAAGGACACAAACAAACACAATTAAAGATTTTAAACACAAACTTCTTTAAAAAAAAAAACCAACCTTAAAACATGCTTAAAGCATTAGCACTCAATATTAAAGGTGCTTTCTTTGTATTTCTCCCATGGGATTCAGGGAACTGGGCAAAGTAAGTTCTAGATCTTTCCTTTCTTCCCCAGGGGACCAGGAGGAAGAGGAGCCTCAGCCAATACAAGGAAGAGAGGCTTGGCTCAGTAGCTCTGCTGTGCAATTGAGAGAGCCTGGCAAAGCAAGCTATTCCTCCCCAAGGGAGGAGCCTCAGCCAACGGAGAAAATAGAGATTTTGCTCTGTAGCACCTGTGCGATTGAGCAAGACTTGCAAAGTAAACTGTTATGCAGAAGGAAGCAAGAGAAAGGGAGAAGGAAGCCGATGACAGCCAGTTGCTCAAGGGCCTGATAAGAGCCCTCCGGGGGCCTGATTTGGACCCCAGGCTGCATGTTTGACATCCCTGGAGTAGACAATACTGAGCATGATGGACCGAGGTCAGATTCAGTATAACACAGCTTCATGTGTTCAACTTTTACAATAATTAAGCATAATTTTAAAAATCAGCTTGGGAAATCTCTTCTGCAGGGCTTGCTGGGCTATGCTGAAACAATCCCATAGGTTATACAACTGTAAAGGCTATGCATGAAAAACATTTCAATGCATTCCCCCCCCACACACACACACACACAAAAACTTTTTAAAAGCCCTCCTAATGACTGCATGTTTTAATCTCTAAGCCATTTCCAAAAAGATCAATCACATTCTCTCTCACACACACTCCTAAATTATATTTTCTCCTAGCATTTGAAGAGAAACTGCTACCCCCCCTCCCAAAAAAAGAACTTGAGATATGAAATTCCGAGTTTACAGTGTAAGAATCAATGTTAATGTACCACAGAACAGCGACCAATAAAGACTCAGCCTAGGTCTAAAAGCAAAAAAAGAAAAGAAAAGCAAGAATAAAAACCACACTTCTGTATGAAGATGACGGGAATCAGTTCATCTGAATTCCAACCACAGCCTCTCCCCTGCCAGAAATAGATATCTATCATTTTCAGAGATTAGGGGGTTTAGACGACAGGAACCCCAGAAAAGGTGGATTAGCTGTGTTTAGTATAATGTTTATTAACGAAGCCCTGACATTCTTATTGTAATACATTCAAGGCTTTTGCTTCAAGATGATTATTTATCTGTATGCTCAGAAATAATTGTAATATTTTAACCTGTACAAAAGACACCTTGGACCTGGTAAGGTTCTGAATGAACAACTGTTCTGGGCTTTAAAAAACTGGTACAGCAATCATAATTAAAAACTGCTTCACCCACAAGGCTTTTCTTCAGTGCTTACAATGTTTTTGATCATTTCAGTTGACAAGGGGGGGTATTTTTAGATCAAATGGAAATAAATGCACGCAAACTGGAATCCTGTGCCACTTTATGGCAGTATTCAAATATTAATCCCTTCTGCCGCCTCCGATTTAAACAATGGCCACTGCTGATATAAAAAAGTTATTTTTCACTAACTAAAGGGGTTAGTGGTTTGCTATAGTAATTTGACCATGAAAGAGATCAGGCAATAAGACTGTCAAAAAGGAAGGCTGTCTTTCCCCCACTTTTTCACAGGTTATAATGTATGAACAAACACATACACACAAGGGAAGAGAAACTGAAGCCTCACTGGAAGTTATAAAAGAGGGGGACAGCAACTGAATGGAAGACCCAGTTTCAAGGCAGTCTCTCTCAAAATTCTCTATTTATGTCGTTCCTATGTCTTCACTGAAATCAACACAGAGACTCATTAACTATCCTTCCACTTCAATAGTGACTGCATATATCTTGCTTTTTCAGGAAATGCTCATATATTATCCAATCCCATCAATACTTTCCATGCTCCACAGTGCCAACACACCATTCATTTGTTCCCTATTCTGTGTAGCTAATCTGATCTCCATCTAATGTATCTGATGTAAAACTGTAGCTATGCATTGTACAGTCTGTGAAAATGATAAACTGCCATTAATAATTTCTACAGTCCTTGTCATAGCGCTCAAACACCCTTGTCTTGTTGCCCCCCTGTCAAACTGGAAACAGGGAAGGGCAACGGGTACAGTTTCTAAAAGTTCTTCTCATCCCAGCCACCTAACGCTGTTTTACATGCAAGGTTCAAATCTGTTTTCCAAAGCAATGACTCATTTTTGAAAGCACAGGTTAATATCGGGAGGGGGGGGGGGGATAAAATTATCCCAGCTACCAGCAATTAGCAATGACTACACATAACTGAATGAAGCTAAAGCAACAAACATGACAATTTCCCCCCCTGATTCTAATGTGGATCTAAGTCGTTTCCAGCATCGTTACTGGTGGCTCAGTTTACCCCAGGAAGCAAAAAAAGAAGGAATCATCTGGCAGAGTTGTTTGCAAAATACACAGAATCGCACGACTCACTTACCAGCTTTCAGGGAAATTCATTCTTCACCCAAGTCTTAACACAAACAGCACTTAAAGGAGCTATGAGGCACGGCCCTTTTGTCTAAGAGCTGCTCCCCCAATGAGCTATGCAACAGCTCTGACACTACGAAAAAGCATCCTGGGCTGCGAGCGTGGCTGGCTTGGCTGGAAAACCGATACTGGAGTGATGTCACACTGCTTCTGAAACACTGCTGGAGAGCTCAGAATCACCGATGTTCTTAAGTTTAGGGGAGGGGAGAGAATCCAAACTGCCGCAAAAGGCATCCTGAGAACGCACACTCTCCTTTCAGCCAAGACACAGCCGGCATTTATTTCTTTTCTTTTTTTCATAACAGGGGTCTGTATGTTTAGGATACCCTCTTAAATGTCGTCGACCAAAAAGCAGGTTTCTTCATTAACTGAAGATTCCAGTAGTTGGGTTTGCAGTCTACCGGATCACTTAAAGAAAGTGGCATTTCGGATCCTCGAAGCTGAAACACTTCCATGGTGATTCAGATTTCACACTTTATCTATCAAACTAATGTGACATTTCTGGTTTCCTGAAGACAGAACAAGGCAATTTCTTTCCTGAACTCCTAATCTTGAAATGTGTCTCTCTCTCCCCACCCCACACCATTTTTAACACTTTTAAAACTAGATTACAGATTAATATTTCAAAGCGATCATGTCTCTCACACCCACGTGTATTTGTTCTGCTCAGTTTCAGCTAGACGGCATCTAATATGCTTTACAGGCCGTTCCTTTTAAAGGGTCTGTTTGTACAACGTGTTCTTAAGCCTGACTGATTCTTAAAACAAGACAAACAAGCAGATATCCATAATCACAACTTTTATAGGGGGACAAACACCCTGAAAGCATGAACTACCAATCTGAAAGTATAAACTACCAATCTTAATGCACTGTGAGAAAGAACAAGAAATTATCTGTCCAAGAAGCTTACATAAGCAACATTCATGCCAGCCCCTAGGGTTATTGATAAACAAAGGACCTCATTTTCCATAACGGCTGGCAATCTGTGGGGCTTTATTACACACCAAAGACAGAACCGGGATTGTGAAAAATATGATGCATTCTTATCAAAGTGTTGAGCCTTATTTTGTTACTTCCAAGGAATGGCAGGAATACAGTGGAGAGGAGACGCTTTTGTACCAAGAGGGATAAGCCTGGGAAGACAAGAACAAATGGGACTGTGTTGCCAGTCTACGCCATGACCCTTTACAAGGATAAAGTCACAGTTACCCAAGAGACAACATTATACTCTCTTCTCTTTAAGCATGGTTAAGGGGTCAGCAACAGTTCTGCCACACTGTGTGCTCTCGCCCAAAGGCTCCTTCTTTGGAGCAAATTTCTCCCAATCCACTTGGTCCATCGGGGGCTATTAGCCACAGGGTATAAATGGAGCTCTCTGTCTGAGGCAAGTGATGCTCCGCATTCTTGGTGCTTTGGGGGTGGGGGGCATAGTGGGAGGGCTTCTAGTGTCCTGGCCCCACTAGTGGACCTCCTGATGGTACCTGGGGATTTTTTTGGCCACTGTGTAACAGAGCATTGGGCTGGATGGGCCATTGACCTGATCCAACATGGCTTCTCTTATGTTCTTAACTGTATGTGGTTAAGTCAATGCGATGCTGTTAAAAGGTGTCAGACTAGTGTCTGGAAGACCCCAGATTCAAATCCTCACTCGTGCCATGGAAGTTTGCTGGGTGACCCTGGGCCAGCCACACACTCTCAGCCTCACCAAACCTCATAGGGTTGTTGTAAGGATATAATGGAGGAGAGGAGAATGGTGTAAGCTGCTTTGGGCCCTCATTGGGGAGGAAGATAGTGTATAAATCAATTAAATAAATGTAACTGAAGATGGTGTTGGCCCTATTCACAGCCATGTTTATGCTAACTAGGGGGCTCCTACACAGAATTTGAAATGTTCGCCCTGCAAAAGAAAAAGAAAAAAAAGGTGGCAAGCAGAATCAGGGCAAGGTGGGTACTCGAGAGACAGCCTTTTCAGTGACTGCCCCCTGATTAAGGAACAACCTCCCCAGAGGTGTACCCAGACCCCTCATTTTTCAACTTTAGAAGGAAACTTTATTAGTACTGCATCTGACTACTTTAGTAATTTATTTATAATTTGTGAACTTTATGTATATTATATAATTGTTGTTTTACTTAAGCCACCTCATGTTTTGCAAGACAGAAAGGTGGCAAGGAGGAGGAGGAGTTGGATTTATACCCTGCCCTTCACTCAGATACTCAGAGCAGCTTACAATCTCCTTCCCTTCCTTTCCCCACAACAGACATCCGGTGAGGTAGGTGGAGCTGAAAGAGCTCTGAGAAAACTGTGATTGACACAAGGTCACCCTGCTGGTTGAATGTGGAG
Source organism: Heteronotia binoei (assembly GCF_032191835.1). Lineage (NCBI taxonomy): Eukaryota > Metazoa > Chordata > Lepidosauria > Squamata > Gekkonidae > Heteronotia > Heteronotia binoei. Next base: position 107,529,272 of record NC_083230.1, read on the forward strand.
GAGTGGGAAATCAAACCAGATTAGAGTCAGCTGCTCTTAACTACTATACCAGACTAGTATCTCAACAAAACTGGTGGTATCTCAAATTTTACAGAGTCATGTCTCCACCATAAACTTCTTAGGGTTTTCCAACCAATGAAGCTCCTAAAAATTCACCACCGAGATCTGAACAGCTCTTATATCTGCCACATTTCTCTCACACACATGCATATACCAGAGCCAATATGGTGCAGTGGTTAGTATTGGACTTGGGATCTAGGAAAGCCCTGTTCATATCCTCGCTCTGCTATGGAAGCCTACTGGGTGACCTTGGGCCAGACACATATTCTCTGCCTAACCTGCCTCACAGGGTTGTTATCAGGATAAAATGAGTGGAGATGAGAACAACAGAAGACACTTTGGGACTCTACTAGGGCGAAAAGGTGGGGTATAAATGAAATAAATAAACAAAGTAAGTCACTCCTTACAATCAAAATCTCTGCCACAGTTTCCACACACAGAAGGATACAAGAGCACACTATGCAATGTCCCCAATGTGATGACATCACTTCCATGTGATGTCATCACACTGCGCACCCCACTCCTGAGAAGCTTCCTCCCATCCACCCCTCATTGGTAAGAGCCAAGGACAACCCTATATAGTGTGGTCGTTATGAGTGTCACACAATCATCTGGGACACCCAAATTTGAACCTCTACTTTACCATGGAACCTACATAACCTCGGACCAATCACACTCTCTCAGTCTGACCTACCTCGCCAGGTTGTTGTGAGGATAAAACAAAGGCGAGGAGAATGATGTAAGCCAATTTAGGTTCCCATTGGGGGAAAAGACAGAATATAAAGGAAGTAAGCAAATAAATAATTTTTTAAAAAAATCAAAGCTCCACAGCTGCTTTTTTTTTTGCAGATTTTATTGCTCGTCTAAAGCCCAGCAAGTTTGCATCTAGTATAGAAAGATGCTGCAATTTTACTTTAAATGCAGGCAAAATTAAAAAGCTGAAAACCGCCTCAATGTTTACAGTAAATCTAATGTAATTACAGAAAGCTCGCTGGCTATTAACTAGAGCGGTTTGGCAGAAGCCTGGAAAATGGTTTTAGATCTCTGCTTATGACTCCGCGGCCGCCCTCAGCTTCTTCAGGCTAATGCAACTGATGAGCATTTTCCCTCTCTCCTTTTGTTACAGCACACTTCATGACTCTTGATCCAGCCATAAATACGGAACGTACTTTTCTCCCCAAAAGCAATCATGAAACTTAATTGATTTTCTTAGAGTTTTATTCACCACAAAATAGGTTTCTCAAACATTAATGCAGGCAGCATTAAAGCATCCAACGCCACCAGTCGCCTTGAGGACTGAACAGAAAGAGAGAGAACTTTTCAAGAAAACCATGAGCAGCCTTGACTCCCCCTTGTGGTGCAAACCTCTCCTCTATTTAGCTGGCTCTTAGGAAATAATGCAACCCAACTGGTATGCTTTGTTAACAGTACAATTACAGGTCTGAAAAAAAATCATTACTGAACCGAAAGCCCATTCTGTTCCAACCCGAAAGCCCATTCTATTCCAATTACACAAAGTATCTTCTCAATTGGCCACTTTAAATCAATGGGCGTATTCACAATTGTGCACTGTTTTTCTGGAAGAGGATGGGGCCTCTTGAATTCAACATGGTAGACTTATGAATCATCTCATGAGTTTTGAAGTTATTGTTCAGTTATGCTGCAGATCACTAGAACCAATTCTATGTGTACCACCCTACTTATTCCCAAACACACACGGAAGAATTTGAGGAACAAAGTTTGAGTCCTGTGACACCTTTAAGACCAACAAAGTTTTATTCTGGGATAACCTTTTATGTGCATGCATACTTCTTCGGGTACACATTGAAACAGAAGTCACTGACCATTATATCTAGGTAGAGGGTGGGGAGGGTGTTGCCAATAAGAGTTAATTAGAGTCAAGATGCATAACTAGAATGATTAAAGGGTTGGAACACTTACCCTATTAAGAAAGGTTAAAACGCTTGGGGCTCTTTAACTTGGAGAAACGTCGACTGAGGGGTGACATGATAGGGGTTTACAAGATTGTGCTTGGGATAGAGAAGGTAGAGAAAGAAGTACTTTTCTCCCTTTCTCACAATACGAGAACGCATGGACATTCAATAAAATTGCTGAGCACTTGGGTTAGAACTGATAAAAGGAAGTACTTCTTCACTCAAAGGGTGATTAACACATGGAATTCACTGCCACAGGAGGAGGTGGTGGTGGCTACAAGCATAGACAGCTTCAAGAGGGGATTGGATCAACATATGGAGCAGAGGTCCATCAGTGGCTATTAGCCACAGCATATTTTTGGAACTCTCTATCTGGGGCAGTGATGCTCTGCATTCTTGGTGCTTGGGAGGAGCACAGTGGGAGGGCTTCTAATGTCCTGACCCCACTGGTGGACTTCCTGATGGCACTTGAGGGGGGGGTTTTGCCACTGTGTGACACAGAGTGTTGGACTGGATGAGCCATTGGCCTGATCCAACATGGTTTCTCTTATGTTTGTAAGTAACTGAGCAAAAATATAGCTATGATTGGATTAAGGCAGTTGATAAGACCTATGAATAGCAGAAAATTAGCATACGTCATAATAAAAAGGGTTTACAAACAGATATGTGAACTGAATGACATTAGTATGTGTATAGATTCAAATGGGTAGCTGTATTAGTCTGAAGCAGCACGAAAAAGTTTGAGTTATCATCAATAATTAGATATAGAAACCATTCCCACATAGATCGGTTCATTGTCAGGTTGACGGTGGGGTGAAAGTCATTGAATGAGTGGTGGAATATGTCCCAGACTTCTTTACCATGTGTTCAGATAACAAGGATGTAATCAATGTATCACATGTATAAGAGAGGTGTTAAATAGGTAGGAGTTTAGGAAGTGTTGCTCCAAGTGGGCCATAAAGTTATTAGCACACTGTGGGGTCATGCGGGTGCCCATAGCTTTACCACTGATCTGACGGAAAAAGTTGTCAACAAATTTGAACTGAAGTGCAACCAAAGCCTACAATGATGTTGGGAGACACTTTGCCTCTTAACTCCAACAGAAACCTTTAAACTGCCAAAGAGCACTTACGCATTTGCTTTAGCTATCAGCCTGGAATAACAGTACAGCCATAACACAGAACACATCTTAAAACCTCCAACATATTTGACTATCGTCAAATTCTTAAATGTCCCTGTGACTATTCTAAAAGTTTATATCATAGAGGTTATGATAGAGGTTTACAAGATTATGCATGGGATGGAGAAGGAAGAGAAAGAAGTACTTTTCTCCCTTTCGCACAATACAAGAACTCGTGGGCATTCAATGAAATTGCTGAGCAGTCGGGTTAAAACTGATAAAAGGAGGTACTTCTTCACCCAAAGGGTGATTAACATGTGGAATTCACTGCCACAGGAGGTGGTGGCGGCTACAAGCATAGCCAGCTTCAAGAGGGGGTTAGATAAAAATATGGAGCAGAGGTCCATCAGTGGCTATTAGACACAGTGTGTATATATATATATGTATATATATAAATATATATATATGTATGTATAATTATTGTATTTATGTGTTGTGAGCCGCCCTGAGCCTGCCTTGGCAGGGAGGGCGGGATATAAATAAAAATTATTATTATTATATATGTATGTGTGTATGTGTATATATATATAAATTTTGGTCACTGTGTGATACAGAGTGTTGGACTGGATGGGCCATCGGCCTGATGGCTTCTCTTATGTTCTTATCATAAGAAGAACCCAGCTGGATCAGACCAGTAGTCCATCTAGTTCAGCATCCTATCTTACACAGTGGCCATCCTGTCTTACACAGTGGCCTCTGGACAGACAGTAAGAGGGCAGAGAGGCCAAGTCCTTCCCCTGATGTTGCCTCCTGGCTCTGGGATTCAGAGGCTTAATGCCTCTGAATGCAGCCACTGATAAACTACATCCTTATTTTTCAGTAAAAAACTTGACCTTGTTTTACATAACACCACATCCATTCTCTGATCAATACGATAGCTAATAAAGCACACTGAGCTACAGAATCTAGCATTGTGCATATGTCCATACATGACTCTTTTAAATAAATCTCTACAAAGATCACTGACCATTTTTTCAGAACCACAAAAAAATATCACAAACGTTTGGTAGGAAGCTGGGGAAGTTTGCAAAGGTCGATGGAAATATTCCATGTTTTCACAATCAACACTAACCTTCTAATGAGATACCAAAGCTGGACAAACCCATATACAATGCAACATTCGTGCAATGAATGTTACGAATTCTGCCACAAGTTGCCCTGTCATAAGTGCTGTGCTCGGAAGTAGCAAATATTACATTAATGCTTTAACGCTTACAATTCATGAGACAGTGTTTTCCCCCCTCGTATTTTGGTGTAGTGAGCATCTAAGAAGAATGGCCAACCTCAAGGCTATCTTCAGCTCTTTAATACCAAAGATTCTATTTCCTTCAAAGAGTGTTACTGAACTGAAAAACAGTATGAATTCTGGAAAAGCCTGGAGTCTTTTTGTTGATAGGACATGCCTTGGGGGGCCACTTTGAGCCACTGATAAAAACAGAGCGTGAAGTCCCTCAGAGCATTTTGAAAATTCAACATGGGGCCTGTCGAGCAGCCAACAGTGCGCCAAATGTGTTGGATTGGATTTCCTCCTAGCACAGCAGCAGTGGAGAATCGCTGCGGTTCTTTCTGTCTCAGCTGCCATCTCTTGGCCAAAGCGTCGATATATCACAGAGGGACAGACAAAAAACAAAAAGGAGCGGGTACTGAGCAATGCAAGCGTCGGTACTGGCTCTGAAAGGAGACGTCCTTGTTGGGAGACAACTCAGACAACAACCTGCAGATGAACCGCATCCGCTTGACATTCTCGGCCAAGCTGTGCGAAGAGCTCTCTTAATGGAATAGGATGACAGGTAGCTGTGACCCAGTTTACTTTTTGCTTACGAGTCTGCCTGCATCAGCCTTCTACTTCAACATCAGACTGACCCGAAGTTCCACAGAACTGGAAGTAATTAAGACAAAACCACCTGCTCGTTCTAGTGAGAGCTGGGAATTCAACAGTCTGTAATACGCTCCCCCCTTCCCTTTCGAAGAAAGGAGTTGCAGTGGAAAAGGCCACCAAGTCATGGCTGACTTCTGGCAACCCCGTAAGGTTTTCAAGGCAAGAGGTGGTTTTCCGTTGTCTGCCTCTGACTGGCAACTGTGGATTTTCCTTGATGGTCACCCATCCAAGTACTAACCAGGGCTGACCCTGCTTAGATCTGTCAAGACTAAACAAGCTTGAGCCATCCAGGTCAGGGCAAAGAAAAAGTTGCATGTACCGTTTTATTGCCAGGAAGCCTTTCTTGGAGTGTACTTCAACAATGCAGAGCATCTGGGTGTGAACCAAGCCTCCTTCTGAGCATGCACACTACTTTGCACTCTTTTCAAGTAGGCACTCACACAGAGAGCTTGATTCCTGATGGAGACCACCTACAAGAGATGGGGTTTAATACCCCTTCAGTCTCAGCAATACACCAAGAGGAATTCAGGACTCTGATCCTCAGTCTGGTTAATGAAACACAGACACACAGAAGCGTCACAAGGGTGAATTTCTGTGCATTTCAAAATCCTTTGAATCTTGTGTTTAAAAAGTCTACAAAGACAATAAAATATAATGAGTGTATGAGTACTGAATGCATGACTTCAGAACTTTAAATGTCTGTTAGAATGTAATCAAAACCAACCTATTTAGTAAAACATGAAACTTGTCATCTATATGAAAAACCCTGTCAGGAATTGTTTCACAGATTCTCCCCTCCTACTGTCAATCAGAACAATTTGTCTTTCTGTTGATTTTTCCTGAACTCTCATTCAGAAATAACCTGTGCTGTTGCAAAAATTTTGGCCACCATTCTTCAACACAACTCTGGCTATGTTTGATTTTATGTCTAACCTAAGTTCAATCCTGACTTATCTTGTCTATCCAAATATTGTTCTGTATTTTATATTATGCCATTAAAGCAGGGGTGAGGAACCTTTTTTCTGCCAAGGGCCATATGGATATTTATAACATCATTCGCAGGCCATAAAAAGTTCTCAACTTAAAAAACAGTGCTCCGCCAAGGGAGAATGATTCAGGCCAGCAAAATTAATGCAAATAATTGTTTTTTCTATTTGAAGTCATGTGGGGGGAGCCTAATCTGACACACACACACGCACACAGCCCGCCCCCCAAGGCAAATACATAGGTCCAGGGCTTTTTTGTAGAAAAAGCCCAGCAGAAACTCAATAACATATTAGATCACATCCCCTAATATTAGCATATTAGGTCACACACTCATTAGTATATTAGGCCACACCATCTGGGATAATCAAGTGTGAACTGAACTGTGACAGTAACTTTTCCAGGCCCTGCAGTAATTCTGGTCGGCCAGCCAGGCCCCAGGGAGGCTGCTGCACAGTACATCTGGGCCCTGTGATGCCTGCCTGGCCCTGGGGAAGCTGCTGCACAGAGCAGCTGGGCGCCATGATCCTCGATGGCCAGCCAGGCCCCACAGAAGCTGCCACATGGCTCGGTTCGGCCCAGCAATCCCCGAGGGCCACACCAAGTGACCTCGAGGGCCGCATAGAGCCCTCGGGACGGAGGTTCCCCACCCCTGCATTAAAGGTTTGAAACTGAAACTGAAGGTCTGCAAAGACAATAAAATATAACGCGTGCATGAGTACTGAAATCTACTGAAATCTACTGAAATCTACTGAAATAGATGTTTACTTCAGAACTTTAAACATCTATTAGAATGTAATCAAAACCAACCTATTTAGTAAAGCATGAAGCTGCCTTATACTGAATCAGACCTTTGATCCATCAACATCAGTATTGTCTACACAGACTGGCAGCAGCTCTCCAAGTTCTCAGATCAAGGTCTTTCACATCATCATCTAAGTCCTTTCAACTGGAGATGCCAGAGATTGAATCTGGGATCCTCTGTATGACAAACAGGGCCACTACTGAGCCACGGTCTCTTTCACTATAATTATATATTGTTTCATGATAATTATATTTTATTGTGTTGAGGACCCCTCTTTAAACCGGGATTCATGGCCATGGATCAAAGGTGCCCTTGTATTCATGGAAGGAAGCTTTTCCTCAGTTGAAGGCACCCTTTAACTCAGCCCATGGAGTTGCAAATTGACAGCAATATCTAAACTGAATTGGTCTGCAGTAAGAGACTAGTCTGGCATGACTTTGACCATGGGATTGCAAAGAGTCGGACTCGACTGTGCGACTGAACAACAAACACGTTGATTACAGAAACGCGGATTTTGCAATCGCCATTTTGACATCACGGGGTGTGCTAGCAGGGAGAATCAACATATAAACCAGAAGTGCAGGAGCCAAAACAGCCACACTGAATTTCAAAATATCAGTTTGGCTTGAGGAAAAAGAAGGTCAAACATTACGAGTGAAAGTGGCATAAAAATTCTTGGGTTATGAAGTGGATTCTGCCAGTTGGCAGCAGAAAAGTTCACAAGGATCAGTGTTTTCTATAAGTCTGCAGATGAAGGAAAATTGTTTTCAAATGATCAATGCCATTTAACGCTAAAACCTACCATAACTCATCCTAATTCACCATTATTTAAGTACTTAATATTGATTTGACTGTTAGAGCTAAAGATTTTTTTCCTTTGTTTGTTTTGAACATGTTTAAATGGCTCATATTTCACACCGAGAAGTGGTACTAAATTTGTTAACTGTGGAAAGGATATCTGCCTGCCAGTGAAACTCATGATACCCCTATGAGAAAGAGAACTGGTTGGTCAGAGTAGGCACATGGTTAAAACAACGAAAGTTACAGCTCTGAAATGTTCTCAAGATGCTGAATGCTGCGGCTGCCTCAAATGTTCCCTCTAAGCTGCTGAGTCTTGTGAGCAAAATTTCTACTTTGTGAGATACTGGCAATAAAGCTGTGAGCTACTGCATAAATTACTGTGCTCTGGGGTCATCCTTCCTGAGCTAAGACAAAAATGTATGAGCTGGAGGCTAAAAATCTGTGAGCTAGCTCATGCTAACTCAGCTTAGAAGGAACATTGGCTGCCTCTGGTATCCAGTGCTGTTCTGCTGAGAATGAAATTACTGGGGTATCAGTGGTTCTTAATTTATTATTATTGGTGTACTTAGCATTTTAATCATTATTAGCCTTGCATTTGTTCACTTATATGTTTTTGTTTCGCTCCTTTGCAAGGAGATTATATTATAATGTAAAAAGAGAGTGTGTTCAAGTCCTCTTGCAGAACTGCCATTCGCACCAGATCTTCTCCAAACCGTCTGATCTGAATCAGTAGAACCCTATAAGCCTATTTAGATTTACAGCACAGATACCTACTAACAGGAGGAAGTAATAGCTGGTAGTAATAGACTCTTATCTTCGAAGAGAACCTGCCTCAATCTGTCATCAGGTTATTCTACAACATACCTTAGTTCAGCTGGAGAGAACTCTGACATCCATCCCCAGTTCCAAAGATGTTTTTTTTTTTAATGCTCCAGCAGCTAATACCACATCCTGACATTTGAAATAGGTAAACTCATGCATAAAAACCATCACACATGAGTGTTAGCATCCTGTCACAGACTGATCGACCACAATCACCACTGCCCATACTCTTGCTAGTTCCATTCTCCAATGGACGACTATGGCTTTGGCTCAGCCAAATTAACTGTCAAATGCATGTGCATTTCTCAAAGTTACAGATGCACTGAATATTCTGCCTTCCTTGGTCTAGCTGACAATCGCTGGGAAAAAAACGTTACTAGTTCATCCTCCAGCTTCTGTACAAATGAATATTCGCCTTGCTGGTGACATGTCACACCAATTACAGCTTAAAGATGGCCATGATCCAAAGCCCTACTTGTGCCCACCCGTAGATCACCAGAGTCAGATCCATATGATATAGATGACCTCACAGTGTGCCATCCAGAGCCTCTGGTTGTTACGTCAGATCCATTTTATTTTGCATCACCCTATGGTATACTATCCTAGACTTCTGGTTCATGGATTAATTACACATCTCTCCATACCCATGGCATCCCTGCACAGTCAGGTAGCCAGTTATCTTTTTTCATTTCGTCTGTGGTCTCAGGCCCATATTACCATGGCAACACCTAATCCTATTAGACTGAACTCTTGTGCTGTGACAAACATGTCCCCTCATCAATAAGGTGCAAAGCACATATCCTGACTGCTCTCTGTCACCCTCCAAAAGCCTCTTGTAGAGTTCCACCATGATCCATCCCTTTCCTCAGAGGTGGAATTCTAGCAGGAGCTCCTTTGCATATTAGGCCACACACCCTGATGTAGCCAATCCTCCAAGAGCTTACAAAAAAGAGCCTTGTAAGCTCTTGGAAGACTGGCTACATCAGGGGTGTGTGGCCTAATATGCAAAGGAGCTCCTGCTAGAATTCCACCCCTGCCTTTTCTATTTTTTCTCAACTTCAAGCTACATTCACATGAACAAATGCAAAGCGGGCTAACACAGCCTTTCAGTAAGCTCTGTCTTATTGCTGTGATCTAGCCACAAAGGGATCATGGAGAGAAAGCTATATAAGGAAAACACTGCAAATTCACCATACATAAATTCAATACTTATAATACCTCATTTGTGTCTTTCTTCATTCCATAACATTTAGTCTGCAGAAATTGTGTACAATCATGTAGAAATTGGGATATAGTATTAGTCCAAAAATCTCATATCCATTTGCCAATCGTCTGGAGATTTAAAGTGCCAGTTGTAGTCTATTGGTAAGTAAAGTGCATCTAGCTTCTCAATTAAAAAGTGCTTGTGCTTAAAATTTTAATTCATATCTAGTCATCTTTGTTAGTTGGATCCTTTTACACCAGCTCTGATAGAGCCCACTGGCTTTCCAGAGTCTATTTCTGTTACTTTGTCTAAGAAGGGTTTGAACATGATCCTACTTTTCCGTATTCTTAGAAACAAACAAAGTCACACAGTGTACTTAATAAGCACTATCTACTTGGATCTGTGATCTACACTGCATGAGATCTTCCTTGCAAAGTGTGCTCTCGTACAACAGTGTGAATATCATGTGTGCCTATTCCAGAGTTCCCTCTGGCAAGCTTTACAGACATATAAACAAACATTGCATCTACAGTGATCATGAAGTAAACCTCTATCTGGAATATATGCACATGAACAATTCAGAAGTGAGGGACGTTCAGCATTAAAGAATTACTTCTATTCTGTCTTTGAGCTGTATTTTTCAAAGCAGCTAATGAGATCCACAATTAAAACTAAAGTAAGAACACTACGTAGGAGTTAAACCATATTAAAGGATTTGTTCAACTGAAATAATTGCTTTTATATACATGGCGGTACTAGAAGAAGAATGTGCTCAAACCATCCATGCCGTCTTAAATAATTAATTTTAATTTATTGGCTTAATTGTTTTAACAATTCTGATGTTTTATTGTTGATTTTACTGTTTTAGCTTGTTGGAATCCACCCTGAGCCCTTATGGGAAAGGGCAGACTATAAATGTACAAAATAAATAAAAAATAAATGTACAAAATAAATAAGACTGCAGATTTATACCCCGCCCTTCTCTCTGAATCAGAGACTCAGAGTGGCTTACAATCTCCTATATCTTCTCCCCCCACAACAGACCCACCCTGTGAGGTGGGTGGGGCTGAGAGGGCTCTCACAGCAGCTGCCCTTTCAAGGACAATTCCTGTGAGAGCTATAGCTGACCCAAGCCCATTCCAGCAGCTGCAAGTGGAGGAGTGGGGAATCAAACCCGGTTCTCCCAGATAAGAGTCTGCACACTTAACCACTACACCAAACTGGCTCTCACATGGATGATTTTTTTTAAAAAACTAGCATAGCAAGAAAACACCAGTGAATTGTCTTCACACAATGCCAGACACCCATTTTAAACTCAGGATGACTGTAAAATATGCAGGAAGCCACCTTACAGCTGAATCAGACCCTTGGTCCATCCAGGTCAATATTGTCTACTCCAGGGGTGTCAAATGTGTGGCCCGGGGGGTGGATCAGGTTCTCAGAGGGGTCCTATCAGGCCCATGAGCAAATCAAAAGCAGGTTTGCAACTTGCATACCTGAACAGCATACTCAAGATTGCTACAGCACAGACATTGTCTCCAGTTTTTGATGCAATAATTCAGAACAAGAGGTGTCAGTTATCAGAGACTGTTAAAATAAACAAAATATTGCACGAGTGCTAATGTTTAAGTATGTTTTATTTTAAGGTGGTTTTTTTAAAAAAAAATCCTTTAATTGTGTTTGTCTGTGTCTGCTACCTGGCATTACATTTCATGACACACATGGCCCAATCTGATATAAATAAATGTCCCCTCATCAGGTCTTATTTATATCAAATCCATTTCTCATAACAAATGAGTTAGACACCCCTCAGTCTGGAAAGCGGTTCTCCAAGGTCTGAGGTCATTCACATCACCTCCCACCTGTTCCTTTCAGCTGGAGATGCTGCGGATTGAACCTGGGACCTTCTGCATGACAATCAGTTGCTGTATCCTCTGAGCCACAGCCCTCCCCCAATGCTTATAAGGGAAACAGCAGAAACTTTTACAAATCTTTTAGAAGTATTTGCCTCATTGTTTGTCACCCCCTCACCCCAATTAATTAACGTTTCCAGCATTAATTCTTCTCATCGGGCCCGAAATGAATGTGAAGATGACGCTTGAAAAGTTGGCAGAGTCGCATGCAAACAGCCTACACAAAAGAGGAAGAGATGCTGAATGACTAACTGTAATCATTGCAACCAATTCCACAATAAAAGCTAATCTCTAGTTACATGAAATATTCATAAAAGCAAAGTTGTAAATGAAAGCACAAGTCATTCATGCCCATAAAGTCTTATATAAGGAAACAGTCTGGAGAATGAAAGCACATGCTGCTAATAAAATAAAAAATACGCTATTTACAAATAATTGAAGATCTTAAAAGGAAGAACAGAACTGTCAAACAAAGGAAAGATTGTATCATTCTTGGCTGCCACTCCTAAAACGAACGGCTAAAAAGCTCAATGCACACTGCAAGATGCACAGGACAGATTCTCGGGGCGCAGGGAGATGACACTACAAAAGCGAGCACAGAATTGTGTTGTCTTTCCCTCTGCATTCTAAGAGAGAGCATATACTTCGTCTGATAAGCTCAGCAGTATGAAAGTTTCCAAAGTGGAGCTGAGATGAAGAAGAAGAAGATGACGACTACTATAGATTTATATCCCGCCCTTCTCTCGGAAGCAGAGACTCAGAGCGGCTTACAATCTCCTTTATCTTCTCCCCCAACAGACACCCTGTGAGGTGGGTGGGACTGAGAGCGCTCTCACAGCAGCTACCCTTTCAAGGACAACTCTTATGAGACCTATGGCTGACCCAAGGCTTTTCCAGCAGCTGCAAGTGGAGGAGTGGGGAATCAAACCTGGTTCTCACAGATAAGAGTCCGCACACTTAACCACTACACCAACCTGGCTCTCAACTGCAACCAATTCTACTGTGGATCTCCTCAGAGATATTGGGTCCAAAGGTATTTTTCAGTCATTGGAAAAGACAGCCAGCATGCTGTAGTGGTTAAAGTGCTGGACAAGGACAGGGGTGGCCAAACTGTGGCTCAGGGGCTGCATGTGGCTCTTTCACACATATACTATGTGGATCTCTAAGTCCCTACCGCCTGTTCAGCCAGCTCGGAGAAGCCATTTTTCCTTCTTCTTTCCCCCAGTGTAGCTTTCCTCTGGACACTTATCAGTTTGTCGCAATCTTTAGTTATGGGATCAACAAATACATTCGGAAATAAACCCGCAAAGCCTGGATTTACTTCTTTATTTTTTTATTTGCTTATACCACCTCTCTTGTACAGTTTCAGAGAGGTTTATAATAAAACAATACACAATGCACATTTGACAATATGCATCTAAACATTAAAAGAGCACCAGCCACTCAAATGCAATAGTAAAAGATTGATAAAAGATCAGTAAGTATAAATAAACAAATACTTGGAGAGGAAGCCCATCAATATTTACCACGTACAGGCAGTGGGGCATTTCTACAAAATTTAACTAGAGGCCTGATGGAACTAAGCCTTACATGTCCTGCAGAAAACAGGAAGATCCTGCAGAATATGGGCCTTATCAGGGAGCGGGGCAACAACGAAGAAGGCCCTAGCCTCAGTGGGAGATAAATGGGCAATCTGTGGGGCCACGCACCTGCAAGAAGCCCCAATACGCTGACCAGAGGGTGTGTGGGGAAATAAACTGGGAGAGGCAGTCCCACAGGGAAGAAAGCCCCAGACCATTAAGGGCTTTATCACCAGTTCTGCATTCAAAAATTTAATGGGGGCGGGGAGGAAAAGACACGTACCCAGACAGAGGTGCATGTCTCACGGCCTTTCTTATGGAGGTTATTCAGTTGTTCAAGTGCTTTAATGGAGTAATAGAAAACTGAAATATAACCTCATCTCACCCAAGACCACTCTATTACTGGAAAAATCTAGACATCTTGTCATCTAACATGGGGGGGGGGAAGAGAAAGCCATTTTGCTGCATAACGTAGGCCAGAGCTTCTGCATACAGCAAGCTAAGTCACACGCATGGTGGAGTGAAATTGTGCTGGAGGAGGATTGGCAGTGATAGCCAGGAACAAATCAAAATTGTACTTGCCATTACAATAAAGAGATCTGAATCAGATTTGTTTTCCATCAATTTGGCTCTCCTTTTCCTTCCTGGCTTTGCTTCAATGAGCCCAATTAAAGTTAGCAGAGTGAACTAGGAAGCCTGTTTTGCACTCAGGGGTGTAGTCAAACAGCTATTTTTATAAACTGAACATTTCGGCCCAAAGTAGGTAATTGCAAATTGCCCAGGTGCCTTAAAAGCACGGTTATTCTAGTGCCCTTTGAAGCCTTCAAGTATTTATGCCTGCCTAAAGCACGGTATTCAAGCTTGATGAATAAATGGGCTGATTCAGAATGGCAGTTATCATCTTCTTAATCTATATGCGATCAGTTTAATTGCACGGCATTGTTACGTTTCTTTGGGCAAGATCTGTGCAGCACCGAGCTGCACAAGCAGTCCAGGAGATGCCTACAAGCCATGTAGAAATAGAAGACATTCATCAGAATTCACAGTAAAGTGCAATGCATTATACATAGTCCTTCCATTTTAAAATGCATTGTACTATACATATTTATCTTACTCATTACCCATCCCTATATAAATGCTGCATGTATTCCAAACTCTTAATATACGCAGTATCGGATATTCATCTCAGAAAGAACTCATGCATTAATGTTTAAATCTGACTTCTTTATGCAAGCGAAGCAGTCCACCAACCCCATGCTTCATCTCTCAAAGCTACACATTTTGAAGTGTAGGGATGGAAATTCGTTCAGCTGTCGAAAGCCAAGGAACGAGGGATTCCCTCGACAGTTCTCCTTTTTCTCTTGATACACGGTTGTTCTCAAAATGTTTTATGAGGGAACTGCCCGGGCTGAAGCAACTTGAGTTTGGATGGGGGAGAGAGGAACCATACTGTAGTTATAAAAACATTTTGGAGATCCAAATGTTAATAAAAAGCAACTATTCAAGACCACAGTTTCAGGAGGATAGCTGTGTTGGGCTGCAACAGGAAAAAGCTAGATTCTTCACAACTGCACTTTAAGAACCAACAAGATTTCTAGGGCACAAGCATTAAAGAGTCAAAGCTCCCTTTGTAAGATAAGAAATTGGTATCCCACAAAAACATGCTTCTTCAACAACTGAACAGATCCTGGGTTTTGTTTTTTTTTATCAGGAACATGCAGGGACATAGTTCCGGCTGGCTTGATGTCAGGGGGTGTGACCTAATATGCAAATGAGTCCCTACTGGGCTTTTTCTACAAAAGCCCTGTAATACAATGGTGATGTCAGGGGTGCGGCCTAATATACAAATGAGTTCCTGCTGGGCTTTTTCTACAAAAAAAGCCCTGAACAGATCTCATTGGTATTATCTGCTGCAATGGGCAACCATGGCTAGGAATTGGAAAAGTGCAATTCCCCCCCTACTTTCTCAATGGTGCAAGAAAGTATGGAAATTTCGCATATTGGCAAAACTTACAGATAACCTCAAACAGTTTGAAAATCACAACCAGTCTTCTAATTTTGCAACCATATGGCTTCCTAGCTTGGAATACCTAACTGACCAACAACAAAACCTTAGCCAAATACATGATATATGTCTGTGGTAATCTGTGTACATTGGGTGATTGATTGTAATATGTGATTTATTGAGCTGCAATAACAAAGATGTAGACAATCTTTTGATATCCTAATAACATGTATTGTAAAGCGACATTATCAGGGGTCATTTTGTAGAAAAATAGAGGCAGAGCTCATTAGCATAACATTAGCATATGCCCCCCAGCCAAAAGCAACCCGAAGCAAGAAAGGAGAGCCCCGGGTGGGCGAGGCCTGCTTGGGTTGGCTAGAGATCCAGCCAGCCCAAGCAGGCCTCGCTCACCTGGGGCTCTCCTGGGCTGCCCCCCACCAGTCAAAAGGCCAGCAAGCCACCCACCACCCAAAATCACATAAGAAGTGGTGAAAGGGCGACGTGGGCTTCTCTAGGGGTTAATAAGGGCTGCTGGGGGCATGGCAAAACCCCTGGTGGCTGGCTGGCTGCCCGCTCTCCTAATCCAGGGATTGTTATGCAGCTGCACCTACTATTCAATGGACAAGGTAGGTGGGGAGGAAGAGGGGGAACCCTCGGAAAGGTTCAGGAGCAGTGCTCCTGCTGAATCTGAGGCCTGGACATCATATAGTTTTATGTATTGTGCTCTGATGTATAAAGTTGAAATGCATATTACTTTGACTTTAATTCTGAAAACTAATAAACTATTGATTTACAAAGAACTTGGTATCCAGCAGAGGGAGTGTTGCCTTGAAAGCTTATACCCTAAAAATTGTCTGATCACTTAAATCCAGCCATTCAGGACCTTGTCATTCTCAGCTACTGGCCCCTTCCACAAATCCTCTGTGGCTCCTAATTTCAGAAGGGATGAGACTCCACTGATGTTCTGGGCAAGGCCCACTTCCGATGAAGTCTTGTAGAGGTGCCCAAACAGAAGACACCCCAATTTGAACTCTGAAGATGGAGCTACAAGGACCATGACCTCCATAAAAACACAAGCTCATATTAGAACCAAGTGGGCAGCTGTGTTTGGTCTGAAGCAGTAGAACAAAGTAGGAGTCAAGCTGCACCTTTAAGACCATCAAAGTTTTATTCAGAATGTAAGCTTACATTCTGAATAAAACTTTGATGGTCTTAAAGGTGCAGCTTGACTCCTACTTTGTTCTCATATTAGAACCGGCAGACTTTCAAATACTCGTCCCAGATTGTTCAGGACTATTGAAAGAACCAACCAACACTTCAGATTCTGCCTGGAAACAAATGGAAGACGGTGCTGGCATTTCAAAGCTGGCAAGGTTATTTTCTTAGACAAGCCAGTCTTGCCACAGAATTTTGGAATCACGCATCCCAACACTAAGCCAGCCAGAACTGCATTCCTGTGAGTTCCTGCTCAAAAAAAAGCCCAGGTGGTATGAATAAAGCTTCCATTTATCAGCCCTAATCTAACCCAATGCAGCCTCCAGACAGGAGGTTCAGAATGCCTACTGTCCTGCCTGATTCTGCTACAACGAGAAACAGAGCTAAGAATCATCAGTATATTGTTGAGTCTTGACTCCAGATTTCTGAACCATCGCTCCAATTAGTGTCATGACTTACTCATCCCCCCCACGAGCCCCACTCAAGGTCACATACTTTATCCAGGAAGAGGAAATCAATCTGAACTCGAATTAATCACTATATCTAACAGTAAAGTGTCTGACGCTTCAATTCACGAAGCACAAAATCTGGGTTATCTACACTCAAGTTAAGACATTTCCATCCATTCAGGCAATTCCCAATGTATGCCAAAAATATACCTTGGAGATTTGGGGCTGGTGTGGGATTTCCACTCTTCCACCACCCACAATTCCTCAAAGGCCTCCAGAAAACTCTGTTTGCGAAGTTTAGTAGTTCAACTTTTTGTTTCATCAGAAATCAATTCTTTCCAACACACACTCTTAAAAAAATAATTTAATAAAGCTGCTGCTCCCCATTCATAGAACACCCCACCCCAATTAGACTCAGAGAGTTATGAAAGGGGAAAAACTGGCTGAGAAATTTCTTCTACAAAAAAGTTTCCAATTTAAGATCACAGTAACCCATCACCCAGAAAATGGCTGCATATGTGCAGACGCATTAAATCTTTTCATTTCACAAGCAGCCCAATACTTTTAATGCCAATTTGTTTCTTTATGTGAAATGCCTTCCAATGTGATTGGCTAGTGGGTTTTCAAAGAGTCTGCTATAGGTATCTAGGAACAATGTACACATGAATGAACCAGAAGGCACACTTTCTGAAAGGACTGATACCACATGCTTGACCGTGTGTCAGCCATACAAGCCATTGCCATTAACCCCCAACTTGTAATGTGTGCTGTGCTATTTTATTCTAAACACAACCAAACTTGGAGAGGGACTGAACATCTAGTATACATTTAGGAGTACGAATCAGCATGTGCAGCCTGCATTCTGTCACTGGGCTATGAAATAACAGACATAAGAAAAGCCATGTTGGATCAGGCCAATGGCCCATGCAGTCCAACATTCTGTGTCACACAGTGGCCAAAAAACTCACGTGCCATCAGGAGGTCCATTAGTGGGGCCAGGACACTAGAAACCCTCCCACTGTGCCCCCCCCAAACACCAAGAATACAAAGCATCACTGTCCCAGACAGAGATCCAACAATACGCTGTGGCTAATAGCCACTGATGGATCTCTGCTCCACATGTTTATCCAATCCCCTCTTGAAGCTGTCTATGAAATAACATTGCCAGAGATGAAAACATAGCTACTTTTTCTTCTCAACTTAGCTATGCCTCCAGATTCAGAGATCATATGAACTCCCCCCTCCCCCCCATACCCTTTGCTAACAAATAATGTAGGGAGAGGCTGTGGCTCAATGGCAGAGCATCTGCCTGGCGTGCAGAAGGTCCACGGTTCAATCCCTGGCATCGCCAGTTAAAAGATCTGGCAGTAGGTGATGTTAAAGACCTCCGCCTGAGACCATGGAGAGCCACTACTGGTCTGAATAGACAATACTGATTTAGATGGACCAAGGACTTCTGTATAAGACAGTTCCAGGTGTTCATGTGAACGCCCTTCGTGGTGGAGGAAACTGAACAGTTAACTTTGTGTATTCTTACAAGCCTAGCTCTTTTTACTGAAAACCTCGCTGAATAAAATCAGCAAGTATCTCTCCACAGAACATAGCTATTCATAACATCCTTCACCTCCTGCAGGGAGAACTTTATATTAATCAGCAAGCAGCAGCGTCTGTGTTTCACATAGGTATTCATAATGGAAAGCTTGCTGTGTATGACACAATAACAATCGTCTGAAAAAGTCTATGTTCTGTATTTGTTTTAATGTGAGCAACAGTCCCTTTATCTGATTCTGCTTCAAGTAGTCCATCATGCAAGTAATCTGTACAATGTTCTTGCTTTAAAGTACATTATAGTTCCAAGTGTTCAATGTACATTTATGGAATGCTGAAGTGAGTTTTTTCCAACATGGTAATGGCACCGCATAGACATGTACAGTGCTTTTTGGATGTCCAACCTTTCTATAAATATTGCATTGACATAAGTAGCTGTGCTGGTAACAGACATGTCTCAGGGGCTATAGCCTTCTGTTCCACAGGATTATTCAGCTATGATGCAAAATGGTATTTGTGACTAGTTTAAATGTGGTGAGCCTTCAGAAATGAATGACTACTACTAGCCACTTTGATGTAGTAGTTAAGTGTGCAGGCTCTTATCTGGGGGAACCGGGTTTGATTCTCCACTCCTCGCAGCTGCTGGAACGGCCTTGGGTCAGTCATAGTTTTTGCAGAGTTGTCCTCCCAACTTCTGGGAGGGCTCTCTCAACCCCACCTACCTCACAGGGTGTCTGTTGTGGGGTGGGGTGGGGTGGAAGGTAAAGGAGATTGTAAGCCACTCTGAGATTCAGAGTATAGGGCAGGGTATAAATTTAATATCATCTTCTTCTTCTGTTGGGTTTTTGATGCAATTTCACTTCCTGTTGTCGTGAGTTAATTGTTTGTATATGCATGCTGATATTTAGCCAGTGAGTTGGTAAAGCCAATGAGAGTGTTTGCACATATTTCCCTCCTAAGGCTAGGTGTCAATATGCATAGTGACCATTGAGGAAAAGCCGTAATTGGCTAATCCATATATTGGGGGGGTGGTCTAGGGGAGAACATTTGGTCAGTTTTACAGCCCTTTGTCCAAACCCTTAGATTTCCATGCAGCTGAAGCTAAGATTCGAGAGAGTCGAGATGTAGTTTAGAAGCTAGATAGGATATTGAATCCTGTCTTTGTTTTCTAGAAATCCCAGTGATCCCTTTTCTCATTAGTAAAGTAAACTACTTTTATTCTTAAGCTAAACCGTGTGCCTGCCTGTTATTTTGTGGTTCTCTCCACGTTACTCTACTAATCGTATATCTAAACCCTAACAAAAGGTTAAAGGCTGCAGTACGCTACCAAGCTGTGAGCAAAAGCCAAGGTGGTAATTAGTTAAGAGAGGCATTAGAGAAGTGCTGAGGTGATTCTCCACAAATTTGCATCTGAAGGAATCTCCTTCCCCATCGTTTGCAGTCGCCAGCTGATTGCTTGGGAATTACAGGAACAGATTCTCTTTGATGTCTTGTTGGAGAAAAGTCAGAAGACCCAGAGAGAGGCACACGCCTGCTGATTCTGGAACAGCATCTTCGCCTGCAACTTGTGAGGAAACCATGACGTTACAGCCATCTGAACAGGTTGTATGTAATGTGGAAAACTCCCCTAAGTTCAGCATCCCGAAGTTAAGCAGGGATAACTTCCTTTTTTTGGAAAATTGCAATTGTGTTCTTGGAGTTCAACAGTTAAGGTATGTGTTGGACTATGATATACCACATAATATGTCCCAAGAGGAGAGGGAGAAGTTTGATGCAGATGAACTTAAAGCTAAGTTGCTGATACTGAGTTCAATCTTATCTCAAGAAACGGCCATTATGGTCAACTGTGTTCATGTGAAAGAGATTTGGAGCAATCTCAGATATGGCCAGCGCACGTTTCTACAGAGGCAGTATTTGTGCAAATGCCTTTATTCCCTTAGTCTCACCCCAGGGGGAGATATCTCAGATCATCTAGATGCAATACTAGCACTGGTAGCTGAATTGAGATCGGCGGGGGCAACAGTTTCCACGGAGGTACTTCAAGCTGTGATTGTCTCATCATTTCCTGAAAGTTATGAGAGCATTCTAGCCCCAGTTGAATTCTAGAGGAGAAATAGACATAGATTTTACAATTGCGTATTTAAGAGATTTAAGTGTTAAACGCAAACTGTCTAGAATGTCAAGCCAGATGCTAGCTTTGACTGTAAAGGAGGAGAAGGGAAAGAAAGACCAAAGAGTGTGCTATTGATGCCAATTACCTGGGCACATAGCGAGGGTTTGTAAGTCAAAGCAGAACAGCTCCAAGAGCAAGAACCCCAGCTCTTCAAACAAAGGAGGAGGGGCCGTGTTGCAGCAGGGAGCTGCTGACTCACAAAGGCGATGCCTCGTGCTGAGGTCTCTTACATGTTGAGACTTAGTGACATAGATGCGAAGAAGGCTTTTATGCTTGACTCTGGGTCAAGTATGCATGTATGTAGATTTCACCTATGGTTTGTTTGTTTGGATGAAAACAAGAGGAGAACTTGCTAATGGAGATATTTTAGAAACCAACGGCATGAGATCTGTGAGGATCTTGCTTTATTTAAAGGATGGAGAGCTAATTGATGTGTTGTTGAAGGACTGTGTTTACTCTGAGCAAGATGATCAGAATTTAATCTCTGTAACGAAACTGACAGATCAAGGAAATGTGTTTTGGATTAAAGATAGACAATGCACCATTGCCCACCCAGGGAGTGATGTGCTTTTGAAAGCAGTGAGATTTGATGGTGCCTACTATCTGGACCCGGTAGAAATGGGTCATGCCTACCAGGCAAGAGCAAGTTTGTGTCCTCTTAAGAAATGCCTTTATGCCTGGCATAAAAGGCTGGGACACAGGAATGTGAGATCTGTTAAGAAGTTGCTGACTGCATGTGAAGTAAAGTTTACTGAATGTAGTGGCCAAGAGTTGCAAGTTTGTGATGTGTGTGTAAAGGGGAAAGGCACAGCGCCACCCTATGGCAAGAGAAAGCCACTGCACAATGAGAAGTTTCTAGGGACTATAAGAAGCAACATAACAGGCCCCATAAAGGAAAGCACAGGCAGAAACTAATATGTGCTGACCTTCCAAGAAGGGAAAACTTGTTTTGTGTATGCATACCTGTTGAAATCAAAGACTGAAGTCTTAGAGAAGTTCAAAGTGTATGTGGCTGCAATGAAAAATAAGTTCCACTCTTTACTGACAAAGGGTCACAGTACTGCAACCATGAGTTCCAGAGTTTTCTAGAGCAGGAAGGAATTCAGCATAAGACCACTGTAGGTTACAGTCCACAGAAGAATGGCTCTGTAGAGCATTTAAACAGGACTTTGCTGAATATGACTAGATGTCTGCTTACGCAAGCAAACCTGCCAGAGCAATGATGGGGTGAAGCTCTGATAACTGCTGTATATCTGCACAATAGAGTTCCTTCTACAGTCACAGATAAATCGCCTTTTGAGGGATGGCATGATAGAAAGCCATCCCTAAGACACCTGAAATGTTTCGGATCCAAAGTGTTTGCCCACATCCCTGAGAAAAGAAGGGGAAAGCTAGATGCTAGAGCAGAACTGGGCATCTTGTTGGCTACGTCCAAGGAGGCAAAGGCTACAGGGTGATGGATCCAAAGACTCTGTTATGTAAAGAATTCAATGTTGTGCAAATTGATGAAAGCAGTGTACCCCTGATACCTGAGGCAGTGAAGCCCACAGTGCAGGAAGATCAGGAAACTGCGAAGATCAGAAAAAAGCGAAGCCCACAGTGCAGGAATGTCCCTCACTGAAATGGTCGACTGGCTGACTGCCAGTAGCACCGACTCTCAAGGTAAGCCAGAAAGCACCCCAGAAGCAGAAGGGGAGGCAGATCAATCTGGACCAGAAGGGGAGACAGGCAGTACTGTGAGGCAATCTCAGAGGAGCAACAAGGGAGTACCACCTGCCAGATATGGACTTTGTAATGTTCTGCAAACTGCAGAACAATCCTCAGACAATGAGGAAATTCCAAGGGAGCTGATTGTAAAGTATGCCACTCCCAGAACCCTACTGAGTATAGCAGCACAGAAAGGAAGGCACGTGGAGCACCTTGAGACTGAAAAGGCAAACTTCAAGGAAAACTTACCTGATAAAGGACTGAATGAAGTGCTAACTGCTTTTCTGCAGAAGCAAGGGTTCCAGCAAGTGAAAATAGAACCCAGCCTGTTCTTCAAACTGAAGAATGATAAATGCCAGCATGTACTGATGTCAACTGATGGACTGTTGTTATGCTGTCGAAATGAATCTGATGTGAAAGAGATAGTTGACAAGCTGAATGCAGAAGTGGAAGTAAAACGTTTTGGGACTTTGAACCACTATCTTGGAATACAGATAGAAAGAACAGAGAATGGAGGTTTTCTTCAGAATCAAAGAACCAAAATCCTGAATCTTGCTAAGGCACTGAGTCTGGAAGATATCAAGAGAGCAAGTTTCCCACCTCAAGCTGGAAGATGGAGTGCCTCTCAAGGACAATCGTCTGTACAGAGAAACTACTGGGAAACTACTGTATCTAGCTCAACTCACCTGACCTGACGTAAGTGCAGCTGTTGGAATCTTGAGCAGAAAGACATGCTCACCTAATCACCACGATTGGAATGCGGTGAAGAGACCTGTTAACTACCTTATTAGGACAGTGGATCTGAAACTGAAGATCACCGTTGATGACGACCCAAGACTGGTTCGATACATTGACGCAGATTGGACTGAAGACACTACTGACCGCAAATCAGTAAGTGGGCATCTGTTTTTCTACAGAAGCAACCTGATCAACTGGACAAGTCGCAAGCAGGGTATAGTAGCTATGTCCACAATGGAAGCTGAGTTTGACTCTGCAGCAGGAGCCTGCAATGAGCTTGAATGGATCATACACCTGCTGATACTTTGGAATAGAAGAGCCTATGCCAGTAACCCTGTTTGAAGCTAACAGACCTTGCCTAAGTTTGATCAAGAGTGAAAGTGTCAAAGGCAAGACCAAGGACATTTCTGTGCGATACCACAAGGTGAGGGTGTTGCAGGAACAAGGAATGACTGAAGTAAAGTTTTGTCCTTCAGAAGAAATGATTGCTGGCACCCTGACCAAGCCGCTTACCAAGAAGAAGTTTGAGCGCCTGAGAGAGAAGCTGAAACTTCATGACTTCAGTTTGTGAACTTGAGAAGGGGCTTGTTGGGTTTTTGATGCAATTTCACTTCCTGTTGTCATGAGTTAATTCAGTGTTAGTATATGCATGCTGATGTTTAGCCAGTGAGTTGGTAGAGCCAATGAGAGTGCTTGCACGTATTTCCCTCCTAAGGCTAGGTGTCAATATGCATAGTGACCATTGAGGAAAAGCTGTAATTGGCTAATCCATATATTGGGGGGGTGGTCTAGGGGAGAACATTTGGTCAGTTTTACAGCCCTTTGTCCAAACCCTTAGATCTCCATGCAGTTGATGTTAAGACTCGAGAGAGTCAAGATGTCGTTTAGAAGCCAGATAGGATATTGAATCCTTTCTTTGTTTTCTAGAAATCCCAGTCATCCCTTTCCTCAGTAAAGTAAACTACTTTTATTCTTAAGCTAAACCATGTGCCTGGCTGTTA
This sequence comes from Heteronotia binoei, assembly GCF_032191835.1. Lineage (NCBI taxonomy): Eukaryota > Metazoa > Chordata > Lepidosauria > Squamata > Gekkonidae > Heteronotia > Heteronotia binoei. The sequence continues at coordinate 107,553,270 of NC_083230.1, forward strand.
TTTTGTGGTTCTCTCCATGTTACTCTGCTAATCGTATATCTAAACCCTAACATCTTCTTTAAGGGGAGGGATGGTGGCTCAGTGGTAGAGCATCCGCTTGGTAAGCAGAAGGTCCCAGGTTCAATCCCCAACATCTCCAACTAAAAAGGGTCCAGGCAAGTAGGCATGAAAAACCTCAGCTTGAGACCCTGGAGAGCTGCTGTCAGTCTGAATAGACAATACTGACTTTGATGGACCGAGGTTCTAATTCAGTATAAGGCAGCTTCATATGTTCTTCTACATAGAATGAGAAAGCAGCAGCAAAGCTTGACCTATCATCTTTGACTTCAGCCTTTTACCTCTGTATAACATTTCCCTCTCGCCAGACTGGAATTTAGGATCTGAACGGGAAGTAGACATTTCAGAAGATCTCCAGATGGTGGCTGTAGATTCTCTGCTATTACAACGGATCTCTATGCAAGAGAGATCAGTTCCCCTGAAGAAAGCGGCTGGTGTGGGAGGTGAATTCTATGGCATTATACCCCATTGAAGCCCCTCCCCTCCCCAAAACCCACCCTTCTCAGGCTCCATCCCCAAATCTCCAGGCATTTCCTAACCCAGAGCTGGCAACCCTAACTGGAAGCCACCATCTTCTTCATCTAACCTGAAAACAGGCACTGTGTACCTAAATCCTCTTCTTTTGAACACACCTTGCAAGAACTTCCTTAAATAAGATGCAGCATTTGTGCTTTCCCAATTGGCGAACCAAAAGAGTTATTCAAGATCTCAAGGGGGCACACATTGTGCTGAAACGGTATAAGGCAGCCTATAGCTATGAAAAATTCAGATATGATGCATAAAAGTTATTTTTAAATTGTACTAATGCCAAGTCTTTCCATGTGAATAGCTGGAGCCAATGTGAATAATTACATCTAAGCAAATGTATGTCAACATACTTTTCAAAGACCACGGCTAACCTGAACATATAATTTGCTAAAATTAGAAACCATCAAACGTCTCCTAAATTTAGTGGAAAATATCAAGATTCAGCAAATGCTGAAAAAAGATTAACAGAACCACATACACACCAAAAAGTTTCAGAACATTTCACAGAAAGTTTTCAAAGAGGTCTAAATGGCAACACATCTTTTCCAAAGTCAAAGATTTAGCCTTTGCTTAAACAATTTTAACAGGATTACTTAAAAAAAAATCACAGCTGATATAACTGCAAAATACCATTAAGCAAATGCAGCCCAGAGAAGGGAATAATAAACTCCACATGACTCGGTATTTGTTTTGCCAGGACGTTAGTTTGAAATCTTGTGCAAAGGACATACTACTCCGCTTCAATCAACTCTGCCAGTAGCATCCAAACACAAGAATTAAATTATATTCTTGTCATTGCCAGTACAAAAGCTGCATTTCCATAAGTAGACGAGAGCATTATTTTTCTGCTAAGTGGACAGGAAAGAAGAAATGCTAGGGCTCGGCTTGGCAGAGAAACAGCTATCTCCAAACGGGAGACACGGGGGAGAGGGAAACACAACCCTTATTAACTCACCCAGAACGGCTAGCTGTTGAAACTCTGGTTTGTCAAAGCGAGGCTTATCTCCAGCTTGAGCCTTCAGCTTCTACCCATAAATCATGAACGCTCAAACATAACAATGACAGGAGGACATGCTGTGCTCCTTCCTTCCTCACTTTGATGAGTGCTCTGCCGATGGAACTGAAGACAGGCTGCAATCTTCGAACGCTCGATCGGAGCGTGCTCGGTACCCGCTTCCCAACAAAAAACAGCCCAATGCTTGACGCCTGAGTGTGGGAGTGAGGGAGATGGGCTACTTCCAAGGCAACGCGCAAGGCTGTGAATCAAATCTAAAAAAACCACCAACCTGCAATAAGCTAATCAGAACGGCTGTGAAATACTGATTTTCTCCACCATCGTGACCTTTTCATCTTTAAAAAACATATATTAATTTGAGCTATTTGCAACTCTCGACTGAAATACATACCCGGGCTTTTATAGTAACAATGGATATGTAGGGGAAAAACAATAATAATGCTTGGCTGCTACTGGCTTCTCTGTCAAATTTTAATAGGAAGAAACGTGGTGAAGCCATAGCTTGATACGTGCAGCCAATAGATGAGGCCTTGGCTGGCAATACCACTAAAGCGATGGGGTACACCCAAGGCCAAGAGCCCAATGAAGGGAGGCCTGGGGGCAAAGGAAAGGCACTGTGGGGCACAGAAAGCCAGAGTCAACACTGATCCAAAGTGGCTTATAAGGAGATCTGGGGCTGCTCTAGTCAAAGCTGGGATGGATAGCAAGGTGCCTGAGGCCCAGAAGGAAGCTGCAAAAGGCAAGGAGAAGGAAGAGTCCTGCTCCACAGAAGACAGAGGGCCAATAGCAATCTTGCTGCTGAGCTACCAAGACAAGAGGCTTGGACTGCAGCTTGGACAGAGGGAGTCTCTGCAAGATTCAGGTGGACAGCCATATCGGTCTGCAGTGGCAGAACAAAATTTGAGTCAAGTGGCACCTCTAAGACTAACAAAGTTTTATTCAAGGTAAGAGCTTTAGTGTCCAAACCAAGGCTTTTATTGTAGCACGAACTCTTTTGCATATTAGGCCACACGGTGCCGGATTAAACCTTGTGCAGGCCCCTAAGCAGTCAGAATCCTGGGGGGGGGGCCCCTAACCAATTATCTCAAAGTTGGAGTGCTCGCCCCACCACCCGCAGCCCCACTGCAGCCTGCAAGCACCTTCTCAAAAGCCCCTTTAACAAAGCTGTGGGGGAGAAGAAGAAAGAGGCGAACTTGGAGACGTCAGCAGCAGCCACACCAGGCAAGTCGGACAAAAAACGGCTCAGTTGCTGGCTGTGCGTGCAGGCTGAGAAGGCTGCAAGCAGGGGGGAAATGGGGGAAAGCCAGCCCGGGGCCCCTGAAGGTGTGGAGGCCCATAGGCCAGTGCCTACTTTGCCTAATTGTTAATCCAGCCCTGAGGCCACACACCCCTGCTGTAGCCAATCCTCCAGAAGTTTACAGGGCTCTTAGTACAGGGCCTACTGTAAGTTCTAGGAGAATTGGCTACATCAGAGGTGCATGGCCTAATATGCAAAGGCGTTCCTGCTACAAAAAAAGCTGTAGCGAACACAGTTCTCCAGGTACAGTGAAACAGAATTTCCTCAACCATTACATATATAGAGAAGGAATCTGCAAGACAGCTACCCCACACTCTGAGAAATGGAATCCTGGTTAATTTGGGGGGAGAGAAGGAGCAAAACTGCCCATCGCCTGAAATCCACCATCACACACTTTTAGCTCTGTTTTTTAAAAAACCTTTTATATGTTTCTGCTGAACTAGGCAATGCCACTTTTGACAGGGCAGAAACACTTACCGGGACAGCAGCTGACCCCTTGCAGTGTCTTTTCTAAATGGAAACTCGAGGCCTCAAGCCAATGGTTTCTTAATGGAAAAATTAACGCACTCTGATATATTATTGTCCAGTGTCCTCCAAGCTGTTCTGTATTTCAGATTAATTTGTTTAGCCTCCATACAATGAAGAAAACCACATTCCTTAACTGCTTTTTTGGTACTTTACATTTTTCATGCAAGCTTAACTGATTCTGAATAGTTTAAGAGCAGCTCAGGCTCAATTAGCTGTTTTCCTATTTAGCAGTTTGCTGCAGCATTTTTTCACGTAAGTTTAAATGATTTATGAATAGTTGGCAAGCCATGAAAAAAAATAACTTGTACCCAATTCAAAGTAACCCGGATTGCTATTAAAGTACCTGTCACTGTACTCAGTATTGCCATGGTTACAAGTTATTTTTGTTTTAAACTGCTGAATACTTCAAAATCAATGTCTTACAATTATTGGGGGGGAGGGGGAGACTAGTGTAACAGATTCACCACCATTTTTCAGTCAGTTTGGTGTAGCGGCTAAGTGTGCGGACTATTATCTGGGAGAACCGGGTTTGATTCCCCACTCTTCCACTTGCACCTGCTGGAATGGCCTTGGGTCAGCCATATTCTCGTAGAGTTGTCCTTGAAAGGGCAGCTTCTGTGAGAGCTCTCTCAGCCCCACCTACCTCACTGGGTGTTTGTTGTGGGGGAGGACGGTAAAGGAGATTGTGAGCTACTCTGAGATTCAGAGTGGAGGGTGGGATACAAATCCAATATTGTCTTCTTCTTACTCTTCTTCTAACTCTCCATCACCAGTTTTGTAAAACTAGGGAGAGTTGAAGGCAGTAGGAAAAAAAGAAGACCCAACAAGAGATGGAATGACTCAGCTAAGGACGCCACAGTCCTTCAGTTTGCAAGACATGAGCAAGGCTGTTAATGATAGGGGACACACACACACACAGAGGTATCTGGAAGGAAATAAGTACCAGTATTCCCTTCTCCATCCAGTAACTGGTACACCGTATTGACATCACGCTTTCCCATTTACTGATCTACTCTCTCATAGAATGGCTTCACGAGGTGGATCAAAAGAAAAATAATCCAGGCAGGGTTATTACAATCAGGTGAAGATCACTTGCAAGGTACTCCACCTACACTCGACAATTAACAATAATTACGGAACAATACGGGACTTCAACATCTGCTGAAAAACACACACACTTCCCCCTACGTTCTGCATTTTTAAAAAGCCTCTCCAAAGTCCCAAGTCATGGAGCTGCTGTCATTAACATATGAAGGTGGTATCTTCTTTGGAGCCAGCAAAACTTTTGAACAACGTTGACAAGTTAAGAATGCGATACTAAATGCAGAAACAAAGTATATGTTAATGACAGAGTTTACTGTATGCGAGCCACTGATCATCAACATCTTATATCTAAGGCCTCCCTCCAAAAAAAAAGGAGGGGGGAGGAATGACCTTGGTCAAAAGCGGCAAAATCCAACAATGTCAGTTTTGCAGGTTACTCTTCACTTCACTGACACTCTGACTTTTTCCCCTGTGGGAAACCCAAAGCAACTTACAATGTTCTCTCCTCATTTTATTCTCACAACAATTCCGTGTGTTTAAGCTCACAGTGTGTGACTGGTCTATGGTCACTCTATAACAGGGGTGGCCAAACTTGCTTAACATGAGCCACACAGAATAAATGTCCAATGTTTGAGAGACACAAGACAAGGAAGGAAGGAAGGAAGGAAGGAAGGAAGGAAGGAAGGAAGGAAGGAAGGAAGGAAGGAAGGAAGGAAGGAAGGAAGGAAGGAAGGAAGGAAGGAAGGAAGGAAGGAAGGAAGGAAGGAAGGAAGGAAGGGAGGGAGGGAAAGGTAGAAAAAAGTAATTTTAACTTAAAATGCACTCTCAAAGCCGCTGGCTGACTTTGCTTGGAGAAGTGATTTAAAGAGACAAATGTCTTCTCCAAGTCAGCCGATGTGGCAGTGGGGACTTTGAGAGCCAAACAATATGTGTGAAAGAGCCACATGTGGCTCCCAAGTTACAGTTTGGTCACACAGGCCCTGGATCCATAGACAAGTGAACTTGGATGGACAGTCCTCTGTCCGCCTTTTTTAATTTTTGCATTGCTGTTAATTTTTCAGTGCCGTACACTGTCAATTGACAGTGTATGGAAAACTCTGTTGGGAAAGCTCTGTTATACTATGTTGATGAACAAACTTAGTATCGGTCTTCAATATATAAGGGGACAATTTGCATGGACTTAATTAAGGAAAACGGGTCACCATTGTTGATTTGATTTATTACATCTGTATCCCGCTCTCCTTGCATCCAGGCTCACAGCAGTTAACATCATAATATACATTCCAATGCAATAAAACAATTAAAACAAATACAATACATACAATAAAATATAGGATAAAATACATTATATTATAGACCAAGGGTAGCCAAACTGCAGCTCGGGAGCCACATGTGGCTCTTTCACACGTATTGTGTGGCTCTCAAAGCCCTCACCATCCTGTCAGCCAGTTTGGAGAAGGCACTCGTGTCTTTAAATCACTTATCCAAGCCAGCTGGTAGCTTGGAGAATGCATTTAAAGTTAAAGTTGCTTTCTTTCCACCTCTCCTCCCTCCCTAATCTATTTTCCTTCCTTCCTTCCTGTCTTGCGGCTCTCAAACATCTGACAATTATTCTATGTGGCTCTAGCATTAAGCAAGTTTGGCCACCCCTGTTATGGACTAGCAACACAATTAAAAGATGACATAAAACTCAGGAGGAGTGGTGAAAGGAAAGGAAGGAAGAGGAGAGAGGAAAAAGGGGAGGCTGATCGAAGATGGAACCCATCGCTGTCCTCCACCCCAGTCCCAGAAGAACAACTCTGTTTTACAGGCCCTGCAGAACCACATTAGGTCCCACAGGGAATCCAAATGATAAGCAGAGAACGTGTGTTCTTCGATACAGCCTATCTTTTAATGAAAAGCAGAAAACCATGACAGAAGGATGCGACTTAGCGTGATTTAAGTAATTAGCATGGTATTGTTTCCACTTAGGAAAGACAATACCCATTGTGGTGGCAAAAATTAGAAGCCAATGAAAATAAGTGCTTCAGAACAAACAAGGAAAAGTAGCTTAGGATCAGTTTCAGGCAGTTTATTTTATCTACTCTGCTTTAAGCAGGATAACACAGTTCCTGTTTGAGCCTCAAATTACTAAGTATGAGCATATAACATTTTTCTTTCTCCACCCGTCATCCTAAACAACTAGGGATAATGTAAGGCTGCCAACCGCCAAGTGGGGCCTGAAGATTTCCCAAATCGCAGTTCCCATGGGGGGGGGGAGGGGAATGGCTGCTTGGGAGGGTGGAATCTATGGCATTATATCAGACACATTACAGACTAACAATCCCTCCCCATACCCTGCCTTCCTCAGACTCCACTTCCAAATCTCCAGGAATCTCTCAACCCGGAGTCAGCAAACCCTACCTAAAGCAGAGCTTCTCCTGTTTCTCCACCCCACCCCACAGTATTCTGAGCATTCAAAGAGGGAAAATAGCATTGCAAGCCCAGCAAAACCAATCAAAACTTGGCTCAGCAATGCTGGAATGTGCCAGGGCCTTCTTGGGTGGATGCGGTGTCCGGAAGTGCCCACTGTCATGCAGCAGCCACCGTCTCTATCCGAACTACACCGCCTTTCTTCTCTGGTGAATATAAGCCCTGCTATTTCCAGTGGGGACAGCACAAGGCTCTTCCTGTATTTCCTCCTTCTCTTGATCTCCAGAAGAAGGAATGCTCAATAATCTTCTGCTGCCACCTTAAGGAAAATGAGTGGGCAGCAAGTGCTGTTGTTAGAAGCCACAGCTACTCACCCACAATGAGCAGCTCAACTGCGATTCAACGGCAACTAAGTACAGAAGACTATGTGCTCGCTTGCCCCAGTTTTGGAAGGCAGCAAATAAACTCAACTTTGGACAAGGGCCTGTCAGCCCATAAGCTCTGTTTACCCCAGATACCAATGCTACTTGCTCATTTACCTGCACAGGTGAGTGATGATGACAGCTGTCCCACCTCTATCAGCGCAGCTAATTCACTTGGCCATTCAGCTGATCAGTGCCTAATGTTTGCTGGGTCAACTGACACCTCTGGGGGAGGGGAGGTGGAAAGGGGCAAATAGCCCCTCCAAAAGAATCTTTCTAAGGGCACTTCTGCAGCTGTGTCTTGGACCCACACCTATGTTGACTCAAATCGAAATTCTCCAGGCTGTGCCATGCTCTCTTTCTGAGCTCACATTACTCTTGCTGCCATCTTGAATCAAAGCTAAATATTTGTCCAGTTGTATTGGCCAAACCACACAAAAGAGAAAATCAGACTTAAAGCTACAGGACTCATAACTGAAAGACATAAAATCTGAGCAAGAGTCCAGTATCACCTTAAAGACTAACAAAACTTGTGGCAAGGTACGAGCTTTCGTGAGTCACTGCTCACTTCTTCAGATACTCTTGCTTGGGGCTTTTTTTGTAGAAAAACCCAGCATGAACTAATTTGCATATTAGGCCCCTGACATCACCACTGTTTTGCATAGAGGGTTTTTTGTATAAAAGGCCCAGCAGAAACTCATTTGCATGCTAGGCCAAACCCCCTGACATCTAGCCAGCCGGAGCTGCGTTCCTGCTAAAAAAAAAGGTCCTACTCTTGCTCTTTTCTACCGCTACCCCTCTCCATAAAATCTAAGATGACAATAGAACAAAGTGCCACTTAAAAAACAAACAAACTTCCAGGTGTGTGAACATAAAACATTTACTACCCCAGGAGTTAATCACCCAGCATTTGTTTATAAACTTGTACAAAATAATAGATGGGCCCTTTATTGCACCGTCTCCTTCAAGCCATCCATCAAGATGTACAATTGTATGTAAAACACAGCTCATGTGACACAAACTCAGGGACTAAATCTTGATTCTACAAGTACAAAGTTAAGAGCGATCAGGAAATTTCTATAGTAATGAAATCAACACATTATCATATAATGGTGGGGGGGAAGGGGAAGGAGAAAAAGAGAGAATGGCTAAACTAGGCAAGTGGAAGTAAAAGAGAATCTTAATTAGTTATTGATCCGGAGAAGGTAAGCTCATGCTAAGGGGCATTAATATTGGCTATATTTATTAACATGAACAAATAAGTTCCGCTCGGTTCCTGTGCATGTGTCTGTCTTTTATTTAGAGAAATGAACTACCAGAATCAATCTGCTGATAATGGTTTGTTCATAAATCTGCCCCTGAAAGAACATGACGAGAATTAGCTCTTCGATGAAGGATCTGATTCTCAAATACTTTGCATTAATCTCCAACAGGGAAGGAAAAAAATAATCTTGCAATCAGGAAGTTCTACAATGAGATGGCATATTTGTGTTCAAGGATAACATTGATGAGCTCTTATGAGAGGTGGGAAGCAAGACCAAATCAGAAGCGAGAAGAGCATTTTTTTGTTTCTGGATGCTGAAGGTGGTGAATTTCTTTCTGCATCAAACCAAAAATAGTTTCATTTTCAAGTATTTATCTTTTAGCATCTTTTTAAGCAATATACATCTTTTGATCTGGGAACGGATACATTGAGGAAGCAAAGGGGCTCACTATCACGGCTGTAAAGTAACTTAACATCAAATGTCTTTAAAACTATTACTTAAGAAATGTATTTTTTATGCTAGGCTTTGGACGGATTTACTAAAAAAAACCCTCTTAAATATATGGCAGAGGTTTATCAAATTACATGCATGTCAAGAAAGGGAATAGAAAGTCCTTTGTTTTCACTACTACACCTAAGAGTTTAGTCACCCAGTAAAGCTGATTTGCAACGGTATCAGGAGATGCAAAAGAAAATCCTTATTTGTAGAATTCATAATTTAAGGAATTTACAGCCATTATCTTAGCCTATTGTGGATTTAAGTAAAAAGTCAGATACTGTTGATGTTATAGAAGAGTCTGTTTGCCAAGCTAAAGGCAGCAAGTGTGAGCATATATAATGAGCTTTAAAGGGTACTAGAACGATAATGATAAAATGGAAGATATGCCAATCCACAGCTATTGTCCATTAGGGGCGTGGGGGAAAAAATCAGTATTTTTAGGTTTGGGTACACTGAACCTGAAAAATATTGGTTATTTTCTGACATCGCCAAATACCAATACCAATATGGTATATGGATCTGGGATTTTTTTTGGAAATCTCACCTTTTTTGCCTATACTATATATCCTACAGGACGGTGGCTCAGTGGTAGAGCATTTGCAGAAGGTCCCAGGTTCAATCTCTGGCATCTCCAACTAAAAAGGGTCCAGGCAAGTAGGTGTGAAAAACCTCAGCTTGAGACCCTGGAGAGCCGCTGCCAGTCTGAGTAGACAATACTGACTTTGATGGACCAAGGGTCTCATTCAGTATAAGGCAGCTTCATAAGTTCTTATGTTCATATGTACGGGGACCATTATAGCCAGTGGGTATAATGGAGGGTATAATGGAGAATTGATCCAGGTGCATCCAGTGGTCAGAAGGGCTGGGTTTTTTTTTGAGATAGAGATGCTTGCAGCATAGCTGCTGGTGCCTTTCCTCAAAAAGAGTGGACCGGGGGTTTCATTGGAAGGAGAAAAAAATGTTTAAAAGGCTCACAGCCTCTTTAAACACCTTCTCAAAGTGGCAAGTTCACCCAGAAGGTGTTTACAATCTCCTTGATCTCCTTCTCCCACAACAGACACCATGTGAGGTGGGTGGGACTGAGAGAGCTCTCACAGCAGCTGCCCTTTCAAGGACAACTCCTGCGAGAGCTATGGCTGACCCAAGACCATTCCAGCAGCTGCAAATGGAGGAGTGGGGAATTGAACCCGGTTCTCCCAGAGAAGAGTTCACACACTTAATCACTACACCAAACCAAGATGCCAACTCTGTCCCCATATCCGCTCGGACAACATAATCACAGGACCTAACAATACCAGCCATACCATCTCAGATTCATTCCTTTGTTCGTCTTCCAATGTTCCATGTGCCATCAAATGTCAGCAATGTCCTTTCACTTTCTACATCAGACAAACAAGTCAGTCCATACACTCAAAAACCAGAGGGAGAACATTTTAATCTTCCAAGTCATTTCATTCCATCACTGACCCAAGAGTGGCAGTCCTCACATAGAGAAGCTTCAAGAGATTACGATTGCTGAATTTGAGTTAATTCACAAGTTCAGAACAATGGACCCTCTGGGACTGAACAGAATCATAAAAGTTGGAAGGGGCCTTACTGGCCATCAAGTCCAACCCCCTTGCTCGATATGGACATAGGATTCTTATCTCACTACAGATGCTAATTTTCTGCCCTCAGGCATTTTCCCCTCTGATCTGATTACAATGTGCATTGTACCTCTGCATCCTTAGCTCCTTCTTGGCGATACTTCACCGAGATATAAGGATTCAAACTTCCTTTCCAACTTGTATTTAATGAAGGGAGCTTTGACTCTCAAATATTTATAGCCCAAAAATCTTGTTAGTCGCTAAGGTTCAACTGGACTCAAATCTAGCTGTTCTACTGCCAACATGGCTACCCACAGAGCTTATCAGTAGTTCTATGTTCCCCATGAATGATTTATACCCTTCCCCATCTGTAAAGGATTTCCATGCACAGATCCATTCTGTCTCATTCCTACGCCCCTAACCCCCCACCCCCATTTTCTGCTCTTGGTAAAAAAATATGTTTGGAAGCCTGGGAACGGGTTCATACCTTCTATAAATTCTGTACTGTTTCACATACTTGCCTGAGTTATGCCACAGTGTGATTAAACTAAATTGGATGGCTCAGGCTAGTTCAGTCTCATTCGTATCTTGGAAGCTAAGCAGTGCCAGCCCTGGTTAGCACTTGGATGGGAAACCAACAAGGAAGTCCAGGGCTGCTACGCACAGGCAGGCAATGGCAAACCACCGATGTTTGTGCCTTGCCTTGAAAACTCCATGGGGTCACCGTAGATTAGCTAAGAGAGTGAGTTGTGATCTAGGAGGCCCTCAATTTAAGTCTCATCTCTGCCACATACTCACAAAATGGCTTCTGGCAAGCCACTTAACTTACTCTCACTTCCTCACTTCCCCATCTGTAAAGGATTTCCAGAAAACGCAAGTTAAATGTTTTGAACACTGAAAAGAGTGATAGGCCTGTTAAATACTATTGTATTTAAACAGGTGTCTTAGATGCTCGTTGTATTCAGGCAAATCTTTTCCCTCCATCACCCACCAAAGCCCAGGAGTTCCCAAGATGCTGAAAAGATCAGTAGGTTTTTATATCCTGCTTTCCTCTACCTTATGGAGCAGAGTGGTAAACTGCAGTACTGCAGTCCAAGTTCTGCTCACGACCCGGTGGAAGCTGGGCTCAGGTAGCCGGGTTCAAGGTTGACTCAGCCTTCCATTCATCTGAGGTTGGAAAAATGAGTACTCAGTTTGCTGGGGGGGGGGGGGATGTAGATGAATGGGGAAGGCAATGGCAACCCTCCCCCCAAAAAAGTCTGCCGTGAAAACGTCGTGATGTGATGTCACCCTAGAGTCCAGCCACCACTAACAGCAGTGCTTTAATTTGGGCCAGCCACCACTAACAGTAGTGCTTTAATTTTAAATCAAAGCAGATACACACAGCGGAGTGTCGGAAACGACTGGTGTTTGCACAGTAGATTACAATCGCCTTTTCCCTTCCTCTCCCCACATCAAGAACTTTGTGCGGTAGGTGGCGCTGAGAGAGTTCTCAGAGAACTGTGACAAGCCCAAGGTCACCCAGCAAGCTTCATCTGGAAGAGAAAGCTGATAAATTATTTTGAAAAATGTAGCGGCTGCAAGGCCACTAAGCTAACCCCCACCGAGTGCAGATTAGATGGATGGTTCGCTGACAAAGCTGGTTTGCTGGGAAGAGCCACTCACACCACAACAATGAGAGGATCGCTGCCATGTGGTTTAGTGACCACAGAGTTTTAGATTGCCACCCATCACATCCATCCTCACAAACACTTACACATTACGGTGCCAAAATGGAAAAGTAAGATCGCTGTGTGTATCTGCTTTGATTTAAAATTAAAGCACTACTGTTAGTGGTGGCTGGCCCAACATATACCAATATCTTGGTTTACTGTGTGCTCTTCTGTTACTATTTAACAGAATTTCTCTCCCAGTCTTATTTAACAGCAACAGTAAATCTGATCTGGTTCTGAGTGTGTGTGTGGGGTGGGGTGGGGGGAATTAGGACACAATCGAAGAAGAGCAATCCAATAATCATGTCTAATTTCAGGATTCAATTATTGAGCCAAAGTTTACAGCTCAACACTTGCTGGAGACAATGTGATAAACAATTCCAATTAGTCATTCCACACACAGAAGGTGATGTTTGAAAATCTACTCTAGAGCAGAAGTTATCCGCAGGGGATGTTTTGAAAGCGCAGGTTCTTCACGTTTCCTGAGGCTGAGGGGGCTTGTTTGTAAACGGACACCCTTGTGCATACAAAGTTTAATATGCAAAATGCAATGAGCTGCTTCTGACAAGGAAAATGATTAATTGACCTTTGAGCAGGGCGCAGCAATCACTGAAAGTATTGCCTGATCACAAGATGTTGTGAGCTACTTCAGAAAGCTAAGCAGAGCTTTATGATTATGGGCAACAGGACAAATGTCTCTCCCCTTTCACAGCCAGCAACAGGAATCCAGCTAATTTGTTCTGGAGCACTATGGAATCTGAAGCAGGAAATTTAAGGAAAAGTCACCTGAACTCTGCTGCTCCCAACATTAGGGTTGCCAATCCCCAGGTGGGGGCAGGGCATCCCATGGTTTGGAGGCCCTCCCCCCACTTCAGGATCACCAGAAAGCATGGGGTGGGGGGTGGGGGAGGGAAATGTCTGTTGGGCACTCCATTATTCCCTATGGAAACCGATTCCCATAAGGTATAATGGAAAATTGATCTATGAGTATCTGGGGCTCTGGCTGGGCTGTTTTTGAGGTAGAGGCACAACATTTCCAGCATAGCATCTGGTACTTCTCCTCAAAACACCTGCCAAGTTTCAAAAAGATTGGACTGGGAGGTCCAATTCTATGAGCCCCAAAAGAAGGTGCCCCTATCCTTCATTATTCCAAATGGAGGGAAGACATTTAAAAGAAGCGAGGTCCCTTTAAATGTGATGGTCAGAACTCCCTTCAGAGTTCAATTGTGCTTGTCACATCATTGTTCCTGGCTCCACCCCCAAAGTCCCCAGATATTTCTTGAGTCAGACCTGGCAACCCTACCCCGTATTTGGCAGTTTCCTGGTCACTCCCTCCAGCGGATTTGCACAGGCATCTTCAACCATAGTAAATGTTACTCCAAAGACGTCTAGGCCATTCCAAGAAAATGCCTTGAAAGAGATTTAGCTGGCAGTGAAAGAGATGCAGAAAAAGGCAGCCAGTTATGTAGAGCCATATTTTAATCGGCAGCAACATTAGGGAAATAAAGTCCTCAGTCATTTCTTTGTGCAAGGCCCAAGAACCGTTACAGCTTGAGCCAGTGCACGTCCTCTCCAGAATAAAAGCTGAAAGCTGCCCTACGCAGGACGATTTGGAGTCGGCTACAGAAATTGCAATGTGTAGTGCTCCCTAAAGGGCACTCAATTACAAATACACACAGGAACGCAGTCTTGGACTAAGAATCCACCACAACCACCTGTTATTTTATCCTCAATAGCTGCAGACACAATCAAGTAACAAGAGCATTCGTTTTGTGGCCTTAACACATTTGCTCTGAACACCTAAGCCTCAGAAAAATGCAGTCCGAGTACCTGCTTCTAAAATTTTAATCCAATTGATTCATGCACTACATGCCTCGTTTTGCAAGGCTAACATGGCTGCCTAGACTTCAATTTCCAGGAGGCTGCAAGAGCAGACAGACTTTTTTTTATTATTATTTTCAAAGGCTGTCTCTTTTTGAAGTCTGAAAGGGAAACCAGAGCAGCAGAGGTGACGAGAGTTCCTTTACTTTTGGAAGAAGCATCTGGAAGGGAAAATTAATCGCATAAAAGGGAAGCAGAGGCAAGACTTGCATCCCTTAAGATCCTAAATAACTTGCTGGAAAACTGGGGAAAGATTAAAATTCTAACTGTACACACACACGTAGACGGCCTGAAGGCGGAATGGATTTTCAAGCCTTACAAGTCGCCCCAAATGAGCTATATTCACACTCCACATGAAGCATATCTTGGGTTCAAATCTCCTAAGGCTGATCATAGAGGGGTTTGCAACGGGCGCTTGAACTAACTGGTTCATTAGCCTCTGCCAGTCCAACTTTTAAAAGTGGTTTTATGCAAAATCACTCACACCAATCACCTTGGAATAATACTGTAGCTTGCTATTCTGTCATCTGGCACATCAGCCGTTAAGGCAACTACTACAACAAAAAATCTTAACCTGTGTTCATTTCTAATTTCTTGGAAGCAGTTGTTCCAGGTAAGTTGTGCCTGCCGCTCTCTCCTTAGGCAACCTGCCATGTTAAAGGTAATAGACGCCGTTCTAGGCTCGCCTGCGAATATGCAAGCTGTGCTTCCAATTTGCAAAGTGCATCCGTGTGCAGAGGGAGTGGGGAGGAAATATTTCGCTACCAAGGGGGGGGAAAGATTATTTCCTGCATGGAAGCTCCCCGAATAAAAATGGCAAACTCGTGGAGTGGTTTTTGTTTAGTACATGTCGAAGCAAAACAAGTCACTCAATCATTCTGATTCCCTTCGAGATGCAATCAGGGACGCCAAAGGCAGAGGGCTTCGCGGAGTCTTGTAAACACATTCTAGAAAATGTAAAGAAGGCGCCATCAACTGGCCAGAAATATTTCTGCCGCTGAGGAAAGCTCCGTTTTCCCGAACCGTCTCGTAAATAGCGACCCTTTCAAGAGAAATACTTCAAGTTAATTAATGAGCTCTGAAATAACTAAAGCAGCTTAGCTGTCATCCCTTCAAGGCCATCCCAGGGAGAAAGTGTCATTTAGACACATGCTGCCCTTGCGAGAATTTTGTCTAAACACGACAGCGGAGAATTATAAACCAATGACGGTCACCAGGTGGTGGTAAATTCAAGAGTTTGAGACTATACTGGGTCAGAGATTTTACAGGACTATAAACACGATGTGGTGCTTTCACCGTTCAATACCAACAGCTGCAATTAATTAAAAATAAGTTGTTGTCAAACTGGATTTTTAATAAACCCAGTTAGAATGTTCCAGATGTTTAGAGACAATAAATATTTAATATTCAATGCATCTTCGATGCTTCAGACACTTAGCAGTGGTGAACTGCCCACAGTACCTGATACAATGTCATTAATGGATATTTTTATTGTGCAAACGTTACTGCACCCCCCGCCACTGCCAAAATAATAGAACTCCAATGCAACTGGTGGGCAGCAGATTCAGAACAGACAATACTCCCTTACACAGAGAGTGATTAGAATGTGGAATTGGCTGCCAAAGGATGTCATGATGGCCACAGGAATAAATAGTTTTAAAAGGGGATTACACAGATTCATGGAGGATAGATATGTCAATGAAAACAAGACACAGTGACTGAGTGGAGCCTTCACATTTAGAGGCACTAGCCCTCTGAATCCCAGAGCCAGGAGACTATAAGGACATAAGAGAACCCATGCTGGATCAGGTCAATGGCCCATCCAGTACAACACTATGTGTCACACAGTATCCAAAACCCAGGTGTCTTCAGAAGGTCCACCACGGGGGCTAGGACTCCAGAACCCCTCCCATTGTGCCCCCCCAGTGGAGGCAACATCAAAGGAAAGCCTTGGCCTCTATGCCCTACTGTTGGCTGTCCAGAAGTACTGGTTGGCCACTGTGAAAGACAGGATGCTGAACTAGATGGACCATTGTTCTGATCCAGCAGGGTTCTTATAGAACTCATTCTGTCAGATTAAAACACTGAAGGAGACTGTTCTAGTTTTAGCAATCAGGGACTGATCAGGAGGGAAGGGGTCGGAAAGACAGAGAACACGACTAGCCTGGGGCCACTGTTTGAGACTATGACAGAAGCACAAACTGAATTCAGATCTCCAGGATACAACCTTGCGCCGAATGCCAAAGACAGGCCTGAACACAAGGGGAATCAAGGCCGGCGTGTGGAAGTCGGCGAAGTAGGCAGCCATCTGGGATGCCACCTCGCCACAGGGGCAGGCACTCCCTCCCCGTCCCCACGTACGCCGACCCTTTCCTTTCTTCACTCTGAGCTGACCGTCTCCGGCTTCAGAGGAAGCCGGGAAGAGGCCACCTCCTTCTTTCTTGCGAAAAAAGGAGGCAGTCTCTTCCCGGCTCCCTCTGAAGTGGGACTCAGGAGAGCGCTGGGCAAGGGGCTGGCCGAGCCACATGTTTTCGAAGAAATAACGCATGACTTGGCCCACCCCCTCTCACTTCAAAGGGAGCCGGGAAGAGGCTGCCTCCTTCTTTCTTCGCAGTTGCATCTGGAGGAATGAGGAATCAAACCCAGTTCTCTCAGGTTAGAGTTCACGTTCCTAACCACTATACCAAACTGAATCTCTAAGGCAAGGTAAGTTCATTTGATAACCCTTCTTGGTAACTTCTCCATGAACCACAGAAGACCATGTACACGTTATTCACCTGCTACTCTGAACAGTCACACTCTGTGGGCAAAAGGGGTCAATGCAGTGATAAAAGGACAAAAGGTCAAGATTAGAGACAAGTGACAGGCACTACTGCCTGAAAATCCACATGATACTTGTTCACACATTGTAAATCATTTGCAGCAAAATTAATACCTCAACAAATTATTGCTTTGATGGCTTTTTAATGGTTGTGTGTATTTGTATCATCTTAGTGTAAGCTTTGTATTATCTTAGCCGTCAGCTCCATCAAGGACTCCGGAGAGGCAGCATGTAAATCTGTTTTAATGGTTTTAATGGCTTTTTAATAGTCATGTTTTAAAGGCTCTGTATTATTTTAGCCGTAAGCTGAGTCAAGGAAGACTCCAGAGAGGCAGCACGTAAAGCTTCTAAACACACACATGCACAAACACAAGTCAGGCCAGAGCTTTTCTTGTAGCAGGAACTCCTTTGCATATTAGGCCGCACCCCCTGATGTAGCCAATCCTCCAGGAGGATCGGCATCAGGGGTGTGTGGCCTAATATGCAAAGGAGTTCCTGCTGCAAAAAAAGCCCTGAGTCAGACTATTGGTCTGTCTACTCAAGGGCTGTCTACCTTGTCTGAAAGTAGCTGTCTAGGGTCTCAGGCAGAAGCTATTAACTGAACCTACTATCTGCTACTAACTGAACCTGGGCCTTTTTACACAGGAGGCCTCTGCCAATGGCTGACCCATGGCACCCACGTACCGATGAATGGTACAGTGGCAAAGTGGAGCTGTAACCAGGGATGCTACCTAGGAGAAGACAACATCAGCTTCTTTCTAGCGTGTCTCGAGACACAGCGCAATAGAAACTAGCGGCTGCAGCGTACCATAACTTTCAATGATGATTACAAATCAGCCAGTGTGCCGTCATGAAACATGGAACCACGCTCTGTGGCCTTCCAGTTGCTAGCTTATTGGTTAAACCATGCTGACTGCGTATTTCTACATGAGTAGAAAAAAGGATCAGGAACGCGAAGGGTATCACTGAAAACTCGCTAAAAATGTCTGAAATAAGCAATGTTAAAGTTCTCTAGTTCCACAAACTACCATTATTTGAAATCCCGTAGTGAGAAATATGAGCGTGTTTCTGACAGGCCTGCTCCTTTGTATCACCCTCTCTGCCAGTTGTAGCGGACAGGTTCTTTTTTTACCTAATAGAAAATCCCTCCAACTGTCTTCTTTTGCTTTTCATCACTATGCTTCAACATAAAGGTAAAGGTAGATTTACCAAGTCGTTACCGACCCATGGGGTGACGTCACATCACGACATTTTTATGGCAGACTTTTTATGGGGTGGTTTGCTATTGCCTTCCCCAGTCATCTACACTTTACCCCTAAGCAAGCTGGGTACTCATTTTACCCACTCGGGAAGGATGGAAGGCTGAGTCAACCTTGAGCTGGCTACCTGAACCAGCTTCCGCTGGGATCAAACCCAAGCCATGAGCAGAGCTTAGACCGCAGTGCTGCAGCTTTACCACTCTGTGCCACGAGGCTCTTTATGCTCCAATATAAAAGTACATTTATATCACTTTTTTAGATGAACGGCTCTCAATTTATTGTGTTAAGATTCAGAAAGGACTAATAATAATAATAATAATAATAATAATAATAAATAATTCTGTGGAAGGACTTATGGGGATGGGAGGGAAGTTTCCAGTTCCTGCAGGCAAATCTTGAATGAGACTTGTCCTTGATTACTGTATCCTGACCTGCTATTTCGGTGAGAAAATTTAAAACTCCCAACACCTGGTGATTTAAAGGCAGAACTCAGCAGCTCAGCTCTTTCGGACCTACGATACGGCCTCTCAAAAGAGATTTCAAAAGTGGCATGTTTACAGCGAAACATCTCCAGACAATAAAAGGTAAAGGTAGTCCCCTGTGCAAGCACCAGTCGTTTTTGACTCTGGGGTGACGCTGCTTTCACAATGTTTTCACGGCAGACTTTTTACGGGGTGGTTTGCCATTGCCCTCCCCAGTCATCTACACTCCAGACAATACAGCTGTCTTAATATACATCAGCCTACTGTTCAATTATACAACAGTACACAGAATGTGTTGTTTGTTGTAACTCTGCATGCAAGAGGATACGGGAGGGAAAGAGTTAAGAGAATTCATCCTTCAGGGACGCTTGGCCCCACCTGGTCATCAGTTAGACCTTAAATCTCTTGAGTTCTTACTTGCCTTCTGTTTCATCTTACATAGGGACCTCTCTTTTTCTCTCTTAACTGGGCTTGGAGCTGTAGGAAGTTAACCTTTTTGAAGTGAATCTGTTCATGATAAGTTAAATGTACCCAGGACCTTTTTTTTAATAGCAGGAACTCCTTTGCATATTAGGCCACACACCCCTGATGTAGCCAATCCTCCTGGAGCTTACAGTAGGCCCTGTATGAAGAGCCCTGTAAGGAATTCTAGCAGGACCTCCTTTGCCTATTAGGCCACACACCCCTGATGTAGCCAATCCTCCTGAAGCTTACAGTAGACCCTGTAAAAAGAGCCCTGTAAGCTCTTGGAGGATTGGTTACATCAGGGGTGTGTGGCCTAATATGCAAAGGAGTTCCTGCTATAAAAAAAAGCCCTGAATGTACCTACATGAACGTGTCATGTAAGATGTGCTTCTGTTTTTATAAGTAAAATTTATTTCTCTCCTCACCCCTGGAGTCAGGCTATCTTTGTTACTTGTTCAAACAGCATTTTTCCCTTAATCAGAAAATGTGGAGAACTGGAGATCCTGCAAAAATCATCTGTGCTTCCAAGGCAGATTATTTTTACATTTACCCAATAGGATGAACCACCAAAGAATTCAGGTTTTTTTTTAATCCTTCAGAACCCTTGAGAATGGAAGAAAGCACTAATTTTCCTGATTAGATTTGAATTTTTACATAATTACATTTCGCTCTGTGCCTCCTGCATTTCACAGCCCTTTGACCACCTAAATCAAAACATTAATTTTCCACTACTAAAAGATAAGGAGCTTCAAAATATATGGGGATACTTTTAAAGTGCTCAGGGATACTTTTTTGTACCTAAGTACAAATACCTGAGCATAAAATACATTCATACACCCATACCCAGTTGTGAACTGACCTCACAGCAAATTGCTTTCCATCCTAAATCTGAAGAGTAAAGTTGCTATGTAAGCAGTTTAATTCAAAAGATACAGCCACAGTATTTTGCTATTAAATGTAATAATTTCTACTATACTGTATAATACCTGAATACCTTCATTTGAGAAAGCCAGCTGGTGTAGTGGTTAAGTGCGTGGACTCTTATCTGGGAGAACTGGGTTTGATTCCCCACTCCTCCACTTGCACCTGCTGGAAAGGCCTTGGGTCAGCCATAGCTCTGGCAGAGGTTGTCCTTGAAAGGGCAGCTGCTGTGAGAGCCCTCTCAGCCCCACCCACCTAACAAGGTGTCTGTTGTGGGGGAGGAAGATAAAGGAGATTGTGAGCTACTCTGAGATTCGGAGTGGAGGGCGGGATATAAATCCAATATCTTCTTCTTAATCTTCTTTTTCTAATTTATAGTTTTATTCCAAGACTACTACACAATTGACAGTGATGAACTAGACTGTGAAAGTCCAGAAACAGTCAAAAGGGCAGCTCTCCAAAGACATTTTAAGGTCAAAAATGTTGAACCACTCCCCCAAAGGACCAAGGGATATTATATACTTAGTTTGAGAATCAGTGATTATATTTAAGGGCAGGCGTATGCCTTTGTACTGAGAAAATAAAGATACCCTTACACACACAAAAAGTTGGTTTTGCAACATTTCAAGTGTCTCATGAACACTGCAGCTGCTACTGCCAATTTGAGACAAGTTCAGCGGCTCCCCATAAATGAATGCATTTAGAGTCAGTTCCGCCTGCATAAATTTACAGTGTCACAACGTAAATGAGAAGATGATTCCAATCTGAGTGCCATTACATGATTCCAGCCTGAAGGAGTTCCAATCAATCTGCACCTAACTGTGCAACTCCCGCTGGTCATAACACTCTCTGCAAGCTTGTCTCGGAGAGCTGGAAAGCATCCAAAAGGAAACATAAAGCGAAAACAAAGCAAAATCCAAACTAGAACAGACTTGCGGAGACAAACAGGTCAGGCCTAGAGTAAAGGATAATCCAGGGTTGGGCGGGGTTTGTTGGATAAATTTTCTGGGGTACCACCACCTCCCAGGCCATTTTATCATTGGCAATTGTCAGACTATGGTCTGGGAAACCCAAGTTCGAATCCCCACTCTGCCACAGAAGCCTGCTAGGTGACCTTGGGCCATTACTTGAAGCCAAAACTACCTCACAGGGCTGTTGTGTGAGGATAAAATGGAGGAGGATGACGAAAGATGCTTTGGGTCCCCACTGGAGAGAGAGACAGGTTATAAAGTAAATAAAATAAACCCATGTAGATAAAAGCAAATTAAAGCCCCATGGCGCAGAGTGGTAAAGCTGCAGTATTGCAGTCCAAGCTCTCTGCTCACAACCTGAGTTCGATCCCGGTGGAAGCCGGGTTCAGGTAGCTGGCTCAAGGTTGACTCAGCCTTCCATCCTTCGAGGTTGGTAAAATGAGCACCCAGCTTGCGGGAGGGAAAGTGTAGATAACTGAGGAAGGCAATGGCAAACCACCTCGTAAAAAAAAGTCTGCAGTGAAAACGTTGTGATGCAACGTCACTGCAGAGTCGAAAGCGACTGGTGCTTGCACAGGGAACTACATTTACCTTTTTAGATAAAGGCAGACACAAGTGCACACAGAGAGATTCAACCAATCCCACCCTGCTACCCCCTCTGAAGCCCTACAGAACTTCTTACAATGGTGCTAAATATCTGCACGTTTTTCACCACCCATGCAAGCTATTCTATCACCCTTGAGGTCACAACTCTCTTGGTATAATCTTCTTGGCAGGGGATTTGAAATGATCCCCATGCGAAAATCGAACGAGGCACGTTCTTCACTGGGGAATCTGAAAAAAAATTTTTTGACATGGCAGTCCAGCTCCCCGTCGATTCAACCCAAAGCGTTCAAAAGCAACAACAAAAAAAGATATGAGAAAGCAGTCCCATAGCCAGAAATGTTTTGGGGCCCAGGACATAAAATTTTGGGTGGGGGGAGGCCGTGGAGGCTTGGATACTTCTTCCAGCCGCCGAGCCCCAGCTCTCTCTCTCACGCTCTTGGGGGTGGGAAGAGCCTGGGGAGAGCGGCGGTGGCAAAAACGGGGCTGCGAGGAGAGTGGGGGAGGCAGAGAAGAGCCTGGGAAGAGCAGCAGCAGAGAAAACAGGCTGCGGGGAGATCAGGGAGGCAGGGAAGAGCCTGGGGAGAGTGGCTGCGGCAGAAACAGGGCCGTAGGGAGAGCAGTGGGGAAAGGAGGGGCCACACAGGTGGAGGGGGTTGGGTGGAGGGGCAATGACCCCCCTGGGCCCCACCGTGGCTACAGTCCTGTGAGAAAGGAGTTTTCCTTGGCTGTCTCAGTCCTGCTGGGTGAAGAGAACTGCTGTTTGTTTCTCTAGCACACAATCCTGGGCTCCCACATTCAACTCGCTAAGCAGAACTCTTTTGTTCATCTTGAATTAACAGGACAGACACATTCCCACCCTGCTCCTTGGGAAATGTAGATCTATCCAGCAGGACCTGAGCATGCACTAGTACCATGAACTGCCGAATGAACACAAGCAGGGCTTTTTTGTAGCAGGAACTCCTTTGCATATTAGGCCACACCCCCTGATGTAGCCAATCCTCCTGGAGCTTACAGTAGGCCCTGTACTAAGAGCCCTCTAAGCTTTTGGAGGATGGGCTACATCATGGGTGTGTGGCCTAATATGCAAAGGAGTTCCTGCTACAAAGAAATCCCTGAACACAAGTATAAAAGCTGTATACATACCCTAAGCTTGGCTGATTGTAATTACTTCATGTGTTTTTTGCACTGCCACTTGAGAACTGCTGTTCAAGCCAGGACATCCCAAGCATGTGGTAACATGAATAATGCTGCTGACTGTACAGGTGGGAAAGCTGCACACACATTCAGCCACAGCTGTTTGTAAGTGATGCATCACCTGCCCAAGATAACTCTGGGCCACAGGTAAGCCAAGTGAGTCAGTTATGAGCATGCACCAACAGCAGGTACTCGGCTGCTTGGCAATGGTGAATGCCATCGTTGTCTCAATGAAAAGACTATTCAAAAGTGAAGAGTAACGCAGAGCTCAAGTCTCTTACTCAAGAGTAAAGAAGAGCTCAAGTCTCTCCAAGCATCCACTTGTACCTGCTTCATGAGGTCTCATGCTTCCAGAAAACAACAGACAAGGAATCATTTAGACAGTTAGAGCGGTTCGTCAGTGGAACATGCTTCCTCAGGAGGTGGTGTGTTCTCTTTCTTTGGAGGTTTTTAAAAAGAGGCTAGATGGCCCTCTGGCAGCAGTGCTGAGTTCTCATGGCCCTTTCTTACATGCCCAGGGAAATGCTGATTGCCACTTTGGAGACAGGAAGCAATTTCTCTCCAGGCCAGTTTTGGCAGAGATCCTAGAGGAGGGATTTGCCATCTTCTGGGCGTGGAGCAGGAATCACAGTGGGTGTTGGGGGAGGGAGGTAATTGGAATTTCCTGCACTGTGCAGGGGGTTAGACTAAATGACCCTGGAGGTCCCTTCCAACTCTATGATTCTATTTGGCAGAATACACCAATCACGCTCTCTTAAAACAGGAGTTCAATTCCAAGCTTATGTCAGTGTACAGAAAAGTTAAGTTTAGACATTTACTGTCTGGTCTTATTAGAGTTACGGTCAGGAGAAATCCTTGGAGAAACCCAGTGGCTCGCTGCCAAACACAGCAGGTGACCTGCAACAAGACTTTGGACTTGCAGCTGAAGCTTCTAACAGTACAGTGACTCAGTGCTGACTTCTACGTACTACAGAAAAGGGGGGGAAGAGATGCACATGAACTGTATAAGAATTTTTTAAAGCTTCCTTTGCATCTTCAGGCTTAGTGAGTTTTCAATTTTAAAAAAGGCACATAGAAATCCCCAAGAATTGTAAGGAAAGGGAAATTCATGCACCGAATACATCCTCAGTTAGACTCAAAGGTGATCGACCAGCTCCAAAAACAAGGCCCAAGGGCTTTTGGTGTAGCTTGTTCCGTTCTTCGGCAGTGGATCCTCATGGCCAACTGTGATGTGCAAGGCCAAATCTAGATAACACTTTTGCTGTGCCAAATAAAAGAAATCTGAAGGGGAAAACCCTGGGCTGACTGGCACGTCGACGAGATTTGCTGCCACCGGACCTGGGACACTGAGAAATTCTACTCGTGTTTCAGATGATTTCTTTGTAGGAAAAGCCATTTTGCAGGAGCACTGGACTCATTCCGCTGCTTATTAGCTGTCTTCAAGCAAATGGGGTTGTGCGGCTGCTGCATTTCACCAACCTTCAATCTATTGCCTTGGGAGGAAATGAAATTCTCTTCCTTGCCACTGCAACAGCTGCAATTGCAAGTTGTTATTGGGCGCATGGATGTTGGAATGTCACATCTGTATTGCCCAGACACAAATTATGCTCTATAAATTTCAGAAAGAATATCCTCTTGAGTTGAGGCATACACAATCACGATAACCATTTCATTAAGAGGATACTTCAAAGTAGATTGTTCTCTCTTCGAGAAATCTTGTAAGTATTCCAATGGTAAGATAAGTAGAAACTTGCTTTCTAAAAAGCTCTGAAAACAAAGCTATGAGTTTGGTGCAAAAGAGAAATGCCTCTCATCGAGGACTGAAATGAACACTTTTCAAACTCCATATGGCAAACAAGATTGTGCAGACCAACAGTTCAATGCAACCAGGGAAATTACACCACTGCTAACTGAAACTGATGTACTCGGGATGTTGTTTTCAGATCAATATCGAATACAGCACATCATTTATTCTGCATTCCATAATGTGAAAAATGGATCAGAGTGTTTAATTTTAAACCCCCAAAAAATCAGACTGATATCGGAATTTAATTGCACTGACATCAGAAAATGATATTACACATATTGAAACACCAGAAGGGCCACCCACACTTAATTTAAATAACATTAAGCGAAGCAGATGAAGTTCCCCCTACTATAGTGACAGCAAATGAACCTGAAATACTCGTTTTTGGTACACGTAAGTTAACTGGGTACACAAAGGACAGCTGACTGTGCATTCAGTAAACTTGTTTCAACATGAGCTTTGTGGTTTCTGTAGACAAGCACTTTTGCGAGTGGCACAACCAGTTAATTTGCTTTCTTGGCTAGCTGAACCTCTCCAATGAAGCAGAGCAGAGACTATCACTTCTAGGAAGGCCCTTAATCCTTGGGACAAAATGTAAGGAGTACAAGCACTTAGAAGAAACATTGCTATATATCAGAAGTCTGTCGAATTTTGTCCTAAAAACCAGTGTTATATATTTTCCTTTCCTTATAGATCTACTGATAGCTTACTAAACAAGAACTACAGCCCTGCTTGCGACAAGGAACAGATCATACGGCACCCTAAACACTTGTAACAGCATGGCTGCGATCACACATACTAAACAATGCACTTTCAATTGACTTTCAATGCACTTTCCAACTGGATTTGACTGTCTCAACTGGCAAAATCCAGTTGGAAAGTGAATTGAAAATGGAAAGAAAGTGCATTATTTAGTGAGTGTCATCACAGCCCATAAGATTTCCCTGAGCAGAGCTCATATCATCAGATGCTCAAAGAATGTCCAGTTAGAAGACTGGCACAAAGTGGCGGGTGGGGGGGGAGTCGAATAGTAGAGTCACAAGGCAATATGGTGGAAGGCAACTTCCTGTAAAAAGATAAAGGTAAAGGTAGTTCCCTGTGCAAGCACCAGTTGTTTTCGACTTCGTTTTGCTTTCACAACATTTTCATGGCAGACTTTTTACAGGGTGGTTTGCTATTGCCTTCCCCAGTCATCTACACTTTCCCCCCAGCAAGCTGGGTACTCATTATACCATCCTCGGAAGGATGGAAGGCTGAGTCAATCTCAAGCGGGCAACCTGAAAACCCAGCTTACGCCGGGATCAAACTCAGGTCGTGAGCAGAGGGCTCCGACTGAAGTACTGCAGCTTTACCACTGTGCGCCACGGGCTCTTATCTTGGCCCAACTTCCTGTGGGGATGTGCAAAAGATGGGATGGACTGGTCATTTAACTTACAGGGAAATTTCTTGGTGAACTGCTGCTCTAGAGGGCCAGTGGTGGCCAGTAACATGCAGAGCCAAACCTCAGACAGGTCCTTCACCAACAATGGTCACTGGAATCAGTTCACCAGTGGTATTTGCCTGCACTGTTGTTGGTTTTCAGAAGGAAGCAATGGCTGAGCTAACAGTCATTGTCTGTCAGGGCTTTTTTTGTGGCAGGAACTCCTTTGCATCTTAGGCCACACACCTCTGAGGTAGCCAATCCTCCTGGAGCTTACAGTAAGCCCTGTGCTAAAAGTCCTGCAAGCTCTTGGAGGATTAGCTACATCAGGGATGTGTGGCCTAATATGCAAATAAGTTCCTGCTACAAAAAAAGCCCTGTGGTCTGTGCTGCTGAGTGATGGCTTGTAGAACCACAGGGGCCTCTCAACATGGTTTGCTTCAGGGGCCGTATTAACATCCCAATCCACCCCTTATCAAAGGAATTCCACATGCTGGTAGTCAAAGAACTACTCTGGATTCTTTGGCGGAAAATGTCATCCAGTCACCGCTTGTCTTATGGTGACCCCATAGGATTTTCAAGGCAAGAGCTGTTCAGAGATGGATCGTCATTGCCTGCCTTTGTTAATCAATGCAAAAACCTGCTCATAGAGCTGCCTTGAGATAAAAATGCTCTCTGTGATCAAAGTTTATCCCAACACATTATTTTTACACCTTTTAGAGCAGAAATTCTCCTCTTAAGTTAACCAAGTCAGGCTTAAGCAAGGCAGTTAGCAAGAGGGCATTTGGGAGGCCATTAATTCATAGGGCTGCCATAAGTCAAAAAAGTCTTGACAGCACTTAACACGCACACATACACACACACACACACCATACGCTTGGAACAACACTCCTACAATAGCAATTTTAAAACCTAAACAGGGTGTGTGCATGCTCAAATGATTCCAAGCAATGCATTTCAAAAAGGTATAAATACTCTGAGACGAGGTGGAATTCTATCAGGAGCTCCTTTGCATATTAGGCCACACCCCCTTGATGCAGCCAATCCTCCAAGAGTTTACAAAAAAGAGCCTTGTAAGCATCTGGAGGATTGGTTGCATCAGGGGCGCGTGGCCTAATATGCAAAGGAGCTCCTGATAGAATTCCATTCCTGCTCTGAGGTCTCCTTTTGGTATAAAACTCTCACTAGTAAGTTGATTGGATCCTTAATCTTTCACAGAAAGTAAGATCAACTGTTCCCCAATTCTATTATTTTAAATGCTACATTTATATTCCCCCCTGTGTACTCAAGATTTCCTGAGGTCTTTTTTCCCCCCTTACAGACAACTTTCTGCTGTGAGACTCCATCATTTAAGTTATAACCACCCTGTTGCATGCTGTGAAATGCTTGAGGAAATATCTGCTGTCTAATGGATTGTGTGTGGGGGGGGGGGGAGGTTTATTTCAGGCAGCTTCCACAAGGAAAGTGTCCCCTGCAGAAATGCACCTGCCTTGGCTTGATTTTGTGGAATGCCAAGGGCCAACCAGTCCTTAATGTTCTTAGAGGTCTCTGACAAGTAATTAGTAGGTTTCCTAGCAAGGAGGTTTATCCTCTGGTGAAGTTTAAATCAGTCTCTCTCCTGGTGTTTAAAGTTCAGCCTGGAAAATAATCAATGTTCTTTTCAAGTCACAAAAGGGGGGGGGGGGGGGGGAAGAAAGCTATGCAAAACTTAGACCATGACAGTTTGTTGCACCTGCTTCCTCTTACATTTCAAAGGTTAATATCACCAGTACATTAGACATTTTGACCCCTTTTGGTTGTTCTTGCCACACAGTCCTCAATACAAGATTATTTTATTTTCATAAGTAGCATTTGGAAATTGGATCATGGATATACCCGATTTGCAATGTCCATTTCCTTTCAAATGGAATATGATTGCACAGATTTGTTAGCAATTCAAAGTGAACAGTATTTTGCTATATTCTGCATCTCCACTGTGGCAGCTTTCAATATGGCACCTGGGCAGAGAGCCACTGTTGGTGAATGCTCCACATCACTAGCCCGAACTGATTGTTTCACATGGGGAGTCAAGTTGGCCTGAAGCAGTAGAACCAAGTTTGAGTCCAGTGGCACCTTTCGTGTGCATGCACACTTCTTCAGATACAGTGAAACAAAACTTCCACTGGACTAAAACTCAGTTCTCACATCTATTTGTTAACTCTTGTATTTGTAAGCTAACTTACTACTATTTACAGATTTTCCCAACCACTTTAATCCAATCTCAGCTATAATTGCCCAATTTCTTATGCATCTTGACTTTAACTAGCCCTTCCTGGCAACTACTCTCTACCTATAAGTAATGGTTGAGGAAGTCTTATTTCACTGTCTCTAGGAGCCCCGTGGCGCAGAGTGGTAAAGCTGCAGCACTGCAGTCCTAAACTCTGCTCACAACCTGAGTTCGATCCCGGCAAAAGCTGGGTTCAGGCAGTTGGCTCAAGGTTGATTCAGCCTTCCATCCTCACGAAGTCGGTAAAACAAGCACCCAGCTTGCTGGGGAAAAGTGTAGATGACTGGGGAAGGCAATGGCAAACCACCCCGTAAAAAGTCTGCCGTGAAAACATCATGATGCGACGTCACCCCAGAGTTGGAAACAACTGATGCTTGCACAGGGGACGACCTTACCTTTAACCTAAGTGTGCATGCACATGAAAGCCTATACCTTGGGTAAAACTCTGTGGGTCTTGCGTGATCAAGGCGGGTCGGCGTTGCTGTTATTATTAGACCTCACGGCAGCATTCGACACAGTCGATTACGATCTTCTGACTCACCGACGTGGGTATATGCGGGTTGGCCTTGCAATGGCTTTCCTCTTCTCTCCACAATTGGGGACAGAAGGTGGCACAAGGGATGTGTCCACTAGATACCCCCTGGAGTGTGGGGTCCTTCAGGGGGCACTCCTTTCCCCGATGTTGTTCAACATCTCCATGCCCCCCCTTGCCCAGCTGGAATGGAGTTACAGGCTTGGGTGTCAATATGCAGAGGAGGACGGGGAGAAGAAAGAGAGCAGCCACAGGACTAGAACTTTGTTCTACTGAAAGGACTGTGTGCATCCAGGGCCATCTTCAGAAGGTCACACATCATTAAAAGTAAAATAAATCGAACGTATGTTCTGCTTTTGCATTTGCAGTTACTAGCGACATACGTTATACTGGTGCATTCTCAAAACTTACTGTAGCAATGTAAAGTTCACAATGCAAGAATGCTCCAGTTATTTCAGTCCAATTCAAAATATTGGATTAATACAACCACACACAAGTTTTTTAAAATTAGAATAACAACTTGTTAAACAATCAGATATTTGGAACCTTGCATCCTTTACAAGATTTAAATTTAAGGGGGGGAAAAGGTTGCTGAAAACTGTTCAAAGCTAATTTTAGCACACTCAATACTGTGCAAAAATATGGTACTGGAAGTTGTCCTCCACTGATTGATTCCAACATAATTTAACTCCTGTCCATTGAGATCACTGAGGCACCCCAGTTTCACTATCATTCTTCACAGCATCACTTGTCAGCTGCACGCTGGACTAATAATTACAACCTCCTTTCCACCATGTGAGAGGAGACAAAGAATTTTAGCTCTGGTACTGATCTGATCTATACTGCCAGCTTGACAAGGCATTTTGACATCACTTCCAAGAGGGAAACAGCCAGACAGTCTTGTTATACGGATTCTCAAAACTTTCGGGTATGATACTCCTACAGCTTTCTTCCCTGTGCCTGGGGTCCTCTTTCTTAATGAAAAAGCATGAAAGATCTGCAGGTTAAATGACACCAACTTCACTGATTGTGAGAGCGAGCAGGGTAGACAGACTAGAGTTGGGACACTTTCTGAAACTTGCCTAGGCTTAACTTTCTGCTCAGCAATGCAACCGTGGGTGGCAAATCTCATTGTCTTCCGCTAGAGCAGCAGTCCCCAACCTTTTTGGCACCTGGGACTAGCAACACAGTGCCCCCCTCCATTGCCTCCCCATCAGAGCGGCGCCCTCACAAGAGCAAGCCTCAGAGCCCCCCACCTGAGTGTGCCTTGGCACTCCGGAACTGGAAGGGAGGGGGAGCCAAGCGTCCTCCAGTGCATTCTTCAAAGGAGGATAAGATGCATGCACGTTGCAGCTGGTGGGGCAGAGACACGCTCTAATCACACGGGGGGGGGAGGGAGGCAGAGCAGAAGGGACAGGTGGGGGGGGTGGCCTCCCTGCAGCCTGGTTGCCAACAGTCTGCAGACCGGTACCAGTCCGCGGAGCGGCGGTTGGGGACCCCTGCACTAGAGGATGGGAGACCTATCTGACATTCCTTCTGTGCATGGGCTTTGTTTTGTTCAATTGTCATTTTTGTTTTTATAGTATATATTTTACAAGCTTGTTTTAATGTTTTGGATTGTTTTACCACCTTGTGGACCCTAAGCTGGGCAAGAAGGCAGTATAAAAATATTTTAAAGAAGCACTGGGTTGTCAGTTCCAGGTTGGGAAACACCTGAAGATTTGAGGGGTAGAGCCGGGCGAGGGCAGGGTTGGAGGAGGGGAGGGATCGCAGCAGGGTATAATGCCATACAGTCCACCCTCCAAAGCAGCCATTTTCTCCAGGGGAACTCATCTCTGTAGTCTGGAGATCAATTGTAAAAATGGGAGATCTCCAGGTCCCACCTGGATGCTGACAACCCTACTTCCAAATTTTTGCCACTGCAAATCTATGAACATATGAAGCTGTCTTATACTGAATCAGACCCTGGGGTCCATCAAAGTCAGTATTTTCTACTCAGACTGGCAGCGGCTCTCCAGGGTCTCAAGCTGAGGTTTTTCACGCCTATTTGCCTGGACCCTTTTTAGTTAGAGATGCCGGGGATTGAACCTGGGACCTTCTGCTTACCAACCATGTGCTCTACCGCTGAGCCACTGTCCCTCCCCAAGCTAGTTTCATCTTAATTTTTTAAAAACCCAGTAAACCACAAGAAAAGGGGAGGAATCACAAATACAATCATTACAGTTTTAAAAAAACACAAAAGGAGAAAAGCCATCATGAACCTTACAATTCCATGACATTATACATCCAGCCCATCTTCCCATGTATCCGCTTGATTAACAATTTTATTTTGATATGTCAGCTTTGAGAAAAGAGATATTGTCCACATTTTTCTTAGTCCAATCATTAATATGTGGGATGACGGAACATCACCCATTGCCTTGCAGCAGTTGACAAGACGATTATAAACTCATTGTCTGAAGCAGATATATACTCTTTAACACAAGGAAGCAACAGGATCAAATGTAAACCATGGCTCAATTAACTCCAAAAACAAATCGGATGCCCAAAATTCTCTCTTGTTATCACCTGTAAAATAGAACAGGGGTGGCCAAACTTGCGTAAAGTAAGAGCCACATGGAATAAATCTCAAAGGTTTGAGAGCTGCAAGACATGAACATTAAACCCCCACGATGGTGATAATGATGATGATGATATTGGATTTATATCCCGCCATCCACTCCAGAATCTCAGAGTCTCAGAGCAGCTCACAATCTCCTTTTTCTCCCTCCCCCACAAGAGACACCTTGTAAGGTGGGTGGGGCTGAGAGGACTCTCACAGCAGCTGCCCTTTCAAGGACAACCTCTGCCAGGGCTATGGCTGACCCCAGGCCGTTCCAGCAGCTGCAAGTGGAGGAGTGGGGAATCAAACCCGGTGCTCCCAGATAAGAGTCCGCACACTTAACCACTACACCAAACTGGCTCTCTCTGTACAAGGCAGGTACACACACATACAGTTGGCTGCTATGCTGGCACGCTTCCCCTGCACTCTGTCCTCCCCCTTCTGAGGTGCATAGACCTTGATAAGATGAGAAGTCTTCAATTTGCCATGAAGTTTGCATGCAGGCATCTGGGCAACCCAGAGCCTGTTCATTAATTTATTTAAGCGATTTATATCCCATCTTATCTCCTCCAACGCAAGGCAGCTCTTCTTTCCCCCAGCACAGGCCTACTATGAAACACCGAGGCCTACATTACTAGCACATGCGGACTCAAAAGACCCTCCAATTTGCCAAGGCACCTGTACAGCAAATCTGAGCTCTTCTTAGTCTGAAAAAGCTCGAGTCAAGTTCCGTGCACAAGAGAAAGGGGGGGCGGGGTGCCATGAGCAAAACCAGGAATAAACCAGGCATGCACCTCTGACTGGGGTTTGGGGATTGTCGTGACATCTGGATGAAGCTAAAGTGGACACAAAATGTCCAGATTTTGACTATTGTGTCTCTTTTCTCTATTTATTTGAGGCTGCTAAGAAAGCATATCAAATTAAAACACATGTTCAAAAAAAAAATCACAACAAAGCGATAAGAAATGCCAGCACAGTGTCTCTTAACCAGTGTTCCCTCTAAGCTGAGTTAGCATGAGCTAGCTCACAGATATTAGCCTCCAACTCACACATTTTTGTCTTAGCTCAGGAAGGATGACCCCAGAGCACAATAACTTATGCAGTAGCTCACAACTTTAATGCCAGTAGCTCACAAAGTAGAATTTTTGCTCACAAGACTCTGCAGCATAGAGGGAACACTGCTCTTAACTTAAAGCATTATCAACCCAAAGGTGCTTTGGAGGGGGGCACTGGGAGGGCTTCTTTTAATGAGCAGCTGCTTGGCTTGGAGCTCTGGAACGGAAGCCTAAGCTACTATAGAAGGCGAAGGGGGACCCCCCTACAATCAGCAGAGAGTGAAACAGATAAAGGAAAGGGAAAACAGATAACAGACCTCAGAGGAGGCAGAAGCAAACATAATGAAGTTGAATAGGGTACTATGAAGATACAAAGTAAGACCAAGAAACAGGTAGATGGTGAATGCCAGCCAAGGAAGTGGTGTCATGTTCTAGCACCCTTTTCCCAACTGTCATCCACTGCTGAACTGCAAATTGCCCCTGTGACAAATGCTAGTTACATCAGCCAGCCAGCTCACAGCCTGTGAACATTTCCTTGCCAATCATTATCAGTAAAGGGTGGGGAAGGAAGCAAGGTCCACCTTTGATTTCTATACCAGATGGGTAAAGCAGGCACTGACTGAATGCTTGCTTTACCCTCCCCAAAAGAAACCTCTGTGGCCCACAGGTTTTCTCCCAAAAAAAGAAGCACAAAACAGACAGTGTTAATCGCATCCACTTTTGTTTGAGAAAGAGAATGCAAACTTTCAGATCTCACAGGACTCCTCTTCAGCCGGAAAAGATAAGGAAACCCAGCCAATCTAAAAGCCAGGCCTGAGCTTCCACGTCAATCAAGCTTAAGAAACTGTGCAAATATAGTTATCGACTCTGGTAAACAGCCCCTTTAAGAATATGCATGCCTTATCAAAACTGTTTGTTCAGAAAGGAATAGTGCACAGACAAGCTAGAGACAATCAAGAAGCACAATTCACTTTGACCGCAGAGATTCTTACAAACTTTGTCTTAGCAAGTTCCCAAATCAAGGGGGGGGGGGGCGGGGGGAGGGCTGCATTTCCTAAGCGTCTCTCAAGCACAATAGAAAACATTCTTCCCTTTCGCCTTATCTCTGCAGCATAGCCTTTCACAGAACAAAGCAAAGACTACAACCCTCTAGATAACCAGCAGAAACTAATTAGCACAACGAGAGGCACACAGCTTATTCAGCAAGTCCCAATGCTGGATTGGGGGCGTGGGGGGAGAGAGAAATGCAAGCAGTGTGTGCTGCATGTGTTTGGGGGGAAGGAGTGAGAGACCCTTTGCCTCCTAGCCCAAACACCAAATGAGCTTGGAAGCAAAGGACAACACATCTTCATAGGCAAATCGTTTGCACATCTTAAAGTCTATGGCTTTGTGAAGGAGAGGGGAATGAACCTTGGATTAAATGAATGAGCTCAGTTTCAGTTCCCACTGCTGTATTTATATAGGGGCTATACGCTTGTATTTTAAAGGCAAGAGCCTGGAGCATAAAAATGGGGAGTAATCCAGTTGAGAGGATGCGTAGAAGCATGAAGTATACGAAGAAATGTGTTCTGGCGTTGGTGCTCCAACTGTCAGGAACCCAGGAGGGAGGAAAGAACCCGCAAGCATAGCTGGGGGCACCCACCCTCCCAGCTGCCACAGTTCAACGCTGTGTCAACCCCAGCTGCAGCTATGCTAGAAATGAAAGCAACAGAGAGAGCTAATTATACGGCAGTTTCCAGCCTTGATAATTCCTCCCTGCTCTTGTACCCCTTCTCAGTAGGGGTCCCTCAGGAGGGTGCTGAAGACGTGCTCATCCAGTTTCCCTCCAGTGAGAATGTAGATTTAGCGCACCAAATCTGCAGATATTTGTATGCGCTACACCAAGCATCACAATGCAGTTGTGGGGTTGGACTTTGGAAGCCCGTCTGCTCAAGTTATGAGGGCTGATAACAGGTGCTTGGAAACAGGGTGTTCAGAACTGATGCTCTGTTTGGATATAATCTATGTAACAACAGAGATTCTTTATCAGTTATTCACTTATTATTAAGACCAACCACGTTCTGAATAAAACTTGGTTGGTCTTAAAGGTGCAACTTGACTCCTGCTTCGTTCAACTGCTTCAGGCCAGCACGGCTGCCCACTTGGATTTATTTACAGTTTATTTAGACCCCACCTCTCCCAACTAAATGGTAAAGAGTTCAGTAGCACCTTTTAATACTAACAAATTTTACTGTAACATAAGCTTTCAAAAAACACAGCTCTCTTTGCCAGATGAAGAGAGCTGTGCTTCTCAAAAGCTTATGCTACAATCAAATGTGTTAATCTTAATGGTGCTACTGGACTCTTTACTATTTTACAGCAATAGGCTAGCATGGCTAATTCCTCTGGATCTACTCTTCCAATGGGGACCTAAAGCAGCTTACATTGTTCTCCTATCCTCCATTTTATTGATTTGATTGAATTTCTATCCCGCCCTTCCCACATGCAAGCTCAGGGCACTTATCCACACAACGTCCCTGTGAGGTAGGCATGAGAGGCCCAAGGTCACTCCACAAGTTTCATGACAGAGCGGGGATTTGAACTTGGGTTTCACGGATCCTAGGTCAAGCACTTTAACCACTACACCTAACTGGCTCTCATATTCTGCTTTCTTGTGTACTGGCTAAAGGGTAACAAGAGATAAGCTTTGTTCATTCAGAAATATCGCTGATCTACTAGTAGGTGTGGATGGGATTCCCACTTAAATGTTGATACTTCTCGCTTGCTGAAAGCAAAAGCCATGACATTTCAATTGCTTTACAAACAAAAGAAGGGGAGGGAAAAGCGATCTATCACTGGCAGTCCTGTGCCCAAGCCTCATGGTTGAATTGGTTAAAAGAATTCCATGCTGCACGGCCCCAGCAATGTCCTGTTCTGAAGGCAACCACTTCTAGGCAAGCTGAATACACCTCCCAACAGCAGAGTGGGATCCACTGTGTTAAAAGCAGGACATTTTTTGTAGAAAAAGCCCAGGAGGAACTCATTTGCACATTAGGTCACACATCCCTGGCTCCAAGCAGTGCCGGCTCAAGGGGGGGGTGCACCCCATTGCACCCCCCTCCCCCCAGTGCGACGAGGCGGAGGTGGCAGCACCCCCTTCCTTTCGCTCCCCCTCCCCTGTGTTCACAGCTCACAGCACCTGGGCCCTGCTGGCCTGATGTGGTGTGAATTTTCTCTTTAGAAGGATGAGGCTGAAGTAAAGGCTTCTCCCCCCTCCCTTTCCGGAACCAGAAGGGAAGGGGAATCAAGCCTTCACTTTAGCCCCGTGCTTTTAAAGAGAAGATTCATGCCGTGTTGGGCTAGCAGGGCCCAGGTACTGCGGGCTGCAAAAGCACTGGGAATGGGGTGCTGCTGCCCTCACCACGCAGGGAAGGGAAAGGAGGGGCGGCAGCGGCAGGGAAGGGAAAGGAGGGGCAGGCGGCAGCAGGAAAGGGAAAGGAAAGGAGGGGCAGGCGGCAGCAGTAGTGGCGGCCGGTGGAGGCAGGCAAATTAAGCGCTTGCCTGGGGCACCAATGTGGGGGGGAGCCCAATTTGGTGCACCCATCCTCCTGGCGCCCTAGGCAACTGCCTAGTTTGCCTAGTGGGCAAGCCGGCCCTGGTGCCAAGTCAGCAAGAACTGCGTTCCTGCTCAAAAAAAAAAAGCCCTAGTTAAAAGAATGCTAGGCCAACCACAGGACACTGAATGATGCAAAGCAGCTGTGTTCCCTTTGGGTCACAAGAGACTAGATTGGATAACTGAAGCCGAGCGTAGTTTTCCAACTTCGCCAAGCACACAAAACATCAAGGCTTGTCTTCAAGGATGCCTGCCAAGAGCAGGTACTTTTTAGAGCACTGTCAAGGTTGGCAGCCGAACATGCTATCCACATAGCTCAGCACCTGGGAGCAAACTGTAGATTAAGCCACACGGGCTGCTCAGCCGCTGCACAGAACAGTTTGACAGCTGTGATTTTGCTGTGGGCTTCGTGAGTCGAAGCTTTCAGAAAACAAAGGGTCATTACTCTGTAACAGCAGAAAGCCCTAGGCGGCTGACGGCAGATTAATAAGTCTCATTAAAATTGCAGCTTTCTTGAAATTATTTTCCAAATTACTGCAGGATTAATTTTTTATATTTCGCAAATGAAGCCATTCCCCGGGATAAATGTCTGTAAGTTAAAAATAAATAAATATCTTTACCCTCACGTTTTCCTACCGTAGTCTTCGGTTCCAAAGGAACAATTTGGACACTATTAGGGAATAAATAGCACATCATTCACACAGGGCACACAGTGACAGGATCCAAACTTCGGAGACACTCTGGAGGGAACTGTTCTTAACAAGCAGCTGTGGCCAGTGTGGCAGTAAAAAGAAAGCAGAAATGCAGCAAGCCGAGATGAGCAGTGCAGGAGAGCTCCATGTGGGGGACTCAAGCCTAAGGGAAAATCACATCAGCTTCAAAGCTGAAAACGGCTGAATCCAGCTATGCTGTTGATTGAGGTAAAGAACTCGTAACATTATCAAGTGATTAAGTACCATGGGAAGGTGTGAAAAGGAGAGTTTTAAAGAGAGGTTGGGATATATTCAAAAACCCTATTGATACCCTGCCTTCCTGCCAATGGGGACCCAAATCAGCTTCTGTGGGTCCCCTCTCCTCCATTTTATCTCCGCAACAACCTTGTGGAGTAGGTCAGGCTGAGAGCAAATGAATGGCCGAAGGGCACCTACTTAGTTTCCATGACGGGGGATATGAACTCGTGTTCCCAAACTCTGACCACTGCACCACATTGGAATGTACATATGAAGAAAATCCTGAAAATGAAAGGCTTTCTTTGATCAAATGCAATGATAGACGAAGAAGATATTGGATTTATGTCCCGCCCTCCACTCAGAGTCTCAGAGCGGCTCACAAACTCCTTTATCTTCCACCCTCCCAACAGACACCCTGTGAGGTGGGTGGGGCTCAGAGGGCTCTCTCAGCAGCTGCCCTTTCAAGGACAACCTCTGCCAGAGCTATGACTGACTCAAGGCCATTCCAGCAGGTGCAAGTGGAGGAGTGGGGAATCAAACCCGGTTCTCCCAGATAAGAGTCTGCACACTTAACCACTACACCAAAATAGCTCTCTAGCTTAGATAGCTTAGATCAGGGGTGTCAAACAGCCAGCCCGTGGACGAGATCCATCCCCTGCATCCTGGGGTGCAAAAGCAGGAAAAAGTTCTCCTCCCCCCCCCGCATGGTGCCTCTCGGACTCTCTTAGAGGCACAGGCTGGTGAGGGTTTCTTTCTGATCTTACAGCCTGGGCTCCAAAAGCAGGGAAAAGAACTCTCCCACCGCCTGTGCCTCTTGGACTCTCTGAGAGGTGCAGACTGGTGGAGCTTTTTCCCCCTGCTTTTGCAGTCCGGCTGCAGAAACAGGATGAAGACTCCCCCCCCCACCACCCTCGTGTGCCTCTTGGACTGTCCGAGAGCCCTGGGTGGGTGAGCTCTCCCCACCCCATTTTATGACACACATGGACTGGCTCAACAAGGTCTCATTTATGTCAGATCTGGCCCTCATGAGTTTGACACCCTTAGCTTAGATTATGGGGTCGATTTGATCATATTCATAAAGAGAAGGGTTTCAAAGTTCTTTGCTCAGACTCAAAATTCAATGAAATGAAATCCCACAAAATGTGCAGAATTTCTTATGACTGAATTGTATAGTGCTGTATTAGTCTCAGTGGTGTGGAAAGCTAGACAAGGGAGGACTGTATGGGATTCACTGTGTGCCTATGGCAGTCATTTTGATGGTATTCAGACCATCATAAGCTGACATCAAGCCAGTATGCACACGAACTGGCTTGCTAGCATGCTTACATGTGATCCTCCCATGCTTAAGCATAATACTGCTGAATAGTAGGGGTGGAGGACACTTTTTCAGGGAGATGCCATATACCAGGGGTGGCCAAAGTTGCTTAACATAAGAGTCATATAAAATAAAAGTCAGAAGTTTGAGAGCCACAAGACATGAACATCTGATTTTGAGAGCCGGAAGGAAGGCAGGCAGGCAAATAGATAGGGGAGGGAGAAGGTTGAAAGAAAGCAACTTTAAATGCCTTCTCCAAGCCGCTAGCTGGCTTGACTTGGAAAAGTGATTTAAAGAGAGCAATGCCTTCTCCAAACTAGCTGACAGAGTGATGCGGGCTTCAAGAGCCACACAATACGTGTGAAAGAGCCACAGTTTGGCCACCCCTACCATATATCCAGTTTCCATTTCCACTGGCCAGATCCCTTTATCTAGAATCAATGAATCAATCAGTATATTTATTACCATCATAGATCAGAATAAAACAAAGAGGTATCAATCAAGAGAGATAATATAAAAGGAGATAAAAATTCTATTTTGCGCTAAAATAAAACAACTTGTTGCTATGAATTTCTGGCATATTCTATAAGCAGCTGCGAAGAATTTTGCACAGTTAATAGTTGTCTGAAAGTTAGTCCCTTTCAGAAGACTCTCTGATTTCTTTATCTGAACGTCCAGGGTAAGATTGAAACGAAGGGGCAATGAACTTCACATGGATATCCATGTACATCTAGAATCATAGAATCATTTCTTTTCAACAACAGTAGGAACACAAGAAACAAGAAGGTCACAGAAGCAGGGAGAGATTTCTAATACCTTTTCTGCAGAGAGCAAGTCAGTTATTTAAGAAGATCTGAGCACAGCAAAGTAACAGCTTCGGTAAATTATTTACACAAGACCTTAGTCTACTAAATTCTGCAAAGAGCTATTCCCATTACTAGGGGCACCACAGAGAACGATTCTTCACATCAAGCAAATTCACATGTACACAAAGGAAACGGTAGTGACTAACCAAAACCCGCTTCAGAGGGTGAAGTATTCAGAGCAGATATGAAAAAATTGTTTCACAGAAACTCAAAAGATTAAGCAACACAAGCAATAGTGGAAAGTTTGCCACAAGACAGTACAAAACACCAGTTAATCCAATTAAACAAGCGCAAGATCCAATCACAGCCTGCAGGGCCAGCAACAAGATACAGAGAGATCAATAAAGGGGGGAGGGGAACCATTCTCTGTAGCAATTCCAAGGGATTTACTGAGACCAAATTCTACATTGTTGCATTGGCTAATGGATTCCAATTTGGGAGCTTCACACTGGAGTTTTCCTTTGAGGTCTGTTAAAAGTATGACAGTTGTTGAGGTCTGCCAGAGAATGCCACAGGAGTTTGAAATGCTCACTGGTTGGCTTATACATTACTATTTTCAATGACAGAGTGGTGTGCCATCTACCTTCTTGAACAGATTGATTTCTTTGGTCTAATTAAAGGGCAGAAGGGCATTGTTGGCAGACTGCACACACTGCTAGAAGATGAGCAGACAAATGAGTTCTTGATAATACAGCTGATGCCTCTTCGCCCCCTGACAGCGCTGCCAGAGCAGACAGGAGGCAAGAACTGGCCCAGGGAAATTGGTGAAGGAATGAGACTTTCGCCTCTCCACTATGTCCTAGTGGCTGATACCTGACAGCTGCTTCATGCCTGTGAGCAAGCATAGGCCCACTACACAGCAAACAGAAAGATCACATTCAGGAGTACTTACTGAAGATCAGGGTGAGGATCTGGGTAGGGGGGCTGGGTACAGAGCTCCCAAGCCTCCCCCCTTCCCACCCATGTCTCACTAATTGTCTGCGCATCCTTCCCCTGCCCTGCTCACAAGCCTTTCTGCTGTCCACAGCCACAGACATCTGCACTGCCTGCAGCCCTTTCCCTAATGGCCCCTGGCAGTGTGTGCAGATGGTTACATTGGTGGTGAAGCATTCACAAGTCTACAACGAGGGAAATGGCATGCTGGGGGAGCTGTTGCAGTGGGCCCCACCAGAAGCCCTGAGCTGGGGCAGCTGCCCCTCCCGAGGGTAAGCTGAAGCCGGCCCTCCTGAAGACGCAACAGACAGTCTTTGCCTAAGGGCTTCAAATGCATGAGTGGCATTCCCAGGGCCTTTTTTGCAGCAGGAACTCCTTTGCATATTAGGCAGTGCTCTTTTTCTAGCGGGAGTTTCTCTGCATGTTAGGCCACACTCCCTGATGTAGCCAATCATCCTGGAGCTTACAGTAGACCCTGTACTAAGAGCCCTCTAAGCTCTTGAAGGATTGGCTACATCAGGGGTGTGTGGCCTAATATGCAGAGGAGCTCCTGCTAGAAAAAGAGCCCTGATATTAGGCCACACCCACCTGATGGAGCCAATCCTCCAAGAGTTTTCAAGGCTCTTCTTACAGAGCCTACTGGAAGCTCCAGGAAGATTGGCTACATCAGGGGTATGTGGCCTGATATGCAAATGAGTTCCCGCTACAAAAAAAGCCCTGGGCCTTCCACTGAAGGTGCTTCTGTTCTTTGTTTCAGAGGACAATAAGCTAGGCAAATTGAGAGGAACAATATCCTCCCATCACTGTGAATGAAAATATGAGCACCACCAAAATTAATGCAAAAAGGTAAAGGTAGTCCCCTGGGTACCTGGACATATTATCATGCCCCTGCCTAACATTCTAAAGATGATCTTGAGATGGAGGTAGCCCTGGCCTTGAATTCAACAGGAGCTCACAGAAGCGCAGGTCCAAACCTTTCTGAGGGTTCCCCCTCCTCCTCCCCACCTTGTCCACTGAATAGTAGGTGCAGCTGCATAACAACCCCTGGATGAGCTCCACCACCTATTTTTCTACAAAACGACCCCTGAAGTAGCTCAAAGCAAAAAGACTCCTAGCTGGCATCTTCCATTGCAATCAAACTGACTAGGTAAGCATATATTCAGGTCACAACAACGAAAGATTTCCAGATTAAATAAATGACTGTACAAGGAACACTCGTCATGAAGATGATTTGAAGGGAGGTGTCCTTTTACAATTCTGAATGGTCCTTGGGATCGGTTTCCAGGTATGAGGACTGTTGAAGTATCTGACAACCACAGCTCTATATAAAATTAAGTACATATGTTTGGAGAGTATTACGTATATATTTAATTTCAAAAGAGAGAATCTGAAGGAAAGAAAAGACTAAATTAAAAGGAAGCTAGAAAGTAGAATCAGGAGTATCAACTCTCGTGGAAATAGTTACAGCATTTAGTCAAGGAAACGACAGAAAGCAAGAGCATTTTTTTTTAAATGAAAGCTTTGCTAAAATCTAAGCTGCAAATATAGTAGATTTTTGTGGGCTATAACAGCCCACTTCCCAGGTAGGTCAGACCAGGATAAATTAGTCATATTATATTATTATTAGTCATATGATTACTTTCCAAAATGGCAAGATTTGCTTTTGCCATAATAAAGTATAAAAAGATGATGGAGCATGCTGATCAAAGTAATCCTGATCCGTGACGCTGGGTCACTTGTCATTTGTAATTGGCCTCCAGACTGTAGGCTGTACCTTTTTATTGTAGACATATTTCTGTAGAAATGTCCAATTCTTTATTTTTCACATTTTATCACTGGTCATTTGGTTTTACTTTTTGTATTCATTTTTTGCTAATGAAATAAAGATTGTTTGACTGGTTGACTAAAGCACAAACTTTGGAAGAAAAACATAAATTTGAAAAGCAACGTGCAATTATCGTATTTATTTAAACACATCAGAAGCAGTGATGCTACTCGTGGTTGACAGCCAATAAATCTGCCTGAGATACATGGGGTTTCTGTTACTTTGTTTAATTAATGTGAAGAATCCACGCCTGTAGTTGTTAGCTTTGTCATTCACATCAGCATATTTATTTTATATCTTCTCCCCAACAGATACACAAAGTACCTCCACATGAAGCCAGCTGAGTGACTCAAGAGCAGTTCTCTCAGAGCTCTCTCAGCCCCACCTACCTCACAGGGTGTCTGTTGTGGGAAGAGGAAGGGAAGGTGAGTGTAGTAAGCAGCTCTGAGACTCCTCTGGGTAGTGAAAAGTGGAATATAAAAACCAACTA
The DNA here is from genome assembly GCF_032191835.1 of Heteronotia binoei. Lineage (NCBI taxonomy): Eukaryota > Metazoa > Chordata > Lepidosauria > Squamata > Gekkonidae > Heteronotia > Heteronotia binoei. The sequence continues at coordinate 107,595,887 of NC_083230.1, forward strand.
TTATTGTTATTATCCCTCCATTTTATCACTACAATGGCCCTGTGAGGTAGGTTAGGCTGAGCATGTGTGACTGCCTCCGAGGTTACTGCAATGATTTGAATTTATATATGTGTTCCTTTAATTGTTGGTAAGTTGCAATAGAGAAAGGGGGGAGATGAAAAAGGAGAAATGAGCAAGTGAAGAGATCGGTTGGTGACTGTGAAAGGCATTAAGATTCTAGGAAAGAAAAGTAGAATACAAGAGGACATATTAGGGGCTAGATCGAGAGCTAAAACCTAATATTATCAGAGTATTATAGGACTGTGAGAGACAGAAGCTGTCAGAAAGCTGAGTCAGGAAGAGAAAGGAGGATTTGAGGGTGACGAGTGTGTGAAGTGAAAGAGTGACACCTCAGTCAGAAGTTATTATTTGCTGAAAAATTAAGCTATAAACATCTTGAAACCAATATGCTTATTGTACAAATAAAGCTGTATTTTGTTTTATATTGTCCTGGAGTTCTATGGTATTAAATTATAAAAGTCTCATCCTCAGGGCCGCATGGTCCAACGAAGAAGCCTTAGAGCTTGGGCACAATTCAGACAGGAGCATTATATAAGGAGTTTGGAATTAAAATCTTGGTGATAGCATTAAAAAAAGAGGGAAGTCATGACACCCACTAAGCTTCCATACCATAGTGAGGATCTAAACCTGGGTCAGCCAGATCCTAGTCCAGGGGTGGCTAAACTTGATAAAGTAAGGGCCACACAGAATAAATGCCAGATGTTTGAGAGCCACAAGACATGAACTTCAGATGGAAGAGCTGCAAGACAAGGAAGGCAGGCTGGCAGGCAAACAGATTAGGGAGGAGGGAGGTGGAAAGAAAGGAACTTTAACTTTTAATGCATTCTCCAGTCCACCAGCTGGCTTGGCTTGGAGAAGCGATTTAAAGAGAGAAATGCCTTTTCTAAGCCAGCTGAAGGGCAGTGGGGGCTTTGAGAGCCAAACAATGTGTGTGAAAGAGCCACATGTGGCTCCTGAGCCACAGTTTGGCCACCTCTGCCCTAGTCTGACACTAACAACTACACCACACTGACTACTTTACTACAAGTACATAAGCCCTTTTCTTTTTTAAGCAAGCTGAACTTCACTACATTGACCCATGCTTCCAAGTTTGACTACTGCGATGGGCTATGGGGGTGAGTCAATTCTTTAAGTTGCCTCCAAGGTTTAGTCTATCAAGTGTTACGAACCATGACCAGAGGCCTCTGAACACATGCTGGGGACATTTGCTGGGAAGAGGGGAGAGATTTTTGCCTCCATACCTTCCTTGTGACCTTCCTAAGGCATCTGTCTGGCTTCTGCTGAGAACAAGATCCTAGACTAACACTGTCTCGCCCAGCAGGGCTCTGGTGGCTCTTACTACAAGCACTCTGTGTAATATTAGCCAACAATTATACAGCCATTGTAACACTGTTATTGTTACTGGCAATCCACATGTGCAACAGCTGTAGGCCAAACAGCTCATAAATTGAATTTAAGATGTTATTCAACACAGATTTCCATGCAGTGTCAGCAGGATGCCAACATTTGGCACACCAAAATGAAATCCAGTAGACAATTTTAATAGACCGATTCATACATCAATTTTGAGCAATCATCTCTAGCTTAACATTTCACACCTTTAATTACATTCCACATTTTAATAAGGATCTGTGGTGAAAAGGCATTCAAGTGTGGGATGCTTTTGTTATTTAGGGTCAGCAAAGCCAGTCTAGCTGTCTTCTAAACACTCATCTGTACCAGTTCACTGGCCACTGAAACTATCTGTCTGACACATCTCATAATGTATTTACTTTATTTATAACACTGTCCTTCTTTACAGCTCAAAGCAGCTTACATCATTCTCCTGTCCTTCATTTTACCTGCACGCCAACCCTGTGAGGAAGGTTAAGCTGAGAGCCTGTGACTGGCCTAAGATTACCCAGAGAGTTTCCATAGCAAAGATGGGGATTATCCTAGACCAAGACTTTAACCACTACACCAGTGGCTCCCAACCTTTTTGGCACCAGGGACCGGTTTCATGGAAGACTATTTTTCGTCCCTGCCCCCCACGGGGGTCTTTCAATGAGGGGTAGGAGAAGGCAGGAGAATAAAACTTTTCAGCTGTAAGATCTTCGGGGTGATATCAGTTCTCAGTTATGCCCAAAATTGAACTTTGTTGATCTTAAAGGTGCCACTAGACTCAAACTTAGTTCTCCCATCTGTTTGTTAACTCTTTTATTTATATGCTAATTTGCTGCTGTTCACAGGTCTTAAAAAAAAGGTAAAGGTAGTCCCCTGTGCAAGCACCAGTCGTTTCTGACTCTGAGTTAATGTTGCTTTCACAGCGTTTTCAAGGCAGACTTTTTATGGGGTGCTTTGCCATTGCCTTCCCCAGTCATCTACACTTTCCCCACAGCAAGCTGGGTACTCACTTTACCGACCTGGGAAGGATGAAAGGCTGAGTCAACCTCGAGCCAGCTACCTGAACCCAGCTTCCACCAGGATCGAACTCAGGTTGTGAGCAGAGTTTAGGACTGCAGTACTGCAGCTTTACCACTCTGCGCCACGGAGCTCACAAGTCTTACCAACTGCTTTAATCCAAACATAGCTATAATCACTCAGTTACTTAGGTATCATCTTGCCTCTAACTAGCCCTTCCTAGTAGCTGACCTCCCCTCTCTCTACTTATGTGTGCACACGAACGCTTATATCCAGAATTAAACTTCACTGGTTCCCCCCTCCTCCAAAAAACCACACCATATTTTATTGAGCATTGGGATAGTACAAAGAATATATACAATAGGAGAGACAACCATGAAGTACAAACCAAGTTATAAAAGAAGAAAAATCATAATTAAAGCACAGTTGCTATACGTCCAAGAATCAGGATAAATACACAAACATTGAAATAAAGAAATAAAACATTCCCCAATTATTTCCACTTTAAGCTAATACAGGCCCAAGTTTAAAGAACTGATAAGCTTCTCTTGAACAGAGGCACAACTTCAAAATTTGTGAACTTAGTATAGCTTTAGTTGGAGTACTGATTCCACACAACTGTGCTTGAAAAGGGTTAGACCGTCAAATAACTTACTCCATTTCAGCGTACATTATCTAGCACGAGTCATCCAGAAACAGGAGGGGTAATTATTAATTGGCACATCTTTCAACAACTGGGGAATCGATTTGCATAAGACGACAGTCCGTTGAGCCAGGATCAAAAGAAGCCGACAGCTGGATCCATGCACATAACACAATGGCCACTTTGTGTCGGCATGTGTGCTCTGGGAAGGGCAACTGGACAGCACTGGCTGAGAGCCAGTATGGTGGTCAGAGTGCTGAATGAGGATCCGGCAGACTCAGATTCCAATCCCTACTATATCATGGAAGCTCGCTCGGTAATCTTGGGCCAGTCACTCTCAGCTTTAACCTGTTTCACAAGCAAGGCTTTTTCCGCAGCAGGAACTCCTTTGCATATTAGGCCACACACCCCTGATGTAGCCAATCCTCCAAGCCCTTACGGTAGGCCCTGTAAGCTCTTGGAGGACTGGCTACACCAGGGGATTTAGCCTAATATGCATAAGGAGTTCCTGCTACAGAAAAAGGCCTGCTCACAAGATTGTGGCCGAGAAGGTAAAATGGGATGGAAGTGATGTAAGCCAATTTGGGGAGAGAGGAGGGGTATGAATGAAGGAAACGCAACTAATACAGAACACAGAGCAAAAGTATATTCTGTGTGTTCCCCACCCAGTCAAGTTCCCAATGCAGATTAATCTGCATTGGGATCTTCCTGACTAGAAAACCACAAGGGAAGAAGATGTGGCAGGGGAAGAGTTGGGCGTTCATGACCTTCCCCCTGCGCCCAACTACTTACGAGAAGCAACATTTATTACAAGCTCTGATATGCAACTTTGTGCTGCAATACCCTTAATGACTGTGATGAAAGATGCACTGATGCCGCCTCTGATTAGAGGAAAGATCTGGCATGCTAGTCACTGTGCCAGGTGCCTGCGCATTGGGACTGCCTTCTGAAAGCCATTTATACGAGTACACAATTGTTTCCTAGTACATACCCATATAAGGTGTAATCAGATATAAAATGTAGGCCTTCTGATAGTATTTAAGGCTTAAATGGCTCTTAAAGAGCCGGTTAGGTGTAGTGGTTAAGCGCACGGAATCTTATCTGGGAGAACCGGGTTTGATTCCCCACTTCTCCACTTGCACCTGCTGGAATGGCCTCGGGTTAGCCATAGTCTTGTAGGTTGTCTTTGAAAGGGCAGCTTCTGGAAGAGCTCTCTCAGTCCCAACCACCTCACAGGGTGTCTGTTGTGGGGGGAGGAGAGAAGGAGATAAAGGTGTGTAAGCCGCTCTGAGACTCTGATTCAGAGAGAATGGCAGAGTATAAGTCTGCAGTCTTCTTCTTCTACCTTCTGGTCTGAAGGTAGTGGGTTATTTCAATTGATTGTTCACAGTCAGTTACAGATTCATCTATTTGTTCTTAAGACTTTCTTTCAACTGAACCATCAAGAACAATGATTAAAGAGGAACTGGTCAACTCCTTTCTAGACTAGTGACACTGGCTTATCAAGCATCCTGAGCTTTTAAACCCCTGAACAGCTTGAAGACTGAAGTTTGCATTTTGGTGATCCTTTCTGAATAGCTATTTCTAAAAGGTCATTACAACCAAGCATGGCCTAACCTGCAAAGAGGGCGATTGTGATTGGAGGCCACCAACGGAACTGAGGAAAGTGGTCAACATGGTTTAATCCACTTATTACCTGCCTCGCTTCGGTGCTGCATGCCCTTGCCAAAGTTTCTGGAAACTGCAGTCTTCAAAGAGATTTCAAACTGCCGGTATCTGTTCCATTGAACAAAGGAGACCTCGACTCTCTATTGAGACTCTTCTTTGAAGAGCCACGCTGTGGTCTTCTGATAGGACGGCAGCTGTATTTTAAGCCTAGGTAACGGCATACTCTAAAAATGTACTCCCTGAATATTTCTGACCCTATCCGTCATGGCCAGCAAAGCTTGGGGAAACGCAAACGAGCATAGATAACGAACAGTGCAGCAATGCCTGTGAAAAAACCTACATGATTCCAGCACGCAGCTCCACATCTCCATTCATCGAAAGGATGTATACAGGCCACCATGCATTCATTCCAACAGGGCTTGGGAAACTGATCCCTCTGCAGCTGGTGAAGCAGCCCTGCCTGGAACGGACCAACACAGACTTGGAAACCTGGGGTGGCGAGGGAGACCTCACAACCCTCTGCTTTTCTGGTCAACAGACAAAGCCCTTGTGTTTAACAGCACTCCACAGCCACAAATTTCAGGGAAGTCTACAGCACATCATGCTCCAATCGGATAACTTGGTTTAAAGATACAGAAGGGAAAGAATACAGCTAGTTATAAAAGAGGGGAGAGACAGGCAAGCTTCTCAGATTCTTGCATTCCGTACAATCCTCGCAGTTAAGTGCTAGCGAAAACATAAATGCGAGGCTTAGAACTTCACATGACTGCCAATCAATGAACTACAAGGATTTCCACGAATTGCAATTTATTTTGTCGGTTCTCATTATCTGAATAAAGATGACAGGTCAACTTTAAGGAATTGGTTTACATGCTCAACATGAATTTCCAAACCTTTCATTTTTGAAAAAGCATATTGTTAACAAATGAAATAACAACACAATGGGTATAGAGGTACCTTCACTCACTGCACTGAGAAAAGTGTGTAGAGCAGTTTTATTCCAGAGAGCACTTGGCAGATGGTTAATGGCTTCAAGCAGCTAAATTCAATTCTCCCCCCCCCCTTTTTTATTTTTTACATTCTGAAGGGTTTTTTAAAAAAAAAAATTCTGAAGGGATTTCTGCATTTTTTATTTTGCTCACTGGGGCTGTTATGTTTTGTGACCTTGCAACTTGGTGCTGTGGACACATGGAAATACTTCTTTACACAGAGAGTGGAATTGGCTGCCAGAGGATACAGCTTTTAAAAGGTGATCAGAGTCATAGAAATAGATGCACCAGTGGCTATTAGCAATGGTGACTGAAGAGAACCTCCATGTTCAAAGGCAGTCAGCCTCTGAATCCCAGAGCCAGGAGACAACATCGTGGGAAGGTCCCAGCCTCTACCCCCTGCTGTGGGCACACTGGAGGAACTAGTTGGCTGTTTTGTTAGACATGATGCTGGGCTGGATGGACCCCTGCGTTGATCCAGCAGAGTTTTCATGTTCTTATGTGGTTGCCCTGAGTCTGAGGAAATAGGGAAGGATAACGCTTTTTAAAAAAATACCAAATAAACCTGATGTTTTGAGCAGAAGTTCATCCAGACCCATGGATAAGAAGAACATATACCAAATCAAGTGCTGGTGGAACCTGGGCTGTATGATAAAAAGTAGAGACATCAGCCTGCCAACAAAAGTCCGTATAGTCAAAGCGATGGTATTCCCAGTAGTAATGTATGGCTGTGAGAGCTGGACCATAAGGAAGGCCGAGCGCAGAAGAGTAGATGCTCTTGAGCTGTGGTGCTGGAGAAGACTCTTGAGAGCCCCTTGGACTGCAGGAAGATCCAATCAGTCAGTCCTAAGGGAAATCAGCCCAGACTGTTCCCTGGAAGGTCAGATGCTGAAGCTGAAGCTCAAATACTTGGGCCACCAAATGAGAAGGGAGCACTCACTGGAGACGGTCCTGATGCTGGGAAAGAAAGGCAAAAGAAGAAGGGGACGGCAAAAGATGAGGTGGCTGGACAGCGTTACTGATGTAACAAACACAAATTTGAGCAGACTTCGGAGGATGGTGGAAGACAGGAGGGCCTGGCGTGACTTGGTCCATGGGGTTGCGGAGAGTCGGAGTCGACTGTGCAACTGAACAACATATCTGGGGTCAGCAATTTATGGCCACGTAGAAAACACCAGTTTGTCGACTCTAATCTGGCAGAACCCGGTTTGATTCCCCACTCCTCCACTTGCACCTGCTGAGTGACCTTGGGTCAGTCACAGTTCTCTCAGAGCTGTTTTCAAAAGAACTCTCTCAGCCTCACCTACCTCACAGGGTGTCTGTTGTGGGAAGAGGAAGGGAAAGGAGATTGTAAGCTGCTCTGAGACTGAGTGAAGGGCGGGGTATAAATCCAATCTCCTCTTCCATCTGGCACAGGGATCTTCCCCACTCCCCTCTGCATAGTAGTTGCTCGTGAACCTTGAAAAGCCTACAACTAAGAAACCTTGCAAAGACATCACCACAACAGTGCTGTCACAAAAGTGTTGTCAAGTCACAGTCAACTTACAGTGACCATGTGGGGTTCTCAAGGCAAGAGGCAAACAGGGGTGATTTGGCATTGCCTGCCTCTGTGTAAAGGACCCTGGGCTTCCTTGGTGGTCTCCCATCCAAGTCCTAACCAAGCCTGACCCTGCTAAGCTGGTGACACTGGATGAGATCAAGCTAGCCTGGCCCTCCAGGTCAGGGTAATGACCATAATACCCGGGGCTTAAGTGAGAATTTGGCATCAGGTGAAATGGCTTGCTCTTGTGTTGAGTGTTGCAAGCATCAAAAAGTGGAATATGACAAGACTTGCCCAACCAATGTGGCCTTAGATAGCAGATCATAGTGTGCATGTCGCAAGAAAGATGACTATTCATGCAGTGTGCAGGATGCAAAACCTTCTTGCTCCTAATGAGGAGAAAAAATGTGGGTGAATGCAGGGGAGCTGCTCTGGGGAACTGGCACCATCAAGAAAAAGGAAGAGTGGTCTGAAAACTGTGGCTACTAGGCCAATCTGGACTATGTCCACCTCTCATGATCTGAGTTGGTGGTAGGTAGGCACAAGCTACTTCTTCCCCCAAGCTGCCTCTCCCAGGCCCTGAAAAGGCCAAAAGTACACAAGACTGGGGGTGGGGGTGGGGGTGGGCTGGATGACAAAAGTCTTTACCAGCTTTTGCCAGGCAGGTGAGCTGTTTTGATGTTCAGTGGCCCCATGAGCCAGGAAAAACAGGTTTGGGCCAGATTGTGTTTGGGTGTATACATTTGTGTATGCACAACAGATGTTTGTGTCCACCAGAACCGCTTATTCATCCATTCATGAACATGCCTCGAGCTTTCCCCTACTCACTCAAGTTATCGAGATTGACTTAATATACTAAAGACAAAGTTAAAAAGACGTGATATGGAAGAGACTTTTCTTAGCAGTAGAAAGTGCAAAAAGGATCTAGGGGTCTTAGTGGACCATACACTGAACATGAGTCAACAGTGTGATGTGGTGGCTAAAAAGACAAATGCAATTTTGGGCTTTATCAACAGAAGTATTGTGTCCAAATCACATGAACTGATGGTATCGCTTTACTCTGCTCTGTTTAGACCTCACCTGGAGTACTGTGTTCAGTTTTGGGCATCACATTTTAAGAAGGATATAGACAAGCTGGAATGAGTCCAGAGGAGGGCGACAAAGATGGTGAGGGGTCTGGATCACTGTCTTCAAGTACCCGAAGGGCTGCCATATAGAAGATGGTGTGGAATTGTTTTCTGTGGTCCCAGAAGGTAAGACCAGAACCAATGGGTTGAAATTAAATCAAAAGAGTTTCCGGCTCAACATTAGGAAGAACTTCCTGACTGATAGAGCGGTTCCTCAGTGGAACAGGCAGCCTCGGGAGGTGGTGGGCTCTCCTACCTTGGAGGTTTTTAAACAGAGGCTAGATGGCCATCTGACAGCAATGAAGATCTCATGAATTTAGGGGGCGGTATTTGTGAGTTTCCTGCATTGTGTAGGGGGTTGGACTAGATGACCCTGGAGGTCCCTTCCAACTCTATGATTCTACGCATGCATTTTTAAATAAAGAGAATTCTTCTATTAATTTACTGTGTCCAGGAGCTGGTGCTCTCAGGGGAAAAAAAAGTTAATTATTGCAACTGTCAAAGTACTCAAAATATTCTTTAAATATCCATGCTTTCAAATGCTGCAAAACATAACCAGATCGAGATTATGTATTAAGGGGGCAAACAGATCCAATCAAACAGAAGCGGGTTCTCACTACACATCTCTGGTTTCAAGGAAAATTACACAGTGTGTATAATTCCATGATTGCTTTCAACACATAATGCTCCAGGAGGGAAGAGAAGATGGGGGAGCTTCAGGTCAAGAAGATTTAACAGGTAAGGGCTTTAACTCTTTCTTGTACAGTAGCTTACAGTACTAGGTTGTCCAGTACAGTACGCCACCCTGAGTCCTGTTCATTAGGAAGAGCGGCTAATAAATCAAAACGAATAAATAATAAACAATAGAGAAAGCTGTGTCTGATTGCAAAGGTGGTATAATTCTCATTTGGTTGCTCCAGCTACATTACTTAGCATCTCCAACTCTGATCATTTAGCTAATAATATGCAATATTCCACTATCAGATTTCTTTAATATTTTTTAAAACCCACACACTTTTTTGTGTCTGTTCATCCATGATCTTCAAAGATAGCTAGTCCTCCTGAATGCTTTTAAAATCCTCATATATACAAAGGAGGAGCAGACACTTAAAAGTCTGAACAATGAAAAATGAGCCAGTATACTGTGTCCTAAGCCATGCATGCACACACACACACACACACACACACACACACATCCCTTCCTCTTTCCTGCCCTATACACACTCAAGAAGTTCTAAAGAGATTTATTACTTCTTCTGGAAGCAAACCTCAACCATCACACAAACTCAGTGTAAAATGAAATACAGCAGGGGAAAAAGAAGACAAATAGATTGGCAGTAAGAGATTTCACAAAAAAATCCTGACTGTTGCTCCTCTGAAGCAACAAACCATTCTGCTGAGTTACGGTGAACAAGGATATTAACCTTTCCCTTCTGCACTGGTTTATATCTTCATTCTTCAGATGCACTTTTGGATGCGATGTATGACTCCAATGCATGTCTGGGAAATATCTCAACGTGCCCTACAGATTACTATGGCGATTGACAGACACAGCTAAGCTCCAATATAAAACCATGGGTTGAATGTTATAAAAATTCCATTGAAGTGTTTGTACTCTAGGTAAATAACCCCAACAGGAAGAAATTTCACCCCTGTCCCTCTTAAAGCCAGTTATTAACTAACTCAAAAGTGTATCTCACACGGCTCGAGACCAAGCTATTCAGTCCATGTGGCCTCTATAAATGTGCTGCAATGTACCATGGTGTATACTTGCAGTCTCAGAGATGTATGTGCAAAAGGGTAAAAACCTACCGGTGATCTAATACAGAGGTCCCCAACCCCCAGGCCATGGACCAGTACCGGTCTGTGGCCTGTTAGCAACTGGGCCGTGAGTTGTATAATTATTTCATTATATATTACAGTGTAAGAAGACAATGACATTGGATTTAAATCCCGCCCCCCCCACTCCGAATCTCAGAATGGCTTACAATCTCCTTTATCTTCCTCTTCCACAACAGACACCCTGTGAGGTAGGTAGGGCTGAGAGAGCTCTCCCAAAAGCTGCCCTTTCAAGGACAGCTCTGTGAGAGCTATGGCTGATCCATGGCCATTCCGGCAGCTGCAAGTAGAGGAGTAGGGAATCTAACCCAGTTCTCCCAGATAAGAGTCTGCACACTTCACCACTACACCAAACGAATAGAAATAAAGTGCACAATTGTGTCATCCCAAAACCAATGTGCCCTCACCCCCAGTCCATGGAAATAGTGACTTCCACAAAACCAGTCCCTGGTGCCAAAAAGGTTGGGGACTGCTGATCTAATAAATCATCTCAGAAACCAGCTGCCACAGGAGACTAATCCTGCCAAATCCACAGCTATAGTAACTTGCACCAAACCATAAGCCTCCCCTATATTAACATTTTAAGTTAAAAAACAGCTATGGTTTGTCTCGGGGATCTACCTAAAAACTAACCAGACACAAGTGAAGAATCAAGTCCAAATTTAGCTATGTGATTCTCCTCCAATGCAATACTGCGAAATTTAACTAATCACTTTTCAACTGCATCTCACTGAAGAGCTACCAGCTCTGGGTAGGGAAATGCCATGAGATTTGGGGGGTGGAACCAGAGTTAGCCAGGGTTTGGGGAAGGGAGGGACTTCAGGGGGGTATAATGCCATAAAGTCCATCTTCCAAAGTAGCCATTTTCTCAGGTGAACCTTACTGCCGGTCAAGGGTGGAATTCTAGCAGGAGTTTCTTTGCATATTAGGCCACATACCCCTAATGTAGCCAATCCTCCAACAGCTTAGAGAAAAGAGCTTTGTAAGCTCTTGGAGGATTGGCTACATCAGGGGGCGTGGCCTAATATGCAAAGGAGCTCCTGCTAGAATTCCACCCATGCCACCGGTATTAATGTTGGGAAATCGTGTGTTGCAAACAAATTTGTGAGCAGCGATTCCATATAGAACTTGCAACAAGAAGATGTGCTGTTGAAATATGCTATTTAACCTAGGAAGCTGTTGTCACATTCCTTACACATCCTTACAAACTATGATCTGAGTGAACTACTAGCAATCTCTGTGAAATCTCTTAAGATGGCTGGATGTTAGCACCTTTTGTTATAAATTATACACCACGGTGAATCTCTGTGAACTGAAGTGGTTAGCTTGATTAATTGCTGGTTATTAGAAAGTGGTATATAAAGAAGACAGTGACAAGAATTTCTGAATGGGGTAGTTTATTACTTTAAACTGTATTCACACAGTGGTGCAATGTGGTTTCTCACTCCCTGGAGGCTGGCAACCCTACCTCATTGGCAATGGCCTTTAATACACCCACACAAGAAAGGCTTACAAACTGCTGGGCACCCTACCAGTCTTCCTATAGTATGACTCCCATGTCTGACAGCAGTGTGATAGGCAGATACTCAACAGCTGCCATATATCTTTATTGCATTTCCCCTTCTGGAAAATGCCGCATGTGTTTGATTTCTGCTTGCTGGTTAAAAATGCACAGGAGTAAGCCAGCAACCTCTACACAAGAGCTAGAAAGTAACAAGAAGTGATGTATTGAAACTGTTGGCTGGAGGAGAAGGGAAAAAACAACAACGAAATCTGTTAAAAAGTTTTTCCAGTACAAAAACTCACACTGAAGAACACAAGGAATCCCTTACATTGACTGGAAGTCTGGTTACTCCAAGACAAAAACATATAATCTGATAGCCAGAGCATACAGGTGTGGAAAATTAATATAAGCTCTGGAGTGAATCAAACAAACCTGAGAATAGAAATTAGATGCAGGCAGCTGCCTTTGGTATTTGGAAAGGAGATACGAACCCTTAATTCACAGCTCTCCTTTTCAAAAGCAAAGGGAACAATTGCATCCTCAAGTGCTTCTCTACAAGATCATTTGATTCCAAAACAACCCCTTAATTAGTCTCAAAACTGGATTTCCTCGAATCCGGGTAAACAATCTGTAGTTTGTCTCCAGATGGTGAAGCAGGGCTCCTTGCCAAATGGAGAAAGAGTTACTGGAAAATCAACAACATGCTCTCTCCAATGTGGCTCCCATCTTGTGGACAGCCTGTCCGACCGAGGTGGTCAAGAAAGCTCTTGCTCTTCTGCAAACTCTGCAAAATCGAATTATTCAAGAGGACTTTTTTGCTTAAGTAATACAGTTGTGCTGCACAAAATGGCTTTATGAACCTGCTTAGATAAAATGTTTAAGGACTGTGGTCAATACCGTTGGATATAGCTTACTTTAAGTAGAATCCTATTTATGTAATTTCTGTACCGCTTAATGCATTACGTGAATATTGATGCTGTGCTTCCGTTCTTTCTGGTGGTTCCAGACTTCTAAAATCCTAATGCACTGGTTTATTGAATGTCCCATTTTTGTGACTGTACTGGATTACTACATGTAACCCGCTCTGAGCTCCTGTGAGAACAGAGGATGATAAATAATGTAAATAAAAAAATAGATAAAAGATATATTTCAGGTCAGGATTGATGAAGAAAGAGCAGCAAGCAAATGAATGCAAGGTTGATCAGTTAAGGTTTCTCACTGCTATGGTTCCTTCAGAAATGAGTGATATCAACCACCCCCAAAAAGGGAGGGTGTTGGTTTGGTTTACAGAACCAAGCTTGATTTTGATTAAATTTATCACCCAATCCCTACCACAGCAGGGCTCTGGCCGATGTACAACATATTAAAAACAATTACAGTAAAGCGATCACAGTAAAAACATAATTTAAAACGTACAAAAGATTAGAATATTGTAAAAACAAATGTCTTTATGGACAATTGACATGTATTTCACCACTAAAATAAACACTTTTTCCTGCTGCAGTTAAATCCGGCTCATCACTGCAGAAAATTTTAGAAACAGGTTTACATGAATGATGCTGTATTATTATTTATTTGGTTATTTATAGTCCACCATTTTTGCTGAGACTGAAGGCCAATTACGCAGTGTAAGTACATGGTGTAAGTCAAGTACATTCAGTGAACAATACAGTAGCTTTTGGACTGCAGAAATCTGAAACCAAACAGAACTAAAACAAAGTGCAAACTATTGAACATGATACTATATAGGGCGCTTTCACACATGCTAAATAATCCAGTTTCAATCCACTTAAGATACAGTTTGCAAGTGCATTATGCTATTTCACATAATAAGATCCAATAGCGAAGTGCACTGAAAGTGGATTGAAAGTGCATTATTTAGGATGTGTGAAAGATCTAGTATAGAAACTACCTAATCTGGAGCATACTTACAGAGATAAGTAGCAATACAGTGGTGAATTGGCCTGCTATCACCACATTATTTTCTACGGCCGTAATAGCATTTTTCTTCATTATATCTGCATTCTGAATCATGTCTAACATTACATGCTTGCATCAGATTTTTGTAATCCCGAGCCCTAATAAGAATGCAAGTAAAGCCATCTTGATCAGACCAATGGTTCATCTAGCTCACAATCCTCTTTCACACAGTGGCCAAAGAGTTGCCCTGGAAGACCAAACAAACAGGGCACAGAGGGTGGGGGGTCCTTCCCTGCTGCTGCTTCCCAGCACTGGTATTCAGACATTTGCCACCTCTGGCTAACCTTCAGTCGCCATGGCTAACAGACATTCATGTTGGTTTTTATACCTCATTTTTCTCCACCTCAAGGAGTCTGAAAATAGCATACCATCACGTTTTTCTTCCTTTCCCCACAACAGATACCCTGTGAGGTAGGTGGGGCTGAGAGAATTCAGAGAACTGTGACTGTCCCAAGGTCACCCAGCAGGCTTCATATAGAGGGGCAGGAAATAAACCCCCAATTCTCCAGATTAGAGTCTGAAGCTCTTAACCACTACAGCACACTGGCTAGTAGCCACTGATGAACCTCTTCTCCATAAATCTATCTAAACCCTTTTAAAGCTACCTATGCTTGTGGCCATTTCTACCTCCACTGGCAGCCAATTCCACAATTCAATTATTAGTTGAGTAAAGAAGAATTTCCTTTGGTCTCGAGAGCAAGTTTGGTGTAGTGGTTAAGTGAGCACACTCTTATCTGGGAGCACCGGGTTTGATTCCCCACTCCTCCACATGCGTCTGCTGGAATGGCCTTGGGTCAGTCATAGCTCTGGCAGAGGTTGTCCTTGAAAGGGCAGCTGCTGTGAGAGCCCTCTCAGTCCCACCCACCTCACAGGGTGTCTGTTGTGGGGGAGGAAGATAAAGGAGATTGTGAGCCGCTCTGGGACTCTGAGATTAGGAATGGAGGGCGGGATATAAATCCAATATCATCATCTTCTTCTTCTACAGAGCTTTTCAGATATCTCACCTATAGATTACATTGATTTATACAGTGTAATCTGCCTTGCCTCAGAGTCAGAAAGGCAGACTACAAGTGCAGTAAAAAACTTAAGTTGTACGTCACCACTAATACAAAGGGACAAGATGTTCCCATATACTGATTCTCATACACATTATTCCAAGTCACAGCTCACAGGATCAAGCCAAAGAGTGCAAATACTCCTGAAGCGTACAGGATGTGTTACAGAATTTGGTCAAAAAATGAAGAATTAGTGGCCCATAATTTACACTCCAGGAGCCCCATGGCGCAGAGTGGTAAAGCACAGTACTGTAGTCCAAGCTCTCTGTTCACGACCTGAGTTCGATCCCGGCGGAAGCTGGGTTCAGGTAGCCAGCTCAAGGTTGACTCAGCCTTCCATCCTTCCAAGATCAATAAAATGAGTGCCCAGCTTGCTGGGGGCAAAGTGTAGATGACTGGGGAAGGCAATGGCAAACCATACCATAAAAAAGTCTGCTGTGATGCGATGTCACCCCAGAGTCGGAAACAACTGGTGCTTGCACAGGGGACTACCTTTACCTTTAATTCACACTCCAACAACTTCACCAAAAGGCATGACCTATTCCCTTGCTCCCCACACACCAATGGTGCCCACTTCATAGTAGCTATTCCCTTAAAAGCCAGTGAAATATCAATTGCCACATTACATGTACATGGTCTATCACTACCTATTTTGTCTTGACTTCAGAAATAAGAGTATATGTGGTCTTTGACAACCTTTTTAATTACTTGCTTCATTTATTCCCTGGCTTTCTCGCAAAGTAGATCATGCTGTTCTGCTCTGTTCTTTTTCATCACAACAACCTTTGAGGCAGGTTAGGCCAAGCGGATATGACTGGGCATAACTCCCAATTTTCACCTAGATATAGTGTGTGACCAAAGGTATTTTATATCAATAATTCTTTAACTCCCTTCAAAGACTGTTTCATATACCAAAGCCTGGCTTCCTTAAGATTTGGAGTGTCCAAAAGTGGCAAGCAGAATCCATCAGCATTGAATCAGGTTGTTTCAGAACAATATACATGCAGTAAGAGAGATATCAAGACAAACTATGGTTTTATCAGCTCTGGGTTGGGAAACATCTAGACATTTTGGGGGTGGAGCCTGGGGAGGGGAAGAAGATCAGCAGGATATAATGCCATAGAACAGGGGTGGCCAAACTGCGGCTCATGTGGCTCTTTCACACATATTGTGTGGCTCTCGAAGCCCCCACCACCCCGTCAGCTGGCTTGGAGAAGGCATGTGTCTCTAAATCACTTCTTCAAGCCAAGCCAAATCAGCTGGTGGCTTGGAGAATGCACTTAAAGTTGCTTTCTTTCCATCTCTTCCACCCCATCTATTTCCCTCCTTCCCTCAAATGTCTGATGTTCATGTATTGTGGCTCTCAAACATATGACATTTATTGTATGTGGCTCTTACATCAAGCAAGTTTGGCCATCCCTGCCATAGAGTCTACCTGCCAAAAAGACGTTTTCTCCAGGGGAACTGATCTTGGTCATCTAGAGATCAACTGTAATAGCAGGAGATCTCCAGGTGCCACCTTGAGGTTGGCAACTCTAAGACAAACAAAGTTACACAGAGGAATGCCGCTGACTCAAACTTTCTGAACACAGGAAACTTCTTAGACACAATCACAGTGCAGAGACTGAAGAAGTAACTTAGTTGCAGGAGGCCTCCAGTTTAACAGTGACTCAGCATGGCAAAAATTTCTTACCATTTATTCTTGAGTCATTCTGCATAAAATCCACACTGCTTAGTGCTCTCCTTACTTTTCACAAGCCACACAATTACACATCCACTTTTTTTCTTAAACAAACTACTTCCAGCTGGAGAACAGACGTCAAAAGTTTCATCTAGTGTCAACCATCACAAGTATACATTTGGGTTAATGGCTTACAAAAAAAGTGGCTGGATGGGCCCTTACCAGATAAATTGAGTCCAACTCTTGCATTAACAACTGCCACCCATAAAACACTGCTCCCTGCAATTTACCTCTATTTGAAAGGAGTCAACATGTTTCCCTAATCATATTAGTAATGGTGCTAGAAATTTTCAAAAATGCAATTAGAATGGTCCCATATAACACTAATCAAGTGGTGGCGGAAAACTATCATCAAGCCACTGTTGATGTGTAGAGACCTCAAAGGGTTTTCAAGGCAAGAGATTAACATATGTGGTTTATCACTGCCTGACTCTGCGTAACAACCATGGAATTGCTTGGCTGTCCCCCATCCACATACTAACCAGGGCCAACCTTGCTTCGCTTCCGAGATCTAATGAGATTGAGCTAGACTAAGGCCATGCAGGCCAGGGCATACAACTCAAGCCTTATGTCTTAAATTACCTACCAGCAGAAGAACCAACATGGCTTCAAGCATCCAGAGGAACCAGCAGTAAATGGACAGTTACGATACAGTGATGAACTCCTCTTACGGTGCATTCACACAACACTAAATAACGCATTTTACATCCGGGTTTTTACTGTGTAAGAATAGCAAAAATCTGGATGTGAAACACATTATTTAGTGTAGCGTGAATGCTCTCTTACAGTGCAAACCAATGCAGAGTTAATCCAGACAAACTCATTTATTTCACTGGTTAATTCTGCATACGATTGTGGTGCTATTTCCCCAGCAATAAACATTCAAAATATTTCAAGCAGGAGACTATCCATTCACACCCACAGGATTTGGGGGATAGTTCATCATTCTCATGAGAACAGGGGAGCAGCAGTTTAACTCCAAGTGAAGAGTCAGCATGAGAAAGTCTGAAAGTGAGCCTAGTTAATTTGAATGGAGACAGTGCTGTTGGAGAAGAAGAAGAAGAAGAAGATATTGGATTTATATCCCGCCCTCCACTCCGGAGAGTCTCAGAGCGGCTCACAATCTCCTTTACCTTCCTCCCCCACAACAGACACCCTGTGAGGTGGGTGGGGCTGGAGAGGGCTCTCACAGCAGCTGCCCTTTCAAGGACAACCTCTGCCAGAGCTATGGCTGACCCAAGGCCATTCCAGCAGGTGCAAGTGGAGGAGTGGGGAATCAAACCCGGTTCTCCCAGATAAGAGTCCGCACACTTAACCACTACACCAAACTGGCTCTCCTAAAGGGGGACCAGGGGACCAGAAGATTAAAGGGGGACCAGGGGGAGGCCATGTCTACCAGAAACCAAACAGTAACTAAGTTTATTGGCACTACGGCTGCCCAGAAAGTCTTAGCTTCTACTCCATATTACCAAAAATAACTCAGATTCCCCAGGAACAGTTGATCTTGCAGTTATAGGAAGGTTACCCAACATCTAACATAAGGCTATGTTTCCCAAATTTTTCCATTTAAAAAAACCCTGCATTTTATGCAGCAACGATCAACACTAGCGGAAATTCAGAGGCACCGTTACATCTAGCTTAAGATGATTATCAACTGCCTCTTTATTTTTAACGTGTTTTCTAAACATCTTATACAATTAAAAAAGACAAAAGTTTTCTTTTCAAGATTGGGTAATGATGAATTAATAGATTATTTCTGCCTAGTAGGTCTATCTCCTTGTACATGGCTAGAACTTAGAACAGGGGTGTTGAACTCATTTGTTATGAGGGCCGAATCTGGCATAAATGAGACTTTGAGGGGCCGGGCCACGTTAGGTCAGGCCATGTGTGTACCTATTTAAGATTAGTAGCAGAGATATAATTTTTATAAAGAACACAGACAAACACAAATATATGTTTTTAGAAACTTAAAACATGCTTAAAACGTTAGCATTAATTGGTCTTAAGGATGCTTTCTTTGTATTTCTCCCATGGGATTCATGGAACTGGGCAAAGGAAGCTCTGGTTCTTTCCTTCTTTCCCCAGGGGACTGGGGAGGGAGGAGCCTCAGCCAATGGAGAAAATAGAGGTTTTGCTCTGTAGCTCCTGAGCAACTGAGCAAGCCTTGCAAGGCAAGCTGTTATGCAGAAGGAAGCAAGATATAGGGAGAAGGAAGCAGATGACAGCCAGTTGCTCGGGGGCCTGATAGGAGCCTCTGGGGGCCTGATTCGGCTCCCAAACTGCATGTTTGACACCCCGGACTTAGAAAGTCTTATTGGCAAGATGCTTGATTGTTGTTGTTTTTGGACCAAGTGGAATCTTGTATCTACAAAGCGTTCAGCTGGAGAGCCAGTTTGGTGTAGTGGTTAAGTACGCTGATTCTTATCTGGGAGAACCAGGTTTGATTCCCCACTCCTCCACTTACATCTTCTGGAATGGCCTTGGGTCAGCTATAGCTATCGCAGAGGTTGTCCTTGAAAGGGCAGCTGCTGTGAGAGCCCTCTCAGCCCCACCCACCTCACAGGGTGTCTGTTGTGGGGGGAGAAGATATAGGAGATTGTAAGCCACTCTGAGTCTCTGATTCAGAGAGAAGGACGTCTTCTGCAGTCTTCTTCATCATCATCATCCCTGGTCTAGCTAATTTTTTTTTTTGGGGGGGGACCTATAAAGCACAGCACTCTTTCAACATCTGGACTCTACATTATCAAGTTGATTATTCTGTTGATTTGAGCGGATCAACTGAATTGCTCTCAAGTATCATGGTCCCACAAAGATTCTCAAATCGCGTACCTTTTTTATTTTTAATATTTTTATTTAAGTTTTCTTATGTTTTTGCTGCAAATATAAACATACAAAGATGCTTTCACATATACAATAGTTATTTACAAACAAAATTTCATTTCAGTGCAAAGTCTAAGTATTTCTTTGGTACTGAACATACAATAGAGGACTTTCCATTTGTGTATTCAAGGAAAACATACCACTTTCCAACAAATGCCCTAGTTAACAATAGGTTTTCTGCCTGGACAATCTGCCGCAATTTTGTCTTGAACCATGATGTCCCAGTTCTTTTCAAACCACTGACTTAATGTTTTAAGAACAGCTCGGTTCAAATCCAGCCTCAACCACAATTTGTTCAGACTCAATCGTCAATTATAAAAATGAGAATATAATCATTAATAGTTATCATCGTAACAAAGATAACCATCATCATCACAATCGTGGGAATATAATCTACCTCTCAAACGATGACATACATCTAACCTCAGAAATTGCTCTACAAATAAAGGAAGCCTAAGTACAGAACACAGAAACTGTTTTATTAAAGTCGATCTAACCTGTGCTTTGAGGGTCAGGAGCAACAATTAAGAAAAGTCCACACTACTGCCTTGTTCCCCCACGCCCTCCCCAAAACCCACATCCACAGCTGCAGTCTAGGCACAAAAAGATGGAAGAATGACTAAGCTTCAAATCAAGATTATAAGTAAGGAAATAATATGGCTTGCTAGTTCTTTGTAGCACTTTCTCTTATCAAAGCAGCATCAGCTCAGACTACAATTAAATCCTTCAGCCATCTATTCTTCAGTCCAGTTTGTTTTCCCTACATACTGAGAACTTGGGCAAAGCCATTTCCGATTATACTGCATGTGTTACAAAACTACACATTAAGCCTGGCAAGGTACAAAAGAAGAGAAAACAAAGAAATATATTTTGAAACAGGAGGAGCAAACACAGATAATGTGGGACAGGGCAGTGATAACTGAGAGGAAAACTTCTTTTAAAACAGGCTGTAGAATTCAGGTAAGTCTAGAAAACTGCAATGGTTTTGTATGCCATATCTCACAATAAATCAGATTCCCAAAAATGCCCGTATTCATTGATAAACCCTGATTAAGAGTTGGTACAGTATGAAATCTAAATTTCAGAACAGCAAAGGGATGCCACCGGTGACAACACTTCTCTCAGTCAGCACAAAAGAAATTCAGAGAGCAATACTCAAATCCTAGCCACAAAAAAAGCTGAATTGTATAAATCCTCCCTCGGACCAAGGCTTCAACTATAATCCAATGGACAAGTGTAGTTTACAAAGTTCTCAACTGCATGACAGAATCTCAATATTGAGATGTCAATCACAACACCTCCTCTAAAAGCAAGAGCTAGAGCTAGCTGCTGCATGAAAACTACCTGAGGCAACAAGTGCAGAGCAAAAGCCTAAATTGAACCTTCTGTTTATGGGTCTTCACTGACTTCAAGTCCTCTAATTCAGAGCAGACTTCTGGCAAAAGACACCAAAGACCCTAAAAACGTAAGTTGAACATTAGTCACCCAAAGAGTCAAGAATCGCAGTGTCTTGGGGCTCATGCGTGCAAGAAATGCACATTCCACTGCAAACGCTTCACACAACCATTAAACGCACTGCTACGTCGCCTCAAGTTACACGCTCACATGCCCCTTTATTCCCAACACTGTGCTAGCAAATGCCAGATTTCTGGTTCAGTGCTTGGGAAGGATGGAGTTGGGGAAGCATGTGATGTCACTTCCAGATGACGCATGTGATGTCATTTCCAGATGATGCTCTAGGTTGCCTCGCAGAGAGAAATCCTTAGAGTCACTATGTAGAGGCCCTTTTTCTCTAGTTCCTGAATCCCTCAGAGGTGAGAAACTGGGCTGGTAATTCCCCATCCCAGACAGGTAAATGGAAAGTCAACTTCAGCTTCACTCTGGCTCAGCACTAAATCATCAGGCTAGATGCAAGCCTCCCGCATCCCATATTTGCATTCCATCGCTTACCTAGCTAAGACCCCCAAGGCATTTCCCCTTCCTGCTTGACCTCTCCTCCTGCTTTACCTAAATACTCACATCTCCAGGGCTTTTTTTGAGCAGGAACACAGTTCCGGCTGGCTTAGTATCAGGGGGTGTGGCTTAATATGCAAATGAATTCATGCTGGCCTTTTTCTACCAAAAAAGCCCTGTGTGAAACAATGGTGATGTCAGGGAGTGTGGCCTGATATGCAAATGAGTTCCTGCTGGGCTTTTTTCTTAAAAAAAGCCCGGCACCTCTCTAACATGGCCTGCCGTAACTGTCGTCTTGCCATAATTGTCCTCTTATTTATTTATTTATTTATTATTTATTTATATTGGGATTTATACCCCGCCCTTCGCACCGAAGTGTCTCAGGGCGGCTTACAACATGATAATACAAATACTACAATTTAAAACACTTACAAGTAAAATTAAAACCATAAATTAATAAAAGCAAGATAGATAAAAACCGGCGGTCTACAGATGCATTTTGTTCCATCCAAAAGATTTCCTTGTCAGTCAGTATTATAGGCCTGCCGGAAGAGGGCTGTCTTACAGGCCCTGCGGAACTGCCCTAGGTCCCGCAGGGCCCGCACCTCCTCCGGCAGCTGGTTCCACCAATAAGGTGCCGTTACTGAGAAGGCCCGATCCCTGGTGGATTTTAGACGGGCCTCCTTTGGCCCGGGGACTATCAACAGGTTTTGTGAACCCGAGCGTAGTACTCTCTGGGGAACGTGTGGGGAAAGACGGTCCCTAAGGTAGACAGGTCCTAGGCCATATAGGGCTTTAAAGGTAATAACCAACACCTTGTACCGGACTCGGAATATTACTGGCAGCCAGTGCAGATCCCGGAGCCCCGGCCGAATGTGCTCCCGTCTTGGGAGCCCTAATAACAGCCGGGCAGCAGCGTTCTGCACCAACTGCAGTTTCCGGGTCCGGCACAAGGGTAGCCCCATGTAGAGGGCATTACAGTAGTCTAACCTCGAGGTGACCGTAGCATGAATCACTGTTGCCAGGTCGTCACGTTCCAGGAAGGGGGCCAACTGCTTCGCCCGCCGAAGGTGAAAAAACGCGGACTTGGCAGTGGCTGCTATCTGGGCCTCCATTGTCAGTGAAGGCTCCAACAGCACCCCCAGGCTCTTAACCCTGCCCGACGCTGTTAGTGGCGCGCCGTCAAAAACTGGCAGGGGGATTTCCCTTCCCGGGCCGCAGCGACCAAGGCACAGGACCTCTGTCTTCGCCGGATTCAGCTTCAGCCCGCTCAGCCTAAACCACCTAGCCACTGCCTGTAACGCTCGGTCCAAATTTTCTGGGGCGCAGGCGGGCCGGCCATCCATAAGCAGATAGAGCTGGGTGTCATCAGCATATTGGTGACACCCAAGCCCGTACCTTCGGGCAATCTGGGCAAGGGGGCGCATGTAGATGTTAAATAACATCGGGGAGAGCACCGCCCCTTGAGGCACCCCGCAATCAAGCGTGTGTCTCCGGGACAGTTCCTCCCCAATCGCCACCCTTTGTCCCCGACCATCAAGGAAAGAGGAAAACCATTGCAAGGCCAACCCCTGAATCCCTGCGTCGGCAAGGCGGCGCGCCAGAAGCCGATGGTCGACCATATCGAACGCTGCCGATAGGTCCAACAACATCAGCACTGCCGAGCCGCCTTGATCCAGATGCCGCTGAAGGTCATCCACCAGGGCGACCAGCACCGTCTCCGTCCCGTGGCCCGGGCGAAAACCAGACTGGAAGGGGTCAAGGATAGAAGCGTCCTCCAGGAAGCTCTGTAGCTGCAACGCCACTGCCCTCTCGATAAGTTTGCCCAAAAAGGGCAAATTCGATACCGGCCGATAGTGTGCCAATTCGGTCGGATCTAACGATGTTTTCTTCAAGAGGGGACGGACCACCGCCTCTCTGAGCGCTGATGGAAAATGCCCCTCCAGTAGGGATCTATTTATGATATCCCGTATAGGATATCTTAGCTCCCTCCGGCAGGTCTTAATAAGCCAGGAGGGGCATGGGTCCAATTTACAAGTTGTTGGGCGTGCAGATAGGAGGATCCTGTCCACTTCTTCCAGGCTGAGCGCGCCGAAGCCGTCCAGGACGCGATCCGAAGACAGGCACGGAGCCTCAGGTTCGCTAACTGTATCTAATATGGCAGGAAAGTCGGAACGGAGCGATGCGATTTTATCCGCAAAAAAATCCGCAAAAGCCTCACAGCCAATTTCCAATTCATTAAAATTTGGTCTGCCCTGTGGCAGCGTTGTAAGGGTCCGGATTGTATTGAACAGTTGTGCCGGGCGCGAAATTGCGGACGCAATCTCCGCCGCAAAGTAAGTTTTCTTTGCGGCCTTGACTGCCATCTCATAGGACTTCATAACCTCTCTATAAGATGTTCGAGTCGCTTCGTCTCGAGTACGCCGCCATTGCCTCTCTAGTCGTCTGAGTCCCCGTTTCAGCCGACGCAGCCCCTGGTTATACCAGGGTGTCGGCCTTGCGCGAGGGCGCAGAGGACGCCTAGGCGCGATCTCGTCGATGGCTCCGGTGAGCCTATTATTCCAGGACTCCACCAGGTCATCGAGGGAATCGCCAGGGGGGCAGGGATCCCGCAGAGCCGTCAGGAACCGTTCCGGGTCCATCAGGCTCCGCGGGCGAGCTAAAATAAGCTCGCCGCCCAAACGGGGTTGGGGTGGGACGTCCACACGAGCCTTGAGGGCATAGTGATCCGACCATGGCACCGCTATAGAAGCAAGATCGTCCACTAAAACTCCCGACGCGAAGATCAAGTCTAACATGTGACCGGCCTGGTGAGTGGGTGTTGTAACTACTTGGGAGAGTCCTAGTGTCGCCATGGAAGACACTAGGTCCATCGCCTGATTGGAGGTCACGTCATCGGCATGGACATTGAAGTCACCCAGAATCAAAAGTCTCGGGTGCCTCAATGCCCACCCTGTTGCAGCCTCCATCAGTGATAGTAAGGCGCTGGCCGGTGCGTTAGGCGGTCGGTACACCAGCCAGATCGCCAACCCCTCCCCAACATCCCACGCCAGGCCGGCACATTCAATGCCCTTGATCTCCGGAGCCGGGAGGGCCCGGAAGGAGTAAACCTCTCGAATGAACAGGGCCACCCCTCCCCCCCGCCCGCTAGTCCGCGACTGGTGAAAGACCGAGTATCCCGGGGGCGCGATCTGGGAGAGAGCTACGGTCTCCCCATCGCGGACCCAGGTCTCGGTCACGCATGCCAGGTCCGTGTCCTGTTCGAGCAGGAATTCCCGAAGGATAGAGGTCTTATTATTAATGGACCTGGCATTACATAACACCAGTGACGGAGGCGAGTAATCTCGCCTTGCCCCCCTACCTGTCACCATCGGGATGGGACGCAGGCTGGAAGGTGGTCGAGCGCTATCTCGTCTCGATCTCCTTCCCTTCCATTTCTGCCTGTTCCCACCGTCATACCTTCCCCTCCCCAGGAATACCGGAATCCCCAGACCAATCATCTCTCACTGGTGCCACCAGCTCCTCCACTGACTGTATCTCCTCTCAACCCTCCCACCTCCAATTGGCCTATCAATAAATAAATTACCCACTAATATTCTAATAGTTACTTAATCTGATAGTTGCTTAATCTAATAATTACTTAATCTAATAGTTATTTAATTTACCCCCCACGTAACCCATCCAATCCACTAGCTAACAATAATAAATTATATTTCCAATTGGCTTCTTAATTAAAACTCTTCAATCATTATTATCCCCTATCCAATTAATTTGCCATAAATAGTTCCATTAAATTAGCTAGTCAATAAAACAATTTAAATAACCAATAATTAATCCAGTCTTAACAGTTTAAATAACCAATAAATTACACCAATCTTAATAATTTGGGAGATAGGATCCAATGGGTAGGAGGGAACAGTTTGTACCAAATAAAGTGCTGGGGACAATAAAGTGCAAATGGTCTTAAAGGTCCTTATTTGGCTAAAGTGCTGCTGGTTTTAAGTCCAGGTGTTTTAAAGTGCTGGTGACAATGGAGTGCAAATGATCTTAATTTAAAGTGCAATAATGTCTGTAAGGTGCGGGTATCTTGGTCTGAGTCTTAGGCGTTGATCTCACATGAAGGTGGCGCACAACACGCCATCCAGAAGGCCCGGAGACCTTCAGTTCTGACAATGGAAGGAGGGGGGGAAGGAAGAGAGGGGAAGAAGCCAGGGCCGTCGTCCCACCGGCAGACCCGCTGCCTTGGTACCTCGCCCTGTCCCACAGTTCTCTCACGCCGTCGCCACTACCTCTAGCCTCTCGTCGGCGTCCACTCATTCCACTCCCCACCACTCCAGTCCACAGGCCTCCGGTCTTCGTAGTGGGAGAAAGGGGGGGGGAAGGGCCGTCGTCCTGCCGGCACCTCGCCCCGTCTTGAACTCCCGGACGCCGCTGCCGCCGCTGCACAAATGCCGCAGCCTCCAACCTCTCTCCGGCGTCCTCCAGCTCCCCAGCTCCCCGGTCGGCACTTCTCTCTTCCGGTGGCACGCTCCGCCGACTGCTCTCAGACCTCGGCGCCGCCCGCTCACCGACCTCAGCGCTCCACACTCCAACTCCACTCCGCTGCACCCAGCACTTTCCCGCCGCGGCCCTCCGCGGCCCTCCGCCCGCGCCCGGCGTTTCCCGGCCGCGGCCCTCGCCGTCCTCGGTATCGTCCTGGCTGGTGAGTACTTTCGCTGTTTTCACTTTGTTTTCAAGGGAGGCAGTTCTGATTTCGCCTTTGCCTCCCCCAGCAACTATATAATTGGTACAATGTCCTTGATGGAATCTGAGGAGGTTGTTTGGATGGAATCGGCATCTAAATGCTGTTATGCAGGGAGCTTCAGCGTCCCGCTCCTCCTTGCCCTTGATGCCAAGCACTTCCAATTCCTTTCTTTTCCAACCAGATGGCTTTAAAAACAGAATTTTCTCCAAAGAAACAATGCAAAAGGCTTATCTAATGGGAGACTTTTTGCTAAGAAATGGGAGAATCAGCCTCTGTTGAAAACCCCAACTAATTGTGATAAGGTTTGGGAAATATGTTTTAATTCTGAAATAACTGCAGCAACCACCATTTAATAGTGGAACTTAAGGAAAGCAATGAAGTGCCTAGGAAGACAGAAAATGTGCAACAATAACATGTTTTAATATTTAATATCCAGTTAATATAAATTGATTCTTACATTGGTGACTGCCCTCCCTTATACTACTGATGACACAAACAGCTATTAATGGACCAATTATTAAACCCTTGGTAGCTTGTTGTTCATCCCAATAACCCTATTACCCTAGTAAACAAAGGAGTGGAGCTGGTGTCCATATTAGTAATGTTGTTTTGATCCTTTCTCTGCCTCCAGTCACCTCATGGAATCAGTCGATGCTGTAATCTACGACCACAACAAACAGTCTGGATATGCAGTGGTGCTCTTCTCTCTGTTACAACTGTGTCTACTTAATTGGAATTCTTGTTGGAAAATTTCCCCCCCTTGATACACACATCTATTCAACTTGTTTTGCAGTTGAACAAGAGTAACAACTGTTGAAAGAAGGTAATTCCACAGTGGGGATGTTGGCCAACTGTGATTCCTACAGAGCTTTAGACGTCCATGGATGGGCACCTAAGGGTTTGCCACGTGTAGCAGCTTTCAGAAACTGGCACCGAGTGCATGTCTATGACGAGCACACAGTTTGACATAAAATCCAGAAGGTTTCTTTAAACAAAAATGAGTTTAAAGAATAAGGGAACTGCATTTTCGCAGTACAGCCAATTATTCCTTTAGGTTTGCTTAAAATTCTAACCGCAGCACTTCCAAGCAACAACAACAGAAAAGCTACAGTCTATCTGAAGTTATTTCCAGTGCCTTGGAGTTAAGGTCTAGCCCTGCGGAGAATGCTTTTTTCTTCCCCAGCATCCTGGCTTCTGAAGCTCCTTTCATATTTTGAGGTAAGTAAAATATATGACAAACAGTTTCCTAAGTATTCTTTTCCACCCAATGATAACCTGACGCAAGAAAAATAAGTTTTTAATAATTTATTGTTCGAGAAAATCTACAAGCCATCATTGTAGCCCAAAATACCCTTGGCACGCCAATTCTCCATTTTACTTGGGGGCATCCCAATTCCAACAGGACTCCTTCCTGATAAATGTTGTTTCAGATGGCATTCAACATGGCAACTCTACCAAAGTCAACTGTGCTACTGCTCCTCACATAAACAAGTGTGGTGCAGCAGGAGCTCTGCCATCCAACCGCCTACTTAGGCAGAGTGACCTAATTGCTGCCTGATTTGACGATTCTAGCACCTTTTCCACTTCACAAATCTGACAAACATAGGATAAGACAGACTGCAGGTGATCAGGCCAAAAGAAACCACTCAGCTTGGTTCAACTGAATTCAATGGGGCATGCTTCCAACGCAAAGAATGTCATGCCCACCCAGGCCGTAACCCAGCAGTGTCAAATATACAGCCCATGGGCTGGATCGGGCCCTCACAGGGCTCCTACCGGGCCTGTAAGCAACTCAATGTGATCTGCTTCCTTCTTTCTCTCTTGCTTCCTTCTTGCTTTGTCAGGCTTGCGCAAACAAACAGGAGCTACAGAGCAAAGCCTCTATTTTCTCCATTGACTGACCAGCACATGAAGGAATTTATGTACAAAATCTCAGAATGCTCAGCCATTTCATGTTTTCCGCTGGGTCTTAGGCTCAAAGCATTGACCATGAGATTTCTTCCATCTCCAGATATACACCTGAACATACCCTGAACAGCATAATCAAGACTGCTACAGCACAGACATTGCCTCCAGATTTAGATGCAATAATTCAGAGCAAGAGGTGTCAGTTTCATCCCCAAATCACAAATAGTTCCTTTAAAACTTCTGATGTCATGAGTTATCTCCACCCAGCTACCAATTTACCCATGTCAATAACACAATCATTATCCACTTTCAGGAGACCCAGCTTGGTGTAGTTTTTAAGAGCGGCAGACTCTTTTCTGGAGAACTGGGTTTGATTCCCCACTCCTCTTCCCCATGAAGCCAGCTGGGTGACCACAC
Source organism: Heteronotia binoei (assembly GCF_032191835.1). Taxonomy (NCBI): domain Eukaryota; kingdom Metazoa; phylum Chordata; class Lepidosauria; order Squamata; family Gekkonidae; genus Heteronotia; species Heteronotia binoei. The sequence goes on from NC_083230.1 coordinate 107,624,335, forward strand.
TTCTCTCAGAACTATGAACATATGAAACTGCCTTATACTGAATCAGACCTTTGGTCCATCCAAGTCAGTATTGCCTTCTCAGACTGGCAGCGGCTCTCCAGGGTCTCAAGCTGAGGTTTTTCACACCTGTTTGCCTGGACCCTTTTTTGGAGATGCCGGGGATTGAACCTGGGACCTTCTGCTTCCCAAGCAGATTCTCTACCATTGAGCCACCGTCCCTCCCCAAACTCTCTCAGCCCAACCTATCTCACAGGGTTTCTGTTGTGGGGAGAGGAAGGGAAGGCGATTGTAAGCTGCTCTGAGACACCTTCCAGTAGTGAAGAGCTGGGTATAAAATCAACTCTTCTTCTTCCCCTAACAGTGTGTGTGTGTGGGAGGGGGGGGGGTTAAAATGTAAAACTCTGCTACTAAAGCTTGTTAGATGACTTTGAGCCAGTCACACTCATGCAGCCTAACTTGCTTCACAGGGTGGTTATGAGCAGGGGGTCATTTGTAGAAAAAAAGGTACCAGAGCTCATTAGCACATTTGCATATGCCACACACCCCTGACATCACCGGAAGAGGTACTAAATTATATTACCTCTGCATCTACCTTAAAATGCTTCTAGAATTATAATTGTCATAACAAAACCTTACTCCCATCCAGTGTCCCTCTAAGCTGCAGAGTCTTGTGAGCAAAAATTCTATTTTGTGAGCTACTGACATTAAAGTTGTGAGCTGCTGCAAAAATTAGCGTGCTCTGGGGTCATCCTCCCTGAGCTAAGACAAAAATGTGTGAGCTGGAGGCTAAAAATCTATGAGCTAGTTCACACTAACAACTAGAGGGAAGGAACACTGCTGCTATCATACTTTTCAAATTACTTTTTCCTAGGTGGCCACAGTGGAATGATGAAGATTTCCATCTGTCTGCTTATATGTTTTGGTTATTTTCCCAATTTTTTTTTGGGGGGGGGAGAGTTTATCAAATCTTAAGAGTTCATCAAAATTCTCACGGGGGGTTAAACAATGGAGCCCAGAAGCAAGTATTTGGGGAGGATGCGGTAAAAAAGAAAGAGCACAATAAAATTTAGAGGTTCTGTAGCTCCGCTCCTGTGAGCTCCTGCCCAAAATGAGGCCTGGTTGTGAGGATAAAAGGGAGGAGAAGAAATAAGTTGCTTCGGGTCCCCACTGGGGGTAAAGACAGGGTAGAAATGAAGTTTAAAAAATAAACAAATCTAGCTTCTGAAGGCAGGTGAAAAATGCCAAAATGGTTCCAGCAGGTAGGAGAACAGCATTAGTATCTGAAAAGGAATAGCTGACCAATCAGCAGTTAGACACCCACACAATGAGATTGCCAATGTTATGCCAATCACCTCCATGATTGAGGAACCTCAATAAGAAGACATCCACATGGTACTCCAAGTCGGTTGGACGTGCAGGAAGCGAACCATGATCGGGCAGAAAGGCGGCATACTTTTTTCAGTGCATACACAACGAAATACAATAAGTGACAAGTGACACTATGCTGATGTACAGATCCAGAGCTTATCACAGAATCACAGAGTTGGAAGGGACCTCCCGGGTCATTTAGTCCAACCCCCTGCACAATGCAGCTTTATGGTCTTGGGTCACTGCTGGATCTCAGAGACAACAAAATATACCGTAGTATATAGAAAGTTTTTTTTACACTGTTTTCGAGATAGCAGTCCAGCATATTTGCGAACTTATGTAGGAGTCAATGCTCAGAATCTCTCACCCTCAGCTCTGAGAACTACCTGAGAGACCAGATGTGAGAACTGAATGAGAGACCAGTAAGAAAGCCGGGCTTTCTTTTCTCCCCATGTCTCAAAGAGACTCCAGACAGGCCATGGCTAAGGACACATAACTAGACACTGACAGCACTTGCCTTCAAGCTGTGCTGGAGCCAGGAGGAAACACCAAGTCATTCCCTTACTGCCAGGCAGTCCTGACAAACTAGGTCTAGGAGATGTGCTGGGACTGAAAGGGAAAAGAAAGAGCTAGAAGCCAGGGGAAGCAATAACAGCTGCTGAAGGGCACTGTACTCTCCCTCCTTCAGTCAAACGTTGGCAGACTTTTACAGACTTTACAATTTTAAACACACACGTAAGTACAGGTTTTGCATGTTAGTTTCTTCTCCACTAAAAATCACTCCAAGCCTTGCTTCAGATTCAACACAACGAAATCTGCACAATCTAACAAAACAAAGCCTGCATAATCCAAATGAACGTAACCCCCCACCACCACCACCATCTACCAGTTCTTATTTTTCAAAAGCTGGATCCTAAATGTGTCATCCCATTTCTATTCAACATTCGGCTCGCCTTACTAGCTCTCACTTAGGCTCGAGACATTCTGAAGCAAATTATAATAGCTTGTTTTGGTTTTCTTTTTTGAAGTCAGCTTCATCTCCAAAACTGCAATTCTGTCCAGTACTCTGGAGAATGCATTAGCGATTTTGTTCATGATAACAGTGCACCGACCAACAAACCAGTGCGGTTCTTCAGCCTCTCTGTAAATGGCTTGCTCGTTTCAATCTTCTCAAGGCCTGGGTTTCATAAGTTTTATGAGGGGGAACCAAACAAAAGCGATCATCTGTTCAAAATTAGAATGCCTCAAGGATTCCATGCAGTTGTGCGCTTGTGAAGAATCAGGGATGACAAACACCAGCCGGGCCAAACCCTTCTAGAATTATGGTTCAATAATACTAAATGATTTTTTTGAGGTCCTGGAAATATTAACAATAAGGCTGTAGATATGAGGGGGGGAAGCTGTATTTCAAAAAGCATTTTCTCCTGCTTCCATAGCAATGCCTATTCTATAGATGTTTGAACATAAGGCTCTCTGTTCCAATTAAACCTGTAAGGGAGTTAAGGTAGCTAGAAGGTAATTACCTGTAATGGGACTTTGGCAAGAATACAGGAATTAACTCAGCTAATCTTGCAGACTGCTCCATGGGATCTCCAATAACCACAAGTGTTCAAGATTTCCTCTTTTCATCTCAGCCACATATACTTTGATTAGCCATGCAATGCCAGTCCTTGAAGTTCCTACCTGTCAATTAAAAAGCTGAAAGGTGATTTGGAATGTGAAACGGTGTGCGCTGCTGGGCTTGTGGGCTCCCTCTAAGCCCCCCTTCCCCCAATCCTTATTCTAACTCATTGGACTTCTCGATTAGAAATGCAGGTCTGGTGCAGGTGAGAAGACTTGATAGCCAACTAGAGAAGTTGTGAAATTGACATTACAAGAACCTGAAAAGCGGGGCAATTGAGAGAAGAGCAAATTTTCAATCACAGGCTTAAGAATTTTTTTTCCTCCCGCGAACACCAGCACTTAAAAGAGCACTTGAAAAAGAAGGTATGTGTCTCAGAGTCGAGAGTGTAAGCTAGATCAGGGGTGGCCAACGATAGTTCTCCAGATGTTTTTTTGCCTACAACTCCCATCAGCCCCAGCCAGCATGGCCAATGGCTGGGGCTGATGGGAGTTGTAGGCAAAAACATCTGGAGAGCTACCGTTGGCCACCCCTGAGCTAGATGAATTTATTATCACTCTTATCTACCCAACAGTTTTCCCTGGTTGTTCCGATGGAATCCCAGAAACATGGGTTGGGGGGAGGAGGGGAAAATGTTACCATCTACAGGAGGAAAAATCTCATGTGACACGTATGGCCACTGCTTGAATACCTGACTTTGGCAGTATGTGCAAGTTACTCCAGGAAACTGTCAGGCAAAAGATTTCCATCAGCAAAGTATTTCACTGGTATTTTTAAAGCAACTTTTCGCCTAACCACACCGGGCTGTTATAGCTGCACTCACATCAACACATTTTGACTGATATGCAAATTTATGGACTCCTCTGGAAGCTTTTATTGCTAAGAACTGTCTCTTTCAAGACGTTCCTTCATTAATCATTTGTTGTCTCAATAATGTCTTTGATTTTTTTTTTTACAAAGTGCGTAAAGGATGTGCCTTTGAAACAAGAGGAGAAGCGGCGGCAGCTACTTAAACCCACTGAGTCTCATAAAATTCGACTGGGAAATCATTTTAAACGACTCTGCAGAGACAAATCGCTCCTGGAAGGGGGAGGGGGGAAGAGAGAGAGAGAATGTGTGTGCAAAGCTCCATCCCAGTTCTATTCAGAAAATAGTATCTATGTGCTGAACCATCTCCTGGGGTTCTACTGGAAGAGCTGGTGTGCCACACTGGAAGTGTTTCCTGCTGTCGTCTGTGGCAACGACTGCACAAAATACCACAGCCTTTCTGAACAGCTAGGAGCAGACATGAATAATTTCAACTAGCTCTCTTCAAAAGTAATTTTAAGGCCACACTTAAAGGCTTAATGAAAGGCTTGATCTTGTTTAAATTACTGCTAGCCCAGGAGGGGAATACCCAGTATGCAATGGGCATGAAGGAATGCCTTCTATCCTATGACACCAACCGAGCTGCAACCCACTGACCTCCCTATGGGATCCCATATCAGAGAAGGATGTGCTCCCCATGAAGGGAAGATAGGTCTTGCCTTGAACCAAGATGATAATGATACTGGATTTATATCCCGCCCTCTACTCCGTATCTCAGAGTGACTCACAGTCTCCTTAATTTCCTCTTCCACAACAGACACCCTGTGAGGTGGTTGGGGCTGAGAGGGGTCTCACAGCAGCTGCGCTTTCAAGGACAACCTCTGCCAGAGCTATGGCTGACCCAAGACCATTCCAGCAGCTGCAAGTAGAGAAGTGGGGAATCAAACCCGGTTCTCCCAGATAAGAGTCGGCGCACTTAACCACTACACCAAACTGGCTCCTTCCAGTACAGACATTTACTTTGCTCTTTAGAAGTAGCTGGTTACTCACCTAGAAGAAGGAAGCACCACTGGCTTGTTTGTTTGGAGTTTCTAGCAGGAGAGTGCAGCTATTGTATACCAGAGAATGGTACACTCCTACCTGCAATAGCTGCCCTCTTCCACCAACTGTGCAGCTTCAGGAGGGATGCACATGGGAGCGGTTGGGGAGGTAGGGGATACCTGCCTAGCCAGCCAGATCAGCCAAATCAATCCTGGCAATCAATCAGAGATAATGCAGTCAGATCGCCCTCACATTCAATCACCTTGTATGCTGTATTTAGTCCTTGCCTCTGGTGACCCTCCCCAGGGAAGGTCAACAAAGCCACTATTTGCACTCTGCATTCTCTTCTTTCGTCACAGCACAGTGTGATGGAAATCTGGAACCACCTTTTATAAGGCATCAATTCAAACTTCCAGTTGTATGAGAGCCAGTTTGGTGTAGTGGTTAAGTGCGCAGACTCTTATATGGGAGAACCGGGTTTGATTCCCCAGTTCTCCACCTGCAGCTGCTGGAATGGCCTTGGGTCAGCCATAGCTCTCACAGGAGCTGTCCTTGAAACGAAGCTCCTGTGAGAGCTCTCTCAGCCCCACCCACCTCACAGGGGGGTTGTTGTGGGGGGAGGAAGATAAAGGAGATTGTGAGCCACTATGAGATTGTGATTCAGGGTGGAGGGTAGAACATAAATCCAATGTCGTCTTCCTTCTTCTTCTTTCTTCCTCCTTCTTCCCAGCTGTAACTCCACTCCAGGAATCAACCCTCAGCTGACTTTAGAGATATTGTGGTGCAGTGGTTAAAGGGCTGGGGCTAGGATCTCAGAAACCCAGGACTGAATCCACACTGTGCCATGGAAGCTTGCTGGGTGACCTTGGGTCAGTCACACACTCTCAGCTTAACCTACTTAACCTACCGTGAAAATAAAATAAAGGCAAAAAGCTGCTTTGGGACTCCAATGGGAAGAAAGGTGGGGCATAATTTAAATAAATAATCTCCTCCCACTTTAGGGTGAGCACAGCATAGTGTAATTATAGCAGATACTATTTCCGCCATTAATCTTTTTTTACATTGAAATTACACCACGTGTCACACTTCAGGTATAGTACCTTCTCCAACAGAGATGATGTAAAAGTGAAGAATCTGAGAAACTGACACTATTTAAAACATTTCATCAATAACTCAAATAAATGTCCCCATTAAAACAGGAAAATAAAATCTTCATCTGTACTCTTCAAAATATTTAACCAATCTACTTTCACTGATCCTCACTGCGTCACAGATCAATGCCAATCTAACCCTTCCAAAGGGAAACTAATGATGTCATGGCATCTGCTTTCCTTCTACCAAAGGTCATGGTTCAGCAGGGACTTGAAGCCTGGTTTCTCCAGCATCCAAGTCACCATACCATACACCGAATCCTACAGGCTATCAGAAAAGTTATTTGCCATTGTAGGTCTCTAAATGCAAACAGTCAGCTAATGAAGATTAGTAGAATGTACACCTTGGCACAGTATGGTAATAAACTGACACAGCGTGTTTTATATACATTATATGCAGAGAGGCTGCCAAAGCAATTTAGTCAGCAAGCTATAGAAAGACGCTCGAGCTCCATGGGGAAGGGCTGTGTCTCAGTGGTAGACATCTGCTTGGCACACAGACGGTCCCAGGTTCCATTCCCAGCATCTGCAATTAAGGATCAAGTAATTGGTAAAGTGAAGGACTTGAGACCCTGGGCAGCCACTGCCAGCCTGATTAGACCAGGGGTGTCGAATTCATTTGTTATGAGGGCCAGATTCAATGTAACTGTGACCTTGTCAGGCCGGGCCATGAGTGTCATAAAATGTAATGCCAGGTAGCTGAGATATAAGCTTTATAAAGAACACAAACGCAATTAAAGATTTTAAAAAACTTAAAATAAAACATGCTTAAAACATTAGCGCTCATTGATCATAAAGATGCCTTCTTTCTACCTCTCCTGTGCCATCCAGGGAACTGGGTAAAGGAAGCTCTGGCTCTTTCCTTTCTTCCCCCATTGGACCAGGAGGGGGAGAAGCCTCAGCCAGTCAAAGGAAGAGAGGCCTAGCTCAGTAGCTCTGCTGTGCGATGGAGAGACCTGGCAAAGCAAGCTCTCTCTCCCCACTTCCTCCCCGAGGGAGGAGCCTCAGTCAATGGAGAAAATAAAGACTTTGCTCAGTAGGTCTTGTGCTATTGAGCAAGCCTGGCAAGGCACGCTGTGATGCAGAAGGAAGCAAGAGAGAAGGAGAAGGCAGATGACAGCCGGTTGCTTGGGGGCCTGATAGGAGCCCTCTGAGGGCATGATTCAACCCCTGGGCTGCATGTCTGAAACCCCTGGATTAGACAATACATATGTTGATCGACTAATAGTCCAATTCAGTACTAGGCAGCTTTGCATTTTTAAAAGTTTTTTCATGGACTTCAGTTTTTCTGCATCTTCAAAGGTAAAGCGGTCATTGAAACAAGTAAGTAGATTTTAAACTATGAAAACGGCTTTCCCCCCCATAAGAACATAAGAGAAGCCATGTTGGATCAGGCCAATGGCCCATCCAGTCCAACACTCTGTGTCACACAGTGGCCAAAAACCCAGGTGCCATCAGGTGGTCCATCAGTGGGGCCAGAACACTAGAAGCCCTCCCACTGTTGCCCTCCCAAGCACCAAGAATACAGAGCATCACTTGCCCCAGACATAAGAGAAGCCATGTTGGATCAGGCCAATGGTCCATCCAGTCCAACACTCTGTGTCACAAGTGGCCAAAAAAACCCAGATACCATCAGGAGGTCCACCAGTGGGGCCAGAACACTAGAAGCCCCAAGCACCAAGAATACAGAGCATCACTGCCCCAGACATAAGAGACCTTCTTTACAAACCTTCCTTGCAAACAAACCTACTGTGTTTTTACGCAGGTTGGCAAACTTAAAGTTGGCCAAAAGAAAAGTCCTTTCTCTTTCTAGACAAGCGTGTTTCCAAGAAAGTTCAGAGGGGCTCAAAGGCACAATTCAGCACACTGCACTTTTGCCACTGTTCCTGGCCGCAGCCCCCTGCAATTAGCATTATGTCAACAGCAGCTGAACCTGGCAAAGAATCCTTCCCCATCCTCAAGAGAAGAAAACGCAAGTCTAGATCATCTACTGGTTTTGACTCAATGATGTTCAAACTCCACAACAGAACTGCTGACATCAACAAATAATCACGTTCGCTAACAAGTGAGTAATTCAGATCCTCGGCGATGTATTTTGCATTTTAATGTGTGCTCCCTTCCTTATGATATGGCAGTCCTACACAGCTGCGTTTAAGATTTAATTTGAAGGGTGTTTTTTTTTTCTTACAGCTCTCCTTTTCATAACTACCACTTCATCTTCATGTACTTATCGACGCCATTTATCATCCACCTTTCTCATTTAGACTTGAGGCAAGTTACACAATTATAAAAGCAACGCAATAAAGGATAACACATACAATAAGCAACACAATAAAACTGGATTGCGCCACTAGAGGAGACAGGAAAGGCATATCAGAGCTGATAAAACAAGGCAAAGCCAGCTAAATATTCCTTCATGCGAATGGGACCTTCCTGCCTCCGCACCCGCTGCATAAGAACATAAGAGCATAAAAGAAGGCATGTTGGATCAGGCCAATGGTCCATCCAGTCCAACACTCTGCGTCACACAGTGGCAAAAAACCCCAGGCACCGTCAGGAGGCCCACCGGTGGGGCCAGGACATTAGAAGCCCTCCCAATGTGCCCCCCACACCCACTCATTTCCACAAAATACTGTGCCCCCCCCGAAGAATTCACATGAGAGGGCCTGCCGTAAGAAAGGGGGGGGGGGGTCAGTGGAATCCACTCACTTAGTCTGGATCCAACTTGGCAGAAGGGAGGAGGAAAAGAAAGAACTACACAAAATTTCTTCACGGGGGCGTAATGAAAACGGCCCTATGCCCAAGCCTTTGACTGTTAAATCTAGTACTTCTGCCAGGACAACATTGCTTTGGTCACCAGACCCAACCTGTATTCAAAGGGTATGAATTGTTATGGTGAAGATGACTTGCAGTACAATCATCATTAATATAGCATTTTTTGTTTTTGTAATGAATTGTAATCAATTTAATGTTTTAATTGCCTACTGGCTTGTTTGCCGCCCTGAGCCACTTCGAGGAAGAGGGCAGGATAGAAATGGAACCAAATAAATAAATAAAGTTATTATTTGTTACATCTGATGAATTGTCCTATCCCGGCTAGTGCCAGGCTCAGGGCAAAGCACAACATTGAAAAATACATATATATAAAATCAGTTTCATTAAAAATTACAAACCTTGATGGCATCTTTAAAGTGCTCTTATTCAGTCATTACATCACATCAGAGGTGGGGGGGGGGATCCCCCCAAGAGGAAAAGGTGCCAGCACACCAATCGTCACTGTACTTACACAAAGGCTTGGCAAACATCTCTGCCTTACAGGCCCTGCAAAACTGTAAAAGATCCCGCAGGGCCCTGATGTCTTCTGGCAGAGCATTCCACCAAGTCGGGGCCAGAACTGAAAAGGCCCTGGCCCTTGTTGAGGACAGCTGGACCTCTTTCAGGTCAGGGATCACCAGCAGATTTCGACCAATGGAGTACAACACCCTTCCAGGGGCATAGTAGAGGAGGCGGTCTGGTTGATACATCAGTCCCAGACCGCTCAAGGCCTTAAAGGTCATAACCAAAACCTTGAATCTAACCCAGTGCTCAACAGGCAACCAGTGCAGCTGGTGCAGCACAGGAAGAATATGCGCTGTCCATGGTGTTCTTGTCAGGACTCGCATTGCCACAAAAATAATCAAAAGGTGGGGTATAGTTATATATGTAGAGTGTTGAAGGGAACAACATAGATGCAAAGTATTTAACAGCATGCAAAGTTCTGCCTGCATCTTGCTGGACAGCTTAAATGGTTATCTAGCAGGTGTCTCATTCTAGGTTACCATCCTCCAGGTAGCACTTGGTGATCTTCTGCTATTACAACTGATCTCCTGACAACTAAGATCAATTCCCCTGGAGAAAATGGCTGCTCCAGAGGGCGGACTCTACGGCATTATGCCCTGCTCAGGTTCCTCCCCTCCGCAACCCCCCCCCAGGCTCCACCCTCAAAATCTCTATGTACTTCTCAATCCACAGGTGACAACCCTACTCATCCAGCAAGCCCTATATTTTACCTGCAAGGTTCACAAAGCAAAAGGTAATAAATGTATTATCTATTGTCTCAGCTTAGAACAGCTAGGTGAGCCTCCTATTCCTCTGGTGAAAGATTCCAGTCGTCTAACAAGTGCCTCCTGAGAGGTTGGCTTTGTATCTGCGCCATTAGTTTCAGAATGGATGCACATTCCCCTAACCTGAAGAAAAGCCCCTAAGCAAATGCAACAGTGTTCATGTACTGTATGATAATGCTGTTCAAATGAAGACAAAATTTAGATCCTATTCCCCGCCCCCCCCATCTGGCAGCAAGTGGTTGGGATATTTCATGCCTCCATAAAAGTCACTTATGAGAAAATAAATCCTTTATTGTACTTAGAATACCTTGAGCTATTCAAGATACGCTGCGTGCTAACTAGAGGATAAGCAATTGTATATGTATGAATCCCGTGGCATACTAGACAGGTTTTTTTGGACAAAGAAAGACAAATCTCTGCGAATAAAAAAAAAATCTGTTTTCAAATGAGAACAGCAAAACTGGAGTTAGCTGAATAAGTTTGTTTTTTTAAAGAAGGTACAGGTAGTGAAAACTCTCAAGACATCCTGATATTCTAAACAAAAATGCATGCTGTTCAAAAGTCACAAAAACAAGCAGAGATAAAAGTGCCTTGATTTGCCTGGTACTATTTGAAAGAGCCGAGTTTAAAACAAGAGATGATGGCAGAGAAACTGACTCTGAAATGGGAAAGAAATGCAGTTCAACTGAATTGGACATGAATTTTCCAAGTCTTAAAACTGTCAAAGTCTTATCAAACCCCAGGATTGTGTGATGGTGAGCTTATATTACATGCGATTCCATCAACTGCTACGTTCTTCAAAAAGTTCAACAAAAGTCCCCAAATAGTTCCTGAATTTAACACCCTGGCACATTTTAGCATAAAGTTTGTCACAAATCATTCTTTCACCTCTTGAAATTATTTACTTATATTATTAAAACTATTTATTTGCAGCCTTCTTATGGACCTCAAGGTGGCTTACAAACATAGATAAAACATTTACCTACGTTAAAAACATAAAGCCAAACTTTAAAATTTACTACTCAGGACTGCTATTAAACTTGACTAAATGCAGTCTGAAATAAAACCATCTCCAACAGCCTCCTAAAGGCAAAAAATGGGGGGGGGGGGAGCAGACCAGCCTCCCAAGGGAGGCAGTTCCATAATCATGGGGCTGCCACTGAAAAGGCCCTATCTCATGTACCCACCAAATGAGCTTCTTTGATGTCCCCCCCCCCCATAATCTTAATCCTGGGCAGGAGGTCCTTCAGATCACCTGGTCTCAAACCATGTAGAGTTTTAAAGGTCAAAACTGTGAAGGACAAAAAGTAAATTAAGACCTGAGAAGCACCTATCTGGAGATTGGCAATCCCCTCCTGTGAACTAGAACAAGTTAGTCTCGTAACAGAATGGCAAACAAAGAACAATAGACTTGTGTGTTCATCCAAGTTTCAGGGATTTGCTTCTCAGAAGATAAGCACTGAGAACAACTGAGGGCCACACAAGAATGTTAGAAAAAGACATAACGTGCTAACATTGAAAGAGGCGAAAGAAATTAACATGTCATTAGGCAGGTGCTTGCAACAACAAATAATAATTAATGGGGCAGGGTTATTAGATAGGGGGCAGAACCACTGAATATTCATTATGCATTTAAGTGCTTGCATTACTTTTCTCGGGGTCTTCGTTGCTTGATTGCTGGGGACCTTTACTATAGTAAAATGAATTTCTTTCCTAGCCACTTTGTCTGGATCTTTGTCATTGGTAGGGATCTGAACGAGGAGTTTCTAATGAGGCTCCCTCCACAAAACCAACACCTTGAAATGGGCTCGACAGTGTAATCACAGTAATATCAGGGTCACGTGCTCCCGGTAGCTGCCCCCAACCAGCAGTGCAGCCGCAGAGTTCTGCACTAGCTGCAGCCTCTGAACACATTTCAGACATACTAAAAGCAGTTGGCATTCAGCAACTGATGGTAGCCATGCCTCTTACTCCTTATTAGGATGCTGCTTCCCCATTTTGTTGTGGGCAGAGATATCCCAATAGTCCACCAAATGTAATTCCGAATCCCAAACTGTCCTTATGCCCAACTATTTCATAATTAATTCAGGGGGTGGGACGGAGGTGGAACCTACCTCCGGTTTGATGGACAAATGCTTGCACATTCTGCTTGGAGGGGGAAAAAAAACTAGGCGCGTGACTACATCTATGGAATCTTGTGCAAACCCAGAGATATATACAACAGCTGCAATTATCACTGATGAAAGTTCCTCCAGTATCATCTCTGCAGGAAATTAAGACTTAGTGTTCCTCGCTAGCGTGTGAAAGGGCTCCCTCAAAACTTTAAAAGCACAGTTGCACATGGAAGTAGTAAAGCAGGGTGGTCAAACTGTGGCTCAGGAGCCACATGTGGCTTTCACGCATATTGTGTGGCTCTCAAAGCCCCCACTGCCCCCGGGCTGGCTTGTAGAAGGCATTTCTCTCTTTCAATCACTTCTCCAAGCCAAACCAGCTGGCAGCTTGGGGAATGTGTTTAAAGTTAAAGTTGCTTTCTTTCTGCCTCTCCACCCCCCTTCCCCCATCTATCCTGTTTCCCTGAAAATAAGACCTACCCAAAAAATAAGCCCTAGCAGGATTTCTATGCATTTGTTAAATATAAGCCCTACCCTGATAATAAGACCTAGTGATGGCCATGGCTATGCAGCGTATCTGCATAGCCACGCCATGCATTTCGGCGCGGAGTGTTAAGGAAGACTGAAATACCTGGAGAGTTATGACAATGTTCCAGAAGATAACTTAACTGTATTTGAATAAATATAGATTGTTGTATCATACTTAATAAAAAATAACACATCCCCTGAAAATAAGCCCTAGTGTGTCTTCTTGAGAAAAAACAAATATAAGACAGTGTCTTCTTTTCGGGGAAACACGGTATTTGTCTGCCTGCCCTTCCAGCTCTCAAACATCTGATGTTCATGTCTTTCAGTTCTCAAACATCTGACATTTATTCTATGTGGCTCTTATGTTAAGCACATTTGGCCACCCCTGTAGTAGAACGACCAGCGTGCTTAGTCTGAAGAAGTCCTTTCGTTGTAGAGAAGAAACCTTGAAGAAGTCGCAAATTCCTGGCCATTTCTTCTGTGCCAAGGACTTCCTAAAAAGATGGGAGAGGTGGCTACCAGTGTCATGGCTGCTCTTCGCACAGCCCTTGCCTGTATGGCACTTTCATTCTGGCTCTCCTTCCCCCAAGGACCTCAAGGCAGAATCTGCTGTTCTCAACTCCCCCGTTTTATCTTTGCAACAGCTCAGGTTTAGAGAACAAAGGATCCAAAGTGAGCTTCCTGTGGGTTTCATGGCAATTAGATAATGCAAAAATAGTGCTGAACTTTCTGGGGGGGATGATGGCTAGCAGAAAGCGTTCTGTAAATAAGTTGGGAGGGGCAGTTCTTAGAGGAAGCCAGGCACACAGTCAAAGAAGTTGTTCAGAAAACCCTCAGGCGCCCAAGAGGTTTTCACAGATATCTAGTATTATAGAACGAAGCGGCAGAAAGTCCTGAAGAAATAAAAAAGGGATGAACTCCACACATTGCTAGTTATGGGGGGAAATGGTTCTTTATTAAGAAAACTGTGACTCGCCTCAAACCCACAAGGGAAGGTTCCCCTGCCCCCAAGTCTAGTAATTGAAAAGGAAAGCTGATGTACTTCCCCAGCGATTTCTTTCAAGCAAGTATCCCCAAACACCCACACATGTTGTGTGTCAGGCTGAAGTGCTCTCAAGAGAGCTATTTACAAGGGAACACACCGGCTTGAACTTATGTTCCTTGCCACATCTCTTAATTATTGATGAACCATTCCTTTCGCACATTTACCGTCAGTGTGGGAAGAACACCGCAGGGCCAAAGAAACAAACGGAAGGCAAGGAGAAATAAGGCAAAAATTGGGATGTGCGTAAAACCGCTTTCTATTGAATCAGATCACTGGTCTATCATGGCCAGTATTGCTTTATCAGACCGGCAGCGGCTCTCCTGGGACTCAGACAGAGGTCTGTCACATCATCCACCAGATAATCCTTTCAAGTGGAGATGAATATTTACGTTTCAAATAGGGGAGGGGGAGGTTGCCAGGCAAAAACAGTGATACAAAAAAGTTCTATTACAGTTCCTTAACTATTAAGACACGTTAATAGGAATGCTGCCTCTGCAACCGATACTGGAAAAATGAGAGCACTGCTGGTAAGTGGAAGGTGTGACCAGGACTTAGGCTGTCAGCTGTTCTGGATGGTGGCTGCGTTCCCCTTGAAGGAACAGGTCTGCGGTTTGGGGGGTGATTTTGGACCCAGGACTGCTGGATAAGCAGGAGGCAGCTGTGCCCAGGAGTGTCTTTTAACCAGCTTGGAAATTTCAACTGGTGCAGAATGCTGCAGTCAGTAAGTCCTCAGGATTATATCACTCCAGCCCAGGGTGGCCAAACTGTGGCTCGGGAGCCACGTGTGGCTCTTCCACACATATTGTGTGGCTCTTGAAGCCCCCACTGTGCTTTTGGTCAGCTTAGAGAAGGCATGTGCCTCTTTAAATAACTTCTCCAAGCCAAGCTAGCTGGCAGCTTGGAGAATGCATTTCAAGTTGCTTTCTTTCCAATCCTGCCTCCCTCCTATTTGCTTTCCTCCCTCCCTGTCTTGCAGCTCTCAGACATCTGACGTTCATTCTATGTGGCTCTTAAGTTAAGCAAGCTTGGCCACCCCTTCTCCAGACTTATTTCCCAGTCTGCTTGTGGGCACAATTCTCAGTGCTAGTGCTGACCTTTAAAACCCTATAAGGTTTAGGACCTGTGCACCTGAAGGAACACCTATTCCCTTACGAACCTAGCCAATTGCTGTGGTCTACATCTGAGGCCCTTCTTTGAGGGACCCTTGCTTTCTGAGATTAATTGAGTGGCAACCTGGGAGAGCGCCTTTTCGGTGGTGGCACCAAAAAGGGATTCTCTCCCCAGAGAGACTCACCTACCCCTTTCTGCTGTCATCTTCTGTCAGCAGGTAAAGACTTTTTAAAATTCCCTCCAGCGTTCTTTCAACGACTCCTCCTTCCTGCCTTATATTTTTAATATGCATCTCAGCTTGGTTTTAATTGTTTTAATGGTCTGTTTTTGTTTGGTTGCAATGGGTTCAAGATGCATGTTTTTAGAATGTATGTTTTTAATCCACTAGCTGCCTTGGTGGCTCTGATGAGGGCAGAAAAGCAGGGTGAGTAAATAAAATAAACCAGCTACGACACACCTTCCACAAAAGGAAAGCATAAGCGGTATTCTTTCCTGTATTCCTTCATTGACTAACCACCCAGGGCATCTGAAATGCTGATGCTGGAGATTGTGAGACCAAAATGGGGCTTTAGTGAGGAAGGAAAAATCTGGCAAAGCTGCCCCCTTTTACACTCTCAGCATCACTACTTTTGTTGCTGAAAGAAACACCACTGGCACAACAGCAGTGTCCTTATGCTTCTTCTGCCGCCCCCTCCTCAGCTGTCTGAGTTTTCGTCCACATAGCCTTCAGCGCCAGCTATTAAGTGACCTCAGGGAGAGCGCTGCTAGAGGAGGGTAGAGAACAGCTGCAAGCACAACTGTGCTCGTGAGTCACAGGACTCCAGCCCATAGCTGCAGCACCCGCCCTCGAACACATGCTGCAGGGGACAACCAAAAGCCAACATGGAAGCTGCGCCGGATTAAACCCTGCGTAAGCCCCTAGGCAGTCAAAATCTCAGGGGCTCCCTTGCAAATTGTCTCTTGAGTCGGAGCGCCTGCCCCACCGCCTGCAGCCCCAATTGCAGCCTCCAGGCACCTTCTCAAAAGCCCCATTTGACAAAACTGTGGGGGAGAGGCTGAGAGAGGCAAACTTGGCAATGACGCCAGCAGCAGCCACACCAGGCAAGTCAGGCAAAGAGCGACTTAGTTGCTGGCTGTGCATGCAAGTTGGAAGGGCTGCAAGCAGGGGGAAACTGGGGGGGGGGGACCAGGCCTGGGGCCCCTAAAGATGTGGGGGCCCACAGGCCAGTGCCTAGTTGGCCTAACTGTTAATCCGGCCCTACATGGAAGCCATTCTCCAACTGAAGGATGAGAGATACATGGGCATGAATGTACTGTGAACCCGAGTTCAGTATGGTTGCTGCCAAAGTAGTATAGCCAAGCACAAATCCTACCCACAATTAATGACAGTTTTTGTTTCAAAACAAGGGTTTCTATTTCCTCCTTATCATCCCTCAAGTGTAGCTCCCACCTGCAACTGCTCAGGAGTGCCACTTTATTTAAAAGCACCTCAGTGTGGTTATTTGCTGGGGAAACAGGTGAATTTAAAAGTATCAGAACCTCAGTATTGACAAGGTTGCTGAGTTATTAGAGTGAGCTGGTACAGTCTAGCGGTTAAGAGGAGGTATCAAATTATACCTGACTGTCCCATTCAATTGCTATCAGATCTCTCTCCAGAGACACATTATACGAGATGGCTGTAAAAACCTATTGCTGCAGTTTTACGACAGAACTCAATTGGCTAGAGGTGGGGCTACCCTTCCAAATTGATTTCCCCTCCCAAGTCTCAAACAGTTTATGTTAGTTCTTTAGTAGAAGAACAATCTTTCCAAAGTCAGCTTGCCGGGGATGGGGGGGAGGGGGAATAGAAGAATCCCAAGGTAGATATATCAATCCTAAGTGGGTCTGCTTAGAATCCTACTTAGGTCTGTTCAGTGGGGCTTAAAGGTAAAGGTAATCCCCTGTGCAAGCACCAGTTGTTTCCGACTCTGGGGTGACGTTGCATTACGACGTTTTCACGGCAGACTTTTTACAGTATGGTTTGCCGTTGCCTTCCCCAGTCATCTATGCTTTCCCCCCAGCAAGCTGGGTACTCATTTTACCGACCTCGGAAGGATGGAAGGATGTGTCAACCTTGAGCTGGCTACCTGAATCCAGCTTCTGCCAGGATCGAACTCAGGTCATGAGCAGAGAGCTCAGACTGCAGTACTGCAGCTACCACTTTGCACCATGGGGCTCATTCAGTGGGGCTTACTCCCAGGAAAATGGCCTTAGGATTGTACTGTTAAACTTAAAAAGGAGTCATGGGCATAATGATAACAGGAGAGATGTTGGAGACCTGGAAGGATTCCGGGGTAGGGGTGGAGACCATTTGATTTTCCCCTTCATTTCTTCTTTCCTTTCCCAAAGAGCCCCTACAGCTTGCCCCTTTTTCCTGCTTCCTTCTCTTATACCCAACCACCAGCCAACCTACCTTTAGCTGTCTTTATCTTCAGCTGTCGCTCCTTTCTTCCCCCTGGAGAAATTCTGCTCAGTTCCAGCTGCTGCATGGTGCTGGCACAGTTGTGCGGTGGGGAACTCGCAAGGACCTGCTGGATGGCACTTCACTTACTGGTTAAGAGTGGAGGAGTCTAATCTGGGGAAAACGGGTTTGAGTCCCTGCTCCTCCTCCACATGCAGCCTGCTGGTGTGACCTTGGGTCAGTCACAAGGTCTCTCAGCTGTTCTCTCAGGAGATTATACGCAACTCTGAGACTTTGAGTGAATGGCAGGGTATAAATCCAGTCTCTTCTTACTGTTATGTCCTGCTCTTCACACTATTTGCTTTTTAACTCCTCCTTCCCACAATTCTTTTATTCCTTTCCCTCACCCCCAACTTTTATCTACCACCCCAGCTTCAGCTAGAATAATTTATTTAGACCCCACCTTTTCCACAAAGGGGATCCAAAGTCATTTACAGCATTCTCCTCTTCGCCATTTTATCCTGACAACATCCCTATGAGGTAGGTTACTCTGCACAAATGTAACCGGTCCAAGGTCACCCAGTGATCCTCCACACCAGAATGGGAATTTAAAACTGGGTCTCCCAGATCTTAGCCCAAAACTATTACAGCACACTGGCTTTACAGGGTGGCTAGTGTTAAACAGCAGCAAGCAGTGGGCCTGGGTGAGCCATGCAAGTCAGGTACAGTAAGCAGCCCAGCAGCGGCTGCAGGGCCTGTTCCCTTAGAGGGCTGCCTGTCTGTGGCTCCAGTCTCTGGATTGAAGAATCCACAAATGAGGCCACACTGCTGAGTATATATATTCAGGGAAATAAGTATCAGTATTTACTGTACATATTACTGACTTGCTCATGACTTCAAATCTGCATATTTAAATTTGAGTTCTCTTCTGAGCCTTCCTGCTTTTTAAAAAATTCTAAACTTTAAATGGGGGGGGGGGGGGGGAGAAATAAGGCCGCAATTGAACTCATCAAGTGGCCTTAGGCAAGCGATAAGCAGCCACAGACCCCATCTGCCGCATGGAGATAATTAACAAACCAGCCTAGGAAGTAGTTTAACAACAAGAAAACATATGCAAAGTACATTCAACATTCCAGTAACATTGCCATATATGCTATTTTGATTACTGATACTGTGGTATTTTTGTATTGTGTGCATATGTCTGCAGCTGGAAGTTATGGTGACCTATGGTGACTGACTCCCTACTGCAGCCTGGAGGATATTCAGGGAAGTGGCCAAATAAAACCTGCCCTTGCCTCCCAACTTCTGGTATTCCAAGGAGGTCTCCCATCCAAATACTTGCCAGAATTGACCCTGCTTAGCTTCCGAGATCTGATGAGAACAAGCTTGCATTATTATTATTATCATCATTATTATTATTATTATTATTATTATTATTATTATTATTGAGAGGGACCCTCAAACTCCTCTAGAACAAAGGGCACAAAAACGTCAAAATGGCAGTATCTGAAATCATAAATGGTTCCTGGAGGCAAAGACTAAGAAGGAAAGAGATAGCTGAGTAGCAGTAATCACATTATTTTATCTCACCTACCCTCCAACGAGTTCAGGTTCTCCACTGCCCTGTATTGTCCCAACATCCCTATTTAGCAGGTTATATGGAAGAAAGTGACAGGCCTGAGAACATCCACACCACAATTAAGTGGCATTTTAACACTTTTTGAGTCACTATAGCAGCTCTTGCTCTGTAAGTGCTAACTGCCTCAAACTGTGGAACAGGAATTACAGTATACCTACGTAACCCACCACCACCACCATTTCCTACTCATACAAGGAATGCTTGGTCATCCTTTAAATGAGTTCCATCTCTAATTAACCCACTGGTCTACAGTGGTTGCACCAATATACAGCTAGGCCTTCAAAATCTTGGGCTCAGAATTTGATGCTCAGAAACAATTATTAATACCCAAGTCTGAACAACTCTTACTTCCTCTAGTAACTCCCCATTTTTTATACCAAGGGTGGCCAAATGTAAGAGCCACATAGAGCTGCAAAACATGAACATCAGATGTTTGAGAGCTACAGAGGGAGGGAGGGAAGGAAGGAAGGAAATAAATAAATGGGGGAGAGAGGTGAAAAGAAAACAACTTTAAATGCATTCTCCAAGCCACCAGATGATTTAAAGACTACAAATGCCTTTCCCAAGCTGGCCAATGGGGCGGTGGGACTTTGAGAACCACACACCATGTGTAAAAGAGCTTACATGTGGCTCCCGAGCCACAGCTTGGCCACCCCTGTTTTATATTATGCAGCGGGCTCCTTCAGCCATGCCAAGCAGCAAGCTCTTGACATTCTGCAATCCTGTTCTAAGTAATGACAGAAGAGTCACAGCACAATCTTTATTAAGATAAGGAGCCCTTATTACTAGCCCTGCCCCCTTACTGAGATGACAAGGCTACATTTACAATCAAATGCAATAGCTTTTGTGGAGGAGTGGGAGATACTGATGTCACTAAAAGATGAGAACAGGGAGCTTGAACACATTGTCCTTCAGAAAAGCACAGCTTATCATTCAAAGTGCAACAAGTTAAAAATACAAAGTAGTGTTTCATCATTCAAAAAAGTTGAAGAAAAATATGATTCAATTAAGATATTGAGATACGGAAGAATAGTGCATTATCTACCAGCCAGTGAGGGATTTCTTAAATAGCTTCAAAAAAGAGGCATCATCGTCAGTGCCCACCAGCACTGTCCGCCTGCTATTTTAAGATATCAGTACATATGGATTCTAGTCTGATTTTGGCAAATCTGGAAGCTAAACTGAGTCAGTCTTGTTTAATACCTGGATAGGAGACCTTCAGGGGTGTCGAACTCATAACAAATGAGGGCTGGATCTGGCATAAATGAGACCTTGTCGGGCTGGGCCATGTGTGGCATAAAAGTAGCTGAGATATAAACTTTATAAGGGATACCAACAAACACAATTAAAGAATTTGTATCTCTCCTGTGTGGTCGAGGGAACTGGGGAAGGGAAGCTCTGGCTCTTTCCCTCCCTCCCCAAGGGATGAGGAGGGGGCAGAGCCACAGCCAACAGAAGGAAAAAGGGCTTTGCTCTGTAGCTCCTGTGCGATTGAGTAAGCCTGGTGATTGAGCAAGCTGTGACACAGAAGGAAGAAAGAGAGAGGTCCTGACAGGAATCTTTCGGGAGCCTGATCTGGCCCGCGGGCTACATGTTTGATGCCCTAGACCTTGGAAGTCCAGAGCCACTATGCAGAGGCACACAAGGACAAAACATCTATGAATGTCTCTTCTTAAAGACCCTACAGGGTCATCATAAGCCAGCTGTAACTGGATGGCATTTTCCAGCACCTGGATGGCAAGTCCTTGGTTCAAGACGTACACCATCTTACAGAGGTGGGTTCACACTTGCATAGGTGGGTGCTCCTAACATAAACTGAGTCAGTGAGGTGCATTAGCTAGAGGGTTGAGTTCGGATGTGGGAAATCCAGGCTCAAAGTTCCTGCTCAACTGTGAAATTCACTGGGTAGCCTCAGGCAAGTCACATCACTTCAGCATAACCAGAACTACAACACACAAGATTGTGAAAAGAGAAAACACCATTCTGAGCTCCTGGGAAAAACAGGAGGGGGGAGGGGGAAAGCTAGCCAAATATAATTCAAAAGGTGCCTCTGTGTTCAAACCTAAGGCTGGCCATGCTGGAGGCCATTTTAAGACAGAGAAAGCACGGCAAGGATCAAACTCCTCCCCTTCTATCAGTAAATCCTCCTTTCGCCATCACCACCACAACCACTGCTCCAATAGTGTACTCACCACCACTTACTCCCTTTCAGTTGCTGGTGAAGGCCACGTGGCATGGAAGGGCAGATAGAGATGGGCCCTTTAAGAGGCAAGGAAGTGCTCCTAGATCCAGCTCAGAGAATGGCACAGATCTGGGCAAAACAGTATCAGTTAGGGAGAGATTGGTTGTTAGGAGTAGATGCTGCTTTCTCTGGGGAGAGAGACAGGTCAGAGGGCCTTACTCAGACCTCACCACTATAGGCTAGGAGAAGAGTGAAGGGTGGACACAGAAAGGAGCTGGGCAGTGCAAGGCACTCAAAGAATGGAGGAGCAAGGGGTGTGACTCAGTTTCTGCTGACTCTGTGCCTAACTGCTGGGGAAAGAGGAAGGCAAGAATAATCGACCCTCACCCAGATTGTTGAGGTCCACATCAGGATTGTTTGGGTCCCAGGCAGGTGTGGAGTGCAAATCTGAAGCTATCCAGGATGGGGAATTATATACCCCTCAGGCAAACGGCACAGCAATAGAATTGCTCCTTCTCTTCCTCTGTAGGAGAAACCTCACTTCACAATTAAGATGACAAAGCAAATACTTTCAAGAGCTTCTTTGCAGTCTATGCAACCATTTATGTCCTCCCAGAAAAAGATGATAATTTTGTAAACAGCTGAATGCCCACAGACAACTTCTCGTGTCTGTATTACCAAATCTTAGCAGACTGAACACAACTTGTCAGAGAATTGTCTCTCAGACTATGAACTGTGCCAGTCCAAGCCAAACCCTTTTTCAAGAGTCAAGGGCCCTTAAAACAATTATTTTAGCACAAAGACAAACTAGCCTCTGTTTTTACAAGGGAAGTCGTGCTGCATGGTATATCCACAACTGGACTAGCTCCAGGATAGTTCGAGTTCCACAGCGGTGGGAAATTTTCCAAATATTTTATACCTCTAATCACAACATGAAAGCGGTTTGTGGTTCACAAATTCAAATCAGCATATTCATATGGGAAAACTTCCAGATACCAACAAACTGTTGCAAGAACATCAAGTGAGAAATAAGATGTCAGACATGCGATTGCATGGGGTGTTTTTATATATTAGAAGATGGTACACCGGAGACAGTCTCCCTAAAGAGACAGAAAATAGATCATAGATGCTTTATTCCAGACAGAAAAAAAGCAATTTGAACAATGTATGGATCTGAATGAGAGGGGGAGGTGGGGAGGAGAGTCTTTTTGCTTGGTTATAAACAGGTTTCCTAGAACAAGATTAAATTGTGTCCCACATCTCACACTTCTGCTTTTTCATGCATAGAAGGAGCCAGAGTGACCTACGACAGAAATTCCATTGAGCCAAGCAACTAAATTCATTTTCTTGATGCATCTCGTTTGCTCTCTCTCTCTCTCTTGCCACTTCAATCTGCTACGATCTGGGAGCCAGCCAGAAAGTTCTCAAACCATCTCTCAAAAGATTTGAAAGGCTCATCTTATTTAGTGCTTTTTCTAAATTATTTCCTTTACTGTTCCCTTTTGGAAACGAGTCCATACCGCAATTTAGGGCAATGATAATTACTGCTTACAAGTGGGGCCGAAGACATATGTCTCCCCCAAAAAATCAACTGCACAGTCCCAACAAACAGAAATAACATCACTGGCCTTGGCACAATTTTTACAGATATATTAATGTTACTAATGCCTGGACAAAATTTAATATTTGGGACATGACATTAAGCAAAGTGATTTCGCAAAACAACAGAAATGCAAAGAGGGACAGATAGATTCATCAGTTGAGAAGCATATAAAACCCTTTCAATCCCAACAGTTCTAGATTTATTTATTTTTTAAAGTCCTAACTAGATTTGACCATTTTTAGTTTAAATTTTATATCCTATGTATTTGTCAGCTTACTTTTAACTGAAAAGCACCTATGTAAAAGCTTTTTTACAATAATTTAAAGAACAGATTAAATGAAACTTAAGAAGACTGCAGTTTTATACCCCGCCCTTCTCTGAATCAGAGACTCAGAGCGGCTTACAATCTCCTATATCTTCTCCCTCCACAACAGACACCCTGTGAGGTGGGTGGTGCTCAGAGGGCTCTCACAGCAGCTGCCCTTTCAAGGACAACCTCTGCCAGAGCTATGGCTGACCCAAGGCCATTCCAGCAGCTGCAAATGGAGGAGTGGGGAATCAAACCTGGTTCTCCCAGATAAGAGTCCACACATTTAACCACTACACCAAACTGGCTACTCTGTATTCCATGCCCATGTACTTCCTTTCACCCTACTTCCTCTTGCTTTGCTCTTGTCCTAGTAGCCAGAAGTTATATGACTTAATTTGTGCGTAGACTACATATAAACTATATATCTGAACCACACCAAAATACAGGCGTGGTGTTCGATGGCTAAAAAAAAAAGTTGCTTTTATCCATGCAGATTTTTATTCCCCTCAACTAAGGTTTACGTTTACCTTGATGTTTTAAGAGCTACCCATGCCTTACATTGTGTATAATAATTGACAAATACAATCTTTTGACTTCAAGACAAGCCTACTTGTTCCAGCAACTCAGTAGCTTGTCCTGCTGAGCTGCTACACCATGCAGATCTTTTCCGATAGCGAGTTTTGGTCTCCTTTGCACGCCAGCTGAGTCAGCCCTGCCCTTGGCTGCTTTTGAATTAACAGCGGCAACTCTAAGAATTTCCGGCCCCAAAATTTTCAGACTTATTTCCAAAGGTGACTGCTTCAGAGGTGGATGTATTCAGTAGTTAATTGGAAATATCAAGCGCTTTGATCGTGGCTTAGCGTTGTATTCTGGCTAATTTATTTCATGATATCAGAGTGCTTTTCTTGGATTATATGCATACCTATCTTTGTGAGAAACACCGTTTATTTGATCTTTGAGTGGCTTTTTGTTATACTTGCCTGTCTTACCTGGAAGACTTCTAATAAAAACTTTTATTTCAAGGATTCCCAGGTCAAGGACAGTGCTTTTTCTTTTTCCTGAGCAGCCGTTCATCTATGCTCCTAATCAAACGCTGCTCTCTAACCCAGTTGGTCTCAGACTTTTGGGTATGATCAACCACAAGCACAAATTCATTCAATATAGTGACCCATTTTTTAAAAACCACATGCACAAAACAGCAGAACTGCATAAGCCAACTTCCACGGCTTCATAACCCACTTTAGGGGTGCGACCCAAAAGCTGAGAACACTACTTCAGCTTTCCTCCCAGACCTGTTTTATTCCATTCTTCCCAGTTCCTGGTCCTTTATTGAATTACTCAATTGGCTGCAACCTTGGTTATAAGTTCAGGGGTGGCCAAACTGCAACTCAAGAGCCACATGTGGCTCTTTCACACACGTTGTGAGGCTCTCAAAGCTCCCACCGCCTCATTGGCCGGATTGGAGAAGGTATTTTTCTCTTTAAATCAGTTCTCCAAGCCAAGCCAGTTGGCAGCTACGAGAATGCATTTAGTTAAAGTTGCCTTTTTTCCACCTCTCCTTTCCTCAATCTATCTATTTGCTTGCCTGTCTCGTGGCTCTCAAACATCTGATGTTCATGTCAGTTTGGTGTAATGGTTAAGTGTGCGGACTCTTATCTGGGACAACCGGGTTTGATTCCCCACTCCTCCACTTGCACCTGCTAGCATGGCCTTGGGTCCGCCATAGCTCTGGCAGAGCTTGTCCTTGAAAGGGCAGCTGCTGTGAGAGCCCTCGCCAGCCCCACCCACCTCACAGGGTGTCTGTTGTGGGGGAGGAAGGTAAAGGAGATTGTGAGCCGCTCCGAGACTCTTCAGAATGGAGGGCGGGATAGAAATCCAATATCTTCTTCTTCTTCTTCTTCTTGCGGCTCTCAAATATCTGACGTTTATTCTATGAGGCGCTTACATTAAGCAAGTTTAGCCAGCCCTGCTATGGCTCACTGTAATGCTCACATTGACAAGGCTACTTCCCTTCCTCCTGGATCTCCATCAGTTATATTCATGCCGACCCAACTTCCCCACTGAAAGATGCCTAACCCAGGTAGAACCTGAAGATGTCCCAGTATTACAACTGACTTCCAGACAACATAGAATAGTTTGTAAGGAAAAGCCTCCTACTTTTCATACACATGGACATCGTGATCACCAGAATGGTTGCCAGGGTGCCTGGAGTTTTGACTCGCACACATCTGCTCTAAGAAGTGGACTTTGCCCACAGTTTCTAAGGTTTATGTGGATACTATAAGCCTCAGCTTTGCAACAGCATTCTACAGCTCTGGATGGGTGTTAGCCAGAACTACAGACGAGCTTCCAGCTGCTTCTTGTGTGCCCAGTCTTGGCTGCTGCAGTGGAAGAAGCCATGCCACCATGAACTGTACAGGCAAACAGTTTCCAGCCTGTTTTTATGAACCAAAGGCTAACACCACCAGAATCCATCTTGTTTTCCTGACTCCAGTTCATCCCAACAGAAGGCTCGCGTACACACCAGATGTCACCTTTGGCCTACAAGCAACCTACCCACCCCAGAGTGGTTAATAGTCCAACTGCCACTTTCTTTGTTTAACGGAACTCTAGACAAAGACTGGTGCCAAGAAGATGACTGAAGAAGAGGAAGACCATCTTCTGCCAGAGCCAAGTTCTCTTTGTGTAAACCGGGTGTTACCTAGGCCAGCATTTGATTCTCTATTGTCACCCTTTTAGATAAGTCCATTTAGTCTTAAGTATTCCCCACCCAGTAATCACTTCTATTCTTCTTCCCAACTGTCACTTTGGAGCCTCCCCCAGGTCCGTTTCAACCTGAAAGTTTACTCAGGTACTCCTGGACCAAGCTTGTTCATTGGTCAGTCATGGGCACCCAATTAGGTGCCACCAATTAACTTGCTATTGGCTACTGCAGAAGTCCAGCCCTTATGGTCACTGCAGAGCCTCCCCTTTCTCCTCCCTCATACCTCCCAGCCCCTGAGAGTCTAAGGTAGTCTATTTAACCTCTGACCCAACTCCACTCATGTGTGCATCTAACAGTACCCCAGTTCCGCTGTCTAGATCCATCCCCAATTCTGGCCACAGTTTTCGGTCCATTTCCCCCATCCTCTTTTGTCGCCATTGGAGCCTTCCTTGAAGACTATGATAGGTAAATATCATCCTGTTTGTCTACCCATGTAACGGACAAATCATCCTGTTTGTCTACCCATGTAACAGGCAACGGCATCTGGATCGGGGTGGCTCGGCGGTGCTGATGTTGTTAGACCTGTCGGCTGCGTTCGACACAGTCGACCATCGGCTACTGACATGCCGCCTCGCCGACGCGGGGATTCAGGGGTTGGCCTTACAGTGGCTTTCCTCTTTCCTGGAAGGTCGGGGACAAAGGGTCGCAATTGGGGGGGAGCTATCCCGGAGGCGCACACTCGATTGTGGTGTGCCCCAGGGGGCGGTTCTCTCCCCGATGTTATTTAACATCTACATACGGCCTCTTGCCCAGATTGCCCGAAGGTATGGGCTGGGGTGTCACCAGTATGCTGATGACACCCAGCTCTATCTACTGATGGACGGCCGGCCTGTCTGCGCCCCGGAAAATCTTGACCGGGCATTACGGGCCGTGGCTGAGTGGCTCAGACTGAGTGGGCTGAAGCTAAATCCTACGAAGACAGAGGTCCTTTGCTTTGGTCGCCGCAGCCTGGGGAGGGGGATCCCCCTGCCGGCTTTTGACGGTACGCCGCTGATGGCGGCGGACAGGGTCAAGAGCTTGGGGGTGCTATTGGAGCCTTCCTTAAAGATGGAGGCTCAGATAGCAGCCGCTGCCAAGTCCGCATTTTTTCATCTTAGGCGGGCAAGGCAGCTGGCCCCCTTTCTGGAGCGCGACGACCTAGCAACAGTGATCCATGCTACGGTCACCTCAAGGTTGGACTACTGCAATGCCCTCTACATGGGGCTGCCCTTGTCTCGGACCTGGAAACTGCAGCTGGTGCAGAATGCCGCGGCCCGGCTGTTACTGGGTCTCCCAAAGTGGGGACACATCCGGCTGGGTCTCCGGACTCTGCACTGGCTTCCAGTGATATACCGAGTCCGGTACAAGGTGCTGGTTATCACCTTTAAAGCCCTATATGGCCTGGGACCTGCCTACCTGAAGGACCGTCTCTCCCCACATGTTCCCCAGAGAGCACTGAGGTCAGGAACACAAAATCTCCTCACTATCCCCGGGCCAAAAGAAGCCCGTCTGAAAGCCACCAGAGAAAGGGCTTTCTCCGTTATGGCCCCGTATGGTGGAATCAGCTGCCAGAAGAGGTGAGGGCCCTGCGGGACTTGGCGCAGTTCCGCAGGGCCTGTAAGACGACCCTCTTCCGGCTAGCCTATACCTAGCTAGAATGACAACTGGCCAGCCATCTGTTTACAGTAAATTGAAATATTCTGTTTTAAAGTTTTAACTGTTTAAATATTTAATTGTTTTTATACCTGAAATTGTTTAAATTTTATGTTGATTAATTGTTGGAAGCCGCCCTGAGCCATCTGTGGGAAGGGCGGGATATAAATCCCAAATAAATAAATAAATAAATGTGTTGTCTCTATATCTCTCTATATATTTCCTAGGACTGTATGTATGATTGTATGAGTATTCTATCTTGTATGTATGCCTATATTTTCTAGAATAAATTGTAATTGTTTTACTTAATTAGATTCCCTATTATTTTAAGCATTACTTTCTGGACGTGTATCTGGTATACATTGGTAAAAGATCCCTAGTGAGCCAAGTGCCCACATAATAATTCCCCAACCTCATTTTGAGGGCAAGTTCCCCTGGAAAAAATGGCTGGTTTGGAGAGTGGACTTTATGGCATTGCACTTTGCTGCTTTGAGTTGTGCTGCAATGCCCCAAATTCTACCTCCAAAATCTCTAGGAATTTCCCAACCCAGAAATGGCAATCCTATCCCTACCAGAATCCTCCAGTGTATACACCTTAACTCCATCACACACACAAACACCAAATACAAGCATGCAAATACATTCGACAGACTTACACTTAAGATGACTAACGTCCTGGCTTCAAAGTAGAACAATAGGTCCTCCAAGAAAAAAGAGCAAAAGATCCTACAAGAGTATTAAGAGATTTATACCGTTTTACTCCACCACAGGGAACCCACCATTTCTATAATGCCATTCTCTCCTCCTCTATTTTATCATCACAACAAACAACCCGTGAAGTAGGTTAGATTGAGATAGTGTGACTGCTCCAAGTTCATTCAGCAAGCTTTCATGGCAAAGAAAGGACTTGAATTTGATGATAGTATATCTCCTAGATCAGGGGTGGTCTCCAGATGTTTTTTGCCTACAACTCCCATCAGCCCTCGCCATTGGCCATGCTGGCTGGGGCTGATGGGAGTTGTAGGCAAAAAACATCTGGAGAGCTACCGTTGGCCACCCCTGTCCTAGATCAAGGGTATTGAACTCCTCTGTTACAAGGGCCAGATCTGACGTAATGAGACCTTGTCGGGCCAGGCCATGTGTGTCATAAAATGTAATGCCAGGTAGTGGATAAGTAAACTTTATAAAGGACACAAGACAAATGCAATTTAAAAACTTAAAACATGCTTAAAAGATTGGAACTCTTGCAATATTTTGTTTATTTAAGTTTCTGATAAACTCTTGCTCTGAATTACTGCATCAAAATCTGGAGACAATGACTGTGCTGTAGCCATCTTGAGTAGGCTGCTCAGGTGTTGTTCAGGTGCGTATCTGTAAGTTGCAAACCTACATTTGATTTACCGACATTCATTACAGAACTCTCATGGTCAATGCTTTAAGCGTAAGACCCAGGGAAAACATGAAATTGCTTCATGTGCTGGTCGCTTTGTGTGCTGGTCAGCCAATGGAGAAAATAGAGGCTTTGCTCTGTAGCTCCCATACAAGCAAGCCTGGCAAAGCAAGCTGTGACGCAGAAAGAAGCAAGAGAGAACGAAGGAAGCAGATGATAGTGAGTTGTTCACGAGCCTGATAGGAGCCCTCTGGGGGCCTGATTCGGCCCTCAGGCCACACGTTTGACACCCCTGTCTTAGATCTCAGTACAGCCGTTGACATGGCTTCTGGCTTAGAATCTCTTCAATTCCAGATGTGGTCGAGACAGCTGTAGCAAATTGTTGGTGAGGTCATCTGGCTGAAGGTTCCGTGGCTGGGCTCGAATCCATCATAAGCCTTGTCTGGATTTTTATTAAATGTATATGGGATGCTTTATACTGTTGCTGTGCTTATAAAAAGCACTGCTGAAAACCAAATTGATGGCAGCATCAAGCTGCTTTTCTAAAAGAGAAAAGAGGAAAAAATGCACGCATACCTACAGTTCATTTTTAAAAGCCAGAACAAATAGGAAAGTTCAAAAGTATCCCACACGCACAGACAACCTATTATTTATTGCAGAGACACCTGCTCCAACTGCTGCAATCTCCAATGGTATTAGAGCATCCATCTACATTTTCTTCCATTAAGGATCCATTTTCTTTCATTAAGGATCAGTTTCATCCACATTTAAGGATTTCACAAAAAAAAATTAAAATTAATATTCCATTTTTGCAGATCCGGAATCCCTAGCCTGGTTTCCATTGTAGGCTAATACAAGGGCTTTTGCTTTTTTGGGGAAAATTAGAATTTGCCTCCAAGTGAGTCATCTAATAAGAAGATATTGTATATCCCACCCTATACTCTGAATCTCAGAGCAGTCACAATCTCCTTTACCTTCCCCCACCATGTGAGGTAGGTGGGGCTGAGAGAGCTCTCACAGCTGCTGCCCTTTCAAGGACAACTTCTGCGAGAGCTATGGCTGACTCAAGGCCATTCCAGCAGCTGCAAGTGGAAGAGTGGGGAATCAAACCCGGTTCTCCCAGATAAGAGTCCACACACTTAACCACTACACCAAACTGGCTCTATAGTTTGATCTGGGTTGCCCTCTGCTACTTGACCCACCTTTCTTTTCTAGAGCTCATGAAGTTTCAGCCGCTGCTTCCCACAACTCAAAAGAGAGTCCTGCTGTCCTCCAAAGGCACCAGGAATCAAAGTAAAGTATCAAACAGCTGAAGGCCTACTGGAGACAAACAAGAGCCCCACGACAAACGATGCTGCTCCAATTTAGAGTTGACTCCAGAGACAATATTAAATCCTGCTGGCTCAATTATTTTAGCTGCAAAGCCATGCACTCCAGGGGCTTCCCTTGTGTGCACACGCACATATACACACACATCCCGCTGGTCATGAGATATTAATCACCTAATAATAATGAAGATAAGTAGCAGGGAACTGAAAATAATTACTTCTGTACTACATAAGCAGAGTCCATAAACATGGTATGTGGCAGGCCTCTGGATTTAGTACGCTGCTTTTCTTCAGAGCACCGGGTGCAGCAGAACATTTTTATTGTGTTTGCATTAGTCTATGCGTTATCGTTCACAACCGTTGCTAGGAGAGGCATCAGAATTCAAGGTAAGCAAGCTCCCTCACATTTTACTACCAAGCACAAATTCACACAAGGACGTATTTCCACCGCAGTGTCATTTTACAGCCATTTTGAAGCACCGGTCCAAAGGAACTCGCTTTTGTGAATGGTGAACAAGTTCAGAATCTGAACACAGGCAAAAATGGTTTCCAAATATGTTTTTAAAAGCCTCCAACCAGCACAAATGGCTGAACGGGCCCTGCAGATTGGCAAAGGTGAGAGCAAGAAATCACCTGCAAAAAAGTTGCTTTTGTAAAGCCACCAAGGCAGTTGCTAGGTAAACACCTCAATATATTGTCTCTGCTCATGCTGAATTAAGACTGTAGCAGATGCAGGATCTCAGGTAGCTGGAGAACCAAAGCATTAAATAAAGGTTAAACATAGCTTGAATCTCAGGTGCAAACAGGAAAACACCGCTCGTGTTGCCAAAGCCTTCCCAACTACTTATTGATTGGTTTATTTTAATTATGTCCTTCCTTCCTCTTCAGTGATGACTCAAAGCAACTTACATCATTCTTAACTCCCGTTTTATCTTCACAATAACCTTGTGAGGTAGGTTAGGCTGAGAGTCTGTGACTGGCCCAAGATCACCCAATCAACCTCCACATCACGTGGGGAAGCAAACCTGGGTCTCCCAGATCCTAGACCAGGGGTGGCCAAACTGAGGCTTGGGAGCCAGATGTGGCTCTGTCACATGTATTTTATGGCTCTCAAAGTCCCCACTGCCCCCATCGGCTGGCTCAGAGAAGGCATTTCTCTCTTTAAATCACTTCTCTGAGCCAAGCCAGCTGGCAGCTTGGATAGTGCATTTAAAGTTGCTTTCTTTCCATCTCTCCTTCCCTATTTTCCTTCCTTCTGGCTCTCAAACATCTGACATTCACGTCTTTAAGTTTTGGCTGCGCCTTTTATTTAATTCTGATCAGAATTCTTTCACCTTTTTGATGCTGATGGACCATCATGCATCCAAATGGTTGACCCTGATCCAAAAGAAAATCACATCCATAGGAATTTCCTTGGATGCATTTTATCTATCCTCTGCTTCTGCGGTATTTCAATCCATCAAACGTAGACTACTAGATATCCAGTTGCAACGTCTAACTGAGGCAGCTCGAAAAACTTGCTCCCCAAGCTATCTGGGTTTATCCCAGATTCCTGGGATTTTAGCTCCCTATTTCCCCTTTTTAACTGATCCTCACCAAAGAAGAGCATTCATGCTGGCTAGATTTAATGCATTACCATCGGCCATCCTTTTCGGAAGATACCACAGAATCCCCCGCAATCTTAGACGATGCCCTTGTAGTCAAGGAGTCATCGAAATAGTCCCTCATGTTCTTTTGGACTGCCCTTTTTATAGCAGTCCACGTGCAAGATATCTAGATGCACTGTTTTCTGACCATCAAGACCTTTCTGAAAATGCCAAGGTTCGTTTTATACTCCACGGGAAACACAACTTTGTCACTACTCACGTTGCTTGCTTTTTACAGGTTGCGATCCAAATCAGAGAGGCTTTTACTCATGCATAGCCTACTGCTATTTTATGTCATTTAACTTTTGCTGGTTTTTTAAGGTTTTATTATATTCTATAGTGTCACTGTTGGTTTTAAAGTATACATCTGACATTCACGTCTTGTGGCTCTCAAACCTCTGATGTTTACTCTACATGGCTCTTGCGTTAAGCAAGTTTCACCACCCCATTCTAGTCCAACATTTATAAACAATGCAGTGCACTAATTCTAATAGCAAAATTCCTCATTACCTAGTAAGGAATCATCAATGATTTCCATCCACAGAACAGCAGTCACAGACATGTTGATGCAAGTGAATCTATTTGGAATTAAGGAAAAACACACGTAGCTGTCTCATATTGAGGGAGGCTACCCCAATCTTATCAGATCTCAGAAGCTAAGTAGGGTCAGCCTTGGCTAGTATTTGGGAAATTGACTTCCAAGGAATACCAGGGTCATGACGCAAGGATAAGCAAATCAGCTCTGAAACGACTCTTGCAAAAAAAAAAAAAAGCCTAGTTCACCACCTAGTGGTGTGTAGTGCTAAAACAGCTAGAACATCATAGAATCATAGAGTTGGAAGGGACCTCTAGGGTCATCTAGTCCAACCCCTGCACAATGCAGGAAACTCACAAACACCTCCTCCCCTAAATTCACAGGATCTTCATTGCTGTCAGATGGCCATCTAGCCTCTGTTTAAAAACCTCCAAGGAAGGAGAGCCCACCACTGTTGAGCACCGTTTCCCTCAGAAGAGAAGACTGAGGAAAAGTAGAAATTGAGTGGTTCCGCCCTCTCTTCATTACCCGTTACAATTTCACTTTCTTGCCCTCACAATGGGCCTACCATGTCCTTGCTCTTTTTCTCACTCTTAACATAAGAAAAGAACTCTTTTTTGTAGTTCTTAGCATCTTTGGCCAAACTAAGCTCATACTGACTTTTTTTCTACAAGCACTGGTGATTTGTTTAAATTCATCCTTGGTTATAAGGCCCTCCTTCCAATTCCTAAAGGAGTCTTTTTTATTTCTCAAGTCTTTAGAGAGCTGTTTACGGATTCTTTAGGCTTTTTCCATTTTTTCTTTTCATAGGAATCATCTGTGATTGCGCTTTCAGTATTTTGCTTTTAAGAAACTCCCACTCCTCCTGAACCTCCTTCCTCCTAAGTATTTCTGACCATGGGATTTTACCCAGCATAGTTCTCAGTTTATCGAAGTTTGCCTTTCTGAAATCCAACCTATAAGTCTGACCACGTATAGCTTTTCCCTTCCCTAAGACTGTAAATTCCAAAATCACATGGTCACTACTGCCCAGGGTGCCCACTATTTCCACTTCTTCCATCAATTCTTCCTTGTTGGTGAGAATCAACTTCTGCCTGCCAAACAATCTTAGTTATCTCCTAGCTATTCTACACATAAAGCCATCTGATAATTATTATTGGACCATTGGTTCATCAAAGCCAGTTCTGTCTACTCAGATTGGCAGCAGCTCTCTGCGGTCTCAGGCAGAGGTCTTGCATGTCATCTCCTACCTGATCTTTTCAAATGGAGATGCCGAGGATTGAACCTGGGACCTTTTGCGTGCCACACAGATGCTCTATCGCTGAGCCACAACCCCCTAGGTTTAGCAGAACAGAAAAGTATTTGCATGGAAATTGGTTACTGGGGGTGCAAAAACTTTGTTGTCACCAAAATTAGGAAATGCTTCAAGGCCCGGGAAACCCAGCACTTCCAGACAAACAGGTCTGGGCACCTTGCTTTTGACAAGGTGGAACCCACTCTCTCTGGGTTTTGTTACCAAGGTGATTTGCATTGAAATTAAAATGTTTTCCCAGACTTGTAATTCTAGAATACCCTCTGGAAAGGGTCGTGGAAGACCGCTTGTAGCATGTAAAATTGTTCTTCAAGCATCAATTATTAGGCCTCGATGAAAGCAATGTAAAAACAGATTTGACTAGGAATAATGCTTGCTTTGAAAAGGAGGAAGAAAATGTGTTTCACTGTAAACAGGGCCAAGCGCAGTGTCATTTGCAGGGCCAGATCTATCAAAAACAGACAGATTGCCAAACACTAATTTTCCCAACTAAAGGATTTAATTGCCAAAGCAACGTGACCCGATCTTGCAAGATAATCATGACATCTCTCTTACAAGACAGTTGACAGCATGGAAAATTTGAAAAGACCCATGTGCGATGTCTCCACTCCAGCCAAACCAGCACTACTGGGCAACAGAGAGTCAAAGGCCTTGAAACTAAATGGTCCAATACTGCAAGCAAATCCTATCCAAATGGATTTGCTGATAAACTGCACAGTTAAGTTTCCACCAAGCCACCTCGGCCAATCACTCCTGCTCTCAATCTTCTTTAAGTTTGCAGCACACAAACATGTCCCACTATTTACACTCACATAGGCCTCACTTTATTGAAGAAAGAGATGACTCTGCAATACTGAACTGCAAGGTTGGCTTAAATCAATAATTGTCTGGTTTTGCTATTTACTATGGACACCTGCCAAGGCTGAACACCAAAACCTACACACCTAGACATCGCTACACCTAGATTGCAGGTATACAGCTGTCTTAGTATACCAAACGATTTACAATCCTTAATTTGTTTAGGATTGGCAACAACCCTGTTTGGTAGGTCATGATTCCTGTTTGGGGGGGGAGGGGGAATAGGCACTGTCCAGCCATCTCATCTTTTGCCATCCCCTTCTTCTTTTGCCTTCTGTCTTTCCCAACATCAGGATCTTCTCCAGGGAGTGCTCCCTTCTCATTTGGTGGCCAACGTATTGGAACTTCAGCTTCAGCATCTGACCTTCCAGGGAACAGTCTGGGTTGATTTCCCTTAGGACTGATTTGATCTTCTTGCAGTCCAAGGGACTCTCAAGATTCTTCTCCAGCACCACAGCTCAAAAGCATTTATTCTTCTGCACTCAGCCTTCCTTATGGTCCAACTCTCACAGCCATACATTACTACTGGGAATACAATCGCTTTGACTATACAGACTTTTGTTGGCAGGCTGATGTCTCTACTTTTTATTATACTGCCCAGGTTCGCCATAGCTATCCTCCCAAGGAGCAAACGTCTTTTAATTTCATGGCTACAGTCACCATCTGCAGTGATCTTGGATCCCAGAAATGTGAAGTCTGTCACTACTTCCATGTCTTCCCCTTCTATTTGCCAAGGTGTGATGGGGCCAGATGCCATGATCTTAGTTTTTTTGATGTTGAGTTTCAAGCCTACTTTTGTGCTCTCCTCTTTCACCCTCAACAAGAGGTTCTTTAGGTCCTCCTCATTTCTGCCATTAGAGCAGTGTCATCTGCATATCTGAGGTTGTTGATGTTTTTCCCAGCAATCTTAATTCTGGCTTGTGCTTCATCCAGGCCAGCATTCCGCATGCTGTACTCTGTATATAAATTAAATAGGCAGGGTGACAATATACATCCTTGTCAAACTCCTTTTCCTATTCTAAACCAATCAGTTGTTCCATATCCTGTTCTGACCGTTGCTTCTTGACCCTTATACAGGTTTCTCAGGAGACATGTGAGGTGGTCTGGTACTCCCATCTCTTTAAAGACTTGCCACAGTTTGTTGTGATCCACACAATCAAAGACTTTAGCATAGTCAATGAAGCAGAAATAGAGGTTTTTCTGATACTCCCGTGCTTTCTCCATAATCCATCGAATGTTGGCAATCTGATCTCTAGTTCCTCCACCTCTCCGAAACCCAGCTTAAACTTCTGATAGTTCGCGATCAACATACTGCTGAAGCCTAGCTTGTAGGATCTTTAACATGACCTTGCTGGCATGTGAAATGAGTGCAATGGTGCGATAGTTTGAACATTCCTTGGCATTACCCTTCTTTGGGATTGGAATATAAACTGATCTTTCCTAATCCTATGGCCACTGTTGTGTTTTCCAAATTTGTTGACATAATGTGTGCATCACTTTAACAGCATCATCTTTTAGGACTTTGAATAGCTCAACTGGGATACCATCATCTCCGCTCGCTTTGTTGTTAGTTGTTGTTGTTAGTAATGCTTTCTAAAGTCCATTTGACTTCACACGCCAGGATGTCTGGCTCAAGGTCATCAATTTCACTGTCATGGTTGTCCAGGACATTGAGATCCTTCTTGTATAATTCTTCTGTGTATTCTTGTCTCCTCTTCCTGATCTCTTCTGCTTTGGTTAGGTCCCTACCATTTTTGTCCTTTATCATGGCCATCTTTGCACGAAACATTCCCTTGATTTCTCCAATTTTCTTGAAGAGATCTCTTGTCCTTCCCATTCTATTATTTCCCTCTATTGCTTTGCATTGTTCTAAACCTTTAACAACCCAATTTCTCCAATTCATCCGCTGCAATAAGCACAT
Organism: Heteronotia binoei; assembly: GCF_032191835.1. Taxonomy (NCBI): domain Eukaryota; kingdom Metazoa; phylum Chordata; class Lepidosauria; order Squamata; family Gekkonidae; genus Heteronotia; species Heteronotia binoei. The sequence continues at coordinate 107,660,780 of NC_083230.1, forward strand.
CTAATTGCCACAAAGCAGCATAAAATGGCTTTGGCGCAACAGCTAGTGTGAGCTTCTCTGGTTGTGCAAGGACAAGATGCCTGGAGAATCCCCTTTTAGAATAACCTTAAGATGTTTGTGTCATCAAGAAAGCCAACCATCCTCCTCCCCCTCCCTGTACCACTGCAACGCAATCTCTTAAATCCAGCAGGCATCTTAAGATGCTCTGTACTTCTGATCCAAGGATAAACAGAGAAAAACCTAGTAAACCTAAGCCAAATCTTAGAAACAAAGTGAGAGATATAGGATTACATTCCGATTGGATTACACCAGAGAGGAAAATAATTATATTTATATAATTGTATCAATTACCAGGTACTGAGTTATAACAGTCATTAAAAAAGCACAAATCTATCAGAAATAAGTAAAATGTGCAAATCTCTCAGAGGTATGCTACTAAAATACATGTCCATATAATACAGCAGCATTAAAATGTAGATGAAAATTTAGTACATAGCAATAGTCATGAAATTAAAAGACGTCTACTCCTGGGGAGGACAGCTATGGCAAACCTGGGCAGTATAATAAAAAGTAGAGACATCACCCTGCCAAAAAAAGTCCGTATAGTCAAAGCGATGGTATTCCCAGTAGTAATGTATGGCTGTGAGAGTTGGACCATAAGGAAGGCCAAGCGCGGCAGAATAAATGCTTTCTGTCTGAGGTGATGGAAAAGAATCTTGAGAGTCCCTTGGACTGCAAGAAGATCAAATCAGTCAGTCCTAAGGGAAATCAACCCAGACTGTTCCCTGGAAGGTCAGATGCTGAAGCTGAAGCTCAAATACTTTGGCCACCAAATGAGAAGGGAGCACTCACTGGAGAAGACCCTGATGCTGGGAAAGACAGAAGGCAAAAGAAGAAGGGGACAGCAAAAGATGAGATGGCCGGACAGCATTACTGATGTAACTAACACGAATCTGAGCAGACTTTAGAGGATGGTGGAAGACAGGAGGGCCTGTTGTGACCTGGTCCATGGGGTCGCAAAGAGTCGGACTTGACTGTGCAACTGAACAACAACAAAAATAGTCATTTGTAATAGATCCACAAAGTCTACACCAAAAGAAAAGGCTCCTATTATTTAAAACTATTCTTCTGTTTGATCACTTCGGTGAAAAACCCAGCTGTTACTGGTGATTGCCGGTATTTCATCAATCAACAATTTCCCCAGAGATATCCGTTAGCACCTTAGACTGTTCCAAAATAGGGAGAATTGTCTTGGGGCGCGGGGGAATAGTCAGCAAGGACCCCCAATCAAATTTTAGCAGGTATTCTTCCATGCAAGATATGCTTCTTAGGGGCCATTTCGCCTGTCCTGTGCCATAGCATAACCACCCCAGATTCAATCAGAGCTATTTAACAATGACAGCTAGTAGAAAAGAGCGAGAGTCCAACCGCACCTTAAACGAGTACCAAAATTTGTGGCGGGGTATGAAGCTCCTACCCTGCCACAAATGTTGTCGAAGTAAGGCGCTATTGGACCCCCGCTCTTTTCTACTGCTACAAACAGACTAACTTGGCGACGGATCTTGATCTATCTCAATGCAAGATAGAACCACTACCCCCAGAGCAAGACGCATGTGGAATAATAATCACCATCCACTATATTAGCTCTTCAATTAAATTCTGTAAACACATATTTACCATAATTACTCAAGCAAATTCCATAAAAGCACTGGGGAGAAGTGCAGTTTTATGAGCGTGTAAAATCAAACACGATAGTCCATTTCTTATTACGAGGCTGCCACTCTACTGGTTTTCTGGGGGAGGGGGTTATTAATTTCCAAGAAACTTCTTTCTTAGCAACAACTGGCTTGAAAGTTAGCACAGAAGCAAGTAATAGGCTGAGGAGGGAATTCACAAAAACCTACGCATGCTTTCTTGCACAATGCATTGAACTCAATGGTGTTTACTTGCGGGCAGGGGGAGCCTGAAGATTTATTAAGATATTCTTTGGCTAAGTGCCTGCTGTTCTGTGTTTTGCTGCTTTATGTGTCTGCAAATAAACTAATTTCTTTCTCTCTCTTCTCCTAATAGGTTGCAAATTAATTCCTTCTACCATTCTAAGCATCAAGCCATGTTAAAACCTGATCATAGCATAGCATAGCATCTCTCTCCCCACCCCCCTCCTGTTTCTGGAAGAAGTACAAAATAAACCACTTCCCAGCAACAGATCCTTTGCAGACGTCACACTTAACTCATCTAGTCCTATTAGAAATCCAATAAACAATTAAAATATCAAGGGCAGGAATGAAACAGCCTTGGAAAAGCTATGGCGCAATTTAAAAATTAAGTGAGATTATTAATTGGGTTTAGTGTCTTTAAGAATCTTCCCAATTAATCCAATTTAATTTTAGTCTCATAACATTAAGCAGCTTTAAATTAATTTAATTGGCTATATAGAGTAGAGTTTAGCTTTCCTATTATGGATAATTACACCAGATATTATACTACTTTGCACATCAGAAAGGTTGGAAACAAAAGTACGCCGCATATTTGCCTCGCAAAACACTGCCAAAGCATCATTGATAGAAGTACGATACAAAGTCAAGGGAACTGAAGGGAAATTGCATCTCAGGTAAGGCAGCCTTGTCATTTTGCACAAATGATGCTTCAAGGGGATTTTTCTTCATTTACTATCTGAAAGCTAGAGATTCCCCAGCTGTGTACCAGGAAGTACAAGCAGGCTGCAAGAGAGCCTGCTTTTAATAATTAATCCACCACTGTACACCTGATGGAGCAGCAGGGCTTTTTTTGGAGCAGGAACCTTTGCATACTAGGCCACACACCCCTGATGTAGCCAGTCCTCCAAGAGCTTACAGTAGGCCCTGTAAGAAGAGTTCTGTAAGCTCTTGGAGGTTTGGCTACATCAGAGAGTGTGGCCTAATATGCAAAGGAGTTCCTGCTACAAAAAAAGTTCTGGAGCAAAGAAATACTGTGAAGCCCTCAGTTTACACACAGACCAAATAAGTGTAGTATCGTCCACTCAAGGAAAAAACAAAGGCCATGCTAGGATTTCCTGATATGCCTGAGCTATAGTCTCAGAAATGAATAAATCCCTGAAGAATTCTGCCCAGAAATTCTGGTTCCATCCTTGAGGCTTTCTCAAACTTGCTTTGCTCTGAAATTTTGAGAAAGATCACAGTAAAGTCTGATTGACTGTGTGAGTGTGAGCAGAAAAGCCCATCTCTGCTCTTTGCTACTGGGGGACTTTTAAAAAAATCAGCACTAGAATATTGTTTTACTGATATACCATTACAATAAATAGTGCAATGAGTCCTGTGAAAGCTAAGCTTTCTTCAGAACAAAGTAAGCCAGTAGCCCATTCCCTTGCAGAGATATAAACGGAAAGGTATATCATGACAACAGGAAGAACTAAAGACTCATTTAATGAAAGCTGAGAACTCATAGACAGGGCCGGCCCTAGACTGTCTGGCATTCTAGGCAAGGGTACCTTCTGGTACCTCCACCCACTCCGCACTGATAACATCACTGAGTCATGTGGAAGGCCCCCAATTTGGTCAGCGCCCTAGGCAATTGCCTAGTTTGCCTAGTGGCAGGGCTGGCCACTCCCTTTGTTCTGACAGTATAAGCGATATAACAACATTCTAGTGCTGATTTTTTAAAAAAAAAAATGCAGAAGACCCCATGATCTGAGAAAGGGATGGTGGCCACTGCTGGGAGATGGGGGCATGGGAAACTGCGGAGAAACCAGCTACGTGGAGGCCCCCTTGCCGCTGTGGTGCACAAACAATGGGGAAACCGTAAAGGTCCCTCCCCCATGCTAAAAACCCTCTTACAGACAACACTAAATGCAGGGGCGGAATTCTAGCAGAAGCTCCTTTGCATATTAGGCCATACACTCCTGATGTAGCCAATCCTTCAAGAGCTAAGCTCTTTGCATATTAGGCCACACATTCCTGATGTAGCCAATCCTTCAAGAGCTAAGCTCTTTGCATATTAGGCCACACATTCCTGATGTAGCCAATCCTTCAAGAGCCAAGCTCTTAGAGGATTGGCTACATCAGGGGTGTGTGGCCTAATATACAAAGGAGCTCCTGCTAGTATTCCACCCCTGACTAAATGTACTATCCAGCTGTTCCAAGGATGATGCCTGTTCTCCCTGTGCTGGAAGCTGATCAAGAACATACATATATAACTGAGTGTTGAGTGAAGTCTGCCTACGGGGGGGGGGGGGGGGGGGAGAGATCCATGCTCAGCTGTCAAGTGCTTGTGAAACATTACTGTAAGTTGATGAGCCAGCCTTGAATATGCATATACCAGGGGTGGTCAACGGTAGCTCTACAGATTTTTTTTTTGCCTACAACTCCCATCAGCCCCAACCATTGGCCATGCTGGCTGGGGCTGATGGGAGTTGTAGGCAAAAAAAAATCTGGAGAGCTAACGTTGGCCACCCCTGGCATATACATTAGATTTTAAATGGCTTCCTGTTGTGCATCAGCATCCCTGGTAAAAGAAAGACCTTCCTTCTCAGGGCCACTTGTAAAGCCACTTCAAGTGGACTGCCATAGTGGATTCTTCACGCATCCTTCATTGCTTAGACCTTGGGCCAATGAGTACGGTTGAAGGAGATAAGGAACCCAACCACTATAACGACATAAACATTGAAGACCCTAATCAGGGGCAGCAATTTTATTATCTCAGGTGCTGTTTATCAAGCACCAGGACTTGTCAAGAAAACTTCATTATTAAAGCCTCTCAAGGATGTTTCAATCCTGGGAAAATACGAGGTGTTAGCATGTTTTAATTAACAAGGTATTTCACAAGGGCTGACATCCGCCAATGAGTGCAACAAACAAGGAAGTCAGGTAGGTGTAGAGAAGATAAGTGCACTTGAATCTCTAACTGAGAAGAAGGTGACTGCAGATTTATACCCCGTCCTTCTCTCTGAATCAGACTCAGAGCGGCTTACAATCTCCTATATCTTCTCCCCCCAAAACAGACACCCTGTGAGGTGGGTGGGACTGAGAGGGCTCTCACAGCAGCTGCCCTTTCAAGGACAACTCCTGCGATAGCTATGGCTGACCCAAGGCCATTCCAGCAGGTGCAAGTGGAGGAGTGGGGAATCAAACCCGGTTCCCCCAGGTAAGAGTCCGCACACTTAACCACTACATCAAACTGGCTCTCTGCCAGTTTGGTGTAGGAACCAAAGTTGGGACACAAACAGAAACACACACACAAGTTAAAGGCTATGTCAAGTCAGTATGCCAACATCTTGATTCTAGAGTGGCTGACACCACAACTGTATGGTATGGCGTGATAATGAAAGATACGAGCGAATTTATGCTCCCCAGTCTAAAATGCACTACTCCAGACAGGTCACTTCCCTGGAACTCAAACAACTGAGGGAAGCATAACCATGTTAAGACCCAGTAGAGATTCATATCTTCCAACCAAAAGTCCACTGCTCCATCTACTTAAAAAAAGAGAGAGAGTTTCAAATCCACTAAATCTGTTCAGTATCATCGAAGTAGTTCATGACTAGAAAATGCCAAAGGAAAAATTCAGAGACTGGCAGAATAGACAGCTCAAATGCAACAACAGACTTCTAGCTCTTGCTCGGAGCAACAAGGACAATATTGCCAGACGAAAAGGATTAAGAGCGAAAATGTATTAACACAGATTCCTGTTTCTAAAGTTGTAAGTATCAAGACCTTGCTTATACTACAATTTCAAGGATGCATCAGCAGTGCAACTGTAATCCCTCCACTCTAAGAGAGTACACTCTAAAAACAACTTCTGACCTCTAAGTATTCTAAGGGTACAAAATGGAGGACATACAAGAACTTGCGGGAAATCTCATTTTCTCCTGTATCCCTTTCCTCAATTATTTCCTCTTTCCCTGGCAGCCCCCATAGCCCCCCTTTCCTTCCTATTCATCAGCTAACCTACCTTTACCTGTCCCACCCCAGCTTCAGCTTTTGCTTCTTCCCTAGCCTCTCCCTAGAGAATATCAGGCCAAGTTACACAGTGGCTGCTACCAAAGGGTCAGGCCACAGGGTTGCATGGTGGCCTCCAGCACTGGACTGAGACATGCTGGCCACTGCCACTGGGTTCGGCTTCCTTCTCTCCTTCCTCCCCCACCTGCTAAACCTACCTTTATCTGTCCCCATGTCTCCAGTTTTCCCTCCTTTTCTACCCGACAGCCCGTCTCCAGCAAAAGTCTGGCCAGGCTGTGTGACAGCTAGCTTTAGGACTGTACTATGGCTACTGCTGGGACAGGCCAAGTTACATAGGTAGTGAGTCTTCAGTGGTTGCTGCTGGGCCTGCCCTCTGGCAAAGTCCTCGTCCACCAGACATGACAGTGGAGGGGGGCAGAGTTGCATATTTTTGCGAAGTATATCCATCTACTGTATATCTACTGTTTTTAAAAAGGTAAAGGTAGTCCCCTGCGCAAGTACCAGCCGTTTCTGACTCTGGGGTGACGTCACATCACGATGGGATGACGTCACATCACGTCACCCCATCACGATGTTTTCATGGCAGACTTTTTATGGGGTGGTTTGCCATTGACTTCCCCAGTCATCTACGCTTTACCACCGACCTCAGAAAGATGGAAGGCTGAATCAACCTTGAGCCGACTACCTAAACCCAGCTTCTGCCGAAATCAAACTCAGGTCACGAGCAGAGCCTGGACTGCAGTATTGTAGCTTATCACTCTTGCCACAGGGCTTTCTTTCTACTGGTTTAGAGTTTATAAAATTCCATCACAGCAACAGTAGTTTAACACATCCCAAGGGAAGCAAACATTTCCAAGCTACCTTTTTCCTGCAAAAGTCTGGTAAGTCTAACAAGGTAAGATAACAGTATTTTCAGGATTCAAGATCAATATTGCACCTATCTAACTATTACCAAATTATCATTTTGTCAGCTGGGGGGGGGGGAGAAGAGTGAAAAAGTGCAAGTATACACAAAATTTTAGAAACAGCTAGTAATCCAAAGTACTCAACTCTTCAGTATGGGAGGTAGCTATTGTTTCAGTTTGAATTTAATCGGACTTTTAGCCCAAACAGACAATTTTTCTTTTAACTCTTTCTACTGAACTGCTGCACTTCCATATTCTTTCACTAAACCAAGTTACAATAACATCTGAAATCCTTTGCTAAACTCATTAAACACAAAAGGACATCACAGCCTTCAGACAAAACCGTATTACCTAAAGCAAACAGAACTCTATTTATCTGTCTGTGTTTTAAAGAGCATGCATCCCATTTGCAATTAACACAGAACCAACAGCAAGTAGAAAACATAAGAAGAGCGCTGTTGGATCAGACCAGTGGTCCATCTAGTCCAGCATCCTGACACACACAGTGGCCAACCCATTCCTCTGGAAATCTGCCAATAGGGCACAGAGGCACAATACAGATAGCTTCTGAAATTACAAAATATTAAAATGAGAGTCTTCTAAATGAATTGAGATTACAACACGTAACTTGAAACGCCCAATACGTCTGCTTAAAATCATGCTTTATGTTCATTTCCTCAGAACCTCAATTATCCAGCATGTTTACTTCATCAAAGCCATAAAAATACAATACAAAATTCAGCAACGCACCCATTTAGCACACTAAAGGCTTATTAGAGACATCTCTAAGAAGCGTTTTCAAAAGGCTTAATTTCAAACATGGATGAGCGTGAAAAATTCCCTGCACCAAAAAGCAAAGTCATTACGTATTCTTATTCAACCAGCTTTTTGAGATTACACGTAATATTACAATCAAGTTTCCTGATTCTCCCCATTTTTTTCCTCTCATCTGGTCTTCTGTTGGCATTTCATTTCAACAAAGAAAAATGTTCAGTAACTGCAAGGGAGAACACAGAAGTGGTGAAACATTACCACTTACCCAATTGCTGAAAAATAACACCAGTGTAATTGTACAATGGAGTGCAACGTCATTAATTATATCCCCAACAAGAATACGCACAGCAGCCTGTGGAAAACGTCATCTATTTGGGTAACAGAAAGCTTGCTCAACCATGCAACACCTTGAGGGGGGGCATATGAAGAGCCTGCGGACTGCAAATAAGATGCAACCCTTTGTCACTGTCCCCATCTTTACAGCCTCCATCCCCAGCGACCAAAACAAAAGAAGGCGAGGGTTCTTACCAATACTCCCTCTAAGCTGCTCAGTCTTGTGAGCAAAAATTCTACTATGAGAACTGCTGCCATTAAAGTTGTGAGCTACTGCATAAATTAGCTTGCTGTGAGGCCATTTTTCCTGAACAAGGACAAAAATCTGTGAGCTGGAGGCTAAAAAAACGGTGAGCTGGCTCACACTAACTCAGCTTAGAGGGAACACTGGTTCTTACTATTGCTATTTTTCAAATTGCTGCTGAAGACCCAACCCACTAACTTTAGTGTAAACCTCCACACTGCCTGAGCTGAGCCAGTTTGGTGTAGTGGTTAAGTGTGCGGACTCTTATCTGGGAGAACTGGGTTTGATTCTCCTCTCCTCTGCTTGCAGCTTCTGGAATGGCCTTGGGTCAGTCATAGCTCTGGTAGGAGTTGTCCCTGAAAGGGTGGCTGCTGTAAGAGCTCTCTCAGTCCCCGTACCTCACAGGGTGCCTATCTTGGGGTTGGGGTGGGGGGAAGTAAAGGAGATTGTGACCGCTCTGAGATTCAAAATATAGGGCGGGATATAAATCCAATATCATCATCATCTTCTTCTTTAATACATTTGTACTCCACACTTGTCTTGACCTGGATGCCCCAAGGTAGCCCGATCTCATCAGATCTAAACTGGGTCCATCCTTGTTAGTATTTGGATGAGATACCACCAGGAAAGTCCAGGGTTGCTACACAGATGCAGGCAATCACAACTCGCCTCTGCTCATCTCTTGCCTTGAAAACTTTACAGGCAAGGTTACTGTAAGTCAGCTGCAACGTGAAGGTACTTTCCACTGCCGCTCACCACTTAACCGCTGAACAGCCCGAGGCAGCTTGCAACCTATGGCCTCCAAATCCAACCACAAGAAACCACGCAGTCCTTAGCACCATTGAAATCACCCTGTTGATGGGTTCTTCAAGGTGCAGAAGCAAAAGCCATCTCCAGCTAGCAAGGATCAAGGGAAAACTCATCAGGAGACATTACCTCACGTCCAGCTATTAGGACATTCTCGAGTCTATATGCTAAGAATGTGCCACCAGCCAACATAAACAAGACTTCCAGCCTCATAATTTTGCCCGTATACATGGTAGGCCTGCAGCGAAGGCCCACGTCAGTCTCCAAAACTCTCCAAAAGCCAAATTCATACAGCCCTTTATCCCTTACACGATGCCAAAATTACTGCAAAGAAGCATAGCATATGCTCCCAGTACAATATTTAGATAATTATTTCAGTGACAACAGAACTATTTGGTGTTTGAGCACCACCAGCAACATGTCCTTCAGCTAGCAGTTCTGAGATAACATCCTGTATTTAACTCAGCACAAACACTGCAATGTGAAAGGATCAGAAATTGTTCCTCCCAGACCAAGCAACACAGTGCAGATGAAGCTTTTAATGGCATGCTACTTGCTCCAGAAGTTCTTCCTTTATATCTTTTCATTCCGCATGATATTGCTAAACAAATATCTGATATTATGCAATCATCTTATTATGCAAATATCTTATACTGAAAAACGATTACCAACTGCTTCAACGGGATCTCTCCAGATCACAACCGTATATAAATGTCACCTTTATAAATTTACCAAAATATGGCATTTTATAATACAACATATTGGCTAAAATAGTTTTTGAAAACGATTTAAAACAGGTATTGTCAAGGAGAACCACCATGCAAGACGTTCATTCGCCTGATCCTTTACTGCATACCAGAATTGTATAAAAGCAGTCCAAGGTTTAAGCACTTTGTTAGAGAGGGACAGACATATATTAGGATAAGATCAAAAGTAGAGGTGGTGGGAGAATTCACTCTGCAACTTAGTTAAGCTTAGTATTATTAGAATGCTGCTCTTTTTTCAGTCAATCCAATCAACCAGGGCTGTTTTTTGTAGAAAAGAAAACAGCAAGAACTCATTTCCATATCAGACCACGGCCTCTAATGCCAAACCAGCCAGAACTGCGTTTATGCTCAAAAAAAGCCCTGCAAGCAACTAGTTTAAAGTACAGGTAAAAAAGAACAATATTGAACCAAAGAGGAGACGATAGCCTGTATTTTAACAAGTGTTACCAGATTATTTTAAATGAGTTTTGGAACTTGTCTGCAAGAACATCATCAACTCTTTTGTCTTGGAAAGGGGCACAATTATTAAGCACTAAAACATGTGTTTAAACTGACTGGAATGTCTAACTTTAGAGCAAATGGATTGATTTTGTTGGGTTAAGATTACATGCCTAACTTGTTTACTTGGAGGTAAGCCCCATTACATTTAAATTTATCTGTATTTAGGACTACAGCCCTTAGCAGACAATTTATTGGCCACTCAAACATGACATGTCTCCAGCGTCAGTGGGGCTGCATTAGCAAAAGCTGTCTGTGACTCACCCAAAGCACTGCAGATAAAATCTTCCAAGCAAAACTTTGGATAAACTATGGACATTTATATATTATGTCCTCTCAAGCCTCCGGTCAAAAGAAACATAAATCTACTACACATTTAACTATGCAAGTCATATTTAATGGATACTGTTCTCCCCGTAGCTGGGCACAAAATTGAAAAGCCTCTTGGAATCGTCTCCCAAAAGCTGATAAACACAAGTTTCAAAGAGACAGTCTTTCAAGGGCAGAAGCTAGGACAGGCCAACAGGTGCAGACATCTCAGATGTGCGATTGGGGGGCAGAGAAGGAACTCACAGATTAGAAAGAAGCTGCCTTAAGAGGAAGAGTAGAGTACACATATTTCAATTAATAAACAAAAACAGAAGAGCAAAAAACAGAATAGTCATGGTTGTTTTTGCTCAAATACCAAAATGGGGCGGGCCCAGATTTTTAGGCACAGGGTGCCAAAAACAATTCAAACATCTGGCTAGAACAGCATCATCCGTTAAGAGAAAAATAAATCTACAGTGTCCTATGTACATCATCAAGTTCTACAAGCAAGGCCTGATTGCTAATGGTTTCAGCAAATTTTCATTCTACCTTTACTCCAATGTATTCAGGACAACTTATAGTCCTCCATTCTTCTGCTTGCTCCTCACAGCCACCCAGTGAGGAAGGGCAGACAAATGAAAATCAGCAGCCCAGTGGACTTCATGATAAGCAGGGATCTGGACCCATCTCCTTGGTCAACAGTCCAACATACAAACTACTACACTATACTGGTTCTGTACATGAACAGATAACCTCTCTATAGCAACGAGTATGGAACACTGGGGGTTGGGTCTATCAACTGCAAGTAGAAAGTACTTGTGGAGATTTCCCATCTTCTCATAAAAGCCTCCTAAGATCGCCAAAGAAGCTGACACTATAGGGCAGGGGTGGTCAAAGTTGCTTAACATAAAAGCCACATAGAAAAAATGTCAGATGTTTGAGAGTCATAAGACATGAACATCAGATGTTTGAGAGCCACAAGGCAGGCAGACAGGCAAGAAGATGGGGAGAGAGAGGTGGAATGAAAGCAACTTTAACTTTAAATGCATTCTCCAAGCCGCTGGGTTAGATAGTGATTTAAAAACAGAAATGCCTTCTGTAAGATGGCCAGCATGGTAATGGGGGCTTCAAGAGCCATACAATACGTGTGTAAGAGCCACATATGGCTCCTGAGCCACAGTTTGGCCACCCCTGCAATTGGGGTTTGTTGTGAAGAGGGGGAAACAGGCATCACTCTTCCTCAGTCTTCTGCCATCAAAGGCTCCACCAGTGCAATGGGAAAGCGGGGGAGTTGTCATTCCCCTTCTTCATGATCAGGGCTTTTTTTGTAGCAGGAACTCCTTTGCATATTAGACCACACACCACTGATGCAGCCAATCTTCCAAGATCTTACAATAAGCCCTGTAAGCACTTGGAGGATTAGCTACATCAGGGATGTGTGGCCTAATATGCAAAGAAGTTCCTGCTGCAAAAAAAGCAGCAACCTGCTTCGGCGGGGAGGGTGGGATACAAATAAATAAATAAATAGCCCTGTTCATGATAAATTAATGTGCCCTAAGGCATTTTGTCTATAGGGCTCTCCTGACTCCAAGCCATCACCACTAGACAACTGCAGGCGGGAGAAGTAAGAGACACACAACTGTCTTCCAGTTGCATTCCAGCTACTGACGCATACCACAACACTCAACACAGAGATAGTTTAGGCTATTCACAGGGCTTTTTCCGTAGAAGAAGCCCAGCAGGAACTCATTTGCATATGAGGTCACACACCCCTGACACCAAGCCAGCTGGAACTGCATTCCTGTGCATTCCTGCTAAAAAAAAAAAAAAGTCCTGGCTATTCCTCTTCAGACAGCCACCTAACTTTGATTTGGGATTCAATTAATAGCTAGAATATTTGAAAGAGTGATCACGTCTCCCTGAAAATCAGACCCAAAGTTGTACACAATACAACAAATATTTAGTGAGAAACAAGGAGTAAAGCATATCACGTTTGTAAAAAGAAACCTTTAAAACTGAAGCCTTAGGTTTACTGAGCCCACTTGCGGGTACGGCAAGATATACAATTCATCATTAGCCCAAAACATGGTGCTCAGGATATGGGGGGGAGGCAGATACAGAGATCAATATCATACTTGCACTTTACAACACACTTGCTCTTTTGTTTCTGAGCATAAGTCAACCAGCTAATTGTTACTCTTAAAGCCCTAAAACAGCTTAGGAATGAACGGACAGTTTTCACAATGGAGGAAGCAGGCAGTAGGCTTCCCACAAGAATCAGTATTGGGACTGATACAATTTAATTTCTTCATAAACAATGTGGAAGTAGGGGTGAGCAGTGTAGTGGCCAAGTTTGCAGATAACATCAAGTTATTCAGGATGGTGAAAACCAAGGTTGACTATGAAGAGCTTCAGGAGGACCTCCACAAACTGGATGAGTGGGCGACAATGCAGAAAATTATGTTCAGTGTTGGTAAGCGTGTCGGTACTGGGCCACGGAAGCCTCACTACTGGGTCACAAGTAAAGCCAAAGCTAGCCCCGCCCCCAGCAAAGCACGACCTCTGCTCTGCTTCCTTCCCCCATCTCTCTGTTGTGCAGAGAAATGCTAGCCTTGAAGACTGACACAGGCTGCAAAGCCTGCGCTCCATTTGGCTTCCTTCCTACCCCCGTCTCTGTGGTGCAGAAAAAAAGCTAGGCCTGAAGACTGACACAGGATGCAAAGCCTGAGCTCTGTTTGGCTTCCTTCCCCCATCTGTGTTGTGCAGAGAGGAGCTGGGCTGCCTCTCCTTCCTTCTCCCACCTCCCAGTGTTTAAGAGAAAAGTTGGAGTCCACGGGCACTTTAGACCCATGAAGTGTTCTTCAAGGTATGCGCTTTCATGTGCCTTGCAGTATGCTCTTTTGGGGAGATTTCCCCGAGAGGCCTGGGCAGCAAAGAAGGGTGTGTGTGTTTTTTTCAGCCGGGAGGGGTGGGGAGTGGGCATTCCAGTAGCTATTTTTTTTACCAAACAACCCCTGGGCAGAATTGTTACTGGCTGGGGTCATCGGATGGTGAGAAAGGCTTTTTTTTCTCCCCCCCCCCCCTTCTTTCTTTCTTTCCCTGCAAGTGATGCTCTGTCTGTATTCTTGGTGCTGGGAGAGGGGAAAACAACAGGCTTCTAGTGCCCTGGCCCCACTGGTGGACATTCTGGTGCTTTTGGGGCATTGTATGAGAGAATTTTGGACTGGATAGTCCACTGGCCTGATCCAACATAGCTCCTCTTATGTTCTTTCTTTCCATGTCTTCTTTTCCTCTCCTTCCATTTCATTCTTTCCCTTTTTTCTTTCCTTCCATTTTTATTGGATGAAACTTTTCTGTTCATCATACTGTTGTTGCAGACACAGGAACTCTGCCAATGAAAAGTTGGCACCCCCAGTTGTAGCCAGCTGGCCTTTCTATGAGATTTCTGTGTGTGTGAGTGAGAGTGAGAGTTGTGGGGCAGAAAGAGATCACTGGAGATTACTGCAATATATCTCAACAGCACTGAAAAGTGATGGTACTATGAACTTGGCACCATTTTACTGGTCCTGCTTTTAACAGCTGTCTGACACCAAAATTAAACTCCTCCTGTAGATATTAAAAAGGATGAAAGAAGTTCACTGGCTAAATATCTGCAAAACAGGTTACTTTTAAAGGTATGGGAAACACAGCCAGTAAAAAGCTGCAGGCCTCTCATAAATATCCTTTTGGGGATAACTACAGAAAAGCTTGTATGAATTTCATATAACTGGAACTGAATTCATTAATTGCAGTACAATTCTCTGCTACCTTTCACAGCAATTTCCCAGTGTTTCAGCCAAAGAAAAGTATGAAAAATAGCTGTAGAAAGATTTTCTTGAAACCAAGCAAGCTTGGTTATAGCTTGAGTCAAGGTTCCAGTAGTAGCAGCTGAAGGAAGGGCCTACTAAATGTTTCAGCATATTTTGAGGTACAGCAGCTGCCAGGGCCCAGTGTGGGTGATACACAGTGCTGTCATTCCTGATGGCAACGGCAACAGCACTCCCAACTGCATACACTGGCCAGTGCTGTTGAGGAAGGGGTGTGTAGGTGGTGCAGGCAACTGAACATGGGCATTAGGAGTGCTTGCAAGCTGGAGAAGAACACACAAACAGATAGGTGCATGCAGATGTGGGGGTGAAAAGAGAGGACAGACCACTTTCCACCCCCATTTTGGCTCAGCATGAGTTTCAGAGAGATTTTTCTGAAAATGAAGTCACTTCAGAAGAAGAGGCAGATTTGGGGGAGTGCTCTGGAAGTGACATCACAGGAAAAGGTAAAGTTTGGTTCAGTGTGCCCTGGAAGTGACATCACTTGGCCCTTGACATCACAGGAAATTACATAATTCCTGTCTTCCGGCTCCACCCCCAAATTTTAGTGGGCCACGAAGGAGAAGTGTAAAAATAACCAGGCCACAGGAAAGTTTGTGAAACCCTGCTCTAAGAGCTTACAAAAAAGAGTCTTGTAAGCTCTTGGAGGATTGACTACATCAGGGGGCATGGCCTAATATGCAAAGGAGCACCTGCTAGAATTCCACCCCTGATTCTGGTCACCATATTTCAAAAAGGACATTGCAGGGCTGGAAAAAGTACAGAGGAGTACAACCAAGATGATTATGGGGCTGGAGCATCTTCCCTGTGTGGAAAGACTGAAGAGTCTAGGACTTCTCAGTTTAGAAAAGACATTATCGGGGGGGGAGGGAGGGGGCTCTCTGTGGTCCCGCTGTTAGAAATGAGGTGGGTGGCGATTAGCTGGCTGCTGGAATATCCTTCCCACCAAGGCTTGCCTGGTGCCTAAGCTTACTGTCAAAATCGGGAGTGGGGTCACTGGATGAAAGAAACCCCAATAAAAATTCCTTCACAGTTCCAAAGCGACAAATCAGGACTGTTACACAAAAAAAGCAAAGCACCTTCACTAAAGCCATCCTGGTAACATTATGCTGCTATACTCCAACTCGCCATTCCATAAAACATCGTCATATGCTTGTATTCCCAGTACGTAGTGGGTATCCTCAATTATTTGTAAGCTGCTTTATGGACCAGGTTCATAAAGCCCTCCTGACCGCAAGAAATGAACACCTCAAATAAATGAAACAGTCACATGGGGTATTAAATGACACGTGAGTGCTGCAACGTATTCCATAACAAATTTTGGGGGAGTCAGTTGTACTTACTTTATGTAGTACCTTGCCCCTTCAAAAGTATAGGCTTCCTCCCAGCCGGTCGGTAGGTCTAGGAGAGAAATAACAATTTGATCACATGACCAAGCACTGCGTTACTGTGCTACAGGTTCATTAACAACTTCAGCAAATTTTCGCTACAAACGAACTAAAACCACGGTTGCTTGTCAATAAATATGCCCAACGACAGATCAGATTCTGAAGAACTGAGCTAATAAAGGTATAAATGATGCAGCAGCAGCAGCAAAAAACACACATTCCTAAGAATGCTTACTAAGAAGCACGCCCCACTGAGCTCGATGGAACTTAATCTCTCTGAAGGACACTTAGAATTGGCACCTGAATTAAATATTCCTGGCTGCCTGGTATAGCACCACACAAGAGAACTGGACGGTTTATTCTAGAATAGTAGATCAAGATGCACAAGTTTAAAAAAGGGATTTTTGTAGTAGGAGCTCTTTTGCATATTAGGCCACACACCCTGATGTAGCCAATCCTCCAAGAGCTTACAGGGCTCTTAGTACAGGGGCTACTGTAAGATCCAGGAGGATTGGCTACATCAGGGGTGTGTGACCTAACATGCAAAGGAGTTCCTGCTACAAAAGAAGCCCTGCACTTAAATGCACATCTTCCATCAGGCCCTGTTCCTACAGATGTTTGAGTTGTGAAACATTTAAACAAAAGCCAATTTCAGAAAACAGTGCGCACATCCAGAATGGTAACTGGACCAGAATCACATCAGAAGCTATGTATTATGGCATCGTTAAATCTAACAAGAATATATGCGAATTGCATCTGCAAGTATATATAGATCAGCCAGCAGTACGGAGATTTCTTTTTCTCTACTAATAGGGGTGGGAGAGAACACATCTAAATTTTTCTTCTGCTGGGAAGTATATTATTTTTTTTACTCTATCAGATTCTATTATCTTCTTCCACTTTAAAAAAGAGAGACAGAGAAAGAGATTGGGGAAAAATGGACTATTAAAGTTGTACATATATTTTTTCTCAGTGGGTTTAAAACAGCTGAGACTTCCCTAGTTTTCTCTGAGATATTAATACATCTGATTATGCTTTTTATGCACATATGAATAGACACATATTGAGCTATGTTCCATAGTATACAATAAAAACACCTCTGAAATATTTATGCGAGATGCAATCTTCTGCGGAGGTATTTTATGCTAATATGAAGGGTTTCCAAAGCTAGAGAGCAGCAAAGTTGGGCACTGCACACACATTGTACAAGACCAATAGTAAATCAATTGAGGAGTACTTAATTCCCTAATAGATAAGCTCAAAAATTACAGCTCAGAACATTACACAGAGTAAAACATTTTTCCCATTTGTTCCCATGGAAGGCAGGAGGGGGGGAATCCACAGTAGAGCTGGTTGGTGTGTTAGCACAATGTGTTATCCAAATATTATCCTCATGCTATTCAAAATTCACCATGCCAACGGTGAGGGGAAAAGCCATTTATCTAACAACAAACCTGATGATTCTACAACAGGTTTTTTTTTTTTAAAAAATCAAGATACATTACGAATTATTTTAATAGACTCTGGTACAAGTGGCAAGTGCTCAAAGCAGAGCTGCAACGTGCATGACAGACAGAAACAGAACACATTCAAAAGGTGATTAGAAAGAAGCTCAGACCCAGGGGAAGTAGAGACATCAATCTAAGAACGGTGACTCGCGCAGGAAGCCAACACCGTTCAATAGCAATAGCATTCCCAGCCCATCTGCCCCTTCCCCTTTCCTACTGGACTTAAGAGGATTACCCAATTAACGCAAGCACTAATGACACAAGGTACACCCCTCAATTAAGGAGCAATTCCACTTCCTGCCTTTGAAAAACAGCTGGTTCTAAAACATTCCCGGCTATTCCCTGCAAACACGACTAGAAGGCAAGACTGAAAACAGGCAAACCTCTCCTCCCAAACTACTCCTGGGTCACGTGGAGCCAAAGTGAAAGAGCTATGAGATGTGTAAATAAGAAACATGCCAATATAATAGACCAGCACTCCTAACCTATGCACTAGGAGTGGGTCTCTGAACTGTCCTTTCCTTCCATTACTCTCTACAAGCGTTTAAACAAATGGGAAACAACAGATTTTCTATATACCCACCTCTCTGTGGCATTTGGCAGTTAGCACGCTGTTGCAGAAGCCAGAGTTTGGATTTCCAGAAAGCTCTGTTTTAAATCCTGCTCTTCCAATCAACCCCCTTTTCTCTTGCTTGGCCTCGGGGGCGGGGCAGGGGGGGGGGAGAGAGAAACAGCACAGCGGAAAGACTGATTCTATCTCCCTGTGCTCTCCCCCAGTCATTTCTCCTCAAGCTCCTTCCCTCTTTCTACAATCCATCCCACCTCTTCCCGTCACTTAGAAACCAACCACTCTCTTATCCTGGATCGAGGGGGAAGGTCTCTAGGTGAATCTATGAATTTCCCCAAAAGCCAGCCATTGTTAGATGCCAAGAGTGGAGGATGCTGAAGAGGTACGGGCAGGTGATTTCATGTGTTTTTCAGCAAGAAAGCATTATAAAGTATACACAGGGAGTGAGTCTAGAGGAGCTGGAACTGAAGAGAAACAAACAGGGTGCAAGACACTTTACAGATGTGGGTTCTAAAAGGAAGCCAGGCAGAAAAGGGTGAGGGGAAAGAGTGTGGGTGCACCCACAAGACAACAGCTTGTACAAACATTTCTCGCTTTCTTCCCTTCTCACAGAGAACCATGCGCTCAACCAGCAATTCGGTGCTGCCGGGAAAATGCAGTTTTCCCTCCCTATCAGCTCTGCCGGTGCCGCTGATATCCTGCAAATAGCCTAAATGAGCAAGTATAACATCACTGCCGATGCATAATTCCCTGCAGCAACGTTAGCGTGGCTGATAAAGGTTTCATTTGCTTTAACTACTTGTAGAGCAGGAAATAAGAAAGGGAATTAAGAATGGATCTAGGGAGCAAGGCGGGCCAGAATCCACTGCTAACTGAAGGGCAACTGGCTACGTTGAAGGCTGGGGAATACATCAGAAAGCATGCCCAATGACTGCAGATGTGGCAATCAAAAAGGAGTTCAGAGGGCTGCAGTTTAGTAGAGTGGAAGATGAATGAGTAAAACCAGTTTGATTTGTAAGATAAGGTGCGGAGGAGCAATGCAGAGACTAGAGTCTAGGAGCCAACAGCTCCTATCCAATGAAAGGAACTCTGACTCTGAAAGCTTATCCCCTGAAAATTGGACTCGGATCTAGTGCTACTGTACTTTAATCTAGCTCAGGAGTGGCCAAGTTGTGGCTCCGGAGCCACATGTGGCTCTTTCACACATATCGTGTGGCTCTTGAAGCCCCCACTGCCCTGTTGGCCAGCTTGGAGAAGGCATATATCTCTTTAAATCACTTCACCAAGCTAAGCCAGCCAGCTGCTGGAAATACATTTAAAAGTTAAAGTTGCTTTCTTTCCACCTCTTCCTTCCCCCTATCTGTCTTCTCTCCTTCAGGCTCTCAAATATATGACACTTGTTCTATGTGGCTCTTTCATCAAGTATAGCTCTATATCCACAGTATTCCAATGTATTTCTCTTTTAGAACAGTGTATCAGAATAATGTTTTTTGTATTGACTTACACAAATAAGGTTACTGGTCATTACATATACATATTTTAATGGCAAACTAGAACCTAATTATGTTCTAGTTTGCCATTAAAAATAATTAAAATAAACTTGTGTGTTTAAATCAAACTTCTGAGAAAACTATGCCCTCATTTTAACCCAGAACTAAACATTACAATAGACTCTCAATTTCTGCACTTCACACCCAGGATACTTAATGGGTTTAGTACATGGACATCAATCTGCTATTCCAACTTTAATTACGCTTTGTTGTTTTTCCAGCCCAGTTAATATAAATTAACAAACACCAGACCCCAATTTTTGTCTCTTTTAATCTGGTAAAAAACATTTCCATGACTCTGCATACTCACTCACTGCCCACTTTCTCTATATTTAGGACTGCTTGCCATTCCATACTATTGTCTGATGAAGTGTGCTTCTAGCACACAAAAGCTTACACTCCGAATCAAACTTTGTTGGTCTTAAAGGTGCAACTGAACTCTTACTTTGTTCTCATGTTAAGCAAGCTGGGCCACCCCTGATCTAGCTCTTCCACTGCAGCTCAACATGGCTACCTTCTGAAACTAGGAAACAACAGGAAAGAGATAATAGGCTTAAACTTCCTTCACCAGGATTAAAGAGTTACAGGAGAGTTTAAGCTTGGAAGGCAAAGTGAGAAGCCCTGAGACAAGACTGCAGAGCCAGAGGATAATGGCCACTAAATCAGTCAACAAGACAAATAAGGAAATTGGGAGACTGAATGTGTGGGAATGAGTAAGTCTGCACTGCAAAGACAAGAAAGGGCCAGAAGGTCAAAAGGAAAGAAATGTGCCTAAGGAAACTACCTGGGAATATCAATGAAGCAATGGGTAACAGACTTATGGTATGAAGAGTTAACTGCAATTCAGAATCAGGGAGATTTTGTTAGCTAGGTTGGCATGGGGATGGAGCTGAGAAGCCAGAAAGAGAAATGCTGAAGTGTCTTTTAAAGGACGGGGGTGTCAGAGGGAGAGAGCAGACATCAAGAATCAAATGAATTAGGATGGAGTGTGAGACTTCCAATATTTTCACATGTCACTGAAAAGTATCTTGCACACTTCACCACCACACATGCATGCACTTATGTAAAGAACCATTTTCTCCCCCTGAAACTGCATCTACATTTTAGCCAGCATGGCCTTTCTTTGATATTACTGACCAAGTTATCAAAAAAAACCCAAAAAATGAAGTTAAGCCTCATGTCTTAAAATGTCCTTAATCCCCCAAAGTCTAAATTGGATAATGGCATATTAGGATCAGGTGTAGGAGTTATGGGATGTCGGAGGGGGTGGGTGGGAGAAGAGGGGAAAGATCAGCTAGCCCTGGTAACGCAAAGACTAAGAGAGGGAGAGGAACTTTCAATGGTTAGAAGGACTATGTATATGCAATAAAAGGTCAATGGATAAACATTATTGAGGTTAACTTGATTAAAAGACAAGGAGAGGAAGTGGGAAAGGGTCTGATTAATCAACTGACATCACTTGTCAGCACGTGGCTGGAAAATACTTTTGTAAGTAGTAAGACAGCTGGCTTAAAGGCAGATACCCCAAAAAATGAAAATTAGGGAGGTCTGTGTGGGGAAAGAACAACAACCACTGTTGGTTTAGAAGTGGAATAGCCAGAAGCTACATGATTGGTTCAACTACATAAACACAGACTGGACATTTCTATATGTGCCAAGAACGGAGCTTGTGTGAGTTGACAGGAAAATATCACTGCATTACAATGTTTCAGAGAATAAAAGCACACAAAGATATACATATGGCCCGAGATTTGCATCCCAACACCCATTTGCAACATTGCTAAAGATTCTATCACAGGCTGTTCCTCAGAAAGAGTGTGCGAAATGGATGTTAAGACGTAAAAGAGGGGGGGGGACCCTGAAGTAGTTAGGCATGGGAGATTTTAGTTTTTCAAGTGAAGAGGAACACTATGTCTTCAGTGGTATGGCAACATGGAAATAATGGAAGATTTACTTTGGTTAATTTGTGAATTAAGGAAAGGGGTCTTGGGGGGGTTGGAGAGCCAAATAAGAGTGAGGTGTCCAGAATTTCTGGTGAAAGAGTAGCCTCAGAGAGGAAGCCAGAAAGAGAGTCAGTCAGGGAGTGAAGAGCAAAGAAGGTGTCAGCTAGAAAAAAAATTGTGACTGAAAATGAAGACTAGGGGCAGTATAGTCTAAAGTGGAGACTTTAGTTGGTAGGCAGAGCTATAAAAAGCCTGATTCACTTTGACCCTCCCCCCTCCCCAAAGAAGCACAAGGATAACTTTTACTTACACACAGGGGGCTTTCAAATAGAGAAGAAGCAGTGGGTTAAAGGTGGGAGGTCTGTAAGGTTCAACTAAGAAGCCAAAGGCGACAAGAGAATAAACGCAAAATACTGGGGATGGGGAATCTGTGAAGGAGTTTTCATAAAGGAAAGGACCAACTAGTACCTGATTTCAGATCCGAGAGGCAAAGAACACAAAGTGATATTTGTGGGGAGGGGGAAACTGGAGGAGTCAGAGGGCAGAGTTTAGCATGCATGTGGCAGAGGAGGGGGGAATCCCTAGAGACAGCCTCAAGACCCACAAAACAGGGGCCTGCATCTATGAAACTGGGAGCAAGACTAGGCAGGATGAGGAAGCAGGTAAATACATAGGAAGTCAGAGAAAAAAACAGAAGAAGAAAAAAGGGTAACCACCCCCCCCCCCCCGCAAGAAACACACACACTTATTTGCTGGGCAGGTAAGTTGAGAGAGATAAAGCACAAAGCCTCCCTCTGGTATTTGTCAGGCAGGTAAGTCAATGGTGAAAAGGAAGCCACCTTCCTCTCCAGCAGATAAGCCGACCATAGGAAACAAATCGCATCTTCCTCTCTGCCAGGCAAGAGGGAGGAAAGAAACTGCTGGACAGGTAAGCATGGGGGGGGGGGGCGAAAGGCAAAGAGGTCCATCCTATCCCCACGTGCTGCTCAGGCAGGTCAATACGAGGAAGGGGGGCAGGAAAGGCTCCCTCCCCCCACTCGGCTGTCTACCTGGCAGGTAAGCCCAGGAGAGGGGAGGCCCCTTTTCTCCCTCAAGCCCCCTCCCCCCCCCCACTGCAAGTGCGATTCCCAAGGCTGACTGGGGGGGGAGGCAGAAAAGAGAGGGGAGGGGAATCAATGGACAGGTAAGTAGCATCACATCCCCACGTGCTTCTCAGGCAGGTCAATACAAGGAAAGGGGGGGCAGGAAAGGCCCCCTCCCCCCACTCAGGTGTGTCTACCACGCAGGTAAGCTCAGGAGGGGGAGTGAAGGGAGACCCCCTTTCTCCCTGAAGCCCTCCCCGCTCCCGCAAGTGCGATCCCCAAGGCTGATGGGGGGCAAAAAAGAGATAGGTAGACAGAGAGGTAGATAGAAAGAGAGGTAGAGAGAGAGAGTGGTAGATAGAGAGAAAGAGTTAGGTAGAGAGAGGTAGAGAGAGAGAGTGGTAGATAGAGAGACAGAGGTAGAGAGAGAGTTAGAGGGAGAGAGAGAGGGAGATAGAGAGACGGAGAGAAAGAGTTAGGTAGAGAGAGAGTTAGAGGGAGAGAGAGGTAGACAGACAGAGAGACTTGGGCAGCGCTCGCTCGCTCCCTCCCTCCCTCCCTGGGCGCCGGCTTACCTGGGCTGCGGCGGTGCCCGGTGATTACAGCCTCGCCCGTCAGCGGGTGCAGCCAGGTCGTGCTCTTGGCTTCCTCACTGCAAGAGAAAGAGACAAGCGGCGTGAGCGGCCGGACCCTCTCAAGCCCCTCCCCTCCCCGAGGGCTCCCGCTCTCCTCAGTCACAGCGGCGTCGCCGTCGCCACCCCGGGCAGGACCGTGGCTGCCGCCTCTGCTGCCCCCGCCGCCTGCCTGCCCGCCCGGCCTCCGTTCTCCTTCCCCGGCTGAGCCACTCACTTGATGAAGAAGATGCGGCCGCCGCGGCTGATCCCGTAGCTCCAGCTGGCCGGCAGCGAGCGCAGCCGCTCCGCGCACAGCTCCGCCGCCATGTCCGAGCGCAGCCCGGGCGAGAGCGGCGCGCGGGCACGCGAGTCGGGGAGGGAGATGGAAAGAGTCGGCTGAGGAGAAAGCGCGGCCCCGCCGGAGCCTGCCGAAAGCCTCCAGAAGGGGTGGCCCCGCCCAGCCCGGCGGAGGCAGCCAATCGGCGCTCTCTCCACGCGCTCCCCGTTCCTATTCCCCGACTTCGCTCCTCCTTCGGCGCGGGAACGCGCACCCCGATGCCTTGCCCACGGGGGAGTTGAGAGAGGGGGGAAAACAGCGGCGCGCCACCTACCGGCAGCTAGAGGAAGCGGCGCTGGGGTTGCGGAGCGCTCGGGTGCGACAGGCTGCGGGGGTTGCGTTGTGGTTTAGGATTATTCTTTCCACACACGTGATTCCTCCGCAAAGAAAGAGTCCTGTCCTGTTTTTTTTTCTCCACGTGAACTGTTTTAACATGCACGCGCCTCAGCGTTAGGCAATAAGCTGTGGGGAAATGTGGAAATTAATTAACATATTCAAATAAGCGTGATTTAAATTTTTTAAAAAGCCTCTTCAGAAGGCAATAGGCACCGTAAAGGAATTAAGAGGGATAGGTTTCAAGTTGCAATCTTAGGTAGGTTTAATGTTGAGAGGGAAGCAGCTGTGTTGAACGCCCTGTGGGATTTGCAACGTGGAACGCTTATGACGGGGCCATTGGTAGTTTATTATTATTATTATAGCCAGTTTGGTTAAGTGCGTGGACTCTAACCTGGGAGAATGCGAGTTTAGTTCCCCAGTCCTCCACTTGCAGCTGCTGGAATGGCCTTGGGTCAGCCATAGCTCTTGTAGGAGTTGTCCTTGAAAGGGCAGCTGCTTGTGAGAGCCCTCTCAGCCCCACCCACCTCACAGGGTGTCTGTTGGGGGAGAAGATCTAGGAGAGTGTAAGCTCCTCTCTTAGTCTCTGATTCAGAGAGAAGGGTGGGGTATAAATCTGCAGTTCTTATTGTTGTTGCTGCTGCTGCTGTTATTAGATAGGTGGATGGTATTCTATGGTTCGATTTCAAATTGCAGAACCCCGTCTACCAGTCAAATGTCTGATGGTGACAATTATAAATCATAATTGTGTACTACCAATTGCCTACCATGTTTCAAATTCCATATTGTGTTCAACACAGCTGACTCCTTCTCAGAACTATTAGTATTATTATTCATTTTGGTCAGGAGTTCACAGGAGTGGAGATCTAGAAACCCCCCTGTGAGAATTTTGCTGAACTCTTAAGATTTGACAAACTATCTAATATTTCCCCCACAAAAAATGGGAAAATAACCAGTTTAAACATACAAAGCAGATGGAAATCTTCATCATGCCACTGTGGGCACATAGGTGAAAATAATTTGAAAAGTATGGTGGAAGTTAGGTTTTATTGTGACAATTATAATTCAAGAAGCATTTTAAGGTAGATGCTGAGCTGATATAATTTAGTACACCTTCCAGTGATGTCAAGGGGTGTGGCATATGCAAATATGTTGTACTAATGAGTTCTGGCACCTCTTTTTCTACAAAATGACCCCCATTGTTGTTGTTGCTACTACCACTACTACACAGGTTCTCTTAGGAAAGTCTGACTGGAGTCAAAGTTCATATCTTACTTTTCACAAAGTTGTACGATACTGCTATGTTATTGTTTTGCATCTATGTTCAAGTTCAAGTTAACCTTTATTAGCATTAGCGAGAGGGGGAGAGAGAGCAAATTAGTTTTTAAAAGGTAAAGTATCTATATTCTAATAAACACAATAAAATGTTTTGGTGTTTTTTTTAAGTTCATACCCAGCTTAAATAATAGAGCCCAATGCTTAGTGACCCTAGGGTTGCCAATTTTTGCTTGGAAAACTCCTGGAGATTTGGGGGCAGTGCCTGGGTAAGGGCATGGTTTTTTTGGGGGGGGGGCAGGATGGTACAGAATCTGACCTTGAAAGCTGCCATTTCCTCCAAGGGAACTGATCTCTCCAGCCTGGAAATCAGTTGCAGTTCCAGGGGAACTTCAGGCCACACGTGGGGTGATTACAGACCTTCACTTTGGGCCGACTCAGAGACAGCTCTGAAATCGACCCAAACACACACAAATATCTGCCACCCGTCCCCATCCTGAACCAGGTTTGATTACCCACTCCTCCTCATGCGCTGTGTGAGTGACCTTGGATCATTCCAAGTTTTCTCAAGAGTAGTTCTCTGAGAACCAAAATTCATATTCTCCTCCCTCTTATACTTAATCATTATCAAAAATTGTCCAATGTCCTTTTATTTTCCACTCTTTTTCTACATAACTTCTAAACTTTTTCCACTCCAAATCATAGACTCTTAAGGTTCTTGTTAACTTGTCCATTTTACTCCATGTCATAACTTTTACAATCCAGTCCCATTTCTCTGGTATTTTTTCTTGCTTCCACAACTGGGTGTGGAAATAAGGATGAAGAACATTGATTTGTTTAAAAATAATTATGAAAAGTTATGGCATAAAATGGATGAAGATATGATAAAGTGGAACAAGCTTAATTTGTCATTGCTTGGAAGAATAGCTGCAATTAAAATGAACATTTTGCCGAGAATAATATACTTATTCCAAACTATACCGATTGTGAAAGACAGTAAACAGTTCAATAAATGGCAAAGGAAGATCTCAGAATTTGTATGGGCTGGAAAGAAACCAAGGATTAAAATGAAAGTTTTAATAGACGCTAAAGAAAGAGGAGGATTACAATTACCAGATTTAAGACTATATCATGAAGCATTAATCGCTGCTTCAGTTTCTATTATTTCAATTGGACCATTCTCTTTATTCCTTCTTGATATACCAACACTTTTCCATCAGCCACAATTTTATTAATAATTTTACTTTCTCTCTTTTTCTTCAATTGCCAGGCCAAATATTTTTCAGGTTTGTGTGCTCCTTCAAAGGATTTCTGTTGTAATTTTTTCAAATTCCATTCCATTTCCTTGTTTAGCAAATGTCTCATTTGTGTTTGTAGTATTGTAATCTCCCTTATAATTTTCTTTTTCCTGGCCTTTTTCTTATTCACCTTTTTTCTGAATTTCATTTTGAATGTCCAACATCTGTTTATCTTTTGCTCTCTTTTTTTTGTTATTCAATGTTATTAGTATTCCTCTCATTACTGCCTTGTAGGCATCCCATACCGTCTGAAATTCTATATCTTCTCTATCATTGAGTTGAAAATAAGCTTTGGTTTCCTTTTCTAGAGATGTCACTATTTATTTATTTTGTAATAAATCTTCATTTAATCTCCATCTTCTCGACTTTTTAGACAATTTTGTAATCCACATTATTGGGTTATGATCAGTTCCTATTTTGGGTAAAATCTCTATCTTCTTTGTTATAAGTCCCAAATCTTTGGTACCCCACAATATGTCAATTCTGGAAAAAGAATTATGTCTGGCTGAAAAAAATGTATAGTCCCGTACTTCAGGATTGAACTTTCTCCATATATCCTCCAAATTTTCTTGCTTAACCAACTCAAAAAAAGATTTTGGCAATTTCTCTTCTTGATCAATTTTTTTCTTCCCAGATCTATCTATTGTGTTCTGAATTGTTCCATTAAAATCCCCCATCAACAAAATTTGCTCATAAGTCACTTCATCCAAATGTTATGTAATATTTTTAAAGAAAATGTCCTTTGCACCATTTGGAGCATAAAGTCCCAACAATAGAGGGTTTTTTAGCATTCAATTTAATTTCCACCGCTATATATCTTCCATCTTTATCTTTAAAAATCAATTTCAGATCTAATTCTTTTTTAATATAAAAAATTACTCCTCTCTTCTTCTGTTCAGCCAATGTATAAAATTCTAGTCCCAATTGCTTATTCCATAAAAATTTATAATCCTTTTGTCTAATATGCACTTCTTGTAAACAAACTATATTACAATTTTGTTTTTTTATCCATTGAAATGTTGCCATTCTTTTTTGTGTTGAGTTTAGTCCATTTACATTCCAAGATATCAATTTGTAATCCATCATGGTGCAAATTCTTTATTTTCTCCATAAAAACTACGCAGTTTCCATGTGCTTGTAATTGTAATCCTTTTCCCTTGAAGTTCAAAGCTCAAACCTTCAGGTATTATCCATCTATATCTTATTCCATTGTCACGTAATTTTTCTGTCAATTTTTTGTATGCATTCCTGTCAGTTAACACTTGTCTTGGCAATTCTTTCATGATTCTTACTCTGATGCCTCCCACTATCAATGTCTTTTCAAAATTTTTGTTTTCACCATTTCTTTTGTCATAAATCTTATCACCACGTCTCTTGGCAGATTATTCTTTTAAGGATAGAGTGAATTCACCCTATACATATAATCATACATATTTCTATTCCCTTCAGGATCTTCCTCCAAAAATTCTGCAATTATTTTTATTATATAATCTTTCAAATCAGATTCTTCATCCTCTGGTACACCTCTCAAACAAATTTGTGTCTCCATCAACTTGCAATCATGTATTGTCACCTTCTCTTGTAATTTTAACAAGGTGGAATCATGTGTTTTCACTTTCTCTTCCACCTCTTGTACTTCTTTTGTCTAATTTCTGAGATTCTCTATTTCTTTTTTTAATTCTTTTTTGAGTTCTCAATATCCTTTCTTATTTCTTTTTTAGAGGCAGTTATCATTTCTTTCACCCTCTTCACTATCTTGGTTTCCATTGCATCTAATTGGGCTTGCATTTTCTCCATTGAAGCAGATCTGGCACAAGTTTGCTTCGGGTCTGACATATAAAAAAGATCAAAAATTTTTATCTCACCAAATTAAATTTGGACCACCAGGTTCAATAAAGTGAAGCTTACCCTTTCCAATGAACCCAATTTCGCCGTCCTCTGAGCCTCCTAGGCTCAGATATTAATGTTTAAAGTTTTTATTTTTCCCAAAATGGTGGTCACGACTTTTGTTTCACTTTAAAAAAATTTCTTTTTTCCCCTTTATCCAATTCAAATCTTCTTCACCACTGTCAATAGTCCTTATTTTAAAATTGCCAACTCAATTAACTCCACCAATTTTTATTGTCCCAGTCACTTTAAAAACGTTGTTAAAACTTTATCCTTCCAGCAATGGCCACCGATGTTTCTCTCTGATATTATAATCCTAGAGTAGGCTGTTTACTTCTCCTGCTTCCTTCTTCTTCCTCTGGTACTTCCTGCCCTGCCACCAAGTCTCGTTTCACTGGTAGAGAAATCTCGCGATGTCTGACGTACTTCCTGTGTTGACTGTGAGTGCTGCAGATCTATGACGATGGGGCTACTTCCTCAACCGCAGATAGACTAAACAATAAATTCCTTTCTCCTTTTAGCACTGTCTCTTAAATTTACAAAGTTCAAATTTAGCCCCTTTTCTTCTCCTCTCAAGCTTCCATTATATCCAACTCCCACCTTTTAATTTCATTTTGTTTAGCTTTAAATAGTCCCAGAGTGAAGAGATACCAATCGATACCTTTTTTATATAGTTTATCCAAATCGACACCAGTCTTTTGTAGAATAGATGCTTATAGTTGTAAAAGAAGATTCAGATCCTGTCAAGCTTAAGTCAAATGAATGACTCTGGAAACTTCTGCAGATGATGAATATGCAACTTCTCTCTGGAGATCTCTCAAAGCCTCAAAAGAGCCCCCTCCAGGACTCCCTTTCAGCCAAGGTAAGTCTCCTCAAAGTATCTGTGCATATCTTGGACGATTCTCTAGCTGAGAAAAGTAGGCAGAAGGCATTAATTTGCCTTTTACTACCCCGAACAGAAGTGCCAGCCTGCCCCCCGTTAAGTAAAGCAGCTCAGCTCGCCATTTTCCAATCCCGGAAGTCTCGGTCTCCCAACCTTTTGACAAGATTCTGTAGTTAAGCTTTAGAACAGTTTGTTCTACTACAGCAATTAGTAACACAATGCATTAAAAGTATAGCGTAATCCTAAAGTAATTTATGCCCTAAACTCATTGACTTTGATGGGTTTATGTCCTCCTAAACCCATTGACTTCAATTGGTTTATGTCATCCTAACACTTTTTAGGATTGCACTGCTGACCACCTGATTTTTGCAAATCAGACTTCAGGGGAAAGGGGCAAGAGAAGGCAAAATTATTTTGCGCAACTGGCAGTCCAGATCTCAGGTCAGAATACAAAAGACCCAAGTTTGCTTATGCTGATTTGTGCATCAATTCTATGCTGACCATTGTTAACTTGAAAAGTAAGCTTTTAAAAGAAAGTTCAGTCGATGCATTGGGGTATGTTCAGGCATGGCTTTGTGTCTTGCAAAGGGCTGCGCTTGTCTCGTTCCAACCCATCAATAATCTCTTTTTGTCACCATCTGATCAATAATGCCCATGTTTCATAGCTGCAGATTGAACCAATGGGGTGGGGAGGCTGTTCCAATTGAAGTTTTTCTCCTGCTTGTATTGTCCCTCTCACACACCCTCTTTTAATCTAGATATGACTTATCTATAATATAGTGGGTTCAAAGCATCGAGGAGACAAGGCAACAGTGATGACAGCTCTTTATTAGAGGCAGCATGGTAGATGGCTGCACTAACAAAACTGAAGAATGGGCCCATGGGCCAAACCTACATACAACTACTGGTTCCTGCGCAAGCACGTTATTGGATCATTCAAATAGGCAGGGGGCCTGTGATTGGTGTAGGGCAGCAGGTATTTGAATCCTGCTGCTCATTGTTCCCAAGTCCCCAAGCTCTGCTCTCATAGCTCCAACGAGCCAGGCAGGAATCACATATTAAAACCATATACATAACATATCGAAGTCCAAACTTACCACTGAAGCATTTGGAATCACTGCCCCAGGGATAGGGTTGCCAGCCTCCAGATGGGTTGAAGCAACTAAGAGTAACATGAAAGAGGCAAATACAACCAGGGTCAAAACCCTGCACAGATCACTAAACTCTGTATATAATAATGCTAATAAGAATGTTTTGACCAGTTCTCTGGAAATTAAAAAAGTCTATTTCCAAATACAATCCTGAGAGCGGGAGCCAGTTTGGTTTAGTGGTTAAGCGCGTGGAGTCTTATCTGGGAGAACTGGGTTTGATTCCCCACTCCTCCACTTGCACCTGCTGGAATGGCCTTGGGTCAGCCATAGGTCTCGTAGGAGTTGCCTTGAAAGGGCAGCTGCTGTGAGAGCTCTCTCAGCCCCACCTGCCTCACAGAGTGTCTGTTGTGGGGAAGGAAATTAAAGGAGAGTGTGAGCCACTTTGAGATTTGGAGTGGCAGGTGGGATACAAATCCAATATCATTAGGGTTGCCAAGTCCAGTTCAAGAAATATCTGGGGACTTTAGTGGTGGAGCCAGGAGACTTTGGGGATGGAGCCAAGAGTAAGGTTGTGACAAGCATTATTAAACTCCAAAGGGAGCTCTGGCCATCACATTTAAAGGGAACGCCTTTTTAAATGCCTTCCCTCCATTGAAAATATTGAAGGATAGGAACACCTTCTTTGGGGGCTCATAGAATTGGATCCCTTGGCCCAATCCTTTTGAAACTTGGAGGGTACTTTGAGAAAAAGCATAGGATGGTATGTTGAAAATGTGGTGCCTCTACCTCAAAAAAACAGCCCCCACAGAGCCCCAGATACCCGCAGATCAATTCTCCATTATACTCTATGGGAATCGGTCTCCATAGGGAATCATGGAGTGCCCAGCAGACATTTTCCTCCCCCTCCCTCCGCTTTCTGATGACCCTGAAGTGGGGGGAGGGCCTCCAAATTGGAGGTTCTCCTGCCCCCACCTGGGGATTGGCAACCCTAAACTACTTCTTCTTCCAACCAATTCTTCACAACATTAAAGTGCTTGTGCAAAAAGTTCATAGTCGTCCATAATTTTTTAAATGGACTCAATTGATAGTGGATGTCCCCTAAGGATTGAACCCTTATTGTACTTTTCAAGATTGGTGTCCTTATTGCACTTTTGAAAATTTATGGACTACTTTGAATTCTTTGCACAAGCACTTTAATGTAATGAAGTATGCTTCGAGAGAATTTGCTTTCAGTATTCTATTTGGAAATATACTTTCTTAATTTCTTAAGAACTGGTTAAAACATTCTCATTAGCATTATTCTATACAGTGGTTGTGTTTTTGAGCTGTGGTGCTGGAGAAGAATCTTGAGAGTCCCTTGGACTGCAAGAAGATCAAATCAGTCAGTCCTAAGGGAAATCAACCCAGACTGTTCCCTGGAAGGTCAGATGCTGAAGCTGAAGCTCAAATACTTTGGCCACCAAATGAGAAGGGAGCACTCACTGGAGAAGACCCTGATGCTGGGAAAAACAGAATGCAAAAGAAGGGGACGGCAAAAGATGAGATGGCTGGACAGCGTTACTGATGTAACAAACACAAATTTGAGCAGACTTCAGAGGATGGTGGAAGACAGGAGGGCCTGGCGTGACTTTGTCCTTGGGGTCTCAAAGCGTCGGACTCGACTGTGCGACTGAACAACAACATACAGTGGTTGGTGATTTGTACATAGTTTTGACCCTGGTTATATTAACCACCAGGAGCCCTGTGGCACAGAGTGGTAAGCTGCAGTACTGCAGTCCAAGCTTTGCTCACGACCTGAGTTTGATCCTGGCGGAAGCTGGGTTCAGGTAGCCGGCTCCAGGTTGACTCAGCCTTCCATCCTTCCGAGGTCAGTAAAATGAGTACCCAGCTTGCTTGGGGGTAAAGTGTAGAGGACTGGGGAAGGCAATGGCAAACCACCCTGTAAAAAGTCTGTCATGAAAACGACATGATGCGACGTCACCCCAGAGTCAGAAACAACTGGTGCTTGCACAGGGGACTACCTTTACCTTTATATTAACCACCATGACACAGATCAGTTCCTGTGGAGAAAATGGCAGCTTCAGAGGGTGCACTTTATGGCATTATACCCCACTGAGGTCCCTCTTCTCCCCAAACCCCACCTCCAGATTTCCAGGAATTTCCAACCCTGAGTTGTCAACCTTACGTATCATTGGCCGTGTATTTCTACCAATGCAACAATTCCACTTGCAACTAGGGTTGCCAGCCTCCAGGTGGGGCCTGGGGCTCTCCCACTTTTGCAAATGATCTCCAGCCGACAGAGATCAGCTCCCCTGGAGAAAATAGCACATTCCTGTATGTTGACATAAGGTATGTTGACACAAATAGACTCATTCCATTAATAAAGTACTTGTGCAATGTCTTTTTCCATATATTAAATTTGATAATTTTCTTATAATGGATGCCCCCAAACCACCTCCAATGCCGCTTGCTAGCTAGTCAGCACGTTTCAGTCAACCTCACAGAGGGGTAGAAGTCCACAATTTCCAACCACTGGAATTCTTATACATAGGCACATCAAGCACGAATCCTCACCCCTGGGGAAAATGGCTGCTTTGGAGGGTGGACTCCATGGCAGTGTACCCTGCTGAGCCCCCTCCCCTTCCCAAATCCCACCCTCTCCCGGATCCACTCCCAAAATCGCCAGATATTTTCCAACACATTCCTGGCAACCCATCTTGCAACACTTCACAGGTACAAGGGCTCTCTTGCCTGATTCCATCCACTGTGAGGGTTGCCCATTAAGACATAGGACCAGTTTGCCGCTTGAATCTTGCTTGGGTAAGAATTGCAATTAGTGCCACTAATAGCCAGGGCTTTTTTTGTAGCAGGAACTCCTTTGCATATTAGGCCACACCCCTCTGATGTACCAATCCTCCTGGAGTTTGCAGTAGGCCCGGTACTAAAAGCCCTGTAAACTCTTGGAGGATTGGCTACATCAGAGGGGTGTGGCCTAATATGCAAAGGAGTTCCTGCTACAAAGAAGGCCCTGGTCGGTACCCTCTCTGAAGGTCAGTCCTGTCGGACTCTCCTGGGAATATGTCATGTTATCACAATTCATTGGTAAAAGAAACAAAGGGCAACATTGCTGTGAGCAAGGGAGATTAAAGGGCCGTCCTTGCTTCACAAAAGCAGGATCACTGTGTGCCTCGTTGCATGAGAGATGGAACAATTGCTCAGCCTGCAAAAGCTTGCAGAGAGAAGTGCACAAAAACAGGGGTGGACTTAGAAGGCAAAATCTAGAGAGGCCCAGAACGGTTTCACCTCTGCAGCCAGACCAGCCGATGCATTCTTTGGCACCGTTCAAACCCATTTCTTTCAAAGGGCTCCAGAACACCTAAATTTGACTTAGAACCGTCAGCCAGATTGGATGCGATGCCGATTAGTTTGATTCCTATGCCTGAAACAGAGGAGGCTGCTGTGCGCTTTCTCTTGAGACGCTAGCCCGTTTGGACTTTTGTAAACATAACTCTCTTTGGTGTAATGTGTAACTCCGTTTATGGCATGCAAGCAATGCCTTTTATTGACAGGACACAGCAAATTCACTGCAAATGAGCAAGAGCAGAGGGCCAAGAGGAAGGTCATGTGAAGAAGCAGAGAGTGAAGGGGGGGAATGTACACAGTGGCAACCATTAACCCTGGCACTCAGCGCTTGGGAAAGTCACAGCAAGAGTGATGTCACTTTCCAACCCCTCCCTTCCCTCTACACAACAGCTGTGTTATTGTAGGTCTGTGTCTAGAACGAAAGAGGAGGGAGCCTTGTGGCCTAGGAGTTCTCTGTTTATTGCTCTGTCTGAGCACTTTTCAAAGGGCTGGAAATAAAAAATGAACAAAAAAATAGTGACCAGGAAAGTAGGCGGTGCCAGATCCAGTGCATCCGTTAGGCAGCCTGAGTAGGGTTGCCAAGTCCAACCCCAGAAATATCTGGGGACTTTGGGGGTGGAGCCAGTAGACACTGGGGTGGAGCTAGGGGGGAGGGGGGGAAACGGCGCCGGGGAGCGTGGCGAGCCGCCCTGTCTTGGAGCGGGCGACGCCGCTGTGCAGCTGCCGCCTCTTCTCCACTCGCTGTGGCTGCTTCTCCGAGATGGGCTCAGCCTGAGCCCATCTCGGAGGAGCAGCCACGGCGAGCGGAGAAGAGGCGGCAGCAGCGTGGCGGCCTCGCCCGCTTCGCCTCTCGGGTGGAATCGGAGGGGGGTGGAGGCGGGCCGGGGGCGTGGCGAGCCGCGAGTCCGGGTCCTAGAAGGGCCCGGATTCACGGCTCGCCATGCTCCTGGCCTGCCTCGCCCTCCCCTTCTCTGGTTTTGCCTGCGCTGCTCTTGGCTGCTCCTCCGAGATGGGCTCAGCCTGGGCCCATCTCGGAGGAGCAGCCACGGCGAACGGAGAAGAGGTGGCAGCGGCGCGGCGGCCTCGCCCGCTCCAGGATCAGGCGGCTCGCCATGCTCCCCGGCGCCGTTTCCCCCCCTCCCCCCGCTTCCGCTTTATGGGGAGCGGGGGAAGAGGGTGGAAATCCTGGGGTCCCCCGCCAGGGCGGGAGGGTTGGGAAGCCTAAGCCTGAGGTGGCTGCCTGGAGTGCGGCCCTGGGGGATGAGAGTAGGCTTCCCAACACTCCCCCCCCGCCCTGGCGGGGGACCTCCGAATTTGCGGCCTCCTCCCCCGCACTCCAAAAATCCGGAAGTGGGGGGCGGGAACATGCGTGTAGGCATCATGTAGTTGTAGAGCTCCTGATCCGTTTGTAAAATGTGTGCCTTTAAGGCTGCGCAGGAAACAGGAAGGGCTTCATTGGAAAGGGTCAGTAATAGTTTCCATGGAGAACAGCCCCTCCCTTTCTTTTGCTTTCGTTTTCACAGCAAGTAGAGAGAAGACGCAGTAAGTATTTGTGTGTGAGAGAGAGGGAGGGGGCAGGGGATTCCCTGGTTTGGAGGCCCTCCCCCCCTTTAGAAAGCATGGGGGGGAGGAAAATGTCTACTAGGCACTCTATTATTCCCTATGGAGAACGATTCCCATAGGGAATAATAGGGAATTGATCCGTGGGTATTGGGGGATCTGGGGGCGGTATTTTTTGAGGTAGAGGCAACAGATTTTTAGTATAACATCAAGTGCCTCTCCCCAAAATACCCCCCAAGTTTCAAAACGATTGGACCAGAGGGTCCAATTCTATGAGCCCCAAAAGATGGTGCCCCTATCCTTAATTATTTCCTATGGAAGAAAGGCATTTTAAAAGGTGTGCTGTTCCTTTAAATGTGATGGCCAGAACTCCCTTGGAGTTCAATTATGCTTGTCACACCCTTGTTCCTGGCTCCACCCCAATGTCTCCTGGCTCCACCCCCAAAGTCTTCTGGCTCCATCCCCAAAGTCCCCAGATTTTTCTTTAATTGGACTTGGCAACCCTAGATGAGAGCCATTTAGGCCCTTCAGCCTGCTCTCACCTCTGAGGTGAGGGAAATAGCGAGCTCAGTGGCAACTGCCACAGGGCTTCCGGCCTCAGTGCACTCGCTCGCCATCGCTCTGTCCCTCACATCTGTGTTTCCAAGCACAGACATGAGGGATGGAGAGCCAGTGTACGTGTGCATGCATGCGCTGAGCCCAGAAGCCCCTTGGTGGCTGCTGCCAAGGTTGCTCTCAATGAGGAGGCAAGGAGTGGTGGGGCACCTGGTCTGGGGTGCCAGCCTTGTGTGGGCTCTCTAGTGCCAGTGATGGGTGGTGCAAACTGACATTTATTGCCTTCAGAAGTATATGTCAGTTCATGCCATCAAAAGAACATAAGAGAAGCCATGTTGGATCTGGCCAATGGCCCATCCAGTCCAACACTCTGTCACACAGTGGCCAACCCCACCCCCCCAAGTTCCATCAGGAGCAGTGTTCCCTCTAAGCTAAGTTAGTGTAAGCTAGCTCATTTTTTTAGCCTCTGGCTCACACATTTTTGTCTTACCTCAGAAAAAAATGGCCTCAGGACAAACTAATTTATGCAGCCGCAAAATCACTCACTCATAGACTTTAATGCCAGTAGCTCACAAAGTAGAATTTTTGCTCACAAGACTCCATAGCTTAGAAAGAACGTTGACCAGGAGTCCACCAGTGGAGCCAGGACACTAGAAGCCCTCCCATCGTTGCCCCACTCAGGCTCCAAGAAAAACACCTACTCATCAAGCTTATTCATCAAATTGCCGTAGACTTGTGGAGACCCCAGTAAGGGGCTTTCAAGACAAGCAAGAAGCACAGGTGGTTTGCCATGGCCTTCCTCAGCAATGATGGTTTCCTGATACAAGCCCCAGCCCTGCTAAACTTCCAAGGTCTCATGAGATCAGTCTGGACCACACTGCCTTTCCTGTCAGGCACTTAGGGCCTAAATTACATAGTAGACAGCAGTTGAGGACAAGGACCTTGAATTAGGACTGCCAATCCCCAGATGGGGCAGGAAAAAGGTCAGAACCTCCACGAAAAACCAGCCTCAAAATAAATACAAAATTTATACGTGCTTTATAAATAGAGAACAATATATCAATACAAAGTGAAACTAATCACAAAAAAAAATAGCCACACGCAAAAAAACAGCAGCCACACGAATGATTTGTTTCACTTTATATTGATATATTGTTCTCTATTTATAAAGCACAAATAAGTTTTGTATTTATTTTGAGGCTGGTTTTTCAGTTCTGCCCTTTTCCCCACGTTTCCGTTTGGCTGCCTCAGTCTTCAGATGGGGGCAGGAGAGCCTCTGGTTTGGAGGCCCTCCCCCCACTTCAGGGTTACCAGAAAGCAGAGGGAGGGGGAAGGAAATGTCAGCTGAGCACTCCATTATACCCTATGGAGACTGGCTCTCATAGGGTATAATGGATAATTGATCCATGGGTATCAGGGGCTCTTGGGGGACTGGTTTTTTTTTAGGTAGAGGCACCAAATTTTCAGGCTAGCATTTGGTGAACCTCCTCCAAAAAACCCCAAGTTTCAAAATGATTGGGTCAAGGGGTCCAATTTGTGAGCCTCAAAAGAAGGTGCCCTCACCCTCCATTTTTTCCAGTGGAAGGAAGGCTTTTAAAAGGTGTGTGGTCCCTTTAAATGTGATGGCCAGAACTTCCTTCAGAGTTCAATCATGCTTGTCACACCCTTGCTCCTGGCTCCACCCCCTAAGTCCCAGATATTTCCGGAGAGTTCTTTCTGAGTATCTCAAAGCAGCCGGCCCAGCCTTTGACTCAATGGAATGTTCTTTTGACATGTGAATTTGATGGTGAATTTATCGATTTTCATTGTTCCGGTACTTGATGATGTGATAGTGAAACTGCTGACTTCAGCTAGCAGTCCCATTGCCGGAACTACTTGATCACCACAGTTGTGGGTTGCAGAGGATACCCATAGACTCTCTGGAATAGAGACTCTCTCTATAAAAGTTGCTGGTCTTGAAGCTGGATCCACATTCACTTGCAGCATTGGAATTGGATTGCCACGCCCAAACATTTCTCCGGGGTGGCTATTGCTTGAGTCAAGGAATTTGTAGAATAAGAATTTGGGGCATTATTTGCCTAAATTAGATTTTGTATGAATGATATGAATTGCACTTATGAGTTGTTGTATTGTGTTTTTACACACAAGTAGACATTACTTAGCTTTTAATACGTTTATTTGAATAAAAACTCTTTATTGCATTTCACTAGTTTGGTCAAGAGCATTCTTGCTTTTGCTTTCAGGTCCTTGAATAGGCAAGTGCCCTGCAGTGTCCACAGAGAGGCACTGAAGCCAGCCAGTCCTGGCTTCTCAGTCCCTGCAGGCTGGTGGAGGTTAACCCCTTAGTGCTGGACCTCAACACTTGAGGGCAGGGCTTTTTTTGAGCAGGAACACACAGGAATGCAGTTCCAGCTGTCTTGGTGCCAGAGGGTGTGGCCTAATGGGCAAATGAGTTCATGCTGGGCTTGTCCTATAAAAACAGTCCTGCTGAAAGGCAACACCAAATCCCGTGCATTACCTGCCCCCCCCCTGGGGCTCAGAACAGCATTTATGGTCCTCCTTTTTAAAAAAATGATTCTCACAACAGCCTTGTGAGAGAGGCTGGGCTCCTTCACACGTACCTCCACTCCTTCACATGGCACCTGCTGATGTGGCCTTGAATCAGTTACAAGTTCTCGCAGAGCTGTTCCTCTCAAGAGCAGTTTCTGTCAAAGCTCTCTCAGCCCCATCCACCTCACAGGGTGTCTGTTGTGGGGAGGAGAAGGGAAAGGAGATTGAAAGCTGCTCTGAGACTCCTTCAGGTAGTAAGGGTGGGGTATAAATCCAATGTCTTCTTCTCTTGTCATTATTGACATTTCCAGTGACTTGGCATTACTGACTTTTCTAGTGACTGATTAGAACCCTCTCATCCCAGTAAGAACATAAGTGAAGCCATGTTGGATCAGGCCAATGGCCCATCCACTCCAACACTCTGTGTCACACAGTGGCCAAAAAACCCAGGTGCCATCAGGAGGTCCATCAGAGGGGACAGGACATTAGAAGCCCTCCCACTGTTGCCCCCCCAAGCACCAAGAATACAGAGCATCAGGTGTCCCAGAGTTCTATCAATACACTGTGGCTAATATGGACCTCTTCTTCATACGTTTATGGACCTCTGCTCCATATGTTTATCCAATTCCCTCTTGAAGCTGTCTATTCTGGCAGCCATCACCACCTCTTGTGGTAGTGAATTCCACATCCTTTGAGTGAAGAAGTACTTCCTTTTATCAGTTCTAACCCGACTGCTCAGCAATTTCATTGAATGTCCACTTCTCATATTGTGAGAAAGGGAGAAAAGGACTTCTTTCTCTACCTTCTCTATCCCATGCATAATCTTGTAAACTTCTATCATGTTACCCTGCAGTCAATGTTTCTCCAAGCTAAAGAGCCCCAAGCGTTTTGTCTTTTGTTCATAGGAAAAGTGTTCTTTTCTAGTTGCCTTTTTCTGAACTTTTCCCAATGCTATAATATCCTTTTTGAGGTGTGGTGACCAGAATTGTACACAAAATTCCAAATGGGGCCACACCATCGATTTATACAGGGGCGTTATGATACTGGCTGATTTGTTTTCAATTCCCTTTCTAATAATTCCCAGCATGGCGTTGGCCTTTTTTATTGCAGTTGCACACTGTCTTGACATTTTCAGTGAGTTATCTACCACGATTCTTTTGAATTATCTTATTTTGGCCTTGATATCAACCCTGTGAGGTTGGTGCCCTATCCATGCAATGAGCTTTAAGGCCAACATTTGACAAACATCTCTCTTTTCCTTCCCCCAACCCTGGTTCCACAGCAGGGGTGAAAGTAAGCTGATAAGACTTGGTACTAAGCACTGTCAAGAAAGCAGCTGATGTGGTACCTCCCATCTTCTGCTTTGAGCCTCCCCCCTCCCTTGAGGGAGTACCAGTAAGAAATTTCAGTGATTTTCACATCTGTTCTGTAGGAGAAATTATCCTCAGTCTCAAAGTGATGATTAGAGGTCTTTTTTTAACCAGTCTCAATCTCTGCAGAGGGTACAGAAAACTCTCTGGTGTCTTCCCCCATGATCTCATTCTCCATCACTGTGGATTCTCCTCCTTTAAAACTCGCAGCCGCTTCCCTGTCCATTTCCCAGACATCTGTTCCATCTCTGATCAGGTTGCCCTCACTCCTCATTATCTTAATCTCTCTGCCACACCTCCCTCGCTGGCATGAATCCTCCTTCAAAGCACTGCTGGTGCATCTGGAATCTCTCTCTGTAGACCTAATCAGTCCAAACTCTCCTTTTTATGAATCTTCCTGGTTAACTGAGTGCGTCTTCCACACCCTCTGGGGAAAACGTACCTGTCCCAAAACAGCAGGGGAAACAATAGCAAGTGATCACGGAGAGATTCATCCGGGCTGGCTTTTTGTTCAGGGCATTTGCCTTTTGACTTCCTATTAGAAAGCCGGTTTGGAGTGAATTGTGTTCATGGTTTAGTGGAAAAGCAATCACTCAGGGGTTCAGGTGCACCTGCGAAATGTGTTGGCTGTTTTTTTCCACCACCAAATGAAACAGGATACTCAGCCATTAAAAAAAGCACTTTGGAAAATAGTTGAAATGAGTGTGTATTGAATCCCACAGTTAACTTTCAACCTTGCCTTAAACAGAGATTGCATATCCTCTCCTTCCCTCCGGGTACAGCCAACTTGTGGCAACTTTTTAGGGTTTTCGAGGCAAGAGATGTTCAGACGTGGTTTGCCATTGCCTGCCTCCGCGTCACAGCCCTTGTGATTCCTTAGTCGTCTCCCATCCAAATACTGAGGGCTGTCTCTACTTAGCTTCTAAGATCTGACAAGACTGAGCTTACTGGGGCTATCCAAGGCTGTGATCACACACACTTAATAATGCACTTTTCAGTCCACTTTCAATGCACTTTCCAAATGGATTTTACTGTGTGAACTGGTAAAATCCAGTTGGAAAGTGTACTGAAAGTGCATTATTTAGTATGGGATACTACTGGGAAGGGCGGGATATAAATTATAGAATAAAAATAAATAAAAAATAAATGTGTGATTGCAGCCAGTTAGGGTTGCCAAGTCCAATTCAAGAAATATCTGGGGGTACAGCCAGATTTTGGGGGTGCAGCCAGGAGCAAGGGTGTGACCAGCACAACTGAACTCCAAAGGGAGTTCTGGCCATCACATTTAAAGGGACCGCACACCTTTCA
This sequence comes from Heteronotia binoei, assembly GCF_032191835.1. Lineage (NCBI taxonomy): Eukaryota > Metazoa > Chordata > Lepidosauria > Squamata > Gekkonidae > Heteronotia > Heteronotia binoei. The sequence continues at coordinate 107,701,700 of NC_083230.1, forward strand.
AATGCCTTCCCTACATTAGAAATAATGAAGGATAGGGGCATCTTCTTTTGGGGCTCATAGAATTGGACCCCGGGTCCAATCTTTTTGAAACTTGGGGAGCATTTTGAGGAGACTCATCAGATGCTTTGCTGAAAATGTGGTGACTCTACCTCAAAAAGCAGCCCCCTCAGAGTCCCAGATACCCCCCAGATCAATTCTCCATTATACCCTACGGGAATCGATCTCCATAGGGAATAATGAAGTGCCCAGCAGACATTTCCCTCCTGCCCCAGCCCCCGTTTCTGACAACTCTGAAGTGGGGGAGGGCCTGCTTCCGCCTGGGATTGGCATCTCTACTCACGAGTTGTTGAACTTCCAACTTCTTCAAAGTAACACAGAGCAACCAAAGGTTCAAGTTTACCTTTCCTATGCAAACGACCTCTGAAAAGATTGTGCAACCAACGGAAGGTCTGGGCTCCTTTCACAGCCACTGGAAGCAGCCATACTGTTCTGCCTGCTCCCCCCCCCCTGCCCCCATTTAGCCTTAAAGACACAGACACACCATCCCAAGAGGAAGCCTTTCCAAGTGGAGTCTGAAGCCTCCGGAGGTGGAAAGGCACATGGGGGCTGAGGGGGAGAGGCTTCCCCCTGCTGGCCAGCTAACTGGGAGTGGGAAGGAGCCTGAACCCCCACTGGGACCTGGGAATTGGCAAGCCTACAGCCAGTTGAAGCAACAGATCTGATACTCAGCTATTAATCTCAGGCTTTTTTTTTGTAGCAGGAACTCCTTTGCATATTTGGCCACACACCCCTGATGTAGCCAATCCTTCAAGAGCTTACAGTAGGTCCTGTAATAAGAGTCCTGTAAGCTCTTGGAGGATTGGCTACTTCAGGGGTATGTGGCCTAATATGCAAAGGAGCTCCTGCTACAAAAAAAGCCCTGAATCTCAGCCTTTCCCCAAAGAATATAGGGTAGATTACGGAGATCCTCCTTCCAATACACACACAGCAATGCAAGAAGGTAAACTGGACTGTTCCAAGGTTTACATCTGCAGCCAGGGCTGGTCCTGCCACTAGGCAAACTAGGTGGCTGCCTAGGGCACTGGCTTTCTGGGGGCAACTGAATTGGGCACCCCCCACATGACTCAGTGACCTGAGCTATCCGGGTCAGGAAGCAGTTGCAATTTTTGCGCTTTTCATTTTCCCCACAATCCATCTGTTTTTGAAAATTGGTTATCAGTGCGAGAGGGGGAGGTGCCAAAAAGTTAGCCTTGCCTAGGGTGCCAGATAGTTTAGCAACCTTTTCTCCCACTGCCTCCGCTCTATCAACACAGCTGCATGCAGCCATTCAAAAAATGAGCGGCTTCCTAATACTTGATTCTGACCTTTAAACGTCGATAAGGCGGCTAGAGCTTTTTCAGCCCCTCATACTATTGATTTAACCCTCTATAAACCAGACATTCTCCTTCCGGGGGACTCGAGGCAGATCCAAAAGAGATCATATACCCAATTTTAAATCACATAAACCCACCAAGAGCAACACACGCCTAATACACTGCAGCAGTCGCCTGAGGATGTCATTAGCTGCCTAAATAAAACCATTTCTGAAAAAGCTCCATTTTACCATTTCTCCTGTAAATGAAATAGGGAGAGGAGGAACTTCTGACCTTCTCCAGAAAAAAAAACTAAACCACAGAGTAGGAGCGGTTGCGCAATGTCAGACTGCAGCTGTCCTTTACTGAGCTGTATGAAAGGGATGAGCAAGGAAATAAAGTAGTCCTCACAGCTTACTTTTCCCACTCACCCTTTTAAGCTGCTGCTGTATGCAGGAGTCCACCTGCAATGCACAGAAGGTATGAGAACTGGAACAATTTAGCGGTATATTAAAGGCACAGAGGAAAATCTCCAGGCAGGGTTGGCCAATCCGTTGCAGGGTCACCAAGTTCCAGGTGGTAACTGGAGATCTCTCAGAATTGCAACTGGACTTCAGCTACAGAGATCAGTTCCCCTGGAGAAAATGGTTGCTTTGGAAGCTGGTCTCTATGCACTATACCATATTGAAGCCCAGGGCCTTCTCTTCCACTCCCACATCTGTGTATCCCCCCCCCCCCATGTGTAGGGCTTTTTTAATAATAGGAATGCCTTTGCATATTAGGGCACATACCTGGATGTAACTAATCCTTCAAGAGCTTTCAGGGCTCTTATTAGTGGGCCTACTTTAAGCTCCAGGAAGATTGGCTACATCAGGGGTGTGTGGCCTAATATGCAAAGGAGTTCCTGTTATTAAAAAAGCCCTACACATGGGGGGGCACATGGGCAGGGGGTGATACACAGATGTGGGGGTGGAAGAGAAGGCATGAGGGAATTCTGGTGGTGCACAGACAGAGACCCTGGGCAATGTGTCTACCCAGGGCCTCCCCAAATTGGAAACCAGCCCTGGATCCAGAAGAATTTGTGGCCTGGAATCTTAACAAAATTAACTTCCAAGATTGGGGGATGGGGTGGGATACACAATTCTAAGGGCTTTGGTTGCTCTGAGGGTTCAGGAAGGTAGACAAAAATCGTGACCTGCTTTTATAGGATGTTTGGACCGGATCCAAGCTGGGCAAGCCAATCTTCATTCTAGTGTCTTGGAAGGCCTGTAAAATGGCTTCGGTTTAGCTGCGCTGTGATTCACTGGCACATTTCAAGTGTGACTTTTCAAAAGGCAGCTTGCTGATACCTTAAATAATTATCCATGAAATGTCTTGGAGCACCTTCTGCCCGAAATCACAGAGGCAGATAAGGGGGAGGGGGGAGACCAAAATGAAAGAATCACCTGCTTATTAAAGCCAGCTTTGCTTCTTCAGCCGTCCAGTACAAACAACAGCATCACACTTCAAAAGAAAACTCCACCCCACACACTTTTCAAGGGGAGGATGAGGCTGGGCGGGCACCTGTTGGTCAGATGACCAGATGAAAAAGAAAACAGGACTCCGGTGCCTTTAATGAGCACGCTAGAAGGGAATCTCACCTGGGGCAGTGTGACCTGCAAGAGAAAAGGCGTAGCTGCCAACTTTTCCTTATTTATGCATCATGATTGTTTACCTGGCAATTTCTTCCACGCCACCTGGCTCCATTGAGCCCTCAAGGTAGCTTAGGAACTTTAGCACACCCACACAGTTTACTGGTTGACCTGGGCCAGTCGCTCTCTCTGTCTCTGTCTCTCTCTCTCTCTGTATGTCTGTCTCTTTCTTTCTCTCAGCTTAACCTACCTCACAAGGTTGTTGCAAGGACAAAATTACAGAGGGGAGAACCTTGTGTGAGGGCTATCCTAATCTCTTTGGAGAAATGGCAAGGAACGTATGTAAATAGGCAGGGCTTTTTTGGTAGAAAAAGCCCAGCAGGAGCTCATTTGCATATTAGGCCACATCCCATGACATCACCATTGTTCCACACAAGGCTTTTTTTGTAGAAAAAGTCCAGCAGGGATTATTCGCATATTAGGCTACACCTCCTGATGCCAAGCCAGCTGGAGCTGCACTCCTGTGTGTTCCAGCTCAAAAAACCCCCTGTAAATGGGTAAGCAAAACCAACAGATGCGTTCATTATACAGTTGAATGCGTGGAGCTGCCTACTGAATCAGGCCACCGGTCCATCAAAGTCAGCATTGTCTACTCAGACTGGCAGCAGTGACTCTGCAGGATCTCAGGAAGAGGTCTTTCCCATCATCTGTTTCTGCTACCTGATCTCTGTTAACTGGAGATGGCAACGATTGAACCTAGGACCTTCTGCATTCTCATCTCCTCCATGTAAGTCACAGGGACTAGAATCTTGCTTTTAAAAAATGCAAGAAAAGAAAAGTGAGATTCTGTGAGAGCTGAAGTCCAAGGCTTTTGTTGTAGAAAAAGCCCAGCAGTAACTCATTTTCAGATTAGGCCACACCCCCTGATGTCACCATTGTTTCACACAGGACTTTTGTTGTAGAACAAGCCTAGCAGGAACTCATTTGCATATTATGCCACACTCCCTGACGTCAAACCAGCCGGAATTGTGTTCCTGCTAAAAAACAAGCCCTGCTGAAATCTGTAGCCACTTGTGCTATTTAGTTTTTCTACCTGGCAACGACAGCCCTGTACCCCATAGCTGGGCTGCAAACGGCGGAGGCTGCCAACTGCCCTGGAGGAAAAAAAATGAGTCCTGCCCAACTCATAGAGGTTTAAGCTGTGGAAATTGGCAACTTCTAAATGACATCCCTTTGAACCGTTGTTATACCCTGACCGGAATGGCCTAGGCTATGATCTTGTCAGATCTCAGAAGCTTCAGGGTTGCCAATCCCCAGCTGGGTGTAGGCGGTCTCCTAGTTTGGAGGCTCTCCCCAGCTCCTCCTGCTTCAGGGTCATCAGAGAGGAGGGGAGAGAAATGTCTGCTGGGCACTCCATTATACTCTATGGAGACTGATTCCCATAGGGTATAATGGAGAATTGATCTGTGGGTATCTGGGTCTCAGGGGGGTTGTTTTTGAGACAGAGGCACCAAATTTTCAGCATAGTATCCAGTGCCTCTCCTCAAAACAGCCCCCAAGTTTCAAAAAGATTGGACCAGGGATCCAATTCTGTGAGCCCCCAAAGAAGGTGCCCCTATCCTTCATTATTTCCAAATGGAAGGAAGGCATTTAAAAGGTGTGCAGTCCTTTTAAATATGATGACCAGAACTCCCTTTGGAGTACAACCGTGCTTGCCACACCCTTGGTCCTGGCTCCACCCCCAAAGTCTCCCGGCTCCACCCCCAGCATTCCCAGATCTCACAAGCAGGGCTTTTTGGGTAGCAGGAACTCCCTTGCTTATTTCTTATTTAGCCAATCCTCCAAGAGCTTACAGGGCTCTTAATATAGGGTCTACTAAACTCCAGGAGGATTGGCTACATCAGGGGTTGTTTGGTAGAAAAATAGGTGGCAGAGCTCATTAGCATAACTTATTAACATATGCTGCCCCCACCCTATCAAAAAGCAACCGATGCAAGAAAGGAGAGCCTTGGGCTAGCGAGGCCTGCTTGGGCTGGCTAGAGATCCAGCCAGCCCAAGCAGGCCTCGGTCACCTGGGGCTCTCCTGGGCCGCCCCCTCCCCCTAGTCAAAAGGCCAGCAATCCACCTACTACTCAAAATCACATAAGAAGTGGAGAAAGGGTGGTATGGGCTTCTCCAGGTGTTAATGAGGGCTGCTGGGGGTGTATCAAAGCCTCTGGTGTCTGGTGGGCTGCCCACTCTCCTAATTCAGGGATTGTTATGCAGCTGCACCTACTATTCAATGGACAAGGTAGGTGGGGCGGAGGAGGGGAAACCCTCAGAAAGGTTCAGGAGCTGTGCTCCTGTGTCAGCTCCTGCTGAATCTGAGGCCTAGGGGAGTGTGGCCTAATATGCAAAGGAGTCCCTGCTACAAAAAAAGCCTTGCTTTCAAGCCTCTTTTAAAGAGGCAGGACATTTTTGTTCTCCAGGCCTGCTGACAACCTCATAAATGGCAATGGCACCACCATTAAGAAAAACATCCTCAACCGGTTTTAGGGTTGCCAAGTCCAATTCAAGAAATATCTGGAGACTTTGGGGGTAGGGCCAGGAGACTTTGGGAGAGAAGCCAGGAGACATTGGGGGTGGAGCCAGGAGCAAGGGTGTGACAAGCATAATCGAACTCCAAAGGGAGTTCTGGCCCTCACGTTTAAAGGGACCGCACACTTTTTAAAAAGCCTTCCTCCCATAAGAAATAATGAAGGATAGGGGCACCTTCTTTTGGGGCTCATAGATGTGGACCCACTAGTCCAATCTTTTTGAAACTTGGAGGGTAATTTTGGGAGAGGCACTATATAATATACTGAAAATGTGATGCCTCTACCTCAAAAAACAGCCCCCCCCCCAGAGCCCCAGATACTCGTGATTCAATTCTCCATTATTTTCTATGGGAATAAGTATCCATTGGGAATAACGGAGTTCCCAGCAGACATTTCCCTCCCCTCCCCTGCTTTCTGATGACCCTGAAGTGGGGGGAGGGCCTTCAAACAGGGAGATCCCCTGCCCCCACCTGGGGATTGGCAACCCGAAGTTTTGAAGAGGATAAGACAGCTGCTGCAGCAGTGCAGCTTGAGATGCCCTTCCCCTCTGTGCTGAGGATGTTGCTTGAAACCCCCCAGGGGAATTCAGCAGGTGCAGCATTCTTTCATCCGGGTAGGCATCTGCTGCTAATCTCTCACCTACCAGGATAGGAGGAGCCTGGTTTTCCTTTGCACCTGGCTGCCCTAGTTCTGGTCGTCCTCCAGGGCAAGCGCTGTCTGGCACTGAGCAGCTGTTAAGAACGTAAGAAGAGCCCTGCTGGATCAGACCAACGGTCCATCTAGCCAGCATCCTGTCTCACACAGTGGCCAGTCAGTTCCTCTTGGTGGCCTGTAATAGGGCATAGAATAGGGGTGACAGGTTCTCCCTGGTCAGGGGTGGGGAATACTGTAGAGGCCAAGGTCTTCCCTTGATGTTGCCTCCTGGCTCTGGGATTCAGAGAAGACGAAGAAGACTGCAGATTTATACCCCGCCCTTCTCTCTGAAGAGCCCCATGGTGCAGAGTGTTAAAGCTGCACTACTGCAGTCCTAAGCTCTGCTCATGACCTGAGTTCGATCTCTGGTGGAAGCTGGGTTTTCAGGTAGCTGGCTCCAGGTTGACTCAGCCTTCCATCCTGCCGAGGTCGGTAAAATGAGTACCCAGCTTGCTGGGGGGAAAGTGTAGATGACTGGGGAAGGCAATGGCAAACCACCCTGTAAAAAAAAAAGCTCCCATGAAATGTTGTGAAAGCAACGTCACCTCAGAGTCGAAAACGACTGGTGCTTGCAGAGACTCAGAGCGGCGTACAATCTCCTATACCTTCTCCCCCCACAACAGACACCCTGTGAGGTGGGTGGGGCTGGAGAGGGCTCTCACAGCAGCTGCCCTTTCAAGGACAACTCTTGTGAGAGCTATGGCTGACCCAAGGCCATGCCAGCAGGTGCAAGTGGAGGAGGGAAGTGGAGGAGGGAATCAAACCCGGTTCTCTCAGATAAGAGCCCGCGCACTTAACCATTACACCAAACTGGCTTAGTGCCTCTGAATGTGGAGGTTCCCTTCAGTCACCATGGCTAGTAGCCATTGATAGGCCTCTCCTCCATGAATCTAATTCCCTTTTCGAGCTGTTTATTCCTGTGGCTATCACTCCATCCTCTGACAATCCTTTTGGAGATAAAGGGACCAGAAGGGGCTGCACCCTAGATCTATACAAAATAGGCTTGCCAGGTCTCCTTGCCCATCCAAGAGGGTGATTGGAGGGGGACGTTCTGGAGGTGGCTGGGGATGTCACACAATGGGTGCTTTCACACATGAGATTTGCCCTGACCTAGCCCTGCCTCCCTTCGGATTAAATGTGCACGATCGCATGAGCACATCTGCTCTCCATGCCGCATCCGTTCTTACTCCATGTCCAGACGCCTCCTATCCAGACTAAAAAGCCACCTGGATCTTCCCAGTAGTTTTCCCCTGAATCACATTTAGGTCGCATATTTGCTGGCTGTCTGAACACCCGGGCGCAACTCATAAGTGGAAGCAGCACTGCCCCGAGGGTGCATGGCATTCTAGGCAGACTCGTGGCCCACCACCCTCCTGCACAGCGCCCCCATGCCTCCCCCTGTGGAGCCGTGGTGCTCTGCCTCCCCCCCCTCCCCGCTGCACCTCCTCCCTCCCTCCCTTCCCCACCCCAGGTCTATTTTAATGCCCAGAACAGCAGTCAAGCACCATGTTCCCGGGCTATCTAAAGGAGCCCCCCCACTGATCAGCTGGGCATTTGCCTATGGGAGAGGGGGGAAAGGCTGAATTCGATGCCCCTGCCCTGTTGGCACCCTAGGCAACCGCCTAGTTTGCCTAGTGGGTGAGCCGGTCCTAAGTGGAAGAGCAGTATGATCGAACTCAAGCAGCTTTTTTGGAGCCAAGATAATATTACACCAATTTCCCAGTGTGATAGCACCCAATGTCTCCGACACGATGATGTCAACAGAAAGTGATGTCATCATGTCGAATACGGCACATGGAAATGCTCTGGAATTTAGGTGAAACTCTGTGGTTCCTCATCTTCAAAACCAGAGAGTTTGTCCAAACACCAGACCATTCCCAGGCAACATCCCCAATGTTATGATGTCACTTCCAGGTGATGTCATCATGTCAGGGATGTTGCATGGCAACGTCCCTGTTTAAGGGAGGGGTTTCCCCCATTGGCCAGCTGGTCTGTGGTGTAGAGCAGGGGTGGCCAACGGTAGCTCTCCAGATATTTTTTGCCTACAACTCCCATCAGCCCCAGCCAGCATGGCCAATGGCTGGGGCTGAGGGGAGTTGTAGGCAAAAAACATCTGGAGAGCTACCATCGGCCACCCCTGGTGTAGAGGAATCCCCGAAACTGGGAGATCCTTCACAGTGAAATGTTAGTGTGCCGAACTAGGGTGAAAGGCCTGGCAAGCAAGGCCAGAGAAAGCAACTGCTGACTCCTCCATTCAAAGGAGTTTGGCTTGGGGAAGTTTTTCAAAAACCAATTTAGTTTGAGAACCAGAATGAGTTTGCTTTTCATGCTGGGAAACTCCCAAATAATTAGACTACCTTGTCAGCAACTGTGAATCCTTGCAGCGAGGCACATGTAGGGGTTGCTTCTGTGAAACAGAAAAGTCGTTGTGGTAACCAAACCCTGGCTGCATCTACAGAGTCCTTCCTCTATGGCTATCAAAAACTAGTTGTACAGCACCTGGCTTCTAGCAGGTGCCTTCATACAATATCTCAGAGAGAGAAAAACAAACCCTTTTCAGCATGGAAACATTTGCTTAATAAGAAACAAAATGTTACGTGTCATTAGGCCTGTCGTTTTCCTACTAATGGTGGGCCGATCCCTGCCAGCTCTCCCCACTGAGCAACTCTCTTGGAATGCCCTCACTTTCCAGAAGAAGCGTAGGTTTTTATACCCCAGTTTTCTCTACCTTAAAGAATCTCAAAGCAGCTTACAATCACCTTCTCTTTCTCTCCTCGCAACAGGCTCCTTGTGAGGGAGGTGGGGCTGTGAGAGTTTTGAGAACTGTAAGTGCCTCAAGGTCACCCAGCAGGCTTTATGTGGAGGAAAAATAATTAGTTCTTGTACCCTAAGGAGTCTTGGAGCAGCTTACAATCGCCTTCCCTTCCTCTCCTCACAATGGGCACCTTGTGAGGGAGGTGGGGCTGAGAGATTTCTAAGAGAACTGAGACGGGCCCAAAGTCACCCAGCAGGCTTCATGTGGAGGACAAGCAGGGAATCAAAATGGGTTCTCCGAATTAGGGTCTGCCTCTCTTACCCATGGCACCCTGCTGGCTCTCTTTACCATAGAGATTGGGAAAATACCTGAGCATCATTTGATGCGGTGACATCACTTCCAAGTCTTCACCTAGAAGTGACATTACCTTGTTGGGTAGTGATCCCCTTCCCCAGGGATTTTTTTGTAGCAGGAACTCCTTTGCATATTAGGCCACACACCCCTGATGTAGCCAATCCTCTTGGAGCTTACAGTAGGCCCTGTACTAAGAGCCCTGTAAGCTCTTGGAGGATTGGCTACATTAGGGATGTGTGGTCTAATATGCAAATGAGTTCCTGCTACAGAAAAACCCTTTCCCTTCCCCATGCCCTCCCCACAAACCTCCCGCTTTGCCCAGCACAAGCCTGGCAGCCCTACCTATCATAACAAACACATGGCTGCCTCCTAAAATGGCAGCCCTGCATTTAGTTATCCCTCTCTCTTCATATAGGGTTGCCACTCCCCAGCTGGGGGCAGGGGATCCCCTGGTTTGGAGGCCCTCTCCCTGCTGGAGGGTTATCAGAAAGCAGGGGAGGGGAGGGAAATATCTGCTGGGCACTTCATTATACCGTATGGAGACCAGTTCCCATAGAGTATAATGGAGAATTGATCTGGGGTTCTAGAGGAGGCTGGGTTTTGATTTATGTAGAGGCACCAAATTTTCAGCATAGTATCTGGTATCTCTCCTCAACCCCCCCCCTCCAAGTTTCAAAAAGATTGGACTAGGGAGTCCAATTCAATGAGCCCCCAAAGAAGGTGCCCCTTATCCTTCATTATTTCCAAACGGAGGGAAGGCGTTTAAGAGGAGTGCAGTCCCTTTAAATGCAATGGCCAGAACTCCCTTTGGAATTCAATCATGCTTGTCACACCCTTGCTCCTGGCTCCACCCCCAAAGTCTCTTGGCCCCACCCCCAAAGTCCCCAGATTTTTCTTGAATTGGGCCTGGCAATCCTATCTTCATATCATCTAGTATCTTGATTCTGGTCGTCGTTGTCATCCTCCTTCTCCCCCCCCCCCCCCGCTTCTCTCTGGGATTTTTGCTTTCTTGTGTGTGTGTGCTCTGGAAGTCATGGCGACCTCTGGCTCCAGACATCATTTCTCTAAGCATTTCCTTGCCTTCCACATTGCAGCATGGACTGCCAGTAGCACAGGCAAGAAAACAGCACAGTGACACTATGCAAGCTGTAATTCGTGTTCCAGATGGAGAAAACACAGTGCAGGGCTGCTATTTGGGCGGCAGCCCTGTGTTTCTTCTGCAGCTTTGCCTTCGCACTGCAGTAGTGAACTGCTCATTTGTTGGGCCTTGGTTTGGGTGAGGGTGGCTTGGTGGTACCTGGAGTGTTTTAATTTGGAAGCAAACAAGCCTGGCCAATATCTGGCTAAGAGGCCTTCTGGGGACACCTCCTATGATGTGGTGGCTTGCTTATCAATTTTTTTTCTTAAAGTAGTTTTAATTAAGGCTCTTAATGGTTTTCTTAAAGAATGACAGCAAAGATGGCCCTTATGACCCTTTCCGTCCATACAATAAAGACAATAAGGCTAACAGTGCTAATGCCACTGGCTATGTGACCAGATATGAAGAAGATGAGGATCCTGCCTGGGCTTTTATAGGTAGAACATGGACTTTCAGCAACAGTGTTTTTGCTTATTGCTGGATCTGCTAATGTTTGCTTTACAAAGCTCTTGAAAGTACAGGAATGCCCCTGAATCTGGTTGCTCAGTTTTCAGGCTTCCACTTCTGGGACCTGGAGTTTTTAGTGGTGGTGGTGGTAGTAGTAGTGGAAGAAAAAGAGGAAGAGGGGAAGAGGAAGAAGGAAGAGGAAGAAGGAAAAAGAAGAAGGAAGAAGAAGAGACTGGATTTATACCACACCCTTTACTTGGAGTCTGAGAGTGGCTTACAATCTCCTTCTTTGTTCTTGTTGTGTATGTGAACTAAGGTTGTGTTGAATTAATGGTGTTCCTGCTTGGTTCATTGGAGCCTTTAGGACTGAGCTTGGGGACTCAGGAACAATGGGCAGCAGGATCCAAATCCCTGCTACCCTGCTCCAATCACAGGCCCCCTGCTGGTTTGAATGGTCCAATGGTGTCCTTGCACAGGAACCTGGAAGTGTATATAGTTTGCCCCGTTGGCCTAGTTCTTCAGAGTTCAGCCACTACCATGGTGTACTTAATAAAAGCGCTTTGATCACTGCAACCTCGTCTCTCCATGCTTTGAACCCACTATATTATAGTTCTCCTCACAACAGACACCCTGAGAGGTAGTTGGGACTGAGAGAGTTCTCAGAGAACTGCTCTGAGAGAAATGTGACTGATCCAAGGTCACCCAGCAGCCGCACGTGAAGAAGTGGGGAATCAAACCCGGTTCTCCCAGATTAAAGTCCACATTCTTAACCACTACACCAAACTTTTAGGGGTGAAGTCTGGGGGAGGGTGGGGTTTGAAGAAGAGAGGGACCCCAGTGGGGTATAATGCCAGTGCCATAGAGTCTGCCCTCCCAAACAGTCATTGTGTGTAATCTGGAGCTCAGTTGTAAATGGGAAGCTTTCAGACCCCTCCTTGAGCTTAGTGACCCTACCCAGCTTCTGCAGCTGCAAGACTGCCCTGACCAGTTGGTAGCTCTCCTAATTTTGCAAGGCAGAGATGGAGTACATTAGCACTCTGTACATAGTAAGCAATGTTTTGAAGGATCCGATGGCTGGAAAGTAGGCATGGATGCTTCACCGCTGGTGTGCTCGGTCCCATTTCATTTCTATCAGACCTCATTTTGGGCAGGAGCTCACAGGAGAAGAGTTCCGGAGCCTCTAAATTTTATTGTGCTCTTTCTTTTTTATCCCTTCCCCCAAATAATTACTTCTGGGCTCCATTGTTCAACTCCCCTGTGAGAATTCTGCTGAATTCTAAGATTTGACAAATTTCTAATATCCCCCCCTCCCTAAAAAAAAATAGGAAAATAATCAAAGCATACAAAGCAGACAGATTGAAATCTTCATGCCACTGTGGCCATATAGGAGAAAGTCATTTAAAAAATATGATGGGAGTAAGGTTTTATGATGACAATTATAATTCAAGAAGCATTTTAAGATAGATGCTGAGCTGATATAATTTAGTACACCTTCCGGTGATGTCAGGGGTGTGCGGCATATGCAAATGAGTTGTGTTAATGAGCTCCAGCACCTCTTTTTCTATGAAATGACCCCAGATTTTCATGGAGGTGGAAGAGAGGTGGCACAGGGAGGGACGGTGGCTCAGTGGTAGAGCATCTGCTTGGGAAGCAGAAGGTCCCAGGTTCAATCCCTGGCATCTCCAAAAAAGGGTCCAGGCAAATAGATGTGAAAAACCTCAGCTTGAGACCCCCGGAGAGCCGCTGCCAGTCTGAGAAGACAATACTGACTTTGATGGGCCGAGGGTCTGATTCAGTATAAGGCAGCTTCATATGTTCATATGTTCATCTGCCTGCAGCTACACTGTTTGGCATGCAAACTGCCTCTTGTGTTGGAATGTTTCCGTGCATATCGCCGGAGGTGGGAGACAGTAGGTGCCAAGAGCATCAAAAAGGGGCAAAGGAGATGGTGCATATCTAGGTGCATAACTGAACACTTCAGCCCTGAGCAGAAACAAAAAGAACGCTGGTACAACCTACCAGGGTTCTTTTAAGGTGGGTTTTCCCCCCCCTTTTAAAGCAATGGTAGGGGCCATGGCTCAGTGGCAGAGCATCTGCTTGGCATGTAGAAGGTCACATGAACACATGAAAGTGCTTTATACTGCCTTATACCCTTGGTCCGTCAAAGTCAGTATTGTCTGCTCAGACTGGCAGCAGCTGTCCAAGGTCTCAGGCTGAGATTTTTCGCATCACCTCCTATCTGATCCTTTTAATGAGAGATGTCAGGGATTGAGCTAGCATTGGGGAAAAGTCCAGAAAAGGGCAACAAGAATGATTAAAGGGTTGGAACACTTTCCCTATGAAGAAAGGTTAAAACTCTTAGGGCTCTTTAGCTTGGAGAAACGTCGACTGAGGTGTGACATGATAGAGGTTTAGAGAAGGTAGAGAAAGAAGTACTTCTCTCCCTTTCTCACAATACAAGAACTCATGGACACTCAAAGACATTCCAGAGCAGTCGGGTTAGAATGGATACAAGGAAGTACTTCTTCACCCAAGTGGGTATGTGTGTGTGTGTGGCAGCTACACACATAGACGGCCTCAAGAGGTGGTTGGATAAACATATGGAGCAGAGGTCCATCAGTGGCTATTAGCCACAGGGTAAAGATGGAACTCTTTGTCTGGGGCAAGTGATGTTCTGTATTCTTGGTGCTTGGGGAGGGGGAACAGTGGGAGGGCTTCCAGTGCCCTGACCCCACTGGTGGACCTCCTGATGGCACATGGTTTTTCTGGACATCGTGTGACACAGAGTGTTGGACTATGTTCTACATGCCAAGCAGATACTCTACCACTGAGTCATAGCCCTTCCCCAAGTTCGATTCCCCAGCCCATCCAGTTAGAAGGACCACACAGAGTAGGTGATGTGAAAGACCTCCATCTGAGACCCAGAGAGCTGCTGCCAGTCTGAGCAGACAATACTGACCTTGATGGACGAGATGGTCTGACTCAGTATAAGGCAACTTTGTGGGCTCATGGTAGTCCCATCTGACTTAGCTACTAACTAGATTCAAATTAGATTTCTTTCTCCTGTCAACTTTCCCCTCTTCACATTCAGGGTCCCACCAGATATTCTGACCCCAGAGAACTGCTGCAGGCCTTATGGGAGAAATTACCATCTCAAAGATTCAGATTTATTTATGGGAATTTTAAATTATTTTATTTATCCAAAACTCGGTTTGACTTAAATAAACCCAGGAGTAGAATAATTAAAGGGTTTTTTTTAAAAAAAAGAAATAGCTCCCACTAACAAAAAAAAGGGGATTTTTCTTTTTACTTCTTGCTAACACACGGACAGGGGAGAAATGGTAAAGCTTTGTTGTAGGTGTTGAGAAATGGTGATTGTCCAAGGCCTTTGGAATAGAAAAATAAACCAGTGCCAATTTTTTTTTAAAAAAAATATACTGCTGTGGTTTTTCAAATGTATATTTAAGCATTTGCTGTTATGATATATAGAGGGTGTGCCTGTGTTTGGTTCATAGAAGTAATCATGTTCAGGGACACGTATTATGACCTAATGAAGGGAGTGTTCGCCCAAATGAAGCTGACCTTCTTGACGCTGGCAAAATATTTCTAAGCTCTTGAGCTCAAATATGTCTGACTCTAGCCGCCCATGCCTGGCTTCAGATGAAGAAGAAGAAGAAGAAGAAGAAGAAGAAGAAATTGGGTTTATACCCCATCCTTCACTCTGAACCTCAGAGCGGCCTACAATCCCCTTTACCTTCCTCTCCACAACAGACACCCTGTGACGCTGGGGCTGAGAGAGCTCTCACAGAAGCTGTCCTTTCAAGCTGTCCTGTGAGAGCTGTGGCTAACCCAAGGCCATTCCAGCAGGTGCAAGTGGAGGAGTAGGGAATCAAACCCGGTTCTCCCGGATAAGACTCAGTGCACTTAATCACTACACTAAACTGGCTCTTGTATGGGCATCTGGAGGCTTCCCAGAAAAGAACTGAAACCAGTTATAGACCCAGCAAAGTGCTGGCACAGTGGGATTCATGTTTCCGTGCAGGAATGTAAACCCCGTTTTGTTTCTCTCACTCACAAAGCTACAGGCAAAAGCAATAAGGACGCTTTTATATGGCTAAGAACTTGGGATGACAAAAGTGGGGAATTCACACCAAGGCAAGAAGAACCAGGCAGGGCTCACATCTGAATGCGGCTACAACCACATTTTACCATAGGGGTTCATATGGTACCATAGAGTTTTTCTTCCAAATTGCTAGAGCATCCGGGAAAACCATAGAGTTTTCTCGAACACTCCTAGAGCAGCTGGTGCACGATGTCACCAGTGTGATGACGTCACTTCCAAGTGATGTCATCGCACCGGCAACGTCGAGGGAGGATCCAGGGTGGGAGAACCCCCGCCTGGCCATGGGAAGTTGGCAGCCCTGTTTTACCAGGACTTGTCGGCAAGGTGGCCAGCTAGTCAGGGCCAGCCCTAGACTGTCTGGCACCCTAGGCAAGCTAATTTCTGGCACTTCCCCCCTGCACTGATAATGCCACCGAGACACATGGGGGCCCCCAGTTAAGCACCCCCAAAAGGCCAGCACACTAGGTTATTGCCTAGTTTGCCTAGTGGCAGCGCTGTGCAGCTAAAGTCGCCAGCTCTCACTTGGGAAATTCCTGGAGATCTGGGGGTAGGGAACCTCTGCAGCGTGTAAGGCCTGACAGAGCCCACCCTCCGAAGCAGCCATTTTCACCAGGGGAACTGATCTCTGTCATCTGGAGATATTCAGGCCCCACATGGATCTTGGCAATCCTATGATGCCAACAATGAACTGGGAAATTCCTGGAGATGTGGAAGTGCAGCTTGAGAAACATTGTGTTTGGTTGGGTGTTATTATACCTCAGAGGGGTATAATAACACTGTACAGTCCAACCTCCAAAGAAATCATTTTCTCCAGGGGAACAGATCTCTGTAGTCTGGAGATCAGTTGTAATACCAGGAGGTCTCCAGGGCCCAGATGGAGGTTTGCAGCCCTACTATGGGCCTCAAACCCAACTATTCCTACAAAGGGTGGCCACCTGTGTTTGAAGTCATCTTGAAACCCCCTATGTACAGGTACAGTATTATTAATCCTGCTTGACAGGTAACGTGTATTTGTACGTAGGGTTGCCAAGTCCTGTGCAGCCTCTGGTACCATAGAGTTTTCCTCCCAAATTGCTAGAGCATCCAGAAAAACCATAGAGTTTCCCCAGAATCTCTTAGAGCAGTTGGCACGCGACATCACCAGTGCAATGACGTCACTTGCGAGTGACATCATCATGCCAGCAACGTCAGGTGGGGATCCTCCTGGTGGTCCACTGCAGGCTGGCGGGTTGGGGACCTCCAGGACGGGAGAACCCCCACCCCGCCCAGGAGCTTGGCAGCCCTATTTGGAAGTTAGCTTAAATGTAGAGTGGTATAAAAAGGATATATAATCAGAGGAGGATCATTGGAAAACTGAGCACTCCAAAAATAAGGTGTCGACTTTCTCCTTGCACTTGAACAGGTTAAGTGGCCAATGGGGAGTCAGGGTCATCTAAAAATTATCGCAGTATTTAGGTCATTAATACATTCAACTTGGAACACTTGGCTTGGTGATATCGGAGCAAGAGTACTGATTAATATCCTGAGGTTCAATTGATTAATATATTTGAGGTTCCAGAGCACCTGGGTTAACTGACTTGGGTTCTCTTATTTTGTTTTAGGGAATTAATCCACGTGTGTCTAATTTTGGCTATGTTTGGAATGACATGTTGTAACACAACCAGTTAGTTCCGTAGCGAAATATTGGTTAAGGGATTGGACATCTGCTCTTTTGCTTGGCAACAGATTTTGTCACCATGTGCAGTCTCCATGCACGCACACATTTTCTATTATGGTTACCTATCTTTAGCCCATCTTTCCTCCAAGAAGCTTAAAGAAACATAGGCAATTTATCTCATTACGTATACTAAACCCATCTTCCACTATATTTTAATGTATTTTTCTTCTAATTGCAAACAATATGTATGTTACATGTTAAAAGGTAAATTAGTTAGATAGGAAAAACTCCTGAGAAAGTACTGCCTTCTTTTTTATGCAGGCCTATATAATAGAGGGATTCACACACATTCTCACATTTTGACATATTACTGTTTTATTGCTTTTGCATGCTCATGTTACCCAGATCAAAGGTTTGCTCAATTTGTTAATTTTACTATTCTGTCATTGGATCTTAAATTTGTACCATTTTGCATTCTAAACCACTGCCTATCAGTTATATATAGCCCTGCACACTGTACCCGATTCCTCATCTGATGAAGTGTGCTTGGAGCACACAAAAGCTTACGTTCTGAATAACCTCCTCCAAAGAAGTCCAGTGTTATTGTGCAGAGGCAGGCAATGGCTAACCAGCTCTATTTGTCTAGAAAAACCCCAGTGGATCGCCATAAGTTGGCAATAACCTGACAGCATATTCCACCACCTACATAGTCTCCTATGGCCACTACTGCCCCACAGTGAGTCATTTCTGTGTCTCCTACCCCCTCTTTTGCTTCGCCAGCCTCCCTGCTTCTTTTGATGTCTATCTTGATATTCTACACCTCTATAGCCAGCAATGGTCCTTCTCCCCTTTGACTTTCCCATACTTGAACACATTTCAGCAAATATACCTCCCTGTCCCTAACTTCACATTCCCTGGCCTGGATGGCCCAGGCTACCCCAATCTTGTCAGATCTCAGAAGCGAAGCAGGGTCAGCACTAGGCTTGCCAATCCCCAGGCCCCGCCACAATGTAAATGGGACCACGGAGGAGAGACTAAGCCACAACAAAAAGAAAAAACTCTCCATATAAAATGCAATATTAACTTGCTGTGAATAATAAGTATCAAAATACAAAATGAATAATATCAGTACATATCACCAAGTTAAAACCTCATACGTTACTCAATGCTCCTACTGTCCTTATGTGGCTGAAGGCCACTAAATTACATTCAGTCCAGTATTAAAAGTAAGTGGTCCAACGGCTTGCAAAGCAGACTGGCTCTCCGTTGGACCACCTACTTTTAATACTGGACCGAATGTAATTTAGTGGTAGGGTTGCCAAGTCCAATTCCAGAAATATCTGGGGATTTTGGGGGTGGAGCCAGGAGACACTGGGGTGGAGCTAGGAGCAAGGATGTGACAAGCACAATAGAACTCCAAAGGGAGTTCTGTCCATCACAATTAAAGGGACCTCACAACTTTTTAAATGCCTTCCTTCCCTCCACCCTCCCCTTCTCTGATTTCACCTCAGAGGCGGAGTGGAGTGGGCGACGCCGCTGCGCAGCTGCCGCCTCTTCTCCGCTTCACCATAGCTACGGTGATGCAGAGAAAAGGCGGCAGCGCAGCGGCGTCGCCCACTCCGCCTCTGAGGTGAAATCAGAGAAGGGGAGGCAGGCCAGGAGCGTGGCGAGCCGCGAGTCCGGGTCCTAGAAGGACCCAGATTCGCGGCTCGCCACGCTCCTGGCCTGCCTCCACCCTCTCCTTCTCTGATTTTACTTCAGAGGCGGAGCGGGTGATGCCGCTGTGTTGCTGCCGCCTCTTCTCCGCTTCTCCGTTTCCCCCCTCCCCCCGCTTCCGTTTTTTTGGAGAGCGGGGGAAGAGGCTGGAAATCCTGGGGTCCCTCACCAGGGCGGGAGGGTTGGGAAGCCTATTTAGTGGCCTTCAGCCCCATAAGGACAGTAGGAGCATTGAGTAACGTATGAGGTTTTAACTTGGTGATATGTACTGATATTATTCGTTTTGTATTTTGATACTTATTATTCACAAGTTAATATTGCATTTTACACAGAGAGATTTTTCTTTTTGTTGTGGCTTAATCCCCAGGTCCCAGCAGGGGTTCTCCCACTTTCCCAGGCTCCTTCCTGCTCAGTCAGCTAGCCAGAGGGGAGAAGGCCTGCCCCCACAGCCACCACCTGCCTTTCCATCTCTGGAGGATTCAGACTCCGCTGGGAAAGGCTTCCTCTTGGGATGGTGTGTCTGTGTCTTTAAGGCTGAAGGGGAGCGGGGGGGAGTAGGCAGAAGAACATGGCTGTTCTCGGTGGCTACGAAAGCAGTCCAGACCCTCTGTTGGTTGCACAATCTTTTCAGAGGTCGTTTGCATAGGAAAGGTAAACTTGAACCTTTGCTTGCTCTGTGTTACTTTGATGAAGTTGGAAATTCAGCAACTTGTGAGTAGAAATGCCAATTCCCCACTTCAGAGTCTTTAGAAACAGAGGGGGAGGAAAATGTCTGCTGGGCACTTCATTATTCCCTATGGAGCTCAATTCTCATAGAATATAATGGAGAATTGATCTGGGAGTATTTGGAACTCTGGAGGGACCGTTTTTTGAAGTAGAAACACCAAATTTTCAGCATAGCATCTGATGACTCTCCTCAAAATGCTCTCGAAGTTTCAAAAAGATTGGACCAGGGGGTCCAATTCTATGAGACCCGAAAGAAGGTGCCCCTATCCTTCATTATTTCTATTGTAGGGAAGGCATTTAAAAGCTGTGTGGTTCCTTTAAATATGATGGCCAGAACTCCCTTTGGAGTTCAGTTGTTCTTGTTACAACTTGCTTATGGCTCCACCCCCAATGCCTCCTGGCTCCACCCCCAAAGTCTCCTCCATCCCCAAAGTCCCCAGATATTTCTTGAATTGGACTTGGCAACACTAGTCAGCACTGGTTAATGCAGGGGTGTCAAACATGCGGCCTGGGGGTTGAATCAGGCCCTCAGAGGGCTCCTATCAGGCCCCTGAGCGACTGGCTGTCACCTGCTTTCTTGTCTCTCCCTCTTGCTTCCTTCTACATAACAGCTTGTTTTGCAAGGCTTGCTCAATAGCACAGGGGCTACAGAGCAAAGCCTCTATTTTCTCCATTGGCTGAGGCTCCTCCCTTGGGGAGGAAGGGAGGGAGGGAGAGCTTGCTTTGCCAGGCTCTCTCAATTGCACAGTAGATCTACTGAGCCAAGCCTCTCTTCCTTCTATTGGCTGAGGCTCCTCCCCCTCCTGGTTCCCAGGGAAGGAAGGAAGGAGCAAGAGCTTGGGAGAGATACAAAGAAAGCACCTTTAAGACCAACGAGCACTAATATTTTAAGCATGTTTTATTTTAAGGATTTAAAAAAAAATTATTTCTGTGCCCTTTATAAAGTTTATATTTCTGCTACCTAATCTTAAGTAGAGACACATACGGTATGGACGGACATGGCTTGGCCCAACAAGGTCTCATTTATGTCAGTCCGACCCTCATAACAAATGAATCGGAGGTCTCACAGCTGGATGTTTTTTAGTTCACTCAAGATCCAGTCTTCTAGCATCTCACCACATTTTCTCAGCTATCATACCTGTGAAATTCTTTGGATGCTCAGGAAATGCATTAAATATAATATCATGAAAATAGATGATGGGGTTGCCACACGAAGGGTCGTCTGACTTGCCAAATGTATTCGCAAACTTTTTTTAAAAGGTGATTTTGGTTGGGGAAATGGACCCTGAGGCTTGGTTCCGGGGCTTGTTTTTGTAGCAGGAACTCCTTTGCATATTAGGGCACACACCCCTGATTTAGCCAATCCTCCTGGAGCTTACAGTAGGCCCTGTAAGAAGAGCTCTGTAAGCTCTTGGAGGATTGGCTACATCAGGGGGTGTGGGCTAATAGGCAAAGGAACTCCTGCTATAAAAAAAAAGCCCTGCTTGATTCCTATTGTTTTGCATCGTCTCCCTCACTCTTCCTTCCCTCCTCATAGCAGTGTTCATCTGCCTCCTTCTGTCCTTTATCTCCTATGCAGGCTGCAGCGCTGACCTTTGACTTCCTAACTCCCATTTCTATCCTGCCCTTCTCAAAACAGACTGAGGGTGGGTCACATCAATAAAACAATTACATAACTTTAAAACAGCTAGCTAAAAACAACCAACCAATCAATTTCAAGTTAACAATTTCAGATGACAGCCAAGTCAAAAGCCTATATCCTGGCTGACAAAAGACAAACGGCAGTTGTCAGGATCAATTCCTGCTCTGAGTTCACAAATGGGCCTGCATGTGGCAGGGAGGCCATGCTGGTGTTCAATGATGTTCACTCCCTTAACTAAAGGCTTGCTGGAACAGCTCTGTTTTACAGACCCTGTGGAACTGCAGCAGGCTGCACAGGGCCCGGATCTCCAATGGGACCAGGATCCCACAGGGCCCGGTTCCACCAGGTAGGGCCAGGACGTAAAAAGCCCTGGCCCTAGTTGAGGCTATCTGGATGTCCAGTGGCACCTTTAAGACCCAACAAAGTTTAATCCTGGGTATCCATATTTTACTCTGTTGTCTTATGTTCTGTAAGATTCACCAGCAACTTCTTGGTCCTGTTATTTCTAACTTCTCTGGCTCTCCGGAAAGAATTACCCAGTATTTGGAAAGGAAAGGTCCCCTGTGCAAGCACCAGTCATTTCTGACTGGGGTGATGTTGCTTTCACAGCGTTTTCACGGCAGACTTTTTTACGGGGTGGTTTGCCATTGCCTTCCCCAGTCATCAATGCTTTCCTCCCAGCAAAATGGGTATTCATTTTACTGACCTCGGAAGGATGGAAGGCTGAGTCAACCTCGAACCGGCTACCTGAAAACCCAGCTTCCACCAGGGATCGAACTCAGGTCGTGAGCAGAGCTTAGGACTGCAGTACTGCAGCTTTAACACTCTGTGCCACGGGGCTCTCTAGTATTTACTTGCTGATAAATCCGCCAGTCTGACTGCATTAGTGGCTGAGTATTTGGCTATTGTATTCTATAAGGGTTATTATATATTTAGACAAAGGCAATGAATATTTGATCAATTCTGTTTTGTATGTATTGTTTTTCTCTGTGATATTGTCTTAATTACTTTCTTTCATTTTAGCTCCTGCTTGTATTTCGTTTATTTATTTTTATTATGCCATTAAAGGTTTTGAAATTGAAATTTTAATTTAATTTAAGCTTTTGTGAACATGCATATATTTTCAGAAGAAGTGTGCGCATACATAAAAGCTTACATCCAGAATTAAGCTTTGTTAATTTTAAGGGTGGCACCAGACTCAAACTTTGTTTTGTTGCTTCAGGCCAGGGGTGGCCAAAGTTGCTTAATAAAAGAGTCACATAGAATAAATGTCAGATGTTTGAGAGCCACAAAACATAACCATCAGATGTTGGAGGGAGGGAGGGAGGCAGGAAGGAAGGAAAGGAAGGAAAATAGTTGGGGGAGGGTTGCCAATCTCCAGGTGGGGGCAGGGGATCCCCCAGTTTGGAGGCCCTCCCCCCGCTTCAGGGTCGTCAGAAAGCGGGGGGGGGGGGATGTCTGCTGGGAACTCTATTATTTCCTATAGAGATTTATTTCCATAGAAAATCATGGAGAATTGATCCGTGGGTATCTGGGGCTCTGGGGGGGGCTGTTTTTTGGGGTAGAGGCACCAAATTTTCAGTATAGCATCTAGTGCCTCTCCCCGAAGTACCCCCCAAGTTTCAAAAAGATTGAACCAGGGGGTCCATTTCTATGAGCCCCAACAGAAGGTGTCCCTATCCTTCATTATTTCCTATGGAAGGAAGGAATTGAAAAGGTCCCTTTAAATGTGAGGGCCAGAACTCCCTTGGAGTTCATTTATGCTTGTCACACCCTTGCTCCTGGCTCCGCCCCTAATGTCTCCTGGCTCCACCCCCAAAGTCCCCAGATATTTCTTGAATTGGACTTGGCAACCCTAGGGAGGGGGAGGGATGGAGTGGTAGAAAGAATGCAAATTTAACTTTAAATGCATTCTCCAAGGCACCAGCTGGCTTGGCTTTGAGAAGTGATTTAAAGCAACAAATGCCTTCTCCAAACCAGCCAATAGGTTTGGAGCCACACAATATATGTGAAAGAATTACACGTGGCTCCCAAGCCACAGTTTGGCCACCCCTGCTTCAGACCAACATGGCTACCCACCTGAATTCATCTCTCAGAGTGTTAGAAAAATAACTTTAAAGTTGGGGTGGGGGGGAGCATTTGACAAAGGTCTCGACATCATCCAAATAAACAAAAGTCAAAATCTGAAAAACTGGTTGCCAGCCTTCACTTTGTCCAATCAGAGAGCCATGTAAATTAAAAAAAAAATAAATAAGGGCGGGGGGGGGGGGGAGAGGTTTCCGACTTATGTAATAGTCTAATTACCGTAAACTCTCTGGATAGAGAAGGAATGCAAATCAAAATAAACAAAAGCTGGGTAATGACACAGTATTTATCCACATATTATTACATTTAATCCCTGCCTCATCTCATCAGCCTACGGTAACATATACAGAGTTAAAATATATATTTGTATAAGCAGGACAGACGAGCAAGGGGCCTTCTTGTCTATGAGATTCCCAGCAGCCTCTGGAACAAGCAGAAACAAAATGGTGGGCAGGACGGATCTTTCATCTGCTCCAACAGGACTACTGGTTGGTCATTCTCTGGTGCCTCCAAACGACTCACAGTGAACGCAGAACATCTGGCTAGCTGGTGACTGGCAGTTTGCTAAAACTAATGAATTACACCTGTATGCATTCACTTTTTGTATGTTCAAAGCACTTTCCATACATTATCCTGAGGAGGGAGTTAAAAAATACTCAGAAGAGCTCTAAGAGAGAAATGTTGGGTTCCATATCAGCAAAGAAAAGGAGAAGAAGACTGCAGATTTATACCCCACCTTTCTCTCTGAATCAGACTCCTATGTCTTCTCCCCCCACAACAGACACCCTGTGAGGTGGGTGGGGCTGAGATAGGGTTGCCAATCCCCAGGTGGGGGCAGGGGATCCCCCAGTTTGGAGGCCCTCCCCCCACTTCAGGGTCGTCAGAAAGCGGGGGGAAGAGAGGGAAATGTCTGCTGGGAACTCTTTTATTGCCTAGGGAGATTTATTTCCATAGAAAATAATAGAGAATTGATCTGCGAGTATCTGGGCTCGGGGGGGGGGGCTGTTTTTTTAGGTAGAGGCACCAAATTTAATGGAGAATTGATCTGCGGGTACCTAGGGCTCAGGGGCCCCCTGTTTTTTGAGACAGAGGCACCAAATTCTCAATATAGCATCCACTGCCTCTCCCCAAAACACCCTCCAAGTTTCAAAAAGATTGGACCAGGGGTCCAATGATATGAGCCCCCCAATATTTCATTATTTTCAGTGGAGGGAAAGCATTTAAAAGGTGTGTGATCCTTTTAAATGTGATGGCCGGAACTCCCTTTGGAGTTTGTCACAACTTTTCTCCTGGCTCCACCCCCCAAAGTCTCCTGGCTCCACCCCCAAAGTCTCCAGATATTTCTTGAATTGGACTTGGCAACCCTAATTCCAGGAGATCTCCAGGCCCCACTTGGAGGCAGGGCTGGCCCTGGATTATATGGCACCCTAGGCAAGGCTAACCTCTGGCACTCCCCCTGCACTGATAATGTCACCGAGTCAAATGGGGGGTGCCCAGTTTGCCTCAGGAAGGCCAGCGCCCTAGGCAATCGCCTAGTTTGCTGGCAACCCTGCCTCCGACTCTTCGGCAAGAGTGTAGGAAAGAAGATTCACAAACCCAGCAGCTGACAAGAAACATGCAGGGCTGCTTTTTTTCCGACCTCGGTGACCTGCTAGGATCCCGAGACATCCTGCTTTCCAGGTGAACAACACCTCCACTCACTCCTGTTAGTCACTGTTTCCACAGGTTCCCTTTCAGCCTGTCTTAAAGCCCTGGAACTCTTCCAAGGGAGAGCCTTGTGAAAAGAGCGTCTCAGAAGCACTTCCCTACGTTGTTCTATGGAGCAGCCAACGAGACTGAAAACGGTGTTCCTTAAAACTCGTCTTTCCAGCAAAGCCTGTCTCACTTGGAACAGGGAGAAGCAGACAAATTAGCAAACTCAGCCTGATCTGCACAACCTCCCCAAACGCCTACCTTGAAATCTGCTTGCAGTTAAAGAAGTTTCTGGGGAGTGACAAATTGTTCTGGAGAGCCATTTAGTATCTCTCTTTTGGACAGATCTTTTTAATTGTGGCATTAGGTGTACTTAGGCGACTCAATAAGAATTGACTTGCTTATTGTGTCTGCTGAAGAGTGTGGCATTGTTACTGAAAGTCTTTCTTGACCAAGCTGTCAAGCTATTTGTAAGCTGTCCTACTCCCACTCATAGAATCACACAACCATAGAATCACGGAGTTGGAAGGGACCTTCAGGGTCATCTAGTCGAACTCCCTGCACAATGCAGGAAACTCAGAAATACCTCCCCCTAAATTAACAGGATCTTCATTTTTGTCAGATTGGCCATCTAGCCTCTGTTTATAAACCTCCAAGGAAGGAGAGCCCTCCACCTCCCGAGGCAGCCTGTTCCACTGAGGAATCATTCTAACAGTCAGGAAGTTCTTCCTAATGTTGAGCCGGAAACTCTTTTGCTTTAATTTCAACCCATTGATTCTGGTCCTACCTTCTGGGGCCACAGAAAACAATTCCACACTATCCTCTATATGGCAGCTCTTCAAGTACCTGAAGATGGTGATCAAATCACCTCTCAGCTGCCTCCTCTTCAGGCTAAACATCCCCAGCTCCTTCAACCTTTCCTCATAGGACTTGGTCTCCAGACCCCTCACCATCTTCGTCGTCCTCCTCTGGACCTGTTCCAGCTTGTCTATATCCTTCTTAAAATGTGGAGCCCAAAACTGAACACAATACTCCAGGTGAGGTCTTACCAGAGCAGAGTAAAGCGATACCATCAAGACCCCTAGATCCTTTTCACACATACTACTACTAAGACAAGTCTCCCCCATCCTATAATCATGCATTGGATTTTTCCTACCTAAATGCAGAACTTTACATTTATCCCTGTTAAAACACATTTTATTGGTTTTAGCCCATTTTTCCACTCGCAGTATTAGGGTTGCCAACATCCAGGTGGGAGACCTGGAGATAACCATATTGATAAGTTGTTATTACCACATATAATATACACTAAAAAGGTAAAGGTAGTCCCCTGTGCAAGCACCAGTCATTTCCGACTCTGGGGTGACATTGCTTTCACAACGTTTTCACGGCAGACTTTTTTTTACAGAGTGGTTTGCCATTGCCTTCCCCAGTCATCTACACTTTCCCCCCAGCAAGCTGGGTACTCATTTTACCAACCTCGGAAGGATGGAAGGCTGAGTCAACCTGGAGCCGGCTACCTGAACGCAGCTTCCACTGGGATTGAACTCAGGTCGTGAGCAGAGTTTAGGACTGCAGTACTGCAGGTTTACCACTCTGTGCCATGGGCCTCTTACAATATACATTACTTTGCTACTAAAGACTCTGGTTGTTGAATATATGTGAACATATAATTACAATTATCAATTCATATTACAATAAGATGCAATAATTACTTTGCAATATCACTTTAGTCATATAGATGTATGTAGAAAGAACATTAGTATGAAAAATAGAGTCCACCAACACTGGGCGAATTGAATTTCCTCCAATGCAATGAATGTAGAAAAGGTGCTGGTGTTTATTCCAGAATAATGAAAGTGACACACTTCCGGTAACAATAGGTGTGTTTCGGTTCGTCCTTTGTCCGACAAAATATTTAGTTATTCTGGAACTGCAGCTCAATTGCTAATGAACGCAAAACACAGTAGTCAATTTCACAAGGCGCAAACAGTTCTCCTTAGTGGCTGCAGCCACATTCAATCAATGATTAACAATCTTGCACCAGTGCTCTGTTTTTTATGAATGCCAAAAATCTGGTCAGTTGCTGAAAGGGCACAAATGGTTCTCTCCAGGTGGGGCCTGGAGAACTGCCGTTCTTACAACTGATCTCCAGACAACAGAGATCGGTTCCCTTGGAGCAAATGGCTGCTTTGGAGGGTGATACCATAGAGTTTTTAACCACGAATCCTAGAGCATCCACAGCACAATGTGCCTGGCACAATGACATCACTTTCGGGCGGAGGGAATTGGTAACCCTAACTCTATGGCACTGTATTCTGTTGAGGTGCCTCCCCTCCCCAAACTCTGCCCTCCCCATAGGGTTGCTAGACCCCACCGGAGGAGGTCGTGGTCCCCCACCCTCAGGCTCTGCCCCTCAGCAGCTGGTCAGCTGGCCAGTGGGGGACTTACCAGTAGAAAGAAGAAGGCCTAAGCTACAATGCCAGTGTTGTGCAGGAAATGATGTCATCACGCCAGCAACTTCTGGGTGACGTTCTGCTATTTGGGCAAAAACTCTATGGCAGAAACCAGTTTTACCATAGTTTTGCTCAGATTCCAGACTGTCACCCAGAAGTCGCTGACATGATGACATGACTTCCAGTGCAACACTGGCTACGTGGACTGGGCCTTTCTCTTTCTTCTGTTAAGTCCTCCCCATCTGCCTCCAGTTGCCAGGAGGGGCTTGGCAGCCCTATATCTCCCCAGGTTCTGTGCCCCAAATCTCCAAGTATTTCCCAGCTCAGAGCTGGCAACCCGATATCATGGCTGTGCTCCTTGTTCTACATAGGCCATCATCAGGGCTGGATTAACAAATAGGCCGAGTAGGCACAGGCCTATGGGCCCCCACATCTTTAGGGGCCCCAGGCTAGCTTTTCTCTCTGCTTGCAGCCCTCCCAGCCTGCACACATAGCCAGTGACTGAGCTGCTCTTTGCCTGACTTGCCTGATGCAGCTGCTGCTGGCGTTGTTGCCAACTTTGCCTCTTTTTGCTTCTCCCCCACAGCTTTGTCAAAGGGGCTTTTGAGAAGGTGAGGCAGTGGGGCGGGCACTCCAATTCTGAGATAATTTGTGAAAGGGCCCCCGAGATTTTGGCTGCCTAGTGGCCTCCACAAGGTTTAATCCGGCACTGGCCATCATTCAGTACTTAAGTTCAAAGCAGGAGTGAGTTGCCCCCTCGCTTCTTTCAAAATTAAATGCCAACTCCTCCATTTGCTAAATTAAGACCTAGAACTGCAGGTAAGGGAAGACTGGGGACAGCAAATGGAGAAAAATCACTGGATGGACTCGTGGAAAAGGTTGTTCTCAATGGAAACATCAGCGGTGATAATTAAGAGATCAGAGCGATACAGCAACCCATACAGCAAAATCATGCAAGTGCCATTTGTTTGCGTGCCGTATGTTTAGGAGCCTTTCCTCCATCCCAAAATCCCCCGACTTTGCACCGCATAAAGCAGATATTGATCCTGTTCCATTGACTGACTGAGATAGACAAAACCTCTGTAAATATTGCCAAATCGATAGTTCCGGAGGAATAATTGAATACAATAAAGAGATGCTATTCTAGCACAACAAATCCATGGTGGCTTGTTACCAAGAGCTTGGCAGCTGCTGTATGAATAGACTGTTTCTCTATTAGGGCTGAGAAGTTTGGTGTGAGCTAAGCCCATTCCATGTACCAGAGCCATGTGGCTCCTTGTGACAATTAATTAATTAATTGTACTATCATCATTATAATCCTATGGTATTGTGTGTAGAATAGCTAGGAGATCCTAAGATAGTCTGTCAGCCAGAAGTTCTAGCTCCATTATGCACCACTAGGTTGCGAACTAGACTTGTTTTTAACGCAAGAGGTGTTTCAGAGGTGGCTTGCCATTGCCTGCCTCCGTATCACAACCCTGGTATTCCTTGGAGGTCGCCCTTCCAAATACTAGCCAAAGCTGACCCTGCTTAGCTTCCAAGATCTGATGGGATTGGGTTAGTCTGGGCTATCCAGGTCATGTGACAAAACTGTCTACACAAAAGCAACTTACATGTAGACGGTTGGCAGAGGAAGGCAGTGGCAAACCACCTCTGCTTCTCACTTGCCTTGAAAGCCCCTTGATGGGAGACCACCAAGGAAGACTTTGCAGAGGAAGGCAATGACAAATCACCTCTGCATCACTTGCCTTGAAAGCCCCTTCCTTTGTTTTTGGTTTTTTGGCCACAACAAAAACACAAACTGGTACAGAAGGGTACCTGTCCCTTAAAATAACAAAAGGCTTGAAGATTAAGGTATGTTCCTTGGGGAAGGCTGGGGTTCCCTGGGGAAGGCTGAAGACTTCAGTCTATTTGGAAGTAATGTGCAGTCTTGTAATCAAACACTTTTGGGTGGAACAATCCCATGTTCTAACCAGATTTGAAGGGCAGAATAGCAACTTGGCCCAAGTAGAAGTAGATGAAGTGTTTGGTCTCATGAGTCACATAGCTGCCAAAGTTTCTTCCCACAATACAGTGCCACGTGGGATTGTATTTCTTGTCAGACTCCTTCTTTATGTGGGCAGCAATGTCTTTCTCAATGCTATATTTTCCCAGGGCCTGTTGCAAAGCCCCTTCCTGAAGTCACCATAAGTTGGTTGTGATGATGGCACATACATACGTAACTTAGCTTTAGCAAGGAGGAGCTGTGGCTCAGTGGTACAGCATCTGTTTGTTATGCATAATCTTCACCATGTCCATTTCAAGGATCAGGTAGTAGGTTGAGTTCGACTAGATAAAAGGAAGTACTTCTTCACCCAAAGGGTGATTAACACTTGGAATTCACTGCCACAGGAGGTAGTGGCAGCTACAAGCCTAGAAAGCTTCAAGAGGGGACTGAATAAGCATATGGGGCAGAGGTCCATCAGTGGCTATTAGCCACAGGGTATTGATGAAACTCTCTGTTTGGAGCAAATGATGCTCTGTATTCTTGGTGCTTGGGGAAGGGGGGTAGCAGTGAGAGGCTTCTATTGTCCTGGCTCCACTGGTGGACCTCCTGATGGCACCTGGTTTTTTTGGCCACCGTGTGACAGAGTGTTGGACTGAATGGGCCATTGGCCTGATCTAACATAGCTTCTCTTATGTTCTTATGTGATGTGAAAGACCCCCCACCTGATACCCTGGAGATCCACGGCCAGTCTGAGTAGACACTACTGACTTGGATAGACTGTCTGATTCAACATAAGGCAGCTTCATGTGTGTGTTCAAGGTTAGTGTATCCTAGTGCCTTCCAGCCACCATCCCATAGCTAATCCTAGTCAGGACTGCTGGAGGACAGCCAAGTGAAGTGCCTCCTGAATGCCAAGCTACACAATTAGGAGAATCACTATAATGACAGAAGCTATAATTTAGAGACATTTGAAGACTTGTCATAAGATCACATGGCATTTATTCTGGAACAAGGATTAAAGAACGAGGGTAGATAGATAGATAGATAGATAGATAGATAGATAGATAGATAGATAGATAGATAGATAGATAGATGATAGATAGATAGATAGATAGATAGATAGATAGATAGATAGATAGATAGATAGATAGATAAATTTATTGTCATTGTTCTCAAAAAAAAAAAGAAAATGAGAGCAACGAAATGAGGTGCTCTTCCACAAACATACCAACACATCAACACCAAAAAAAAAAGGACATATACATAGACCATTTAAATGCATCTGAAAACAAATAACCATTCATAACCCTGCATTTAGCCTAACCACGGCACTTGGGTAGAAGCTGCCCTTGAATCTATTTGTCTTTGCCTTCAACACTCTATATCGCCTGCCTGACGGTAAGATCTCAAATAGCAAGTGGCCCGGATGTGAAGGGTCCCTTAAGATCATTTGTATCTTCCTTTTACATCCCTCCCATATTATACAGATCCACCAATGAGGGGAGAGAACATCCACAAATCTTCTGTGCTCTTACCATCACTCTTTGGAGCACCCTTCTCTCTGCTTCCGTGCAGCTCCCAAACCACACGCAGAGGCAATAAGATAAAATGCTCTCAATGGAACTACGATAAAAGGCAACCAGCAGACTCCCTGAGAGTTGTTGTGATCTTAAGAGTCTTAAATAGTATAGTCGTTGCTGGGCCTTTTTCTCTAGAGCTAAAGTATTTGCCCCCCATGTTAGATTCTGTTTCATAGTAATTCCCAAAAACTTCCATTCTGTCACCTGTTCTACCATAACACCATCAATAAACAACGGCTGAATGTCCAGACTACTCTTCCTATAATCCACTACAATTTCCTTCGTCTTATTTATATTAAAAATAAGATTATTTTCTTTACTCCAGAGGGACAGCTGATGAACTTCCCTCCTATACGCAGACTCATCATTCTCATGCCAGCCTCCAGGTGGGGCCTGGAGATCTCCCAGAATTAGTCCAGTCAACAGAGATTAGTTCCTTTGGCTGCTTTAGAAGTGGACTCTGTGGCATTGTACTGTTAGAAGAACAGACTGGCGATGTCTCTTGCTCAGTCCTCCAAAACTACAAACACCACAGAGCAAACTAGATAGATAGGACAATATCAGTCTCCTTCCTGTCTGCTCTGCTTACCCTCTCTAACCAATAGAATGCAATCGCAGGGAATTTCCTTCCTCCTTGTTTTCCTCCTCTTCTTCTTCTCTGCATGCATCAGGAGGAACAGCATGGTGCCTCTCCTCCTGATCTGAACTAAGCAGATGGCCTACTATCAATCCAAAGCCATCCAGTTAGATAGAATAGTTTAGACACTCTTTCTCTCCAGTACATTTATATGTTAAGTTTCTTTAAATAAATCCACTAATATTGGTTTCTCAACTTAAAGCAAAGGCTCTCTGTGTAGTTTGTGAGTTAGTGTGGTAACCATTAGATTAGGCCATGCTGCTGCTTTGAAGCGCAGAAGGAGCACTCTGCTAAGTGAAGGTAAGGACAGCTGGGTGACCAGTCCAACCGTCCTAAACCAGACCCAACATATACCACACTGAGATCCCACAGTTTCCCAATGCCCTCCCTCTCAGTTGTGACAGACTATTATATTCATATCAACATATGAAGTTGCCTTATACTGAATCAGACCTTTGGTCCGTATTGTCCACTTGGAGAGGCTGTGGCTTTTCAGATGGAGGTCTTACATAACCTGATCCTTTTAGATGGTGATTCCAGGAAATGAACCTGGGACTTTCTGCATGCCAACCAGATCCTCTACCAGTGAGCCACGGCCCCTGCCCAGGGAGGCTCTCTGACATATCTTTAACAGCCACTAGGAAGACTTGCTGCACAAAAGCTCCACCTAGGCCTACCCAGTTTCTATAAATACTTGGTGGTGCCTTCGTGCCCTCAGGCACCATGTTAGGAACCACTGCTCTAACCCTACACCACACTGTTTTAGGGTTGCCAAGTCCCCACCGGCTGCCAGTGGGGGATTTTTTTTGTGTGTATACGTAGTGCACACAGTGCTATTACATCACCCAGAAGTGACGTATCACACCAAGCACATCATGTGGGGATGCTCTAGGAAACTGCAGAAAACACTGTGATTTTGCACAGGGCACAGGGACACTCTAGCAAATTTTGTGGGAAAACTCTATGGTACCATAGAGTTTCCCCCAAATTGCTAGTGTCCCCATTTGAAATTTAAATGGTACCATAGAGTTTCTCCCAAATTGCTAGAGTGTCCCCATTTGAAATCAGAGTTTTCCGTGATTTCCCAGAGCGCCCCTGTGCGACATGCCCGGTGTGATACGTCACTTCCAGGTGATATCATCATGCCACACCCCGATGGGACTCTTTGGGGCGGGGATCCCCCGGCAGCATCCTCCCTGCTGGCTGGTTAGGGCCCACCAAACCAGGGGATCCCCCGCCCTCGGCAGGAACTTAGCAGCCCTACACTATTTCCTGTGAGAAGAAACAAATCCCTTCACATATACAGCTAGCAAGGCTGCTGACAAAGGTGGCCCTAAAACTTCAACTGCCCTCCCTTATATTTATCTTTGCTGATTAAATATTACAAGGGCTTCACGGACCAAGGCACAGGGAAGTCTTTATCACTCTTTGAGTGCTGAAGAGATGTGATTCCTCCTGGCCTTAATTGTCACATCCAATAAACAGGAAAGAGGACGTACACGGAAGGCGTGTGGGGAAGACTGGTAACGACGCAGAAGACTCCCAGGTGCCTTTCCTCAGTTTTGCTTAAATTAACCATCCCAGCCTATAGATCGGCTGTGGAGATGGCAGCACAAAAAGAGCAGCTCGTACTGTCTGGAAGTGGCACTGGAAACCCGGCAAGCCAGCCGGAGACAGACTGCTCTGTTTCCTGTCACTGTAAATCTGCTTCTCTCTGCCTGTGTTTCTTCGAAAGGTGCCCCAGGCTTCCTCTGTGAGGTTGCCACCTGTGAACGCTTTACGACAGCCGCAACAGGAGAAAGAAAACAACACCAAGTCCTGTCCGTGGCTCCCTTGTTCCAACAGTCCAGGGGTGGCCAAACTTGCTTAACGTAACAGCTGCACAGAATAAATGTCAGATGTTTGAGAGCTGCAAGACACGAACTTCAGATGTTTGAGAAGGAAAGAAGGAAAGCAAATAGATGCGGGGAGGGAGGGGTGGAAAGAAAGCAGCTGTAAATTTAAATGCCTTCTCCAAGCCAGCCAATGGGGTGATGGGGGCTTCAGGAGCCACACAAAATGTGTGAAAGAGCCATATGTGGCTCCTGAGCCAGTTTGGCCACCCCTGCTATCCCTTTTCCAGTTTGGTGTAGTGGTGAAGTGTGCGGACTCTTATCTGGGAGAACCGGGTTTGATTCCCCACTCCTCCACTTGTACCTGCTAGCATAGTCTTGGGTCAGCCATAGCCCTGGCAGAGGTTGTCCTTGAAAGGGCAGCTGCTGTGAGAGTCCTCTCAACCCCACCCATCTCACAGGGTGTTTGTTGTGGGGGAGGAAGGTGAAGGAGATTGTAGGCCACTCTGAGACTCTGTCCTTGAAAGGGCAGCTGCTGTGAGATCCCTATCCAGCCCCACCCACCTCACAGGGTGTCTGTTGTGGGGGAGGAAGGTGAAGGAGATTGTAGGCCACTCTGAGACTCTGTCCTTGAAAGGGCAGCTGCTGTGAGAGCCCTCTCCAGCCCCACCCATCTCACAGGGTGTTTGTTGTGGGGGAGGAAGGTGAAGGAGATTGTAGGCCACTCTGAGACTCTGTCCTTGAAAGGGCAGCTGCTGTGAGAGCCCTCTCCAGCCCCACCCACCTCACAGGGTGTCTGTTGTGGGGGAGGAAGGTGAAGGAGATTGTGAGCCGCTCTGAGACTCTCCGAAGTGGAGGGCGGGATATAAATCCAATATCTTCTTCTTCTCACCTGCAGCGTAGCACACCCAACATCCCATTCCAAAACACAGGAAGCTGCCTTATACTGAGTCAGACCCTTGGTCTGTCAAGGTCAGTATTGTCTACACGGACTGGCAGCAGTGTTTGAAGGTCTCAGGCCAAGATCGTTCGCATAACCTATGTTGAATTATTTATTTAGATATTTGGGTCCCTCAATGGGGACCCAAATTGGTTTACAGCATAGGGATGCCAATTCCCAGGTGGGGACAGGGGATCCCCTGGTTTGGAGGGCCTCCCCCTGCTTCAGGGTCATCAGAAATTTTGGGGGGGGGGGGGGGATGTCTATTGGGCACTCCATTGTTTCCTATGGAGACTGATTCCCATAGGGTACAATGGAGAATTGATCCATGAGTGTATGGAGCTTGGGGGGGTGTCATTTTTTGAGGTAGAGGCACCAAATTTGCAGCATAGCATCCAGTGCCCTTCCTCAAAACAACCTCTGAGATTAAAAAAGATTGGACCAGGGGATCCAATTCTATGAGCCCCCAAAGAAGGTGCCCCTTCATTATTTCCAAAGGAGGGAAGGCATTTAAAAGATGTGCAGTCCTTTAAATTTGATGGCCAGAACTTCTTTTGGAGTTCAGTTATGCTTGTCACAACCATGCTCTTGGCTCTACCCCCCAAAGTCCCCAGATATTTCTTGAATTGGATCTGGCAATCCTATTGCAGCAACATTTACCCTCTAGAGATGCCAGCCTCCAGGAGAGACCTGAGGATCCCCCCAGGAATTACAACTGATCTCCAGACTTCAGAAATCAGTTCCCTGGGGGGGCGGGGTGGATGGATGCTTTTGAGGGTGGACTGTATGGCATTGAGGTCCCTGTCCTCCCCAGGCTCCCTCCCCAAATCTTCAGGAGTCTCCCAACCTGGAGCTGGCAAACCTACCCTCCCATCCCCTGCTGGTGGCCAGGAGGGACCTGGTAACCTTCCACCCTTCCTCTATTTGATCTGACCTGGATGGCCCAGGCTAGCCTGATCTTATCAGATCTCAGAAGCTAAGCAGGGTTTGCAGGGCTCATTTTGTAGCAGGAGCTCCTTTGCATATTAGGCCACACACCCCTGATGTAGCCAACCCTCCAAGAGCTTACAGTGCTCTTAGTACAGGGCCTACTGTAAGCTCCAGGAGGATTGGCTACATCAGGGGTTCATGGCCTGATGTGCAAAGGAGTTCCTGCTACAAAAAAAAAGCCCTGCCCTGGTTAGTATTTGGATAGGAGGAAGTCCAGGATTTCTCTGCAGAGATGGGTAATGGTAAATAACCTTGAAAACTCAGTGGGATTGCTGTAAATCAGCTGTGACTTGTCAGCATTTTCCACCACCCACTCAACCACTCACTCAATTCAAGAGGGGACTGGATAAACATATGGAGCAGAGGTCCATCAGTGGTTATTAGCCACAGAGTATTGTTGGAACTCTCTGTCTGGGGCAAGTGATATTCTGTATTCTTGGTGCTTGGGAGGGACAACAGACAACAGACTGAGGGCTTCTAGTGTCCTGACCCCACTGATGGACCTCCTGATGGCACCTGTTTTTTTGGCCACTGTGTGACACAGTGTTGGACTGGATGGGCCATTGGCCTGATCCAGCATGGCTTCTCTTATGGTCTTATATTCTTAACCCAATGGGTAGGGTTGCCAGGTCTACTTACCTGGCCAGCACGGGGTGGGAGGAAACCTTCTGGGAGTGGGGAGGGTGAGGCAACATCACTACATGTGATGTCATTGGCATGATGACATCATGTGGAAATGAGGTCATCATGCTGGGTACATTGCATGGTGACGCTCTAGCAGTTTGGTCAAAAGTATAGAGTTTGGGCCAAAATGCTAGAGCATTGCTGTGTGACATACCCAGAGCTTTTTAATAGCAGGAACTCATTTGACATTAGGCCACACACCCCTGATGCAGCCAATCCTCCAAGAGCTACAGAGCTCTTAGTACAGGACCTACTGTAAGCTCCAGGAGGATTGGCAACATCAGGGAGGTGTGGCCTAATATGCAAAGGAATTCCTGCTACAAAAAAGCCCTGGACATACCCATCGTGATGGTGTCACTTCCGTGGGATGTCATCACACTGATGATGTGAATGTGGGAAGGGGCTTTTCAGGTGTGGTGCTTCCTCCACCAGCCAGCTGTCTGGCTGCAGGTAGAACCTCTGAAATTGGGGGGAACCCCGCCCCAAGCGATGGCCTGGCAACTCTACCAGTGAGGAAGGTTCAGCTGAGAGAATAACTGGCCCAAGGTCACCCAGCGAGCTTCCATGGCAGAGTGGGAATCCAGATCTGGGTGTCTCAGATCCTGGTCTGACATTCTAATTACTACCCTACCCTGCTTCACTGGCTTTGAATATGAGTGTTCTAATTTTAGCTTTTGTAGCATAAATATTGATAAACATCCTTTGGTTCCTCAGGCCAAGTCACCCAGTACATTTTGTGAAGCTCTCCATGGCCCCCGTTGTCTTAGGAGAGGCATTTCCTCTTCTTCCTCTTACTGGAAAGGACTTGCCTTCTAAGATGGGGCCAGCTGGAACATATCTTCAAATGGATGTTTTCATTCATTTGCAAATCTATGAATATTCCTTTGCCTAGGGCAGGATCGCCATCATAGCAGCCATGGCTACCATCAACACCCTTCCTGATGCCCACCAGTGTTTTTAAAAAGTGGGTAGGGCCATGTTGAGCTCATGACAAGCAAAGCTTCTAATTGGCCACTGGACATCTGATTGGCTGCGCAGATTAAAACAACCATTGTGGAACCAACGGGCTGAAATTAAGTCAGAAGAGTTTTCGGCTAAACACTAGGACAAACCTCCTGACAGAGCGGTTTCTCATTGGAACAGGCCTCCTCAGGAGATGGTGGGCTCTCCATCTTTGGAAGATTCTAAACAGAGGCTAGATGCCCATCTGACAGCAATGCTGATTCTGTGAATTTAGACAGATCATGAGGAGGAGGGCAGGAAGGATTGCATCAGTGCTTAGTTCTCATGGCCCTTTCTTACATGCCAAGGGAAATGCTGGTTGCCACTCTGGGGTCAGGCAGCAATTTTCCTCCAGGCCAGTTTGGCCAGGGATCCTGGAGGTTTTTTTTGCCATCTTCTGGGTATGGAGCAGAGGTCACTGTGTGTCTGTGTGAGGAAGATACTTGAGTATCTCCTGAATTATGCAGGTTAGACTAAATGACCCAGGTGATCCTTTCCAACTCTTATGATTCTATGGACCTTGTTTTGGTGACAGATGCCACCACAATATTATTTTCTCTCTCTCTTACTTCTTTCCCACTGACTTTTTAAAATGACCTGTTTTCTCCCCTGCACTTCCCTTGTGTGTGGGTTTACCTGTGTGGCTAAGTCTCCCTGGACAGCTGTTTTGCGGTTGTGCTATTGTTGCCAACTCCGGGTTAGCAAATACCTGGAAATGGGGGGGGGGGATAGAGTTTGACGAAAGGTGGGGTTTGGGCAAGGGATGGACTTCAGTGGGTTCGGATGTAAGATTGCCAGCCTCCAGGTGAGGCCTGGAGATGTCCTGCTTTTACAACTGATCTCCAGCTGTCAGAGATCAGCTCCCTTGGAGAAAATAGCTGCTTCAGAGGGTGGACTCCATGGCATTGTATCCTGCTGAAGCCCCTCCACTTCCCAAACCCCTCCCTCTCCCAGACCCATCCCCAAAGTCTCCAGGTAATTTCTAACATCGACCTGGCAATCCTACTCGGATGCCAGAGACTCAGAGCTTTTTTTGTAGAAAGAAGCCCAGCAGGAATTCATTTGCATATTAGGCCACACCCCTGGCACCAAGCCAGCCAGAACTGCATTCCTGTGCATTCCTGCTAAAAAAAAAAGCCCTGCAACCTTCCAAGGCCACCATTTTCTCCATGTGAACTGATCTCTTTCACCTGAGATCAGGTGTAATTCCAAGAAATCTCCAGCCACCAGCTGGAGGTTGAAGAACAATGGCAGAACAATGTATAGAATACAAAAATATCAAAAATATTTTTGATATTTTTGTACCAGCTGGAGGTTGGCATCCCTAGGTTGCACCTGCCACTGTGTCAGAATTCCAGAGGTATCCACAGGCTCAAAAGGTTGGCAACTCCCACCATAGGGTTTCTTTACAATTCTATCCTAATACTTGACAACTCTATCCCCATGTGCCTTTCCCAAAACATTAACCATGGAATAGCTGTATTGTCACCTGCATTCAATCCAGTCTTTGACAGAGTACATGCAGCCTTTATTTCAGAAGTAAAGAAGCAACCCAGAGCAATCATCCAATTTTAACTTGCCAAGATTTTTTTCTTTTTTGGGGTAATGCCTCATTTACATCTCGCAGCACAGATTTTAAGGACAAGCGTCTTTGATCTTTTAAATAAGGCCAGTAAGCGTCTGTCCTTAATTGTATCTGAACATTTCCAGGTAACTTCAGGAGTAATAAGAACAGAGCTGTGCTGTGCTGGAATTTTCATAGCCCATTAGCATTTCAAAGGGAACACAGAGCATTTTAAAAGTGGTGTTAATGCACGCTGATGCTCAGCACGAGGTACAGATGTTCTAACAGGTGCCATCTTAAGAACACTTTTCCTGGGAGTAAGACACATTAAATAGATTGGAGTAGGATTATGAGTAGACATTAGGGATGCCAGTCTCTAGGGATACCAGCTCTGGGTTGGGAAATATGCAGGGCTTTATTTTTGTAGCAGGAACTCCTTTGTATATTAGGCCACACCCTCTGGTGTAGCCAATCCTCCTGGAGCTTCCAGTAGGCCCTGCAATTAGAAGTCTGTAGGCTCTTGGAGGATTGGCTACATCAGGGGTGTGTGGCCTAATATGCAAAGGAGTTCCTGTTACCAAAAAAGCCCTGGAAATATGATTTTGAGAGGTGGAACCTGAGGGCAGGGTTTGGTGGAGGGACTTCAAGGGGTACAATGCCATAGAGTCCACCTTCCAAAGCAACCATTTTCTTCAGGGGAACTGATCTCAGGTGCTTGGAGATTACTTATAAATTGCAATCCCAGGAAGTCTCCAGCTATGATTTAGTTGGAGTGGACAAGCTGTGACATGAGAGCCACATGTGGCTCTTTCACACATTTAGTGTGGCTCTCGAAGCCCCCACTACCCTGGAGACCAGTGGAGAAAGCATTGGTCTCTTTAAATCACTTCTCCAAGTCAAGCCAGCTGGTGGCTTGGAGAATGCATGTAAAATTTAAGCTGCTTTCTTTTCACCTCTCCTTCCTTCCTTCCTTCCTTCCTTCCTTCCTTCCTTCCTTCCTTCCTTCCTTCCTTCCTTGTCTTGTGGCTCGCAAACATCTTGCTCTTTCTATGTGGCTCTTACGTTATGCAAGTTTGGCCACCCCTGTTCTGCCTGATCCTTTTAGTTGGAGATGATGGGGATTAAACCTGGAACCTTCTAATGTGAAGCAGGTACTCTACCACTGAGCTACAGCCCACCTTGAAGCCACAGCCCCTCTAAATACTGATGAGAGCCAACCCTCTTAGCTACCCTGCTTAGCTACCAAGATCCAACGAGGGTCTTTTTTTTTTTACTACATGGTCTTTTTTTTTTTAACCATGTGCTTCAAATTAGATGGCAAAACAGTTGGCAGAAATTTTGAAAAACTGAACCAGAGGTGCTACCCTAGATGAGAAGGTAATAGTGACTGGTGATGTTTGAGAGTGTTTGTAAAGGAGACACAAACACAGGGTTCTTGGACGTTTTAATAAAAACATCCTAAGGTTTTCAAGAGCTGGTATTTACAAGCATGGACATTAGGATGTAACTAGGATTGGGCCCTGGTGCAAGATATATTATTGGGCTTCCTTGCATCTCCAGAAACCCACCCTTTGATCATGCACAAAGAAAATATATTCTTTCAAAATTATGTCTATATTTCACTGTATGTTCCCTCTTCTCTTCCTTCCCTCCCTCTCCTCTTCCTCCCATGAGAGTTCAAGAAAAGTACATTATTTCAAAATGGTGTCTATATTTAACTGTATTTACATAAATGTGCACGATGCTCCACCTTCTCCTGAGTTGTCCAAGATTACAAATCTTTTCTATGTGCTGTTTGTCAGCAAATTCATCTGCAGATTAATGTTTGGGTTTTTTTAAAATAAAATGCTTTCTTACCTAAATAGCTGCCAAGGGAATCTTTGGACTGCAAGAGGAGAGATATAGTGTTTAATCAATCAAATAAACAATATGCAGCTTACCACATTATATGGCATGAAGAATAAATTATGCCTTACATAATATATAAATGCCATTAAATACTTCTACCCTCCATTGAACACCATATAAAAATGGAGAGCCAGTTTGGTGTAGTGGTTAAGTGCGCAGACTCTTATCTAGGAGAACCGGGTTTGATTTCCCACTCCTCCACTTGCAGCTGCTTAGAATGGCCTTGGGTAAGTTATAGCTCTGGCAGAGCTGTCCTTGAAAGGGCAGCTGCTGCGAGAGTTCTCTCAGTCCCACTTACCTCACAGGGTGTCTGTGGAGGGGGAGGAAGGTAAAGGAGATTGTGAGCCACTCTGAGATGCTAAGATTCAGAGTATAGGGTGGGATAACATGAATTTGAGCAGACTTCAGAGGATGGTGGAAGACAGGAGGGCCTGGCGTGACTTTGTCCGTGGGGTCACAAAGAGCCAGACTCGACTGTGCAACTGAACAAGAAAAATAAATCCAATATCATCACCTGCTTCTTCTTCTTCTTCTTCTTCTTCTTCTTCTTCTTCTTCTTCTTCTTCTTCTTCTTCTTCACTATGTCTCTCTTGCTGTCCCAGGTAACCTGACCTGGGGTCAGAATGCTGGATGGTCTGTGTTGCCAGAATCAATCCATGAGGCCTAGATGTTGTTGCTCAGTAGGACTGTTAAGAGAAATTATCTGAGTTCCTCTTGAGGTGCCAGGCGATCAGCAGGAGGTTTGTGGGGGCATAGCATCATGGGAGAATTATTATTATTATTATTATTTTTAAATGCAGCTCATGTACTTACCGGAAGAGACAAAGGCTAGCTCTAGGAATCACTAGCAACTCTATGGTTATACTAGAGCTGTCAGGTCTGTGTTGGAAAATACCTGCAGACTTTGGGGATGGATCCAGGACAGGGTGGTAATTGGGGAGGCAAGGAGCCTCAGCAAGGTACAATGCCATACAGCCCGCCCTCCAAAGCAGCCATTTTCTCCAGGGAAGCTGATCTCTGCCAGCTGGAGATCAGCTGTAAAAGTGGGAGATTGCCAGGCCCCATCTGGAGGCTGGCAACCCTAGGTTATATAATAGACTTTTACAGTACAGTTTCTGTCAGTTCTTTGAGCTAGCCTTTGTAATTTTCTGTAAGTATGAGGCTGCTTTTTTTTTAAAGGGATCCGAGGGTACTGCATCCCGAGCCCATATTGCGGACAGGGCAGCCCTAATTCCTAGAATCATAGAGTTGGAAGGGACTTCCAGGGTCATCTACTCCAACCCCCTGCACAATGCAGGAAACTCACAAATACCTCCCCCTAAATTCACAGGATCCTCATTGCTGTCAGATGGCCATCTGGCCTCTGTTTAAAAGCCTCCAAGGAAGGAGAGCCCACCACCTCCCTAGGAAGCCTGTTCCACTGAGGAACCGCTCTAACGGTCAGGAAGTTCTTCCTAATGTTGAGCTAGAAACTCTTTTGGTTTAATTTCAACCTGTTGGTTCTGGTCCTACCTTCTGGGGCCACAGAAAACAATTCCTCTTTACCTAATTTTCCCTGAAATCCAACATTTCTTTTCTTCTTTTTAGGAATTTGGAGTCAATTTTTAATCAATTCAATTTTGATTAAAAAAAAATTAAGAGAGGAGGGGCAGTAGGTAAATATCTGCAAATTTCAAAATGTCACTCTGTAGATGCTCAGAGGCAGGCATCGTCTTCCCAAACCTTCTTATCCTCCTATTAGTGTTCCATCCAGTGGTGGATAACATAAAATGAGTTCAAAGGCCAAAGTTGCAAAAAGAAGCAGTGATTTCTCTTCAGAGACCAATGAAAGAACAACCCCTATTTTAAAAGAGAATGACAAACTGTCTATCTAAAAAAAGTGGGACAGGGGAGGGAGGAGCCTCCTCCAATAGAAGGAGGAGAGGCTTGGCTCAGTAGTTCTGCTGTGCATTTGAGAGAGCCTGGCAAAGCAATCTCTCCCTCCCTCCCTCTTTATAACAAGACTACTTAGAGGCATCCAGGACTGAAACCACAGTGCCCCCAGTGGTGGGTAAGATTCTCTGCCAATCCACTGATCAGTAAAGGGTTGTGGTAGTAACTTACTAAAGCAGCCTGGGTTGGCAAAAGGTCTGCAGTTTACCTCCCTGAGGCAGGTCCTCAGTTCCCCCAGCTTCCCCACCAATTACGAACAAGTTAATTAGCATGAGCCATGAAATTAAGATTGTCAAGGGCAATGGGCCACTCATCCTCCAGAGGCTAGCTTTCAACCCTGAATCTTCACGGTCAGGTCTCTCCCACCACCGACCAATAGCCAATGTGGAGCTGTGGTTAGAATCATAGAATCACCAGGGTTGGAATGGGCCATAAAGGCCATCTAGTCCAACCCCTCTGCTCAATGCAGGATCAGCAGAGAGTATCCTAGACATGTGTTTGTCCAGCTGCTGCTTAAAGACTGCCAGTGAGGGGGAGCTCACCATGCCCCTTGGGAGCTGATTCCACCATTGAACAACTCTTACTAGAAAAAAGCTTTCCTAATATCCAGCTGGTACCTTCCTACCCTTAATTCAAACACATTATTGCGAGTCCTTTCCTCTGCTGCCAACAGGAACAGCTCTCTGCTCTCCTCTGTGTGACAGCCCTTCAAAGACTTCGAGAGAGGAATCATGTCCCGCCTCAACCTCCTTTTCCCAAGACTGAACATTTCTAAGCTCCTTAACCTTTCTTCAAAAAGCCATTTTGATGTAGTGGATAAGGAGGAGATTGGGTTTATACCCTGCCCGCCACTCGGAGTCTCAGAGCAACTTACAATCGCCTTCCTTTCCTCTCCCCACGACAGGCACCCTGTGAAGTCGGTGGGGCTGAGAGGGCTCTTCCAATAACTGCTCTTGAGAAGAGAACAGCTCTGAGAGAACTGTGACTGACCCAAGATCACCCAGCTGGCTGCATGTGGAGGAGTAGAGAATCAAACTCAGTTCTCCAGATCAGAGTCCACCACTCTTAACTACTAGACCAGAGGTGTCAAACACACTTGTTATGAGAGCTGGATCTGACATAAATGAGACCTTGCTGGGCTATGTCGGACCAGGCTGTGTGTGTTCCTATTTAAGATTCAGTAGCAGAGATAGAAACTTTATAAAGGACACAGACAAACACAATTAAATATTTTTTTAAGAAAAACTTAAACTAAAACATACTTAAAACATTAGCACTCATTGGTCTTAAAGGTGCTTTCTTTGTATCTCTCCCATGGGATCCAGGGAACTGGGCAAAGGAAGCTCTGCTCTTTTCTTCTTTCCCCAGGGGACTAGGTGGGGGAGGAGCCTCAGCCAATAGAAGCAGGAGAGGCTTGGCTCAGTAGTTCTGCTGTGCGATTGAGAGAGCCTGGCAAAGCAAGCTCTCCCTC
This sequence comes from Heteronotia binoei, assembly GCF_032191835.1. NCBI lineage: Eukaryota > Metazoa > Chordata > Lepidosauria > Squamata > Gekkonidae > Heteronotia > Heteronotia binoei. The sequence goes on from NC_083230.1 coordinate 107,745,270, forward strand.
CCCCCTTCCCCCCAAAGGAGGAGCCTCAGCCAATGGAGAAAATAGAGAGTTTGCTCCATCACTCTTGTGCGATTGAGCAAGCCTTGCAAAGTAAGTTGTGATGCAGAAGGAGCAAGAGAGAGGGAGAAGGAAGCAGATGACAGCCAGTTGCTCGGGGGCCTCATAGGAGCCCTCCGGGGGCCTGATTTGGCCCCTGGGCCACATGTTTGACACCCCTGCACTAGGCTGTAGTTGGATCTCACAGTTGCTAACCAGGTGACACAACCAACTAGGTATATTGCCATAATGAGACCCCTACACTCTGTGGCTACAAAGGGCTTGATGAAACAAGCACCTTCTCCCACTCACAGGTGCTTGGACTAATGAGATGGATTGTGCAGGTCAAACTCCTCCCTGGCCTTGAAACTGCTAGCCCCAATAGTCTAACTGGCACCTGGGTCAGCCTCCCACCTTCATTGTCTAATTCTTTGAAAGTACAGTCAGCTTGATCTCAGCGAGAGAAGCTTTCCTGATTTTTGCAGGCCTCAGCCTGGACCAAAGTTTCTAAATAGACAAGAGGCTGCCAGGAAAGCCAGTCCCTTGATAGAGATGCCGGGGATCGAACCTGGGATCCTTCTGCATGCAGCTGTGTCACAGACCTCCTCTCTGGGGATGAAAGTCAGACCAGACAAAGAGTTAGGGAACAAGAGGAAATAGTCTATGGTGAGAGGGGGCAAAAGAAAGATTCAGGGGGAATCTTGATCCGCCGCTCCCTCCAATTTCCCCCCACAGCTTCCAGCTCTCCAAAAACTGAGATCCAGTAGCCATAGGGCTGCCAAGTCCCCGGGCCAGTTAGGGATTCTCCCACCCTGGAGGTTCCCAACCTGACAGCCCACATTGGGCAAGCGAGGGAACCTCCTCTGATGTCATTGGCACAATGACGTTGCCTGGAAGTGACATCATTGCACTGGTGATGCCACACGCCGGCTGCTCTGGGCATTTCAGGAAAACTATGGTTTTCTCGGACGCTCTCGCAATAGGTATCATAGAGTTTTCCCCTCCCAAATTGCTAGAGCCTCTGGGAAAACCATAGAGTTTTCCCCCAGAAACTCCTAGAGCGGCCGGCACGCGGCATCACTGGCACGATGATGTCACTTACAAAAAAAATCCCTTGCCGAAGGCTGTGGGGGACTTGGCAACCCTAAGTAGCCGTGAGGGAAATTGGAGGGAGCTGTGGATCAAAATGTGCCCATGCAGCAACGGGTGGGGCCAGGGAAGCAGAAGCCAGGAAGCAGAGCAGCTGCTAGTGAGGAATTAGTCTGTGTTTATACAAGGTTTCTTCTAACCTCCAGTGAAACCTCGAGTTCTCCCAGAATTACAACTGGTCTCCCGACAACCAAAATCAGTTCCCCAGGAGGAAATGGCAGCCGCAGATGGTAGATTATGAACATATGAAGCTGCCTTCTACTGAATCAGACCCTCGGTCCATCAAAGTCAGTATTGTCTACTCAGACTGGCAGAGGCTCTCCAGGGTCCCAAGCTGAGGTTTTTCACACCTATTTGCCTGGACCCTTTTTTGGAGATACCAGGGATTGAACCTGGGGCCCTCTGCTTCCCAAGCAGATTCTCTACCACTGAGCCACCATCCCTCCTGATTATATTATATCACATTTCTGGTGAGCTCTCTCCCACAGCAATGAAAAAACAGGGATGGGGAGAAAGACTAAGCAACCAGAAAACACCAGATATCTCCCTTGTCCAATGAAAACAAGCTCTCCCAAGACAGAATGTACCACTGTGTCGTGAATGTTACAGAGGCTGCAACGCTCCAGAGATAAGCAGCATTAAAATAAATATTTTTAACTCGTTTTGAGAACCTCAGTGTAAAGGCTTAAGTTGTTTATGTGGGCATCTCTTGATAAACATATTTATCAAAATGGGAAGTATAACAATCGAAATTCCATTGAGAACCTACTTTATGCACATTTGGAATATTTATATTCATACTGTCCTTGAGTGTTGAATATTCTTTACATATTCCTTGGAAGCCTGGAATTGTACTGGAACTTGGTGGTTTGGTTTATGTAATTTTGACCGTTGTATTTATTGGCAACAGTGTATGTGTGTTGCAACATTTTGACTTTTAAGCCATAGGTATGATTACTGTTTTGTGTATTTTTCATGTGTTTGTGTAATTAAGTACATTGTTTTCATTGAACAAGGGCGCTCTCTCCCTCAACACTGCCTCCAGGAATTTCCCAAACTGGACTTGGCGACCCTATTTGACACCGCAAACTCTTGAATGTAGGTCTGCGCTCTGCAGAAATGGCTAGATCAGGGGTGGCCAAACTTGCTTAACATAAGAGCCACACAGAACAAACATCAGGTGTTTGAGAGCCACAAGACATGAACGTCAGGTGTTTGAGAGCAGCAAGGAAGGCAGGCAAGCCAACAGATCAGAGGAGAGGAAGAGGTGGAAAGAAAGCAACTTTAACTTTAAATGCATCTCCAAGCCAGCCAATGGGGCAGTGGGGCCTTCGAGAACCACACAATATATGTGAAAGAGCCACATGTGGCTCCTGAGCCACAGCTTGGCCATCCCTCAGCTAGATCATTTTGCTATGCCCAGCCTCACTTAAGTCAACCCGGCTCTTCTGGAGGATCGCAGGCGGCATCCACTTAGCGGGCGGCACGCTGTGGGTGTGACTGGAAGCAAATTGCAAGAGGTGAGAATGCATGGAGTTAAGTACAGGCCACGCAGATGCACGCACAGCGGTTTAATTTAATTGGCCTCGTACAGCTCTCCAGAAACGTTTATGTTAATCACGCCGTGCCGTGAGCCAGCTGGAGGACGACTCATTCGGTTAAGGCTAGACCCCTGGTGAAAGCGCGTCCGCTTCATCTGGATCCTCGAGGCAGGGCTCGTGAAGGAGCTGCCTCGTCTCACAGCAGAAGCAGAGCAGGCTGCTGTAATGGGGTGCTCCAGCCAGTGTCAAATGCCTTTGTTTTGTGAAAAAAATCTGCTATTGTACATCCTCCAAAGGTGTCCAAAGTCTTCTATACACTGCAAACGGCAGCCCCCCAAAGTGGCTCTGTGTTGTTATTGAAATAATCAGGGATTTTTTGAGCAGGAATGCACAGGAACGCAGTTCTGGCTGGCTTGGCATCAGGGGGTGTGGCCTAATATGCAAATGAGTTCCTGCTGGGCTTTCTCTACAAAAAAGAGAGCTCTGTGTGCAGGACTTTTTGTAGAAAAAGCCCAGCAGGATCTCATTTGCATATTAGGCCACACCCCCTGATGTCACCATTGTTTCACGCAGGGCTTTTTGTCAAGACCCCCGTAGTTCGAAGAGTACAAACGTCCCACTTTATTAATGGTTGTGTATTGGTCCCTGACAACAGTTTACAGACACGGCAGTTTGTGCAAAGACTACCTAGGCGGGCAACTCGGACCCTTATATAGGTTAACTCAGACTGTTATACTTTAAAAAGCAAGCAGGAGGAAGCAAAAGCGGGAAATCTTTAGGCCCCCCCCTCCCCGAAGACACCACCGTCCCCTTCCAGGTGCATCTTGGCTATCGACGTGGCCTTGGTAACTCTTAGCAACCCCACAGCCAGTTGGAAAGAATTCGTGTAATTGTTACAACAGATAAGCAGTGCAGCGAGGGAGGGAGGAGAACAATAGTACTCATTATTACAGCTTCTTCTAAATTAAAAAATGGCAAGGCACTTGACACTTTTTTGTAGAAGAAGCCCAGCAGGGGCTCATTTGCATATTAGGCTACACCCCCTGACAACAAGCCAGCCGGGACTGCATAGCTGTGCGTTCCTGCTCAAAAAAAGCCCTGCCTGTGTGAAACAATGGTGATGTTAGGGGGTGTGGCTTAATACGCAAATGAGTTCCTGCTGGGCCTTTTCTACAAAAACGCCACAACGACGATGATTCTCAGAACTGGAAACCTCATTTTAGATACAGGAGGTGATGTGAAAGACCTCTGTCTGAGACCCTGGAGAGCCACTGCCAGTCAGAGTGGACTGGCTTAGTGGAAGGCAGCTTTGTGTTCTTAGAGCCACAGTTACTTCTACTACCCCTAAGATCATCAGAGACTTTGATGGAGTTCATACTCACTGGGCTTATGCTGTAATTCTTCATGGCTCATAATGCCAATAGGGACAGGACATCTGCTTGGCATGCTGAAGCCTCCAAGTTCAGTCCCTCTGGCATCTATAGCTAAAAAGATTAGGCAGTAGGTGATGGGAAAGGCCTCTACCAGAGACCCTGGAGAGCCATGACTGGTGGTCTCAGTAGACAACCCTGACCTTGATAGACCAAGAGTTTGATTCAGTAGAAGGCAGCTTCAAGGGTTCAAGAGAGCCAGTTTGGTGTAGTGGTTAAGTGCGCAGACTCTTATCTGGGAGAACTGGTTTGATTCCCCACTCCTCCACTTGCACCTGCTGGAATGGCCTTGGGTCAGCCCCACCTATCTCACAGGGTGTCTGTTGTGGGGGGCAGGAAGGTAAAGGAGATTGTGACAGCTCTGAGTCTTTGAGATTCAGAGTATAGGGCAGGATACAAATCCAATATCATCATCGTCGTCGTCTTCTTCATTGCCTGTGTCCTGTCCACACATGCTAACAAGTGCATTCTCAAATGGCCATCGCAAACTATTGTGGACAACTATCTTGGCTTTGCTGCCTTGTCAAGAGCAAAGAAACTTAAAGAACAGCATGTAGAAAAATTCTCAGTCATTCTTTTAAAAGAACTATTGAGTGAGGTTTTGCAGCAGCAAAAACAGAAAGGAGATATTCACAGACTGGCACATTTCATTATGTTGCCATGACATTGCCACCCCAAAAATAATTCTATATACAATTCTGCTATGTAGGGTAATCTGTTCTTTGGCTTCCTCTATATCACACCAAGTGATTTAGGATTAGCACTTAAAGCGCCTGGGTCCCAGAACAGCTCTAGTGCATTAACAGGTAAATGGGAAGCAGAAGAGAAAAGAGAAAAAAAGGAAGGGAGAGGGGGGAAATATTAAAGTCTTCTGTACACTGCAGACCTAAAATTGGTTTAATGGTGGATCCTTCTTCCCAGGGACTCTTGGGAATTGTAGTTCTGGGAGCAGGGGCTATGAAATCCCTCAAAGAGAATTCTCAGAACCAGGTTTTTTTGGTAGAAAAAGCTCAGCAGGAACTCATTTGCATATTAGGCCACACCTCCTGATGTCACTATTGTTTCACAAAGCCCAGCAGGAATTCATTTACATATTAGGCCACACCCCCTGAAACCAAGCCAGCCAGAACTGCTTTCCTGTGCGTTCCTGCTAAAAAAAAAGCCCGGCTCAGAACCTTCTGCAGTTCCCAGGATTCTTTGAGACAATTGTGACCTGCAAATCTAAAAGCGATGTCTCCTGATTCACCTTGGAGCACCTCTTACTGGCCCCGCTGGTGGTACTTATTCCAGGTAATATACATTAAAAAAAATTCTAACCTTTCATTTTTCCTTTAAAGGTTGTCATGCCATTGCCCCTCCCCCTTCGGATTATTTTTGGTGGTGGAAAGTACACACGCTTTCTTGAGCGCAAGTGTCATTTGTGTCAGGTATGTTTGTACAGAGGAAGGAAGGCAGTTATAGCCCGAACTTGTCATATCTCAGAAGGTAAGGAAGGTTTGTACTTGGATGAGAGACCACCAAGGAAGGCTCTGCAGAGGGAAGCAGTGGCAAACCATCTCTGTGTCTCACTTATCTTGAAAGCCCCTTGCTGGGATCACCATAAGACTTGGATAAGAGACCACTAAGGAGGGCTCTGCAGAGGAAGGCAATGGCAAACCACTTCTGCTTCTCACTTGCCCTGAAAGCCCTTCACTGGGGTCACCATAAGGCTTGGATGAGAGACCACCAAGGAAGGCTCCGCAGAGAAAGGCAATGGCAAACAACTTCTGCTTCTCAGTTGCCTTGAAAGCCGCTCGCTGGGGTCACCATAAGGCTTGGATGAGAGACCACCAAGGAAGGCTCCGCAGAGAAAGGCAATGGCAAACAACTTCTGCTTCTCAGTTGCCTTGAAAGCCCCTCGCTGGGGTCACCATAAGGCTTGGATGAGAGACCACTAAGGAGGGCTCTGCAGAGGAAGGCAATGGCAAACCACTTCTGCTTCTCACTTGCCCTGAAAGCCCTTCACTGGGGTCACCATAAGGCTTGGATGAGAGACCACCAAGGAAGGCTCCGCAGAGAAAGGCAATGGCAAACAACTTCTGCTTCTCAGTTGCCTTGAAAGCCCCATAAGGCTTGGATGAGAGACCACCAAGGAAGGCTCCGCAGAGAAAGGCAATGCCAAACAACTTCTGCTTCTCAGTTGCCTTGAAAGCCCCTCGCTGGGGTCACCATAAGGCTTGGATGAGAGACCACCAAGGAAGGCTCCGCAGAGAAAGGCAATGCCAAACAACTTCTGCTTCTCAGTTGCCTTGAAAGCCCCTCGCTGGGGTCACCATAAGGCTTGGATGAGAGAACATCAAAGAAGGCTCTGCAGAGGAAGGCCATGGCAAACCACTTCTGCTTCTCCCTTCTCTTGAAAGCCCCTTGCTGGGATCACCATAAGGTTGGCAGTGGCAAACCACCTCTGCTTCTTCCTAGCTTTGAAAGCCCCTTGCTGGGATCACTATAAGGCTTGGATGAGAGACCACCAAGGAAGGCACTACAGGGTTGGCAGTGGCAAACCACCTCTGCTTCTTCCTTGCCTTGAAAGCCCCTTGCTGGGATCACCATAAGGCTTGGATGAGAGACCACCAAGGAAGGCTCTGCAGAGGAAGGTCATGGCAAACCACCTCTGCTTCCCACTTACCATGTTGGGGTTGCCATAAATTGATTGCAGCCTGACAGCACATATGTATGTTGGTTCATGCACAGATTCAAGTTGCAATTGAAGCTGCCTAGAACTTTCTGGCTCTAACCTGGATGGCCCAGGCTAGCCTGATCTTGTCAAAACTTGGAAGCTAAGCAGAGCAGACCCTGATTAGTATTCAGGTGGGAGACCATCAAGGAAGTTCATGGTAGCTATGCAATAGCAAGTCACCTCTGAACATCTCTTACCTTGAAAACTCGGGGGCAGGGGGTTGCCTTAAGTCAGCTACAACTTGATGGCATTTTCCACCACCATCAGAACTTTCTGACACGTGTGTGTGTGTGTGATGAGGTGGAAAACAGCCTAAAACAGGGGTGGCCAAACTGTGACTCAGGAGCCACATGAGGCTCTTTCAAACATTGTGTGGCTCTTGAAGCCCCCACCCCCACCCCATTGGCCAGCTTGGAGAAGGCGTGTGTCTCTTTAAATCACTTCTTCAAACGAAGCCAGCCAGCTACTTGGAGAATGCATTTAAAATTAAAGTTGCTTTCTGTCCACCTCTCTCTCCTTCCATCTATTTGCCTTCCTTCCTGCTCTCAGACGTCTGACACTCATGTCTTGTGACTCTCAAACATCTGATGTTCATGACTTGCGGTTCTTTAGCCTCTGATGTTTATTCCACATGGCTCTTATGTGAAGCAAGTTTGGCCACCGCTGCCCTAAAACTTTGTTTCAGATATGGTTTTTTTTTCTTTTAAAGCCATAATCTTTAAGTTCAGGTAGGAGTTCCACAACCAGAGATACACAGAGGGCATTTCTCAGCCCAGACAAAGTGGCAGATGCTGTTTGGACAAGGACGGCGATAATTTGCTCCTTGATTCCTTGCAAAGAAGAGCGAGGCGAGATTGTCTGACCGTAACAGCAGGCAGGCAGGCACAGCGTAGCAGAATTGGCGGCTGTACGTGGAGGCACTGTGTCAAACACTCGTCTGCCTACAGTGTTTTCTTGGACGCTAAAAGAGGCCTTGGCAACAGCACTGGCATTCCACCCCTTACAGCATCTTGACACATAATGAAACTCACACTCGTTTGAAGGACTTTAAAAGGTGCTTTTCTGCATCAGCGCAGTCTGCTTAAATCTGGGCACCGTTCACCCTCTGGATGCTGGACAAGAAAATCCTGGAACGCAGCTGTGTGCTCAAGATTCTCCTTAGTTCACTGCTTTGCAAGCACTCCTCATCCTCCCCGGAAACGCCTGGGTTCCTTGGAAGCTTATAAAGTAGGGGTGGAATTCTAGCAGGAGCTCCTTTACATATTAGGCCACACACCTCTGATGTAGCCAATCCTCCAAGAGCTTACAAGGGTCTTTTTTGTAAGCTCTTGGAGGATTGGCTACATCACGGGGGTGTGGCCTAATATTCAAAGGAGCTCCTGCTAGAATTCCACCTCTGTTATAAAGTATACCTCAGTAGGAAGATTAGTAATGGCAGATGGGTGGCTATGGACCTTCTTTGCAAAGTGTAGCCACAGCGCTGCTTCGAGTGACTTCTAGAGTTTAGTTTACTGCAGAGGTTCCCAGTGTGGAGCTTGGGGTCACCGTAGCATCTGCTAATACCTGTATTGGCACCCACTAAGTGGTTATAGAAAGTGGGTGGGGACACATAGGCCTCTTGCCAAGCAGGCCTTCTGATTGGCCACCGAGGATCTGTTCAGAAGAAGACTGCAGATTTATACCCTGCCCTTCTCTCTGAATCAGAGACTCAGAGTGGCTTACAATCTCCTATATCTTCTTCCCCCTGCAACAGACATCTTGTGAGGTGGGTGGGGCTGAGAGGGCTCTCACAGCAGCTGCCCTTTCAAGGACAACCTCTGCCAGAGCTATGGCTGACCCAAGGCCATTGCAGCAGGTGCAAGTGGAGGAGTGGGGAATCAAACCCGGTTCTCCCAGATAAGAGTCCGCACACTTAACCACTACACCAAGCTGTGCAGATTAAAACATTTTCTCAGTGGGAATTATCACTGCAGTGTTTGTTTCATCCTCTCTCTCCCCCCTTTCCCATTGTATTTTTATTCTCGGTAGGGTTCCCAGCCTCTTGCTGGGAGCAGGGATTCTCCTGATTTTGGGGCCTCCAACCAGCTAGCATGGATCTGTACGGCAGGGGGATCCCTGCCTCCGAAGAGCTCCATCATGCCTGGTGCGATGGCATCACCTGGAAGTGCCATCATCACACCAGGCACGTCGTGAGGGGACGCTCTAGCAATTTGGGTAAAACTCTACAGCATCATTTACTACCAGCGGGAGTCAAGACTTTGCAACCGTAGTAGGCTTCCTCTGTTTATGTGATTTAGCCTTCTGCAGCAGCCATTTTGTGGTCGACTGTGTCCCGTGGCAGCCATTTTATGTTTGCACTTACCACCCTGTGTCAGAGTTCCAAAGGGGTCTGCAGGCTAAAAAAAAGTCAGGGGACCCTGGGCTTACTACACTGGGAGATGAGGAATGTAATCTCCCTCCCCCCTTTAAAAAGGGTCAACAGCAGCAGCGGGGGCTCCTGATTCAGATCACAGCCATAGCATGATGGGGTAGGAAGAAGGGTGTTAAATCTTTTTTCTTGTGTGGTTTCACTAGGGTTACCATTCCTCAGGTGGGGGTAGGGGATCTACCACTTTCAGAGGCTCCCCCACCCCCCAAACAGTGATGTTATATGTGACTTCAGTGATGTAGACACACCAGTGATGTTGGGTGTGGGTGATGCTCTGTTTTTTTGTCAAAACTATGGTTTGAGGGCAATTTTACCATTGTTGGCATATCAGGGGCAGTGCTTCTGGCTCCTGGAACATCCCCTATGCCAGCATTTCAAACAGACCTGGCAACCCTAGGTATGAAGTAATCAAGCAAGCAAGCAAATAAAATACATTTTCCCAGTGAAGGAAGCTTACATGTTCTAATAGTTACCCATGACTTTCTCTATTGAGGCAAACTGTTATGTATGCGGACCAATGTGAAAACTAATATGATTGTTCTTGCCTGGCTCATTGGAGCCGTAAGGACTGAGCTTAGGAACAATGGGCAGCAGGATCCAAATCCCTGTTGCCCTGCTCCAATCACGGGCTCCTTGCCGGTTTGAATGATCCAATGACATGCTAGCACAGGAACCTTGAAGTGTATATAAGTTGTCCCCGTTGCCCAGTCTTTGAGTTCAGCCTTTGCCATGCTGTACTTAATAAAAGAGCTATGATCGGTACCACCTCGCTTCTTCCTTGAGTTGAACCCACTATATTATACAAACAGTAGCTCTTTGGGGCTGTTTCGGGTTGGGAAAACAATGTGTGAGGGAGCCTATATTGTCTGGGACTCTTCAGTTTAGAAAAGAGATGACTAAGAGGGGACATGGCAGAGGTTTATAAAATTATGCACAGGGTGGAGAGAGTTGGCAAAGAGAACTTTTTCTCCCTCTCCCAAAAGACTAGAACTCAAGGGCATTCAGTGACACTGCAGGCAACAGATTCAGGATGGGCCAAAGGGAATACTTCTTTACACAGAGACTGATCAAAATGTGGAATTCACTGCCAGAGGATGTAGTGATGGCCACAGGCACAGACAGCTTTAAAGGGGTTTTTTGATAGATTTATGGAGGAGAGATCTATCAGTGACTACTAGCCATGGCAACCGAGGTAGAGGCTAGATTCAGTCCATGTTCATTGAGGAGATGTTGCCTGTGGTACTTTGAACTGGAGCCTCACCAAGGAACATTTCATACTCTGGGTGAAGAGATAAAATTCAGTCTGTGACCATGGAAGAGCTGATGCCAGATGTATTACGAACTGAAGTCTCATTAGCATATATGGTTTACTCTGAGTGAAGTCGTGTGAAGTTGAGTGGAATTATCCCTGATGAAGGAGAATATTGTTCCGAAACATATCCAGAATACATGTAGATATTGTACATTTTATTACATCACTGGAATTCATACCATTCTGGAGGACTGTCTTCATTCAGTTGTACTAATAGTAGTGGTTATTCAATATTGCTTCATGATCACAGGTTTTGCTTTGATATTACTAAATTTTGTACTGTGATTATCCTCTGTTGTAGTTGACTGAGGGAAGCCTCCACATTCAGAGAAAGCCGCCTTCTGAATCCCCGAGCCAGAAGGCAACATTAGGGGAATACCTCAGCCTCTGACAATGGCTGTCCAGAGGAACTGTGTGAGACAGGATGCTGGACTAGACGGACCACTGCTCTGATTCAGCAAGGCTTTTCTCATGTTCGTATTTATACGCTCTCTCTCTGTGTATGTGCCTAGGAATTAAATTCCCAGCACGGAACTCACAATCCACATCTGTCTGCAAGTCCCACGGTAGCCATGTTCCTTCCACGCTGACTTCATAACGTGTGAGTCAGTTCTGACATTTGGAACTGAGAATGTCCCCATTCACACTCTTACCCATTATGCCCCACCAGCTTTCTAGCTACTAAGGCAGGCAGTATTTTTCATTCGGTAATAAAATCCAATTTCCTATTACTTGGATTGCTTTTTCTGGGAAATACCGTCTCCATTGACGGTACTATATAATTGTATTTCCTATAACATTTCATTTCACTGGGTGCCTTTTTTCATTGTCGAGGCTTCTGCTGGTAATGCCTCTTTTAAACCACCTACTTTGGGGGGGGGGGTTCTTTAACAATAGGCTGTTTAGGAGGTCATTAATTCATAGGGTTGCCATAAGTTGGAAATGTTTTTTTTTTCCCAAATCAAAATAGCCATTTATTGAACATAGAAGAAGGAGAAATACAAATAAGTGTCACAAAATTGGAACAGATTATAAGTAAAGATCAACTCACAAAAGTCATAACTGTTGATAACATAAAATCAATATACTACAAGGCACAGCTGAGGAACATACAGTACAGTTAAGTGCAACTAAATACAATACAATCAAATATGAAGGATAATCAAAAATACTATAAATGTAGGAGATTCTAAAAGAAATTATATAAATATAGGAGTACATAAAATATATCTAATATGTCAACCTGTGTTGTGGCTCACATACAGCTGCACAGCTGAAAGCTAGTGGTGCTAGATAGCACCGTAAGCAGTCTGAGGTGAATCAAGAACAAAGCATTTTTAAATACAGAGGGTCATGTATGGGGAGATCTTGGGAGGAGATATAATCAGGGCATTTTGTGTAGGAAAAGTCCAGCAGGAACTCATTTGCATATTAGATTCCCCCCCCCCCGAGATCACCATTATTCCACACAGGGCTTTTTTGCAGAAAAATCCCAGCAGGAACTCATTTGCATATTAGGCCACACACCCCTGGTGCTAAGCCAGTTCCTGTGTGTTCCTTCTAAAAAAAAAAAAAAGCCCTGGATATAATTAGTTGGAAGTGACTTAGTTGGAAGTCACACACACACACATTTTTGAGTCTTCCTGTTCGATTCCTTCTCGCTTAGTATTAATTCTATTTTTTCTTGCAATGTCCCCGTTCTGTGTGTTCCTGTCCTTTTCTCTGTTTGCACACTCTCTTCCCCTCTGCCCTTGCCTTTTCTATCCTCTTAAACCTCTGCGGACTCAGCAGCTAGCCTGCTGCTGGTTTGGGGATGCAAACTGTGCAACTGGCACAGGCAGCTCCTTTCCTACCAACACAGTTAAGCAGACACGCTCAGCAAGGGGGGGAATGATAATAGACTGGCAGTCACAAGAAAGGGCTTCTAAAACCAGCCAGTAAAGTCCTGGGGAGGAGACTGTGCAACCCAAAAGCATTTCCCCCCAGTGTAGCCTCCATCCTGATGTCTAAACTGGGATAAGAGAACAGAGAGCTTATATCTAGAACAATGCCTTGCAGTGATGTGCACAGATAACATCTCCCTGTTATTGCCATGAGGATGATTAATAAGAAGGTTAAAGAGCAGGGGGCAAATGGGGAGCAATGCTCCCTCTAAGCTGTGGGATCTTGTGAGCAAAAATTCTACTTTGTGAGCTACTGGCATTAAAGTCAGGACCTTTTTTTGTAGAAAAAGCCCAGCAGGAACTCATTTGCATATTAGGCCATACGCCCTGCCTGAACTGTGTTCCCATGCGTTCCTGCTCAAAAAAAGCTCCTTCATGAAGTGTGGGACAGATTCCAGAGGGTGAAACCAAATAAAATGCTAGGAGATCCATGAACAGATTTCCAGTGTGTTAAAGAAGACGAAGAAGACTGCAGATTTATGCTCCGCCCTTCTCTCTGAATCAGAAACTCACTAGCGGCTTACAATCTCCTATATCTTCTCCCCGCACAACAGACACCCTGTGAGGTGGGTGGAGCTGAGAGGGCTCTCACAGCACTGCCCTTTCAAGGACAACTCCTGCAAGAGCTATGGCTGACCCAAGGCCATTCCAGCAGATGCAGGTGGAGGAGTGGGGAATCAAACCTAGTTCTCCCAGATAAGAGTCTGCGCACTTGTGAGTTACTGCATAAATTAGCTTGCTCTGCATACATCCTTCCTGAGCTAAGACAAAAATGTGTGAGCCAGAGGCTAAAAAACTGTGAGCTAGCTCACACTAATTCATCTTAGAGGGAACACTGATGGGCGGCAGTGTTCCCTCTAAGCTGAGGGTATGATCAAGGTTTTTTAAAAGAGGCTAGATGGCCATCTGACAGCAATGACGATCCTGTGAATTTAGGGGGAGGTATTTGTGAATTTCCTGCAGGGGGTTGAACTAGATGACCTTGGAGGTCTCTTCCAACTCTATGATTTATACAGGGGCATTATGATACTGGCTGACTTGTTTTCAATTCCCTTCCTAATAATTCCCAGCATGACGTTGGCCTTTTTTATTGCAACCGCACACTGTCTTGACATTTTCAGTGAGTTATCTACCACGACCCCAAGATTTCTCTCTTGGTCAGTCAAATCAAGATGAGTAGCTGTGTTTATCTGCAGCAGTAGAAGAGAGCAGGAGTCCAGTAGTGCCTTAAAGACTAACAGAATTTGTGGCAGGGGATGAGCTTTTATGCCCTTCTTCAGGACTGCATTGTTAGCTAAAGCACTGGCACTTCCATGTTCATGGGACTTCCTGCCCTTTCTTTGCACTCGAAGTCACCTGACTTTCCTTTTTAAAAGTTCTGCCGACTTGTGGGAGATCAATTAAAGTCCAGAAAACAAAACGATCTTGGAAAAGCATGCCAGGATGTCATCTCTCTTAAGGCAGGGCATGCGTAGCTAATCCCTCTTTTGTTTTTTGGCTCTGCTGACATGGAGGCTCAATAAATTATATTTTGAGGCTGACCTTAAAGGAAGTCAATACCTCCTTATTACCCAATTAAAAAAACCAGAGAGAAAAACAACTACTCTGTTTGGCAATGGCAGCGACGCTTTGACATCCTTCCTCCAATCGATAGGCTTCATAAATCAAAACAGGAGGATATGATTCAATGGCAGTTAATGAACAAATGTTTACGACCTGCGGTGAGGTCACATTTCCATGCCTGCTTGTCGACTGTGAGGCAGCGAGGCTGAAATTGAATTGTCAGTGCGGTCTGGAGTCTACGGAAGGCAAAAAGAGAGAGTATGAACTTGGCATTCCCTTTCTCTGGAGTCAGCCTGTACAGTACATGAAGTGAGGTGGTAGAATTCTGGGAAATATCACTTCACGCTAAACCCAGCGGTCATAGCTTTGAAAAGATCCCTGCTTTTAGTAACCTAGCATATTAAGGAGAAGGCAATGCTTTCTCCCAGATGGTGCTAATTTTCTGCATGCACGGAGGCACTTTTTTAAAATATGGGGAACATTAAACAGGCATTTTCTCATTTGCGCTCTGAGGTGGTTCAGTTCAAAACACTACCATCCGTTTGCATAATTTTAGAACTGATCTAATGTTCATATGCTGAATTATCTCCATCATAATTAAGAACAGAGCTTGAGAGCAGAAGCAGGGGGCTCTGGTTTTGTTTTCTTCTTGCCAGGGAGCTGAGCTGGTAAGAAATGGGGTACAATGCCATAAAGTCCACCTTCCAAAGTGGCCATTTTCTCCAGGTGAACTGATCTCTGTTGCCTGGAGATCAGTTGTAATCCCAGGAGATCTCCAGTCACCCCCTAGAGGTTGGCAGCCCTTCCTAGATGTGTCCCCCTCCCATGGTAGTTACCATGATATAGTGAAAATTTCATGAGTGACATGGCTGTTCATAAACATATAAACACCTGACTCTCCTTTAACCCAACCCTTGCTACATCAAAATCAGTATTGTCTACTCTGATTGGCAGTGACTCCAAGGCTTCAGGTAGAGATAATACCTACTATCAGGGGGGGGGGGGAGTTTTTGAGTAGGAATGCACAGGAACACAGTTCCAACTGGCTTGACATTGGGGTATGTGGCCTAATATGCAAATGAATTCCTGCTGGACTTTTTCTACAAAAAAGCCCTGCCTACTACATACTAACATAACACCTACAACCTGGGCCTTTTGACTGGAGATGCTGAGGATTGAACTTGTGATCTTCTGCATGTCAAGCAGATGTTCCACCACTGAGCCCACAGCCCTACCCATGTGGCAGGGAGTTACTGCTCCCCACCCCCCTCAAATACAAGTTTTATTAAATTTTTATTAAAAGCTTAACCAATCCACATCAGATTCAGGCATAAGACAAATTAAGTTAAGATCTAATTGAATGCAGTGTTCCTTGTATACAGGGCTTTTTTTGTAGAAAAGGGCCAACAGGAACTCATTTGCATGTTAGGCCACACCCATGACATCACCAGAAGTGACATCACCCGTTCATTAGGTTACTTTCCGCATATTGACACAGAGAAGTACAGTGCCATTAGCTGCATTTCATGGATGTGTGTTCTCAGCCCAATGAGAGACTTTGTTTCGCCCACCCCGAGGCTCTGCGTCACTTGCTCTTTTTGCAAGCCTATTGGAGGCCGGAGGGAGCAGAGAGGATGGAGTGTGTGGTCTGGGAGCATGTGGCTGCCTAGTTCCTTTCCTCTGCCTGAGACTGTTTTTTTGAGCTGGAGCCCTGGCCAAGGCAGCTGGAACTGTGTTCCTGTGGGTTCCTGCTCAAAAAAAGCCCTGCTTGTACTCATAAACATACTGACAAAATACACAAAAGGAGGCACTGTGGTTAGAATGTGTCACTGAGATATCAAGAGAGCCAGGTTCAGACTCCTCAGTCTGCTATGGATCTGGCTGGGTGACTGAGAGCTACTTATTCTCTGTTAACCTAACTTACCTCACAGGTAAAGATGGGTAGCTGTGTTAGTCTGTGTGCAGCAGTAGAAAATGAGCAAGAGTCCAGTAACACCTAAAATACTAACAAAATTAGTGGCAAGGTATGAGCTTTCATGAGTCATTGCTTACTTCTCCAGATAAAGCATCTTCAGATACCCTTCTTCAGATTCAGCAGTGACTCACAAAGGCTGATACCCTGCCACAAATTTTGTTAGTCTTTAAGGTGCTACTGGACTCTTGCTCCTTTCTACTGCTACTTAGGGCCAGTTTGGTGTATTGGTTAAGTGTGTGGACCCTTTCCTGGGAGAACCGGGTTTGATTCCCCACTCCTCCACTTGCACCTGCTGGAATGGCCTTGGGTTAGCCATAGCTCTGGCAGGAGTTGTCCTTGAAAGGGCAGCTGCTGTGAGAGTCCTCTCAGCCCCACTCACCTCACAGGGGTGTCTGTTGTGGGGGGAGAAGATATAGGAGATTGTAAGCCACTCTGGGTCTCCGATTCAGAGAGAAGGGCGGGGTATAAATCTGCAATTCTTCTTCTTCTTCTTCTACCTGACAGGACTGACCTCCTTAGAGACATTGCAGAGGTCTCTGGGGCTACTTGTAGAGCACGATAGAGTTATCTTTCCCATCATCCTCCAAATCCTGCAGCTACGGTTGATCCCGAGTGGGCCAGGCTTCCATAGCATTGCAAGTGTGGCTTGACAGCCTGGTGTGCCAAACCCACTATTTCAAAAGGAATACTGAGACCCAGATCTCTTGGGTTGGCTTTGATACACCCAACATTTAATAAAAAGCAAGAGCAACATTGCATTTACAAATGCTGAGGTGGCCATTAAATCAAACCCCTCAAGGCCTCAAGAGGGAAGCGTGCAGGAAGTACAAGTAATTAAGAAAATTTCACTCCTATTAGAACAGGGGTGGTCAAAGTTGCTGAATGTAAGAGCCACATAGAATAAACGTCAGATGTTTGACAGCCACAAGACATGAATGTCAGATGCTTGAGAGCCCCAAGACAGGAAGGCAGGCAAATAGATGGGGGAGGGAGAGGTGGAAAGAAAGCAACTTTAACTTTAAATGCATTCTCCAATATGCTGGCTGGCTTGGCTTGGAGAAGTGATTTAAAGAAAGAAATGCCTTCTCCAAGCTAGCTGACAGGGTGGTGGGGGCTTCAAGAGCCACATGATATGTGTGAAAGAGCCACATGTGGCTCCCGAGCCACAGTTTGGCCACCCCTGGATTAGATCAAGGTGACGCTGTTGACATGTAGGACTGATGAACAGCTTCTTACTCCAGCTAGCCCTTTTCTTCAAGGATCTCATCTCATAGTTAGGGTTAGGGCTGCCAGCCTCCAGGTGGGGCCTGGAAACCCCCCACTTTTACAACTGATCCCCAGCTAGCAGAGGTCAGCTCCCCTGGAGTTCAAGTTCAAGTTTATTCACAGCAAAAGCCAGCAAAAACAATACAGATAAAATCAATGTTGGTTACAGTAACCCATATAAATTGTGCCGAGAGGTAAAACTGCTACAATCAATTATAAAACATACACACAGTTTATAATGAGATTAAACATTTTAAAAACTACCAGGAAAGAGAAAGAAAAAGAAAATGCCTAGCTATTTCCCTTCAGAGTGATAAGTAACTTTCTAGTTCTGGTGGCAAGCCAGCCAAATTTAGCTAATTTTAGCATAACCCTAGGGTTCCTATTATTCAGAAGATCCTTCAGTTGTTGCATTTTTGATTAAGAGTGGTAGGTAAGATTGCAGAAAAAGGAAGGATTTCACGGTGAATGCTGTACACCTTGCAGTCATACAGGACATTCACTAAAGATTCTATCCCTTCATTACAGCAGGGGCATATATGATCTTCAAAAGGTGTTTTGTTATATCTGCCCTTCAAGACTGCAGAAGGGAGAGTGTCCAGCTCCCCTGGAGAAAACAGCTGCTTTGAAGGGTGGACTATGGCATTGCACCATTGCTCCTTTCCCCTCCCCAAATCCCGCCCTCTCCCGGCTCCACCCCCAAAGTCTCCAGCTGTTTTCCAACACAGACCTGGCAACGCTATCAACCACCAGGTGGTAATGACAGAAATGCAAAGGGGCAACAGTGAAACAACCGCAATATAACAAAAATAAACGCCATGCAACGTAGCTAGTAAAGTCTCTATATAATGGTAATTATTTTATACTGTAAGTATAACATACCACCAATTTCTATATTCAGCATTCAATTTATATTGCATATATTCAAGGTAACATGTATTTGCATCAAATACACATTGGAAGAAAGCTCCAAGGAGCTTCAACATCCAATAGCATTAACAACAAGAGTCCCAACTGGGCCGAGACACAAAAGTGAAAGCGTCAAGTCCTTGAATTAGGGTTCCAAAGAGATTCCAAGGCGGTCCACACACAATTCTGGAGTGTCAGTGAGTTTCCACGATGTTTATTCAGACAACAAAAAGGTAATCTGTGCATCTGTTCTTGTGCAGTCTTCCAAGATGATCATGGTTAAATGCATGGGTGTAGTTGTGAGGAGTCGGACCTTACCCTCTCCTCCACCCTCTCCTTGGTTAGTGGGGTCCCACTCTTATTTTGGACTTAGTTGTTTATTCGGCACTCCCTTTTATGGCTTAAGTGGCATGGGGATCTGAAACTTGGGGAGTCTCATAAGAGCGCCTGGATACAGCCATGTCATTAGAAAGTCCCAGGGAAGAAGAAGGAAGGGTGTGCTGAATTAGAAGTGGATTAAGTGCAATCTTTCCCCGCAAAGTGATGTATTGTTCTTAATAACAAAAGACTTTTCAACACTGGAGCCATCACTCAATATCCTAGAGGCAAATGCCCAGCTCAAAGAAGTTGCTATTTAATTAAACAACAACTGGTTCCTCTTTTGCCTTTTTTTAGGAAGAAGAGTTGAACTTATACCCCACCCTTCACTCAAAGTTCCAGAGCATCTTACAGTCTCCTTCCCTTCCTCTCCCCACAACACACACCCTGTGAGGTAGGTGGGGCTGAGAGAGCTCTCAGAGAACAGTGACTAGCCTAAGGTCACCCAACAGCTGCATATGGAGTCACATCTGGTTCTCCAGATTAGAGTCTGCCGCTCTTAATTACTACATCTAACCGACTCTCAGTCAAGAAGGGCAGTCAAGTGATTAATTTGCACTCCATCCTGTTTCAGGAGCTACCTTGTCTCACCCGAACATTTGTGTCAGTGCAGCTCTGGCTCACCTCAACCTAATTAAAGTATGCTAATCCTGTTGCCTCACCCCGGCTATTTGTGCCCACGTAGATTTGGCTCACGATAGCCTAATCAACGCACTCCCCCCACTTTCCCCCACCAAAGTCTGACAGTGGTTAAACCACCCAGTGGGATTAAAACTTTTTATCTTGATACAAAGCCAGGAAGGCCCAAATCCCACCTACCCTGGGGATCTTCTTTCCATAAAGGAAGACCACCATACCATAGTGAATGGTTCCTCAGATCTCTGGTCCAGATTTCTGGTTTCCTGTTAAGAATCCCTGCTGCGCTGTGTGCAGGCTCTTCTCCTTGTTTAGCTGGCTCCTTCCCCTGCAGCTTGGGAGCTCAGCTGCGTTTCCCCCGGACCTCACCAGAACTCCAGCCTAGAGTTTCAGGTTGTATGTCCCTTCCTTAAAATTTCCCAATTTTCTCCCTTCTACCCAGGGTTTTTTTGTTGTAGAAAACGCTCAGCAGGAACTCATTTGCACATAAAGGCACACCTCTTGACGGCACCAGAAGTGACATCACCCGTTCAGTAGGTTACTTCTGCATATTGACACAGAACGGTATAGTGCCATCAGCTGCATTTCATGGATATGTGTTCTCACACATCTTGTTTCGCCCCTCCCTCAAACAAGGCCGGAGAAAGAGAACCACGTGTGGTGGAGTGGGCAGCAGCAGGCCCAGCTTCTCCCAAGAGGGGTGCTCATGGGTGGCTCTATGTCTCTTGCTCTCTTCACAAGCCCCTTGGAGGCTGGAGGCAGCAGAGAGGACAGAGCATGTGGTCTGGGAGTGTGTGGCTAATAGGCTTGCCAATCCACAGTTCCCTGTGGGGGGTTCTCCCGCTTTCCCAGGCTCCTTCCCCTCTCAGTCAGCTGGCCAGCAGGGGAAGCCCCGCCCCCAGAACCACCATGTGCTTTTCCACCTCCAGAGGCTTCAGATTCCGCTTGGAAAGGCTTCTTTTTTTGGATGGTATGTCTGTGTCTTTAAGGCTGAATGGGGGCGGGAGGGAGTAGGAAGAACAACATGGCTGCTCCCCGTGGCTGTGAAAGCAGCCCAGCCCCTCCGTTGGTTGCACAATCTTTTCAGAGGTTGTTTGCATAGGAAAGGTAAACTTGAACCTTTGATTGCTCTGTGTTATTTTGAAGAAGTTGGAAGTTCAGCAACTCGTGAGTAGAGATGCCAATCCACCACTTCAGAGTAAACAGAAACAGGGGTGGGGGGGTGGGGAAGGAAATGTCTGCTGGGCACTTCATTATTCCCTATGGAGATCGATTCTCATAGGGTATAATGGAAAATTGACCTGGGGGTATCTGGGGCTCTGGAGGGGCTGTTTTGTGAGGTAGATGCACCAAATTTTCAGCATAGCATCCGATGACTCTCCTCAAAATACTCTCCTAGTTTCAAAATGATTGGACCAGGGGGTCCAATTCTATGAGCCCCGAAAGAAGGTGCCCCTATCTTTCATTAGGGAAGGCATTTAAAAGGTGTGTGGTTCCTTTAAATGTGACGGCCAGAACTCCCTTTGGAGTTCAATTGTGCTTGTCACAGCTTTGCTTACGGCTCCAACTCCAATGTCTCCTGGCTCCACCCCCAAAGTCCCCAGATATTTCTTGAATTGGTTCTTCCTCTGCCAGAGACCTTTTTCTGAGCCAGAGCCCTGGCCAAGCCAGCCAGAACTGCGTTCCTATGTGTTCCTGCTAAAAAAAAAAGCCCTGCTCCTACCCTTTATAAGTGCGCCCTTTTGTTAGGGTGTGTGCATGTATGGTTACTTGGGGAATTAGTTCTCAGGTGCCGAGGATAGATTCTTTATATGTTTATTTTATTTTGAATAAAATAAACCTATTTGTCTGTGTTTACAATCACTCCCCCTCACTCTATTTCTTCATTATTTTATTTTGGAGCATCCCTGCTGAGATCTGCCCTGGTATGAACAGACTTATGAAGTCCTGTGTTCCTTTCTGGAACCCTTTTGAAGCTAATTTCTCCTTCTTTGGGTTCAATTTGTGTCTCCAAGTTTATCACGGACTCACAAAACTACCCATTACAACCAGCTTTGCTCCATTTTTTCCCCAATCCCTTCTATTGCTGCTTTCTTCCCCCACCCCATGAATTGGGAAAGATAACAGAGGAAGGGTCTCAAAGGCCGGGTCACAACAAGCCCTATCTCCGCCTGTCCTCTAGATGCAACAAAGAAACCTTTCAGAGCTTCAGTGAAGCAGACAGTTAGGGCCATTGTAAGGACCTTTACGCATCACATCTGACAAGCACGGCTATCTCCTCAGTTCTGTCCCCACAATATCACCATTCACGGCAGCCTTAGGAATGACAAGCTAAAGGATCGTTACATGAAGGGAAACTGTTGTTGCCATTTCCAAGTAACATTTAATAAGGACAGCTGGCTTATTTTTCTTCAAATTTATTTAAATTAATTATATATCACTTCCTTGAAAAACTGAAATCAGATGTTGGCCTTTTGTCATCTACATGAAAGACGAGCCAACGGAAATGGAAGGCATAAAAATGCTGGAAAACTTGTGCCCCCTCCCCCAAATCTTGTTGGTCGCTAAGGTGCTCCTGGGCTCGAATCTAGTTGTTCTACTATGGACCAGCACGGCTACCTTGGAAACTTCAGGGATAGTCTGAATTGTTTTAACTAGAAAGTCTGATGTGAGAAAGGAGGGCCAGTTTGGTGTAGATGTTAAGTGTGCGGACTCTTAACTGGGAGAAGAGGGTTTGATTACCCACTCCTCCACTTTCAGTTGCTGGAATGGCCTTGGGTCAGCCATAGCTATCACAGAGCTGTCCTTGAAAAGGCAGTTTCTGGGAGAGCTTCTCTCAGCCCCACCTACTTCACAGGGTGTCTGTTGTGGGGGAGGAAGATAAAGGAGATTGTGAGCTGCTCTGAGATCTGAGATTCAAAGTGAAGGGCAGAATATAAATCCAATATCTTCTTCTTTCTTTAAACTAAAAATGCAATCCTTTGCATGTGTAGAGAGTAGGTGTCACAGTGCTTACTGTAGATTACTTCTGAGTAACCATGGAGAGCAAGGAAAGGCTAAGGGACTTGGGGATATTCAGTCTAGAGAAGAGGAGGTTGAGGGGGAAGACATGATTGCTCTTTCGAAGTATTAGAAGGGCTGCCACTTAGAGGAGGGCAGGGAGCTGTTCCTGCCGGCAGCAGAGGAGAGGACTGGAATAGGAAAAATTTTTAACAGTAAGAGTTGTTCAACAGTGCCTTCAACCCCCTCAGTGGCAGTCTTTAAGCAGCGGCTAGACAAACACTTGTCAGGGATCCTCTGGAAAACCAGAACAGCAGGGCAACAGTTCAAAAACAGCTTATCAACAATTTGCCTTATGGTCCTGTAGCTTGAAAGAGCTTTGCTCAGTTACTGCTATCAGAAGCATCGTATTTGAAAGCAAGGAAGCCTGCAGTTCTTCCCTTTCCACTCCTAAACCAGAGGCAATCCCAGCCGCTGTTTCTGCCAGATTAGTGGGATCCACATGTCCTGTAATAAACCCACATCCCTTCAAAAAAACATACTTGATTCAAGGTCCTGATCTCTCCTCCCCCCCAGCCCCAAACACCCATGCTCTCTTCTTCCCTTCGACTTGGACTGTGCCACAACAGTTTTGAAATATGAAACGCAACTAGGTCTAGGTCACATGAAAATATGAAGCTGCCTTATACCCATCCACGCAGGGGTGGCCAAACTGTGGCTCGGGAGCCACATGTGGCTCTTTCACACACATCGTGTGGCTCTTGAAGCCCCCACCAGAGAAGGCATTTGTCTTTTTAAACCACTTCTTCAAGCCAAGCCAGCCAGTGGCTTGGAGATGCATTTAAAGTTCAAGTTGCTTTCTTTCCACCTCTCCCTCCCTGCACCATCTATTTTCCTTCCTTCCCTCAGACAGCTGATGTTTGTGTCGGGTGGCTCTCACACTAATGACATTTATTCTATGTAGCTTTTATGTTAAGCAAGTTTGGCCACCCCTGCCCTAGCGGGTCCCATTTAACCCCCTCCCTAAAACTGCAGGAACACCTGCGAGGAATTTTCCTCTGTGTGCTGTGCTTGGGGGCTGCATTGTGGTTGCACTCCCCATGTCAGAATTCCAAAGGTGCCCATAAGTTCAAAAAGGTTGGAGTGCCCTGTTGTCTCTTTGAAGGAGGCCAAGTCAGGGTTGCCAGCTTTGGGGTGGGAAATAACTGGAGATTTGGGGGAAGGAGCCTGAGTTTGGGGAGAGGAGGAGCTTCAATGAGATATGACTCCAAAGTCCACCTTCCAAAGCAGCCACCTTCTCCAGGAAAACTGATCTTTTATTGCCTGGAGATTTGTTGTAATCCCAGGAGGTTTCCAGCCACCACCTGGGGGTTGGCAACCTGGCACCCATGCTTAGAAGGGTATAATGCCACAGGGTCCACCTTCCAAAGCAGATATTTTCTCCAGGCAAACTGACCTCCGTCACCTGGAGATCAGTTGTAAA
Organism: Heteronotia binoei; assembly: GCF_032191835.1. Taxonomy (NCBI): domain Eukaryota; kingdom Metazoa; phylum Chordata; class Lepidosauria; order Squamata; family Gekkonidae; genus Heteronotia; species Heteronotia binoei. Next base: position 107,769,035 of record NC_083230.1, read on the forward strand.
AGCCAGGAACCTCCAGCTACCACCTGGAGCAGGGGTGGCCAAACCGTGACTCAGGAGCTACAGATGGCTCTTTCACAACTATTGTGTGGCTCTCGAAGCCACCCACTGCCCCATCAGCCAGCTTGGAGAAGGCATTGGTCTCTTTAAATCCCTCTCCAAACCAAGAAGCTCAGCCCTCTCTGTGGGCACGTGTGCTCCCTGCCCCCCCCCCATGCACGAGGCTTGGTTTCCCCTCCCCCCAGAGGCCCCTCCACCACAACCCCCAGCCTTCCCTCCCCCCCCCCAAAGCTGCAATGCAGCCGCACTCTGTGGCCCCCTTCCTTCTCAGAGGCGCACCAAGCCGCATTGCACCAAAGCTGGACCCTACTGGCTTCAATGCGGCCAGCGTGCCTTCTAACTCTTTGACTTCATTCCCCCTCTCTTCCGGTTTCAAAGAGTTAGAAGGCATGCCGGCTGCATCGAAGCCGGTAGGGTCCAGTTTCGGTACAGCTGGGCTCGATGCACCTCTGAGGAGAAGGGGGGACATGGAGCGCGGCTGCATTGCAGCTCTGGGAAGGGAGGGAAGATGGGGGGCGGCAGCGGGGAGGCTGCGCGGGGGGGGGAGCTGTGTGCAGGAAGGGTGAGGGAGCATGCATGCCCACAGAAAGGGCTGAGCACTGCCTTTCCAGCTCATTACTAACAGTTCTAAACTCTTGAAGTCAGATGGAACCATCTCTCTTTTTTGTGTTGGATACTTCAGGATTGGGAGAGTCGGAGTAATTGCCTAACCTGCTAAGGGAGAAGAGATGCTCCTTTCCCTCCTCACGCGCTGGAAATTTTCCATGTTAACAAGCAAGCCTGTTCTTTGCACGAGGAAACTGCAAGCACAACCGTCACAGTCTCATAACATCTGCGCCACCCTTTTCTGTTTGTTGTTTTTTCTGCACTGAGGCTACAATTAGGCTTGGTAGGATACAGGCATTAGGAAGCTATTTTGGTCTCTAATACTGATGCTTGTAATGTGAGCTTGTTTAGTGTAAGCCGAGTTTTTATCATGAATGCTAGAGTGTCCCCCGTGCAACTTGCCTGGCACGATGATGTCACTTCCAGGTGATGCCATCACGCTGGGCACGTGACAATGGAGATTTGGGGGGCGGGGATCCCCCCCCAGTGGCCTGCTCCATGCCAGTGGGTTGGGGGTCCCAAACTGGGGAAACCCTGCCCCCAGTGGGGGCTTGGCACCCCTATCTTTCATGGAGTTGCATGTCACTACAGGGTTCTTCTGTAGAAACAAGGCCCTCATAATCCTATACACAAGATGCCAGATTAGCTGGCCACTTGTGATAGGGAAAGTACTCTTTAGATTAGGTTTCTCTCATCTTGACTGCAACCTGAATGTGAACTAGATCTACTTGAACTTTTGCAATATACTTCCTGTGAGTTTTATTTACTGCACTCAGCATCAATGCTTCAATGACTGGGCAAATTTTGCTATATTGACGAAATATCCTGGTATCTTACCATCAGTTTGTGTTGTGTTTGTATGAGTCTTATCCCTGTGCATGTGCCAATAAAAAAACCCCCACATACATGAGCAAGAACACACTGTCCAATGCAGTTGACTTTTACCCACATGCTGCAGTATTATTTCAAAGTGCTGATAATGCCATAGGTCTCAGTTGATGGTTTCACGACCCAGGGAGGTCTTACCAATTGCTGTCACCACTCTGGGTTAAGGGTCTCCCTTGAAAAGGTCCAGAGTACCCTCCCAAGCCCTTCCAGGCCTCCCTTAGCTTAGGCCAAATAATAAGCGTGAAGATCAGGCAGAGTGAACAACAGGGACAAAAAAAAAAGGTTTATTTAAAAGTCAGTGCAATAACAAACAAGGTGCATAAAACAGTAAAAGGGGTGAAGGGCAAAATTACCCAATGCCCTAATGTGTCTGAATTTACTGACCCTACTGTCAGTCAGACGTGGGTCTACTCACCGTTCCTCACAGGGCAAGGGTCTCTTCCTGGCAGCAACTCCCCCTCAGCTCTGCCTCCTAGGAAAAGAACACCCCCTTCTTGGGCTTGATCCTTTTATCTTCTTCTCCCAGGCCTCAGCCCTCTCTGGGCCAGTTTCCTTCCAAAACCTGGCCACCCAATCAGAAGGATAGGAGGGAATGTAGGCTCTTCCCAGTAACTCCTAAGCAGGCTTCCCTGGGGTCTGCAGGCCTCCTAGACCCAGGATCATGACAGATGGTATTTAGAATTTCTTTAACCAGGGTTGCCAATCCCCAGCTGGGGGCAGGGGATCCCCCAGTTTGGAGGCCCTCCCCCTGTTTCAGGGCCATCAGATAGTGGGGAGGGAAGGAAATGTCTGCTGGGCACTCCATTATTCCCTATGGAGAGCGATTCCCATAGGATATAATGGAGAATTGATCTGCAGGTATCTGGGGCTCGGGGGTGGTGGTGGTGGTGGTTGCTTTTTGAGATATAGGCACCAAAGTTTTAGCATAGCATCCAGTGCGCCTCCCCAAAATACCCTCCAAGTTTCAAAAAGATTGGACCAGGGGGTCCAATTCTATGAGCCTCGAAATGTGTGTGGTCCTTTAAATATGATGGCCAGACACTCACCCACCTTTGGAGTTCAATTATGCTTGTCACAACCTTGCTCCTGACTCCACCCCCAAAGTCTCCTGGCTCCACCCCCAAAGTCCCCAGGTATTTCTTGAATTGGACTTGGCAACCCTATCTTTAACCCAAAGGAAAAACACCCTCTTAGCTTTTAAATTGCTGTAGGAGAGTCTTTTTTCTCCTTGAGATCTGCTAACGAGGACCTGCTCCAAAGTCCCCCTCAAGTATGATTGCCAACCTGCAGGTGTGCCATGGAGAACTTCCAGAATTACAGCTGATCCCCAGAGACAAACAAGTATCTGTTCCGCTGGAGAAAATGGCTGCTTTGGAGGGTGGACTCTATGGTATTATACCCCATGGAGGTCCCTCCACTCCTCAAATTTCACCCTCCCCAGGCTCCACCCCTGAAATCTCCAGGGATTTCCCAACCCGGAAATGGCAACCCTAATTGTTATGAAAGTCTGAATCTGTGGAAATAGGTACATTCTGCAAAATAAATAAATAACAGAAAACTAACTTTCAAATGCTATTTTTGCTCTCCAGCTTGTGTTTATTTTATTTTATTTTAAATTACATTTTTTCATTGGAATATGCAGAGCCTCTCATTTAACCCTTTTAGCACAAAGAACAGTTGGCATTTAAACAGATTTCATGGTGACTGAAGGCTGACGCAGATCCATGAGTTCCCAAGGCTTCTGGATTTGTGGAAGTGAAAAGGCATTTGCATTTCTGCTTGGCTAGCAGCACATCAGGAGGCAGCACAATATGGTTCTACCAAAACAAGAAACGCAACAACAACTGCAGCAACACAATTCCCTGTTTTCAAATGCCTCTTTTGTTGTCAGACAACACAGACACAATATTTGCATAATTATTCCCAAGAATAATGATTTAGCTGCTGTTAGAGAAAGCTGCATTTCTTTCTTTCTTTCTTTCTTTCTTTCTTTCTTTCTTTCTTTCTTTCTTTCTTTCTTTCTTTCTTTCTTTCTTTCTTTCTTTCTTTCTTTCTTTCTTTCTTTCTTTCTTTCTTTCTTTCTTTCCCTTCCCCCTTTCCCTCCCCTCCCCTTCTCCTTCCCTTCCCTTCCCTTCCCTTCCCCTTCCCCTTCCTTTCCCTTTTGTTTGCAATCTACCAAGACCAGAGAGTGAGATCATAGATGGTAACGATTCCAATGAAGTCAGATTGATACGGAATGGGTATACTACATGATACCTTCAGTCAAGGCCAGGAATGGATTGGTCATTTAATTGACAGGGAAATTTCCCAGTGGGCCATTGTCCTAGAGGTCCACTGGTGGCAAGGAGCAAGGAGAGCCAAGCCCTAGCCAGCACCTTTCATCAGCAGTGGTAATTGCTATTGGTTCATGAATTGTTTGTTCCTGCACCACACTGCAATTGGTCAGGTTGCCAGTTCTGGGCTAGGAAATTTTGGGGGTGGAGATTTTGGGGATGGAGTCTGCTACAAAAAAAAAAACCCTGTTGAGAACTAGTTGCTCAAATTCAGAGAGGAAAACCCTTTGGACTCCTAATGCCACCTCGGGTTGTCAACTCCAGGTCGAGACATCCCTAGAGATCTGGGGGTAGAACCTAGATAGGATGGGGACATTGTCTCCAGGGAATCTGATCACTCGTGTGGAGATCAGCTGTAATTCCAGGAGATATCTGGTGAACATACAAACATAAGACGCTGCCTTATACTGAATCAGACCCTTGGTCCATCAAAGTCAGTATTGTCTACTCAGACTGGCAGTGGCTCTCCAGGGTCTCAAGCTGAGGTTTTTCACACCTATTTGCCTGAACCCTTTTTAGTTGGAGATGCCGGGGATTGAACCTGGGACCTTCTGCTTACCAAGCAGATGCTGTACCACTGAACCACCGTCCCTCCCCGGTGCTCATTGGAGGATGCCAACCAAGCCTGTTGCCACCTGATCCTTGTATTTATTTATTTTATTATTTATTTTACTTCAGTTGTACCCCACTTTTCTCCCTAATAGAGACCCAAAGTGTCTCATAACATTATCCTGCTTTATCCTGCCAATAATCCTGTGAGGTAGGTTAGGTTGAGGGTACGTTTCTGGTTCAAGGATGCCAGACCCCGTGGTGGGGATGGGGGTACCCTGCTGCCAGGCCTCACCTCTGCGCCAATGATCAGCTGGCTGGTGGGGGGGGCAATCCCCAGAAAAGGAAAATCCAACATTTTAGCTATATGCCTACATGACATAGGCACATTGGGGAAGTCAGGGCGACACTCTGGTTTTGGGGCAAAAACTCTATGGTAGAATTAGTTTTTACCATAGAGTTTTTGCCAAAAAACCAGACCATTGGCTTATGTCACTTCTGGGTCATGTTGGAAGCAGTGTTCCCTCTAAGCTGAGTTAGTGTGAGCTAGCTCACAATTTTTAAGCCTCTGGGACTATTTTTGTCACACATTGTTGTCACACATTTTTGTCTTAGCACAGGAGAAATGGCCCCAGAGCACACTAATTTATGCAGTAGCTCACAACTTTAGTGCCAGTAGCTCACTAAGCAAATTTTTTGCTCACAAGGCTTCACATCTTAGAGGAACTTTGGCTGGAAGTCATGTAGCCACACTGCTGAGATGTGGAACGAAACTCCTGGTAAACCTATTCCCTATTCCCCGCCAGTTACCCAGAGGGACCTGGCAAATATCATCCAGCAAAGGGGGTTTGAACCAGGGTCTCCTAAATACTATTCCAACACTCTAAACATTATACGAGGCTGGCTCTCAACAAAACATCACTCTCCTTTTCATCTGCAGCAACGTTCCTGCAAAGCAGACGGGATCAGGCCAGAAATTCCAGCAGCTCACAAGCTGCCACGGTGGCACAGGAAGTGAGATTTCTAGACTTCTGTATCAGAATTCCTCTCTGGAACTCAGGTTTCTGCCAGGGCAGGGAGAGATACCATGCTGTCGCCTGGTTTCTGTCTCCCAAACAAAACTGGCAAAGAGATGATGGAGGGCATGGATCTAAAAGGTAGAGATTGGCACAAAAGTTATCATTTCCCCCAGGAGACTTTATTTCCCAGAATGGAAGCTGAGATCCTTTGCATCTTTACCCTTTCTGCTGTGTTTCCTCTTCTAAAGATGAATGTGGATGTCATATTTTAAAAGGAATCATTGCAGCAGAGCTGTCATTCATAAGCTGAGCTCAGCTCTCACATGAGGGGCACATGTTCTGTAAATCTTGCTCTGCAGAGCTTTTTTAATAGCAGGAACTCCTTTGCATTTCACGTAGGGCTGCCAAGTCCAATTCAAGAAATATCTGGGGACTTTGGGGGTGGAGCCAAGAGACATTGGGGGTGGAGCAAGGGTGTGACAAGCACGATTGAACTCTAAAGGGAGTTCTGGCCATTAAATTTAAGGGACTGCTTTTAAATTCCTTCCCTACATTGGAAATAATGAAGGATAGGGGCACCTTCTTATGGGGCTCATAGAATTGGACCCCCTGGTCCAGTCTTTCTGAAACTTGGAGGGTGGTTTGGGAAGAGGCACTGGATGGTATGCTGAAAATGTCGTGCCTCTACTTAAAAAAACAGCTTCCATAAAGCCCCAGATATCCACAGATCAATTCTCCATCATTCCTTATGGGAATCGATCACCACAGGGAACAATAGAGTGCTCAGCAGACATTCCCCTCCCGCTTTCAGATGACCCTGAAGCGGGGGGAGGGCTTCCAAACAGAGGATCCCCTGCCCCACCTGGGGATTGGCAACCCTAATATTAGGTAGGGTTGCCAAGTCCAATTAAAGAAATATCTGGGGACTTTGGGGGCGGAGCCAGGAACAAGGTTCTGACAAGTACAACTGAACACCGAAGGGAGCTCTGGCCATCACATTTAAAGGAACCGCACTCCTTTTAAATGCCTTCCCTTCACTGGAAATAATGAAGGATAGGGGCATCTTCTTTAGGGGCTCATAGAATTGGACACCCTGGTTCAATCTTTTTGAAACTTGGAGGGTATTTTGGAGGAAGGCAACAAATGCTATGCTGAAAATTTGGTGTCCCTATCTAAAAAAACAAAACAAAAACAGCCTCCCCAGAGCCCCAGGTACTCATGGACCAATTTTCTATTATACCCTATGGGAATCGGTCTCCATAAGGAATAATTGCATGCCCAGCAGACATCCCGCCCCCGCTTTCTGATGACCCTGAAGCGGGGGGGAGAGCCTCCAAACTGGGGGATCCCCTGCTCCCACCTGGGGATTGGCAACTCTACTTTTAGGCCACACACTGCTGATGTAGCCAATCCTCCAGGAGCTTACAGGGCTCTTAGTACAGGGCCTACTGTAAGCTCCAGGAGGACTGGCTACATCAGGGGTGTGTGGCCTAATATGCAAAGGAGTTCCTGCTACAAAAAAAGTCCTGCGGCTTTGCTTTCTAAATTATTGGGGACAGGAGCTGCCCACCTTTAACGGGTTTTTAAAAACCATCACATGTATCCCGGGGTTTTTATGTAGCAGGAATTCCTTTGCATATTAGGCCACACCTCCCTGATGTGGCCAATCCTCCTAGAGCTTACAGTAGGCCCTGTACTAAGAGCCCTGTAAGCTCCAGGAGGATTGGCTCCATCAGAGGTGTGTGACCTAATATGCAAAGGAATCCCGGCTACAAAAAAAAGCCCTGCATGTATCCATTGTACGGAAGTATTTTAAACAGCTGTAAAACTCTTCCAGGGACTGAGGGAAGGAATCGACCGGGACTTCCCTCTGAATAAGCATATCTGTCAAATAAACGTCTCAGCTCTCTCTCTGTTACCTCTAAACTCAATTCACTGGATCTAGTCCTCCATACTGAGATTAAGATATCACTGTGGCATGAGGTAATGCACTGAGGTCATAAGGGACTGCCGCGGCTTGCTTCATCAGATACAGAGATCAAACCGCCTGCAGTGAGTATGACAGTCTTTCCTAGCTTCAGGACTCAGGAGGGGAAAGCAGAGATTTCCTAACAGCTGTTTAGGCACCTTGTTGCTTGGCATATCCGTCCTTTCTTCCATCACAGTTTCTCAAGAAGTCTCCTGTACAGGGGTGGAATTCTAGCAGGAGCTCCTTTTCATATTAGGCTACACTAGGCTTCCCAATCCTCCCGCCCTGGCGGGGGACCGCAGGATTTCCACCCTCTTCCCCCGCTCCCCCCAAAAATGGAAGCAGGGGGAGAGGGGGGAAACGGCGCCGAGCCGCCGGATCCTGGAGCCGGCGAGGCCGCTGCTCCGCTGCCGCCCCCTCCCCGCCCACCGCAGTTTCTCCTCTGAGATGGGCCCAGGCTGAGCCCATCTTGGAGGAGCAGCCAAGAGGCGGCAGCAGCGCAGGGGAGGGCGAGGCAGGCCAGGAGCATGGCAAGCCGCGAATCCGGGCCCTTCTAGGACCCGGACTTGCGGCTCGCCACGCTCCCGGCCCGCCTCCACCCCCCCCCCCGCTTCCACCCCAGAGGCGGAGCGGGCGAGGCGGCAGCGGCGCGGCGGCCTCTTCTCTGCTCGCCGTGGCTGCTCCTCCAAGATAGGCTCAGGCTGAGCCCATCTCGGAGGAGCAGCCACGGCGAGCGGAGAAGAGGCCACCGCGCCGCTGCCTCTACTCTGCTCGCTGTGGCTGCTACTCCAAGATGGACTCAGGCTGAGCCCATCTCAGCAGCCATGGCGAGCGGAGAAAAGGCGGCAGCTGCGGGGCGGCTCGCCATGCTCCCCAGTGCCGTTTCCCCCCTCCCCCTAGCTCTACCCCAGTGTCTCCTGGCTCCACCCCCAAAGTCCCCAGATATTTCTGGGGTTGGATTTGGGAACCCTAGGCTACACACCCCTGATGTAGCCAAACCTCAAGAGCTTACAAGGCAGCTCTTGGAGGATTGGCTACATCAGCGGTGTGTGGCCTAATATGCAAAGGAGCTCCTGCTAGAATTCCACCTCTGCTCCTGTACAACCATGAACTCCACCCAGACCTTCTTAGCTTTGGCAAATCATGCTATTGAGCATCTGCTGACTGTCAATTTCTACTTTAACCTTGGTCCCAACTGACTGAAGATTAGTCTGCAAAGAAAAGTTCTGAAATCTTTTCTTGGCAAACCAGAATGCCAGATAGGGTGGCCAGACCGTCCAGGGCACCCGGGAATGTCCCGGTTCTGGCCCCCTATTCCCGCCTCCCGGGCTGGCTATACCGGGACCATTAGAGGTCCCGGTTTAGCCAGCCCCGGAGGCGGTGGGCCGCCTTCCCCGCCCGCGCGCGGGGCCCGGCGGCGGTGGCGGAGGCCTCTCCACGGCCTCCGCTGGTCGCTGGAGGCCCTCCAGAGACTCTGGAGGGCCTCCAGCAACCAGTGGAGGCCGCGGAGAGGCTGCGGAGGCGCCGGCACTGGTCCCGGGAGGCCCTCCAGAGACTCTGGAGGGCCTCCGGTGACCAGCGCCGACCAGCGGAGGCCTCTCCGCGGCCTCCGCTGGTTGCTGGAGGCCCTCCAGAGACTCTGGAGGGCCTCCAGCGACCAGCGGAGGCCGCGGTCCGGGTTCCTGTCGGTCACTTCCGGGTTCCTGTCCTGCATCTCGACCTGTGTTATTAGTGACAGGCTGCTTCGGCGTGCCGCTGTGCCGGCCCCCTGGGTCCCACAATGATGGGACCGATGCCACAGGGACGGGCTCGAAACATTCTATAACCCCTCAAAAGAACAGCAGTCTAGCTCGCTTCCCCCGAGCCCTGCCGCCATAAGCCTCAAGGGGGCTCATTTTGCGGCATCTCTTGGCGGGAGGGTGGCACCCGCACGGGACACATATCAAATGAAAGAGGGGGCGCAGGGCTATCAGAAACAGCCGGCGGAGGGAGTCGGGAGACCACCCCACTGGGGGATCCACACCCCGAAAGTGATGAAGGTGGTGCAGATAGAGCCAACAGAGCAAACAGGACAAAATAAATAGGCTGCATTATGCAGCACAGTTGAGAAAGTGCCTTATCCCATATACTGATGAAGTATATACAGGATTTGAGAACAAAATTGTTTCCGGTGGTGATATTTGGGGGATTTTTGGGGACGTCACAGGAAGTGCTGTGAAGTCACTTCCTGTTTCCGGCAGTGGCATTTGGGGGAAATGATGTCATTTGGGGGAAGTGATGTCACTTCCCGTTTCCGGCAGGTGACGCGGGGGAAATGATGTCACAGGAAGTGGTGTCACTTCCTGTTTCCGGCGGTGGCATGACATCACCGGAAGTGACGTCACCGGAAGTGACGTCACTTCCTGTTTCTGGCGGCGCGCGCGCAAAGCGCGCGCACCCCCCTACCTCCCCCTCCCAAGGTGTCCCTGGCTGGCCTTCAGACATTATGGTCACCCTAGTGCCAGAACTTACTGAAACAAATAACTGCAATTGTATGGATGTGCATGAAATTCAGCTCCCTCTTCCCCATCCTTAGCGTTTAAGAACATAAGAACATAAGAGAAGCCATGTTGGATCAGGCCAACGGCCCATCCAGTCCAACACTCTGTGTCACACAGTGGCAAATTTTTTTATATATACACACACACTGTGGCTAATAGCCACTGATGGACCTCTGCTCCATATTTTTATTTGAAGCTAGCTATGCTTATGGCCACCACCACCTCCTGTGGCAGTGAATTCCACATGTTAATCACCCTTTGGGTGAAGAAGTACTTCCTTTTATCCATTTTAACCTGTCTGCTAAGCAATTTCATCGAATGTCCACCAGTTCTTGTATTGTTTAGGGACCCTGCACTGAACTTGGCAACTGGTGGGAGGCTGGGGGATGGGCATGACATTGACAATATTGCAGCATCACTTCCAGGTACAATCTGGAAGTGACATAAGATAGCTCTAGGAATTGCTGAAAATTCTGTGGTTTTACCATAGAGTTTCTGATTATTCCTAGATCTACCTTTGTCCCCATAAGTAACATACCAACACTAGCGACAGTTGCTGGTTCCCCAGCACCTCCATTCCAAGCAGCAGCTGGCAACGGAGAATCTATAGCAAGAGACCTGTCCAGCCTATTGGCTGTTCTGTACCCTTTTTTGTTGTTCAGTCACACAGTCGAGTATGACTCTTTGTGACCCCATGGAAAAAGTCACGCCAAGCCCTCCTGTCTTCCACCATCCTCTGAAGTCTGCTCAAATTCGTGTTAGTTACATCAGCAATGCTGTCCAGCCATCTCATCTTTTGCCGTCCCCTTCTTCTTTTGCCTTCTGTCTTTCCCAGCATCAGGATCTTCTCCAGGGAGTGCTCCCTATTCATTTGGTGGCCAAAGCTTCAACTTCAGCATCTGACCTTCCAGGGAACAGTCTGGATTGATTTCCCTTAGGACTAACTGATTTGATCTTCTTGCAGTCCAAGGGACTCTCAAGTTTCTTCTCCAGCACCACAGCTCGAAAGCATCTATTCTTCTGCGCTCAGCCTTCCTTATGGTCCAGCTCTCACAGCCATACATTACTACTGGGAATACCATCGCTTTGACTATACGGACTTTTGTTGGCAGGCTGATGTCTCTACTTTTTATTATACTGCCTAGATTTGCAATAGATGTCCTCCCCAGGAGCAAATGTCTTTTAATTTCATGACTACAGTCACCATCTGCAGTTATCTTGGAGCCCAGAAATGTGAAGTCTGTCACTACTTCAATGTCTTCTCCTTCTATTTGCCAAGGTGTGATGGGGCCAGATGCCATGATCTTAGGTTTTTTGATGTTGAGTTTCAGGCCTACTTTTGTGCTTTCCTCTTTCACCCTCAACAAGAGGTTCTTTAGGTCTTCCTCACTTTCTGCCATTAGAGTGGTGTCATCTGCATATCTGAGGTTGATGATGTTTTTCCTGGCAATCTTATCTGGTTTGTGCTTCATTCAAGCCAGCCTTCCGCATGATGTACTCTGCATATAAATTAAATAGGCAGGGTGACAATAAGCATCCTTGTCGAACTCCTTTTCCTATTCTAAACCAATCAGTTGTTCCATATCCCATTCTGACAGTTGCTTCTTGACCCTTATACAGGTTTCTCAGGAGACAGGTGAGGTGGTCTGGTACTCCCATTTCTTTAAGGACTTGTCACAGTTTGTTGTGATCCACACAATCAAAGGCTTTAGCATAGTCAATGAAGCAGAAATACCCTTACATTTTTTTAAAAAAGAAGATTAAGATAGCTAGTGTCAGAGCCAGGTTTACCCACAAACTGATCTGGGTTCACATAATTTGAAGGTTTTGAACAGAGGCTAGATTCAGGAAGATGGTGAGAGGAAGGGAATGAAGGGTGGAATCAGGACTTAGTACCTGTGGCCCTTTCTTACATGCCCATGGAAATGCTGTTTATCACTTTGGAGTCAGGAAGCAGTTTTCTCCAGGCCATTTAGGCCAGGGATCCTGGAGGTTTTTGCCATCATCTGAGCATGGAGCAGGTGTCACTGGGTGTGTGCAGGAAGGTATTTGCGAAGTTCCTGCATTGTGCGGGGAAGTGGACTAGATGACCCTGGAGGTCCCTTACAACTCTATGATTCTATTCTAATTTGTTAGAAATACTTTTAAAAAGCTATACTATGTGTCCTCTTAAACGTGTCACGATTTAGGACCTCGGCATGTCTTAACCCAGCCCTGATTGGCGCAGAGCTCACATAAGATGAATTTGAGTCTGGGCTCTACCACTTCAGACAGCTCATAGGATTGAGTACTCTTCTATACAATATTTTCATGCATCCAGAGAGCTAGCATGTCAATGAAATAAGCTAGGCTGAATTTTACCTACAGCTTCATGAACCCAAACTGACCTGTAATAGCTTGTGCCAGTCTTATTTAGCATTGCCTCCGTGTGAAGTTAAGCAAGATACCACTTTTTAATATTTGTTTTTGTCTGTTAGCGAAAAGAACATGTCAAAGCAGTGGTCTGTTTTATGCTTTGGAAGTGTCTGTTAGGCGTCAAGGACATACCACAACACTGTCTCTTAGCCACAAAATTAGACAGCGGGTCACAGACCGTGCATAGCTTAGTAATTGCATGCTGGTTTTGTCTGCAGAAGTGGGGGTGGGGAGAGTTATGTAAAGATAGAAGACAAGAGGATTAAGGCTTTTGTATGCAAACACACACACCTTTGTTCTACACGTGTCTCCTCCTGTTGAAGAGACCAGATCAAGGGAGAAAACTGGTTTGTCAGCCATGTGTGGTTCATAGGTAATGCAAATGCCCTCTCTGGACCATTCAAGAAAGCAAATTAAAAACCAGCACAATACTCCTAATGCCATGGACATAGGATGGACATAGAAAAAATTGCTAGTAGGTTGCCACATTAGTGTGACTACCTAGGACAAGGGTCCCCAACCTTTTGCCTCCGTGGGCACCTTTGGACACTGTGTGGTAGGCACAGCCACAAAATGGCTGCCACAGGAGGTGGAGCCAGCCACAAAATGGCTGCCCCATCTTTCTTTCAGCCACACAGTGAAGATCTTTGGGCTGTGGGGGCAGCTGTTGCCCAAGCAATGTTGAAGAAGAAGAAGAAGAGATTAGATTAGATTTATACCCCACCCTTCACTACCCAAAGGAGTCTCAGAGCAGTTTACAATCTCTTTTCCCTTCCCCTTCCCACAACAGACACCCAATGAGGTAGGTGGAGCTGAGAGAGCTCTGACAGAAACTGCCCTTTGAGCAGAACAGCTCTGACAGAGTTATGACTGACCCAAGGTCATTCCAGCAGGTGCATGTGGAGGAGGAGTAGGGAATCAAAACCAGTTATCCCAGATCACAGTCCACACTCTTAACCACTGCACTAAACCCTGTATAGCCCCAATGTTTGTTTGTAAAAGAGACTCTGCCACCAGCTTCTTGTTAGAAGGAATGACTGTTGTTGGTGAAGCAAAGGCCAATTTTTGGTATTTTAAGGGTTATATAAGGTAAGGTTTGACAAGAGAGATTTAGGGAGGAAACCCGGTGCTTGTTTGCTGTATTAAAGATGGCAAACTCTGTGTCTGGCTTCTGTTTGGAAAGGACAGCTGGAGTTTATGAAGCAGGTGCCATTTTTAAAAGTTAAAAGCATAAAAGCAGTCAAGTTAAAAAGCGGAAGTTAAGATAGAGTACAGTTGACTTGCAGAGGAATGCAGCCATAGCTTTCATCTCAGTGCCATCTTGGATCACTTCGCATAGCAGCCAATCAGTTGCCTGAATGAGCAAAAACTCCATCTGGCTCTGCCCGATTCCTAAAAGCAACTGGTGGGCACCAGCCAAGGTGTCTGTAGCAGGGGTGGAATTCTAGCAGGAGCTCCTTTGCATATTAGGCCACGTACCCCTGATGTAGCCAATCCTCCAAGAGCTTACAAAAAAGAGCCCTGTAAACTCTTGGAGGATTGGCTACAGCAGCATTGTAGCCTAATATGCAATAATATGTGTGGCCTAATATGAAATGGAGCTCCTGCTAGAATTCCACCCCTGGTCGGTAGGCACTATGCCACCCAGGGGCACACCATGTTGGGGACACCTGGTCTAGGAGTACAAAACAGCAGCAGATGCTGCATGTTGTTACTCTCAGCCTGAGGAAGTGACTCGTGGTTCTTAGGAGAAGAATTCTTTGCACAGAATTAGGGGTTCTCCTGTCCTTCACAGTAGTAAACACTGATCTACATATCAAAAAGCAGATAGAAGCCATAGCTTGGAGATAAAATGCATGCTTTGAAAGCTCAAACTTCCATATTTAGTTCCCAGTATCTCTGCTCAAAGAATCTTGGGCAGTAGATACAGGCAATAAATACAATTCTGTGTATAAAACCCTGAAGCAGTGATTCTTAACTTTTAATCCTCAGTATATGAATACGTTGTGTATGTGGACTGAATAGAACACTGAATTGGATGTCCTGCTTGGCTCATTGGAGCCATACGAACAGAGCTTGGGGACTTGGGAACAATGGGCAGTAGGAACTATGACCTACACCAATCACAAGTCCGAGCCAGTTTGAATGACCCTATGACGTGCTTGTGCGGAAACCCTGAGTTGTATATAGTTGGCCCCATGGGCCCAGTTCTGAGTCTTACAGTACAGCCACTTACAATGCTGTACCTAATAAAAAGCTATTATTCACTACCACTTCGCGTCTTCAATGCCTAGAACCCACTATATTATAGAATCTGTCACTAAAAGTTTCCGAAAACACAGGTCAAAAAAAGTAGGACATAAAAGCAAGACTTCATATGAAGTAACTTCAGGATTTCATGTTTGGTGGGGCCCACAGCAGGGTCTGTTGTTTGAAGGGGGGGGGCTGAGGGGCCACCCAGTTTGGCCACCCTGGGCTCTCTGCCTTGAGTTCCACAAGCTAACCCCCTTTGCCTGGGCAGTCACAGCAGCTCCGCTCCCTCCACCCCTTTCTTATGAGAGAGACAGAGACCTCTTGATGCCCCCCTAGGGCTGCCAAGCCCCTGGAAGGTTCCCAACCCGCCGACCCACATTGGGCCAGTGGGGAGAACCTCCCCCGATGTCGCTGGAATGGTGATGTCACCGCAAGTGACGTCATCGCCCTGGTGACATTGCGTGGTGGCCACTCTAGGTGTTTCCAGGAAAACTCTATGGTTTTCCTGGACGCTCTAGCCATTTGGGAGGGGAAAACTTTATGGTACCGGAGGCTGCAAGGGACTTGGTGACTCTACTCTCACCCCATTTGCTCTGCACACATGTGTTAGGGAAGGGGAGAGAAAAAAGCAAAAAGACCAGTAGCAATGCTACTACTTGTTTAGAATGGCAGTGAGCGAAAGGGACAGATTGGGGGCCCTCCAATGGAGGGACCATACAGTTGGAAGGGGGGATTGAAAGGATGGGCCTGCCTCCCAGGCCCCATTGTAGCTATGGGCCTGGGTAGCTTTTTGTCTACAAGTATATCTATATTCTCATGCAGTTGTTCCATGCCACCCTTTGCCTTATGGCTATCAGGCAACACCTTCAGGTTAGGTTTGATTGCTATGCTGTTCTTTTAATGAATTAATTAATTTCGCACCCGGTTTTTTTTTTTGTCTCCTTCCTTCAGGGAGACAGGGCAGTGTGGACGGTTCTTCCTTCCACCATTTTATCTTCAAAGTAACCCTGTGGAGGAAGAGAGGCATAGAAAGAATGACTGGACCGAGGTAACCATCGTTTCATGGCCAGTGAGGATTTGAATCTGGTCTTCTTGGTCCTAGTTCAACACTCTGACTGCTACACATCACTAGTTCTGGGGTCTGATGGGGGACTCTAGGATTTATCTAGAGGACAGAAGTGAAATGTAAGCCAGTATGAACTGGCACAGAGTACTGGTTAGAAGGTGGCCAAAGTGATCCGATCCATGTTCTGCTTCGAGCCCACCAAGAAAGATAATACCACAGTCCACAAAGAAATTTAAATCACTTTCTCTTTATGCCTCGGGGTGAGAGTGATCTGTATAAGACAGCTGTCTTTTCTTCCCCCCTTCTTCCCCGCTGGTGAACTTCCTGATGGCATCTGGGGTTTGGCCACTGTGTGACACAGAGTGTTGGATTGGATGGGCCACTGGTCTGATCCAACATGGCTTCTCTTATGTTCTTTGCTTGCTGTCAGAAGCCACTACAAATGGGGTGTAGTTGAAAGAACTCACAATTTAATTCCCTTATATTTAATATAGTGTTCGGGGAAAGATAATTAGTGGAATTACTGTAAGGTGACTTGAAAAATGCCAGGAGATTTTGAGGCCAGTGTCTGGGGATGGCAGCTTTTGGGGAGGATGTGATAGTGCTTCCAGGTGATGCTCTAGGATGTCTCTTATGTTCTTTACCAAGAGCTGAAGGAAAATTCCTAGAGCATCAGTATGTGGTGGTCATTTTCTTCTGCTCCTCAGGGACAATGGGATTAGGGCTACCAAGTCTCCTGGACTAGTAAAACTGCCAGCATGGTTTTCTCAAGAACAAGTCATGTCAGACTAACCTGATCTCTTTTTTTGAGAAAGTGACTACCTTGCTGGATCAGGGGAATGCTGTAGACATCGTTTATCTTGATTTCAGTAAGGCTTTTGATCAAGTTCCACATACTATCCTTGTTGACAAGTTGGTAAAATGTGGTTTGGATCCTGTTACTGTTAGGTGGATCTGTAACTTGTTGACAGATTGCACCCAAAGAGTGCTTGTGAATGGTTCCTCGTCCTCTTGGAGAGGAGTGACAAGTGGAGTACCTCAAGGATCTGTCCTGGGACCTGTTTTATTCAACATCTTTATAAATGATTTAGACAAAGGAATAGAGGGAATGCTTATTAAATTTGCTGATGATACTAAATTGGGAGGGGTTGCAAGCACAGAAGAAGACAGAAACAGGATACAGGATGACCTTGACAGGCTGGAAAACTGGACTAAAATCAATAAAGTGAATTTTAACAGGAATAAATGTAAAGTTCTGCATTTAGGTAGGAAAAATCCAATGCATGGTTATAGGATGGGGGAGACTTGTCTTAGCAGTAGTATGTGCAAAAAGGATCTAGGGGTCTTAGTGGATCATACGCTGAACATGAGTCCACAGTGCAATGCGGTGGCTAAAAAGGCAAATGCAATTTTGGGCTGTATCAACAGAAGTATAGTGTCCAGATCATGTGAAGTGATGGTATCGCTTTACTCTGCTCTGATAAGACCTCACCTGGAGTATTGTGTTCAGTTTTGGGCACCACATTTTAAGAAGGATATAGACAAGCTGGAATGGGTCCAGAGGAGGGCGACGAAGATGGTGAGGGGTCTGGAGACCAAGTCTTATGAAGAAAGGTTGAAGGAGCTGGGGATGTTTAGCCTGGAGAGGAGGCGGCTGAGAGGTGATATGATCACCATCTTCAAGTACTTGAAGGGCTGTCATATAGAGGATGGTGTGGAATTGTTTTCTGTGGTCCCAGAAGGTAGGACCAGAACCAATGGGTTGAAATTAAATCAAAAGAGTTTCCGGCTCACCATTAGGAAGAACTTCCTGACCATTAGAGTGATTCCTCAGTGGAACAGGCTGTCAAGCATGGTAGAATTCCACTGGTAATTGATTGTTTTAGGGTCCTCCATAAAGCTGGCCTGTGAAATGTCATGGAGGACCAAGGTCTGTTAACTCTGTTATTCTTTCCCCCTCCCCCTTCTTACTTTATTGCTTGCAAAGTAGAAGTAGAAACGAAACTAACTTGAGAAAGAGTAATCAGTACCTTCCCATACATTCCTCTCAGGGAGTGCGACACATCTGGGGAAAGCAAGGACGGAGTCCTGATAACGCCATGAGAATGTGGACATTTATGATAGTTTATGTGTGAGAGCGCATCCCTCGGCCCCACCTTTTGGAATCCTTTTGAAGTATGCCTTAAAAGTATTATATCAATGTATCTTTAGTATTACTCTCAAGAATCTGTTACACTGAAAGTATCGGTCTATCAATAAATGTAGTTTTGTATCAAACTTGACTCATCATTGAAACCGCATGCTTGACACAGGCTTCCTTGGAAGTTGATGGACTCTCCTTCCTTGGAGGTTTTTAAACAGAGGCTAGATGGCCATCTGACAGCAATGAGGATCCTTTGAATTTAGGGGGAAGTGTTTGTGAGTTTCCTGCATTGTGCAGGGGGTTGGACTAGATGACCCTTCCAACTCTATGATTCTATGCCACTGATTTCTGTCACGTGGAGATCATTTGTAATCCCAGGAGATCTCCACACACCACCTGAAGGTTGGCAATCGCATGTGGGGAAGATCCTTCTCTGCCTGAAGACCCTGGAGATCTACTGCCAGTCAGTGGACAGTGTATTGAGCTAGATGGACCAATAAACTGACTTGATATACAGCAGCTTCATTTATTCAAGTATTGTTTTACAACCAGACATTACATTGTCACATTGAAATTGGGTCTCCCAGTTTTCATGAGCAAACTTTTGAGGGTGTTTGTGTGTGGGGAAGTGTAATACAAAGCAGGACTTCAGGTGCCCCATTCACCCATGAAAACTCTGGTCATGGCTTTTGGGACCCCTACCAATGCAATGATACTTAAACACTTTGCTACTCAGTGGTGCTTAAATTAGGTTGCCACCTCTGGATTGGGAAATACCTGGAGTTTTTGGGGGTGGAGCTAAAGGTGCACAGGGTTTGGGGAAGGGAGGGACCTCAGTGGATTGTAATGCCATAGAGTCCACCTTCCAAAGTGGCCATTTTCTCCAGGGGAACTGGTTTCTGTTGTTTAGAGGACAGTTGTAATAGCAGGAGATCTCCAGCCACCAACTGGAGGTTGGCAATGGTAACTTAAATGCTACCAGTCTGGATCTAATGGCCTTCTCTATCTATTGCAGTTGGGTCCCCAACAGCAATTTTATCTGCCAGCCAGGCTGGTTATAAATGGTAATTCGGTCAAGTATATAGGTAAATGCTATTCATATGTTGTTTTCAAAGCAATATAAATAGAAACACATGCGCTTTTGTTGCCTGTCTGTCTCTGTCTAATGGCAGGGAGTGGACGCTGCAGTCAGTCTAATTCCATTCTGTCCGGATTCTCCCCCCCCCCCATCATCCCTCTAAGATATTTTAGCTAAATATTAAACTATAACGATAATGGTGCTAATTTGATCTTATTGAAAAAGCATTAAGAACTAATCTGCATTGCAAATGTGAAAAGCTAATTCAAAATTACACACCAATTCACACTTGCTGCATAGTAACAGGGCCGGAATACATTGGCAGGGGTCTCCACATTTCCCCCTAGGCTGTGTGCTGGCTGGCATCAGTCATTCACTGGCATCAGTGCTTCCATTTGGTGACACAGCAAAATTTGAGTCCAGCAGCACCTTTATTTATTTGATTTGATTTAATTTAATCTATATCCCGCCCTCCCCGCTGGAGCAGGCTCAGGGAGGCTCACAACATAAAACTCTTCAATAGTAAAATATACAAGCTATAAAATAATACATTCGATACAATTATACATTCAGAATTAAAATCAGCATTACATGTCATTTGGTACTAAGATCTAAGTATTATTCGATTTTCCAGTGTGTCGGCATTCTATCTGTGCTGTAGGCATCATGTTAGTTAAAGGGCAGCTTGAAGAGGATGGTTTTGCAGGCCCCGCGGAACTGGCCAAGATCCCGCAAGGCCCACACTTCTTCTTGCAGCTGGTTCCACCAGTGGGGGGCGGCGATCGAAAAGACCCTTTCCCTGGTGACTTTCAGTTTGGCCTCCTTCGGCCCAGGGATTACCAGTAGGTTTTGAGAGCCAGATCGAAGTACCGTCTGGGAAATATATGGGGAGAGACAGTTCCTAAGGTAGACAGGTCCTCGACCATATAGGGCTTCATAGGTAATAACCAGTACCTTGTAACGAATCTGGTACACTATTGGCAGCCAGTGCAGCTCCTGCCACCCCGGCTGTATGTGCTCTCACTTAGGGAGCCCCAATAACAGCCTGGCCGCTGTGTTCTGCACTAGCTGTAGTTTCCAGGTTCAGCACAGGGGCAGCCCCATGTAGAGGGCATTACAGGAGTCCAACCTCGAGGTGACCGTTGCATGGATGACTGTTGCCAGGTCATTGTGATCCAAGAAGGGGACCAACTGCCTCACCCGCCTAAGATGAAAGAAAGCGGAGGCTGCTATCTGGGCCTCCATTGTCAGGGCAGGCTCCAGTAGTACCCTGAAGCTCTTGACCTTGTGTGCCACTTTCAGTGGCTCACCATCAAGTGCTGATAGGGGAATTTTCCTTCCCAGACCGCCCCGACTCAGGCAAAGGACCTCTGTCTTCGCTGGATTCAACTTCAACCTACTCAGCTTGAGCCACCACGCCACAGCCTGCAGTGTCAGATCTAGATTTTCTGGGACACAGTCAGGCCAGACGTCCATCAATAGATAGAGCTGGGTGTCATCAGCATATTGGTGACAGCCCAACCCATACCTCCAGGCAATCTGGGCAAGGGGGCGCATGTAGATGTTGAACAACATCGGGGAGAGAACTGCCCCTGTGGCACTCCACAGTTAAGTGGGTGCCTCCGGGACAGTTCTTGCCCAATCACCACCCTTTGTCCCTGACCATCAAGGAAAGAGGAAAGCCATTTCAAGACCAACCCTTGAATCCCCACGTCATTGAGGCGGCAGGTCAGTAACTGATGGTTGATCGTATTGAATGCAGCCGATAGGTCTAACAGCATCAGCACTGCCGAGCCGCCTCGATCCAGTTGCTGCTGGAGGTCATCCACCAGGGCGACTAGCACTGTCTCCATCCCATGACCTGGGTGGAAGCCGGATTGGTGGGTGTCTAAGACGGAAGCATCATCCAAAAAACTCTGTAACTGTAATGCGACTGCCCTCTCAATAATTTTACCCCAAAAGGGTAAATTTGAGACCGGATGGCAATTTGCCAATTCTGCCAGATCTGATGTAGCTTTTTTGAAGAGGGGGCGGACCATGGCCTCTTTAAGAGGCGTTGGAAAAAACCCCTCTGAGAGGGATCTATTTACGATGTCCCGTATAGGACATCTAAGCTTCCTCTGGCAAGCTTTAATTAGCCAGGAAGGGCAAGGGTCCCAATCACAAGTTGTTGGGTGTACAGTGGAGAGGATTCTGTCAACTTCCTCCAGACTGAGCATGTTGAAGCAATCCAGAGCTGGTCCAGAAGACAGGCACGGGGCCTCGAGTTCACATACTGTTTCCAATGTGGCGGGGAGGTTGTGACGGAGAGATGAGATTTTATCTGCAAAAAATTCCGCGAAAGCCTCAAAGCCTGTCTCCAATTCCCTAGCATTTGACCTGCCTTGCAGCAGTGTTGTAAGAATCTGAATTGACCTAAGCAATTGTGCTGGGCGTGAATTTGTAGATGCAATCTTGGCCGCGAAGTAAATTTTCTTTGTTGCTTTGACTGTCATCTCATAGGATCTATAAGATGTTCTAGTCTCTTCATCTTGAGTATGCCACCATTGCCTCTCTAGCCGTCTGAGCCCTCGTTTAAGCTGCTGCAATTCCGGGGTGTACCATGGTGCCAGCTTAACCCGAGGGCTCAGAGGGTGCCGAGGTGCGATCTCATTGATGGCTCTGGAGAGCCAGGACTCAACCAGGTCATCGAGAGAATCGCCAGGGATCCCATAGAGCCATCCGGAACTGCTCTGGGTCCATCAGGCTCTGCAGGTGAGCCAAAATATGCTCCGCCTAAACAGGCTTGGGGTAGGACATCCACACGAGCCTTAAGGGCAAGGTGGTCTGACCATGGCACTGCTTCCGCAATAATATTGTCCACCAAAACCCCTGCCGCAAAGATCAAGTCTGACATGTGCCCCGCCTGGTGAGTGGGCGATGTAACAAATTGAGAGAGTCCCAGTGTTGCCATGGATGACACTAGGTCCATTGCCTGGCTGGGGGTCGCATCGTCAGCATGGACATTGAAGTCACCCAGGATCACTATCCTTTGGTACTCCAATGCTCAGCCTGCTACGGCCTCCATCAGGGATGGTAAGGTGCTGGCCGGTGTGTTAGGCAGACGGTACACTAGCCATATTGCCAACCCCTCCCCAACATCCCACGCCAGACCGGCACATTCAATGCCATTGATTTTTAAGACCGACCAAGTTTTATTCAAGGTATAACCTTTCATTTTTGCACACGAAAGCTTCTGCTCTGAATAAAACTTTGTTGTTCTTAAAGATGCCACTGGACCCCAACTTTGTTCTGCTCTTTCAGACCTGCACGGTGGTGACATTTGGTTGTCAATAGTCATGATTTGGGCAATAGCATTGGGCAACCCTTAATTGAGGTTGCTGTAAACATGCAAATTGTCCTTGCTACACATATAGAATGTATAAGCAGGGCTTTTTTTGAGCAGGAACACACAGGAACGCAGTTCCGGCTGGCCTGGTGTGAGGGCTGTGTGACCTAAAACGCAAATGATCCCTTGCTGGGCTTTTCCCACAAAAAGCCCCATGTGAAACAATGGTAAGAGAACATAAGAGAAGCCATGTTGGATCAGGCCAACGGCCCATCCAGTCCAACACTCTGTGTCACACAGTGGCAATTTTTTTTATATATATATACACACACACACTGTGGCTAATGGCCACTGATGGACCTGTGCTCCATATTTTTATCTATAAGAACATAGATAGATGGTGATACCAGAAGGTGTGGCCTGATATGTAAATGAGTTCCTGCTGGGCTTTTCCCACCAAAAAAGCCCTGTGTATAAGTGCTAGTTTCCATAAATAATACCTCTAGGAGAGTGCATATGCAAGCTTTGCAGTAGCCCATCTATGCGCTATAGAACTTGCATTAAACTTCAACCATACCTACCGTTGTCTTTCTCTTTTTGGTGTTGTATATGGGCTCATTAGGTGACAAGAGTCGAATTTGCCTGCAACTATCGTTTAAGACAATATTTTAAAATCATTTAAGATTGAAACAACAATTCCAAGATCAAATATTTAATATCTGAAGACTGTAGGACTATCAGTTTTAATCTGATACAGTCTTTTAAATATAACCAGGGGTATATAGCAAGGGTGGGCAAACTTGCTTAATGTGAGTCACGTAGAATAAATGTCAGATGTTTGAGAGCTGCAAGGAAGGAAGGAAAGAAGGAAGGAAGGAAGGAAGGAAGGAGGGAAGGGAGGGAGGGAGGGAGGGAGGAAGGAAAGAAGGGAGGGAGGAAGGAAGGAAGGAAAGAAGGAAGGAAGGAAGGAAGGAAGGAAGGAAGGAAGGAAGGAAGGAAGGAAGGAAGGAAGGAGGGAAGGAAGGGAGGGAGGGAGGGAGGGAAGAAGGAAAGAAGGGAGGGAGGAAGGAAGGAAGGAAGGGAGGGAGGGAGGGAGGGAGGAAGGAAAGAAGGGAGGGAGGAAGGAAGGAAGGAAGGAAGGAGGGAAGGAAGGAAGGAAGGAAGGAAGGAAGGAAGGAAGGAAGGAAGGAAGGAAGGAAGGAGGGAAGGAAGGGAGGGAGGGAGGGAGGAAGGAAAGAAGGGAGGGAGGAAGGAAGGAAGGAAGGAAGGAAGGAAGGAAGGAAGGAAGGAAGGAAGGAAGGAAGGGAGGGAGGGAGGGAGGGAGGGAGGCTTTAAGAGTCACGCAATATGTGTGAAAGAGTCACATGTTGCTCCCGAGCACAGTTTGGCCACCCTGGTATAGTCTGATCTCATCATGTCTTGGAAACTAAGCAGAACCAGTATTGGGAAGGGAGACCACCCCTGGATTGTACCATCCCACCTTCCCTCCCTTTAGCAGTTTGCCTAGCCTGACACATAAAATGTCTATACATATATGGTTTACTGAAAACTGAATGAAATGTCAGATGTGGCTCTGGGAAACAGATGAGATTCTGATGTTTTGGGAGACAGGCACGAAGGATGGACCTTCCAGGGCAATGGACTTGTTAGATTTTGGAATCCCTCCTGAGTCTGCCTTGATAATAACATTGCCTTTTCCTGCTTTTTCCCTCCCTCTCTCCCTTCAATCTATAAATGTTATCGACAAACAGATTTTCCCACAAACCGAGATTCCTGAGCTGTCTCTTCCCTGAAGAAAACTATCCCTGAACGTTCAGCTTCGGGGGAAAAGGAAGCACAACAGTTGTCAGCTTATTCTCCCAATTAAACCAAAAAAGGAATTCAAAACACTGCTGATACATATCAACTAAATATTTGTACTTATGTTAATTGATCACATATCTTATTTAAATTAAATATAGATACAATCACTCGCATTCCCGGTAACAATTATGGTTACAGTTGCCTTGGTAACAGGACTTCCTCCTACTTGCAAAAGCTCTATTATCTCTGCCTTTAGATAACATCAGTTCTCCAGTAGGTCTACATTTGTGTTAATATGCAAAACAGTTCATTCCACAGTAAAGGTTGGTGCGGGGAACTAGCTGCGACCTAATGCCAGTGCTGGACACAGCTATGTCAATGGAAAAGAACACAGCTTTCTTCTCCTGGTTTATAAGGGAACTTTCAACATTCCTTCCAACAGAGACGACAGCCAATCAGGCATTCCCACTCAGTAGGGGGACATTTCATAGAAAAAGAGGTGCTGGAGCTCATTGGTACAACTCATTTGCATGTGCCGCACACCCCTGATGTCACCGGAAGGTGCACTAAATTATATCAGCTCAGCATCGACCTTCAAATGCTTCTTGAACTGTAATTGTCATAAAAAATTGTCATAATAATAAAACCTTACTCCCATCATACTTTTTCAATTACTTTCGCCAATGTGGCCACAGTGGCATGATGAAGATTTCCACCTGTCTGCTTTATATGTTTTGGTTATTTCCCCATTTTTTTGTGGGGAGGAAATATTAGGAAGTTTGTCAAATCAGAGTTCAGCAAAATTCCCACAGGGGGTTTGAACAATGGAGTCCAGAAGCGATTATTTTTTTTTGGGGGGGGGGTAAGAAAGAAAGAGCACGATAAAATAATAACAGAGGTTATAATAAAATAACAGAGATTCCAGACCTCTGCTCCTGCCAGCTCCTGCCCAAAATAAGGCCTGATGGTTGTCAACCTCCATGTCGGACCTGGAGATTTCCTGCTCTTACAACTAATCTCCGGAATACAGAGATCAGTTCCCCCGGAGAAAATGGCGGCTTTGGAGAGTGGACTCTGTGGCATTGTACCCTGTTGAGGTCCCTCCTCTCCTCAAACCCTGCTTTCTCCAGACTCCACCTCCAAAATCTCCATGTGTTTCCCAACCCAGAGCTGGCAACCACGAGTGTAATATATAAAAGGAAGAAAACAATGGAAATGGTATCAATCTCAGATGTGAGACAACCTTATTCTAAGCTATAAACATGCCCTCCTTAACAGTTCTGGTTTACACATTCTCCATGAGACATCGACCTCAGCTCAGAGGTAGACCTGGAGGTTGATTTCTTCTTTAGTTTGAATGATTTACAGGTGAGGGCTTCCAGTTGGAGTCCTTTAGGGGACCGAGACCATTAATAACCAAGAGGCACAACACTAATCACTACTACCTATCAAGGCTTTTTTTGTATCAGGAACTCCTTTGCATATTAGGCCACACCCCTCTGATGTAGCCAATCCTCTTGGAGATTACAGTAGGCCCTGCGCTAAGAGCCCTGTAAGCTCTTAGAGGATTGGCTACATCAGGGGGTGTGTGGCTTAATATGCAAAGGAGTTCCTGCTACAAAAAAGCCCTGCTACCTATCCCCTGAAGGTATCCCTCAACTCCCACCTCCTCCTCTTCTTCTTCTCTAATTCCCCCCCCCCTTTCCCTCTGCATCTTAGAATTTTCAAGGTCACCTCCTCCAACTGGTCCCACCTCCCCCTCAGGGGTGCTCCTCCTGCAGGATCTAGCCATGGTTCAGAGAGGTGTGGTCTTACAGGTGCAGAATCCCCTGGAAGGATTTCTTGAGACATCAGGAGATGCCATTATAGCCATGGCTGCCACAATGGCTGTGTCATGGCCAGATGGCAGGAATAGAAAGGCTAACACTGCGCAGGTAGGGGGACTGGTTTCAGCTGGGCTCTGTCATGAGCCCTGACGAGGAGGAGCTGGAAGGGTTAACAGACCTGGAAGAGTTGCCAGCCAGTTCCTCAGCTGAACAAACAGCAGCTGGCCCATCAATCACTCTCCAGGCACCAGTGTCAGCTGTTGAAGATCAATCTCTTCCAAGCTCTCCTCCTCCCATCTCAAGAGTTTGAAGCAGGCTCCGGAAAGAACTTTCTGAGCAAAGACATAAGGCACGCCGATGCTTCAGATCTCTCAGCCCTAAGTTCTAGCAGAGTCACTGCCACCCAGGGAGCATGCTGATTGAGACTCCCATATAGCTCCCACCCAGGACCTGGTAACCTTGTGGAAGCAACAAGTCTATACTCTGGCTTGCATCCACGCTCCTTCCTGATCCCGACTTGCTTGATTTCCTTGGCACCCTGACCTTTTGGCTTTTGGACATTGACTTCTGATTCTGTTTTGTGATTCTGCATTGGTGACTTGGCTCCTGCTTGACTTCCTGGACTTTGACCTTGGACTGGCTTTGGACTCCTGCCTGCACCCTGAGAACGTGACAGGCTCAGTCCAAACTTCAGGTGGCCGAGTGACCCTTTGTCCAAAGAAGAACCAAGATCTTATCTATAGGGCCAGGGTCCTAACCTCCCAACAGTGTCCCCTTTTCATTCTTCCACATCATTTCTCTACCATTCATCCCCGATTGAAAACAACTGTGGACATTTTGTTCAGCACTTGCTTGATGTCACTGAGCACCCGAAGGCTCATTAAATTGATGAATGGAAGACCGGCTATTAGAAAATTCTAAAACATTTAGCCATTCTGCACAATGTTCTTTAGGATGCCATTTTCGTGACAAAATGCCGTTCAGAATATCATCACATTGTGCTTCATTGAATTTTGTTAATGGCCTAGACTTGTGATTATTTTGTAGTTTGCAATTTGCCTTTCAGAACCATCGCTCAGCCAGTTTATTAGGATATGATTTATAAGAGAAACTTCATTAGAAGTGTTAATCATTGTGTCTGGATTGGAAATTAAAACACACTCATCAAGATTACAAATGGCGGGATTTCCATTTTCTTTCTACATAAAGGTGTAAATTAGCATGAGGCTTAAAATGGGTTGCTTGGATTCCAAGTCACGAAACGCAACAAAAGAGAAGACAGCTCTTCACAGGACTTACTGACCCCAGCACTTGTGGAATATAAGTGGGACTCAGCTGGAGCAACAGAACAAAGTTGGTGTCCAGTAGCATCTTTAAGACCAACAATAAAACGTTGTTGATCTTAAAGGTGCTACTGCACTCCAACTCTGTTCTGTTGTTTCAGCTGCCCACCTGGATCTATCAGCTGAAGCAAGACAGTTTCAGGTGTGTAGCTGTGCTGGTCTTCAACAGAAAAGCTATATTTGAGTCCAGTAGCACCTTAAAGACGAACAGCCAGGGCATAAACTTTCAAGAGTCAATGATTCATATCTGATGTGTCTTTAAAGGCAAAATGGAACAGGAATCTAGTTCTTCAGGGAGAGGGGTTGCAAAGCTGAGCTCTCCCTCCTTTATAAGAAATGCATCTACACAGAACAGCTGTGGAGAAAACCAAGAATCGAATCCATGAACTACTTTTGATTCAGACCAGCCCAATAACAATGTGCACACTTTTGAGTTCCCTAGATCTCTTTGTCTGGCTAGATGTTATAATATAAAAGTAAGCAGACTTTGCAGATAATCTTAAGAACTGCTCATGCCATGACAGGACATTCAGGTTTCCAGTTGCTGAAAGCCAGAGGACATAAAAGCAGGAGGCCATAAACAATTAAACTCCATAGCAGCTATTTCCTCCAGTGTTCCCATCACCCTCTTAAGTGGTGAGATTTAGTTCCTTCTTTGGGAGAGTAGAAATTGCTTGAAAGCCTTATATTCACAAGATAGCTTAAAATGTCACAGCTTGCAAGGCATATAATCAATTGTAGCGAGGGGTGGCATTCTAGCAGGAGCTCCTTTGCATATTAGGCCCAACCCCCTGATGTAGCCAATCCTCTAAGACCTTACAAAAAAAAAGCCTTGTAAGCTCTCGGAGGATTGGCTACATTAGGGGGTGGGGCCTATTATGCAAAGGAGATCCTGCTAGAGTTCCACCTCCGATTGTAGCCAAATTAGAAGTAATAGAAAGTGCTGTCAAGTCACAGCTAATTTATGGTGACCCCGTAGGGTTCAGAAGTGGTTGGCCATTGCCTACTTCTGATTAGCAACCCTGAACTTTCTAGGTGGTCTGCTATCCAAATACTAACAAAGCTGACACTTCTTAGCTTCTGAGCTCTAGTGAGATTGGGCTAGCCTTGGGCCGTCCAGGTCAGGGCAAATCCAGATCAGATAGAACAAAGTTGGAGTCCTTCGTTGGTCTTAAAGGTGCTACTGGACTCCAACTTTGTCCTGTTGTTTCAGACCAATACAGCTGCCCACCTGGATCTAACCAGGTCAGATAGTCATTATTTCATAACATCTGGTCAGATGAAGAGTTCAGGGGAACTCTAAAGCTTGTGCAATTTTTGTGTGTCATTGGGTTGGTCCTAATACAAGATATTACACTGTGTTCTTGGGTTCCTGGATCTTACTTTTGGATCAACATGGCTGTAAATATCTTGTCCAGAAAGATGCTAACCTACCTGCTACGCATGAGGCTGTCTTCTACTAAGTCAGACGATTGGTCTATCAGTCTTGTCTACTCTGACTTGAGGGCGCTTTCACACATGCTAAAATAATGCAGTTTCAACCCACTTCAGTGATCATTTGCAAGCAGAGTTCACTATTTCACACAGTAAAATCCAGTTGCCAAGTACATTGAAAGAGGGTTGAAAGTGTGTTATTTAGCGTGTATGGAAGCACCCTTCAGAGACAGAGATCTCTCACATCACCTAATATCTAATCCTCTTAATGGGAGATGTTGGGAATTGAACCCTACTACCTTCTGCAGGCAAGGAGATGCTCTGCAATTGGCACACAGCTCCTCCCCAGGGTGGATCTAGGAAAGGGTGGGGTCTGGAGAGGGGAGGGGCCTCAGCATGTAGAGTCCACCCTTCCAAGCAGCCATTTCTTCCAGGGGAGATCAGTTGTAAAGGTGGGAGATCTCCAGGTCCCACCTGGAGGCTGGCAACCTTAGCCTGCACTAAGAGCTAACGGCTCAAACAAGACAAAAATTCTGCATTCTGGTCTGTCTATAAAATACAAATGATGCTATCCCCTTTTAAATGTCAACAGCGGAACAAACAGATGATTTTTACAATTTGAAATGCAGTGGAGATTGAAGCATTTAATCCTTTCTTGCGTGGCCTTGAGGCAAGTTGAGGCGACATATGATATGCCTGGAATGTCCATGTTATGGACAAACCAGTTCACGTGACCTTTTTTCTTCTCTGCATGAGTCCTTGGCTACAAGCATTGCTTAGAATCAAGCACTATGTTACAAGGAAGATCTCCCATCTTCTTTTAAGGCAGCTATGGAGGCCTCTGAACTGTATCAGGGTCATCGTGCTGGTGGAGGAAGATGTTAATCTTTTCTTGTGTTTAATGCTCCTCCACAATTCAAATCAGCTTCCAGTAACAGTCACAGGATGTGGAGGAGGGGGGAAACCTGAAAAAACATGTTTTACCTACCTTCCCCCCTCTGCTATTTAGAGATCTGTGTTGGAAATACTTATGATCTTTTTAAAAGTATCTGGGGACTTTGGGGGTGGAGCCAGGAGCAAGGGTGTGACAAGCATGATTGAATTCCAAAAGAAGTTCTGGCCATCACATTTAAAGGGACCACACGCCTTTTAAATGCCTTCTCTCCATTGGAAATAACGAAAAATAGGAGCACCTTCTTTTGAGGCTCATAGAATTGGACCCCCTGGTCCAATCCTTTTGAAACGTGGAGGGTGTTTTGGGAAGAGGCACCAGATGCAATGCTGAAAATGTGGTGCATCTACCTCAAAAAACAGCTCATCCAGAGCCCCAGATTCCCATGGATCAATTCTCCATTATACCCTATGGCAGGGGTGGCCAACGGTAGCTCTCCAGTTGTTTTTTGCCTACAACTCCTATTAACCCCGGCCAGCATGGCCAATGGCTGGGGCTGATGGGAGTTGTAGGCAAAAAACATCTGGAGAGCTACCGTTGGTCACCCCTGCCCTATGGGAATTGGTCTCCATAGGGTATTATGGAGTGACCCATGGACATTCCTTCCCTGCTTTCTGATGATCCTGAAGCGGGGGATGACGGCCTCCAAGCCGGGGGATCTCCTGGCCCCAACTGGGGATTGACAACCCTAGTGGAGCGAGGAGAGGGGAGTTTGGGGAGGGGAGGGACTTCAGTGGGATATAATGCCCTGGAGTCCACCTTCCAAAGCAGCCATTTTCTCCAGGAGAATTGATCTGTCTCGCTTGGAGATTAGTTGTAATCTCAGGAAATCTCCAGGCATTACCTGGAGGCTGGCAGCCATTAGGAGAAAGGGTTTGCTCCCTTCTAGGGTTGCTGTAGTGTATCAGTAAATAATATGCGACCGAGCGCAGGGCGCGAATCTCCCCGCCCATCAACAGCTGTGGCGGGAAGTTCAACGGGTCAGGATTGGCCTGACCAACCCTGTAGGCTGTACCGGGGATTGTATATAAGCGGGACCCGGCCCGCGTGTTCTCTCTCTTGCAACGTGCTCCTAATAAACCAGGTTGCCCTACTCTCGTCTCCGCTTCGAGTACGTTACACTGGCGACGAGGATGGGATTCTAGCCTTATCGGCTACGACGGAGATCTTGGGCAACGAACGACCGGCCACGACCGCCGCCGCCACCATGGCCAACCAGGGCGGAATCACCGGCCACCTCGAGCCCTTCGACCCCGCAAATCCAGAGGGCTGGGAGTCCTACTCGGAACGGGTCGAGTTCTACCTCCGGGCCAACAAGGTTACCGACGCCGGAGCAAAGAGGGATGTTCTCCTGAGCGTATGCGGGCCTGCCACGTTCGAGATCGCAAAGGGTCTCTCGGCGCCCGCCCGCCTGGCGGAGAAATCCTACGAGGAGATCATCAGACTCCTCACGGGCCACTTCTGGCCGCAGCCCTCCCGGGTGGCTCGCAGATTCCTGTTCCACAGGAGGGACCAGGCGGCAGGAGAATCGGCCGCCGACTATCTGGCGGCCCTCCGCAAGATCGCCGGGAACTGCAACTTCCCCCAGCTGGAAGACACCCTGGCCGACAGATTCACGTGGGGCCTCCGCGACGAGAGGCTCCAACAGAAGCTCTTCGCCAAAGAAGAGCTCACCCTCCAGAGCGCCTTCAGCGAAGCGGTGGCGTTCGAGAGGACCTCCAGGACCTTTCCCAAGACCCGGTCAGACGCCGTCCACCACGAGGAGCTGGACCACGACCGCATGGAGGAGAGAGAAGCCTACCAGCTGCGTCGCCCCGCCGGCCCACCCAGCAGAGCGGCCCAACGCCCCCGAGCGGCCGATCGACCACCAGCGTCGGAGAGGGTTCCGGCCACCAAGTGCGCCAGCTGCGGCGACTCCCACGATCGGAGAGACTGCCAGTACCGGACCTGGGACTGCCGGAGTTGCGGGAAGACCGGCCACATCGCCAGGGCTTGCCGGGCCAAGCTCAACCGTCGGAGGCCGACCATGCACCACGAGTCAGCGGAGTCCCACTCAGCAGACTCCACGTCCCTACAGGTACTGAACTTGCCCCACGCCACCCCCGATAAAATTAAAGTGGCAGTCCTCATCGAAGGGAACCCCTGCCAAATGGAGGTGGACTCAGGTTCCTCCATTTCCCTCATAGCGGAGGAGACCCTGAGGGAACTGTGCCCCCGGCAGCGGCTGCAACTACGGCCGGCGAACTTCATACTCCGGGACTTTCAGAAGAACCCGGTGCAAATCGCGGGGTGGGCGCGGGTGCAAGTTGAGAGGGGGTCCTTCTACGGGCCGCTGGACATCCTGGTGGTAAAGCGCCAACTTGCCACCCTGCTGGGGCTGGATTGGTTCAAACCCTTGGGGATACGCGTGGAGGGGGTGGGGCAAACCTTAACGCCCAGCGGGTTCGGGGAGATTTGCAAAGAGTTCCCCGAAGTATTCGATGGGTCCCTGGGTAGCTACAAGGGGCCGGCCATCTCCCTGCCCCTAGACCCCACGGTCAGGCCGATCCGGCTCAAGGCAAGGAGGGTCCCGTTCGCTTTAAAGCCAAAAATAGAGGCCGAACTAGACCGCCTCACAGCCCAGGGTGTCCTGGAGCCTGTGAACTATGCCACCTGGGAGACCCCCATCATAACCCCCATCAAGCCAAACGGGGAGGTGCGGATCTGTGCAGACTATAAATGCACGATAAACAAGGCACTGCAGGATAACCCCTACCCAGTGCCGGTGGTAAACCACGTTCTGGCGGCCCTAGCGGGGTCCAAGATCTTCGGGAAGCTGGACCTGGCACAGGCCTACCAACAGCTCCCGGTAGATGCTAAGACGGCGGAAGCCCAAACGATAGTAACGCACAGGGGGGCCTTCCGGGTGAGGAGGCTACAGTTCGGGGTAAGCGTCGCTCCGGGGATCTTCCAGAGTATAATGGACGCTCTCCTTAAAGGGATCCCCGGAGTCCAGCCGTTCTTCGATGACGTTTTAGTCGCCGCCCCGGACCCCGAAGAATTCGGCAACCGCCTAAGAGAGGTGCTCCGCCGGTTCCAGGCTGCGGGGCTAAAAGTCAAGAGGGAGAAGTGCCTGCTGGGGGTTCCGCGGGTGGAGTTCCTGGGGTTCGCCGTGGACGCAGCGGGTATCCACCCCACGGAAGAAAAGACACGGGCCATCGTGCAAGCTCCGGCCCCCACCTGCAAAGCGGAGCTACAAAGCTTCTTGGGGGTCCTTAACTTTTATCACTCATTCCTCCCCCACAAGGCAGCCCTAGCAGAGCCCCTTCACCGCCTACTGGATAAAAAAGCCCCTTGGGTTTGGGGCAAACGACAAGCCGCCGCGTTTCAGGCGGTCAAGGACGTTCTGGTGTCCAACGCGGTGCTCCACCATTTTGACGAGGGCCTCCCCGTCATCTTGGCTTGCGATGCGTCGCCGTATGGGGTGGGAGCAGTCCTGGGGCACCAACTCCCGGACGGGAGGGAGGTGCCGGTAGCGTACTACTCCCGCACACTGACACCGGCAGAGCGCAATTACGCGCAAATAGACAAGGAGGCTCTGGCGATCGTGGCGGGGGTCCGCAAGTTCCATGAGTATCTGTACGGGCGGAGGTTCACCATAGCCACGGACCACAAGCCCCTCTTAGGCCTGCTGGCCCCAGATCGACAACCCCCCCAAATCCTGTCACAGCGCGTGTTGAGGTGGAATCAATTCCTCAACTCCTACACTTACACACTGGTACACCGGGCCGGCAAGGCTATGGGTCACGCTGACGCGCTCAGCCGCTTGCCGCTTCCGGAAACGGGTCCAGACCCCGCCCCCGCACACCAGGTCATGCTGATGGAAAGCCTCCCAGAGCCGCCCCTTCACGCAGCGGAGGTCGCCAAGGCCACCCAGAAACATAAGACACTTGCACGGGTGCTCGACTGGGTGGTGAGGGGGTGGCCAGAGGGGAACATGGGGGAAGATTTCAAACCCTATAAGGTCAGGAGGGAGGAACTAGCGGCACACAAGGGGTGCCTACTATGGGGGAGTAGGGTTGTGATTCCGCCCCCGCTGCAAAGGCGTGTTCTAGAATCCCTCCATGAGACCCACCCCGGCATAGTTCGCATGAAGGCCCTGGCCAGAAGCTACGTCTGGTGGCCGGGAATGGACGGGGAAATAGAGAGTTGGGTCCGCAGGTGCCAGACGTGCCAAGAGTCGCGGCCCGAGCCTCCCAGCGCCCCCGCCACTAGGTGGGAGTCCACCAGGAAACCATGGTCGAGACTCCACCTCGACTTCGCGGGGCCATTCCAGGGGCAGATCTTCATGATAATTGTGGACGCCTACACCAAATGGCTCGAGGTCATCCCCGTAGGGTCCACCTCGTCCGCAGCCGCAATTCGAGCATTACGCAGGGTCTTAAGCACACACGGTATCCCGGACACCATAGTCTCGGACAATGGGACCGCTTTCACGTCCGCAGACTTCCAGGCGTTCCTCCAGCGATACCTTATTAGGCACATAAGGTCGGCCCCCTTCCACCCAGCCACCAACGGCCAGGCAGAGCGGATGGTCCGCACCACCAAGGAAGCCCTGGGCCGTATTGTACAGGGAGACTGGGACCACCGATTAGCAGCATTCCTATTCGACAATAGGATCACCCCCAACCCGGTCACAGGGGTTAGCCCGGCCGAGCTCCTCATGGGGCGAAAGCTCATAACTCGGCTGGACAGACTACACCCTGACCGGGCGTCAGACACCCGAGAGAGCCCCGAGGTCCGGGACGCAGTCAGGGGTTTCTTCGCGGGCGACCCGGTTTACGCCCGAAACTACGCCAGGGGGCCCAATTGGGTGGCGGGCCGAGTGCTACGAGTCACCGGGTCCCGCCATTACGACATATCAACTGAGGGGGGCCAGGTACTACGGCGGCACATAGACCAATTGAGGCGCCGCACGCTACCAGAGGAACTGGCAGACACAGAAGAGGCAAGAGCCGGAGAGGAGCTCATCGGGGACCGACCGGAGGACGCGGCCCCATCACCCCTAACGCCGGCCCAGGTAGCACCGGAACCGCCAGAGCCCGAAGGTGCCGAAGAACCAGTCCGGCCGCCACCGTCCGCACCAGGGTCCCCCGCAGCATCAGATGCGGTGGCGGCGCCTCCCCCACAGGACCTCCCCAGACGGTCCACCAGAGAGCGCCGACCTCCCGCATATCTGCAAGACTATGTTCATTAACCAGGGGGGGAGGGGTGTAGTGTATCAGTAAATAATATGCGACCGAGCGCAGGGCGCGAATCTCCCCGCCCATCAACAGCTGTGGCGGGAAGTTCAACGGGTCAGGATTGGCCTGACCAACCCTGTAGGCTGTACCGGGGATTGTATATAAGCGGGACCCGGCCCGCGTGTTCTCTCTCTTGCAACGTGCTCCTAATAAACCAGGTTGCCCTACTCTCGTCTCCGCTTCGAGTACGTTACAGTTGCCAATCCCCAGGTAGGGGCAGGGGATCCCCCGGTTTGGAGACCCTCCCCCCGCTTCAGGGTAGTCAGAAAGCGGGGGGAGGGGAGGGAAATATCTGCTGGGAACTCTATTATTCCCTAAAGAGATTTATTCCCATAGAAAATAATGGAGAATTGATCCACGGGTATCTGGGGCTCTGGGGGGCCTGTTTTTTGAGATAGAGGCACCAAATTTTCAGTACAGCATCTAGTGCCTCTCCCCAAAATATCCCCCAAGTTTCAAAACAATTGGACCAGGGGGTCCAATTCTATGAGCCCCAAAAGAAGGTGTCCATATCCTTCATTATTTCCTATGGAAGGAAGGCATTGAAAAGTTGTGCCGTCCCTTTAAATGTGATGGCCAGAACTCCCTTTGGAGTTCAATTATGCTTGTCACAGCCTTGATCTTGGCTCCACCCCTAATATCTCCTGGCTCCACCCCCAAAGTCCCCAGATATTTCTTAAATTGGGCTTGGCAACCCTACTCCCTTCTCATGGGGCACATTTCAAATCCAGCTTGCTCTCCTTTTGCATGGCTTGCTTTGAAGCATTTAAAAAAAATTTAATTTTTTTGCCATGAGACACTTTAACCCTTCATTGGTAATCTTGGAGCTCCTTTGAGTGCGTAAATACCGAAGCGGGCCTGCTAATTATCTCCATACCACAGTTACTTCAATGTAAAGAGAAAGAGCTACAGTTTGTGCTCTGGCTTATATCCAGATGTGGACATAAACCATCAACTCCACTAAGATAACAGACGTGGCTCAGTTTATGGAACGCGCTGACTCACAAGGTCAAAAGTTTCCCATCACATTCTAGCCTCTGCTAAAGCCCCAACATCTGAATTGCAGCACGAAGCTCCACAAACCTTCTGTCTTACTTATTCCCAGTTGGAAATGCTGAGGTTTAGGGGCTGAGATTTCAGCATCAGGATACTCTTACTGCTCCTGAATTCAGTTGGCTGGGCGTCCGCACTGCGATTAAAAACATCATGGTCACACGAGGTGATAAATGAAGGTCTTTTAGTGCCTGCCTTGCCCTCATCAGATACAGCCAAGTGTTAAACCTCCCGCAATGCCTCTATATGTCAGAAGTCCCTTCTGGCTCCTGAGATCAAGAGGAGAGAGCTGAAGTTTCCATCATGCCTCTTTTACCACCTCCTGGCCACTTGGGGTGATGGCACAGCCTTCTTGGCATCCTTGACAAATGTCTGGTCCGTGTAAACTCTATTTGGGCAATATTTGGGCCTTGTTCCCATAAATAAAGGGCAATGGAGTGAATCTTCCACTGGGCTGAGCCACATCACATCAGATGGTAGATGTAGGATACATCGTTTTGCAGAAAAATAGGTGGTGGAGCTCATCCAGGAATTGTTATGCAGCTGCACCTACTATTCAATGGACAAGGTGGGAAGGAGGAGGTGGAACTCTCAGAAAGCTGTGCTCCTGTGAGCTCCTGCTGAATCCGAGGCCTGCATAAGGGAATGTTCTTCCACTGAATAAAGTTCCCATTTTAGGGTTGCCAACCCCTATGTGCCAAACTGCAGAACTGGAATGACAGCAAAGTTTCTTCACAGTGTTACGGTTACACACTCTGATAAGTAATACTATGTATGAGGCTTCATTATGCTGTTATTTCTGTTTTTATCTTGTACTTTCAATCTTACTTTGTATGGACTCTGTACTCTCCTAATCTGTAATTTGGCCAACCTTCTGCTGTATACTGTATATACATGCCAATAAAGGCTTGTCTGATGATAAAATATTTTTATTTTATAAAAGAACAAATATCATCAAGGGAAAAACAGATGAGGGAAGGAAACGATAACACCTACATAGTAAAAACAATGCGAGTAGCATACTTCTGCTATTAGGGGCATTAATCCAATACATACCCCCAACAGATAAACTGTTACGTGACCATACCTTCAGAAATAAATCCAGTCCCAGAAGTGTACATTAGATGGAACAATCTCATTCTCAGTTAAATATTGCAGTATCGAGAGCCAGGTACATAGGAAGCTACTGTTCGTATCATCACAAGAGTAAGGGTTTAGACCGGGGTGGCCAAACTTGCTTAATTTAAGAGCATCATAGAATAAATGACAGATGTTTGAGAGCTGCAAGACATGAATGTCAGATGATTGAGGACAGGAAGGAAGGAAGGGAGGAAGGAAGGAAAATAGATGGGGAGGGAGAGGTGGAAAGAAAGCAACTTTAACTTTAAATGCATTCTCTAAACCATCAGCTGACTTGGCCTGGAGAAGTGATTTAAAGAGAGAAATGCCTTGTCCAAGCTGGCTAATGGGGCAGTGGGAGCTTCAAGAGCCACACAATATGTGTGAAAGAGACACATGTTGCTCCCAAACCACAGTTTGGTCACCCCTGGTTTAGACCATCAGCAATCTTTCTCATCACAAATTGTGTCTATAGTTTATCAAACCATAGTTCTAAAGTTGGTGCTTCCTTGGCTTTCCATTTGGACACAGCAGCTAACCTTGTTGCCACCAGCAAGATAGGAATCATAACCTTCTTACCCTTACTTGTGGAGAAGCTGGACCACAGTTCTAGCAGGGCTAGATCCATGGCAGGAGAGATGACCCGACCTGCTATTGTACCAATCTTAGCTAAGATGTCTTGCCAGAATCCCTGGATAATGGGACAGTCCCACCAGTAGTGTCAGAATGTCCCAACTTGGCCGCATCCCTTCCAACACGATGGGCTGATGCTTTTCTTTATCTTATGTAGAGCATTTGATTGTCTAACAGGCAATGGAACTTTCCATTTGATTTACAGCATGCAATGTAGAGTTCCCAACCTCCAGGTGGGGCCCGGAGATCTCCCACTATTACAACGGATCTCAAGTCTAAAGAGATCAGTTTCCCTGAAGAAAACGACTGCTTTGGAAGGTGGACTTTATGGCATTATGCCCCATTGATGTCCCTCCCCTCTCCAAATCCTGCCCTCTTCAGGCTCCACCCCCCAAATCTCCAGGTATTTCTCAGTTTGGTGTAGTGGTTAAATGTGCAGATTCTTATCTGGGAGAACTGGGTTTGATTTTCCACTCCTCCACTTGCAGCTGCTGGAATGGCCTTGGGTCAGCCATAGCTATTACAGGAGTTGTCCTTGAAAGGGCAGCTTCTGGGAGAGCTCTCTCAGCCCCACCTACCACACAGGGTGTTTGTTGTGGGGGAGGAAGACAGAGGAGATTGTGAGCCACTCTGAGTGGAGGGCAGAATATAAATCCAACGTCGTCGTCTTCTCCTCCTCCTCCTCTTCAGCCTGGAGATGTCAGCCCTAATGTAATGATACTCACAATCTGACAGCATTTTTACAGAAAATGTGAAATGGCATTTGAAACTTTATGACAGTCTGTATTTGGTGCCTGCTGAGATCAGATCGAGAGATGCCAACCAGTCTAAAGTTTCACATCTGAAACGTACGTCCAATTTTTCTGCTTTTGAAACGTTGAAAGGCAAAACTGGAACTGCTGGCCATTTTGGAATATTTGGACAGCTGATTGGTGCTGACTTCAGAATGCGGCTCAGGCCAATGTTCAAGCACCTCTGAGATATCTTCAGAGCACTGCACAGGAGAGCAAGACACTCTTTTTAGATGTAATTTAATAAAACTGTAAATTAGTACCAGCTAAAGAGCTTCTCTCAGATAGGGGGAAGATAGATTTAAATTAAAACCTTTCCTCATCTAGCCTCACCTTTCATTTTAAATATTGGTTCTTTTGATTTATTCGTAGCCAAAGAAAATAATGAACTAACGTTAATTGTGCCTTGGGCTTTTCAGCAGATAGAACCCTTCTAAAGGCTTAGGTTAAAATAGATGCTTAAGGGTAATAAATGCAGCTGATGAATGAAAATGAACAATTTTATGTCCTGAAATTGATAGTCTGTGGGGAAGATACTAAAATTTATTGATTCCGTGGAATTTATAGCAATTTCTGCTCTGTGCCAGACTATTTTGTGTGTGGAAAATTTAATTACATTGAGAAGGTATCCTAAGCAAAGGGCTTATGCATATGGCTATCTTTGCTCGTGAATGATGTGACTGCAAACTCTGGGCACTAGCAATGCAGAGACACCCTTGGCAGCAAATTTCAGAGCCAGTTTGGTGTCATGGTTAAGAGCAGCAGACTCTCATCTGGAGAAATGGGGTTGAATCCCTGCTTCTCTACATGAAGCCAGCTGAGTGACCTTGGGTCAGTCACAGTTCTCTCAAGAGCAATTTTCTTAGAACCCTTTCAGCCTCACCTACCCCATGGCAGTGTTCCCTCTAAGCTGAGTTAGTGTGAGCTAGCTCACAGATTTTTAGCCTCCAGCACACACGTTTTTGTCTTAGCTCAGGAAAGATGACCCCAGAGCACACTAATTTATGCAGTAGCTCACAAAGTAGAATTTTTGCTCACAAGACTGCAGCTTAGAGGGAACATTGCTCACAGGGTGTCTGTTGTGGGGAGAGGAAGGGAAGGACAGTGCTTTTTTTGTAGCAGAAACTCCTTTGCATATTAGGCC
Source organism: Heteronotia binoei (assembly GCF_032191835.1). Classification (NCBI taxonomy): domain Eukaryota; kingdom Metazoa; phylum Chordata; class Lepidosauria; order Squamata; family Gekkonidae; genus Heteronotia; species Heteronotia binoei. The sequence continues at coordinate 107,808,659 of NC_083230.1, forward strand.
GCACACCCCTGCTCCAAGATCTTAAAGGGCTCTTCTTATAGGGCCTACTGTAAGCTCTTGGAGGATTGGCTACATCAGGAGGGTGTGGCCTAATATGCAAAGGAGTTCCTGCTACAGAAAAAGTCCTGGGGAAGGAGTTTGTAAGCTGCTCTGAGGCTCCCCAGTGAGGATCCAAAGAGGTTTACATCATTCTCCTCTCCTCCATTTTATCTTCATGACAGCCCTGTGAGGAGGGTTAGGCTGAGAGTGTGCAGTCGGGCCAAGGTCATACAGCAAGCTTACATGTCAAAGCTGGGATAAAGCGTGTTTCTCCATGCAGTCGTGTCCTGTGAACGACTGCAGAACCAGCGTGGTGTTAGAATGAAAGTAGGTTCTGGAGGACCTGGATTCAAATCTCCACACCACCGTGAAGCTTGCTGGGAGATCTCGGGCCAGTTATACTGTTTGAGCCTATCCTATCTCGCAGGATTTTTTTGAGGATAAAATAGTAAAAGGAGGACCACACTTGCTGCTCTGAGCTCCCAGAAAGAAGGGTGAGATAAAAATGTGTTAGGCTGTCAGTCCCCAGGTCCCAGAAGGCCTTCCCCCCATTTGGGGGAAGTTGATCTGCTGATGGCCAGTTGGCCAACAGGGAGAACCCCCACCCCAAAACAGGGACATCACTGCGTAACGCTCCTGATGCAATGACATTATTTCCAGGCAATGTCATTACAATGGGGACATTGGGTGCAATGTCCTGCCCACCCCCAGATTGCCCCCCAAATCCCCCCCACTGTGACGGCGAGAGGACCTATCAACCCTAGCTAGGCGAGATTCCTGCGAAGAAAATAGGACTCAAATAAATGTATAGTTTTAAGTAGGGCTTCTGAGAGTTCAAAGCCCTTCCCACATATGTGCTCATCGTGAGTCTTACAACAATCTTGTAATCTTCCATTGTTTTCATCCAATATAATGCACTGGGTGTTGTGGTGTTAACTTGTATTAGTGTGAGTGCCACTAGGTGGCACTATACATGGAGGCTAGAGAGAGGCGGAGGGAATATGAAATGGCTTTCACCTTTTACTTCAGCGTGACTCTCAAGTGGCTGAGGCAGATAGACAGAGGCTTACCAAAGGTCATTGGGGTGTTTTTCTCTCAGCAGGAAGATATGGGAATTTTTTCTCCCACTCCAAGGAAAGTAGCTGGCAAGGAAAGAATCTGACTGGCCACTGGCAGGAAGTAGAATTGCCAACCCCCAGTTCAGGGCAGGGGAAACCCTGGTTTGGAGGCCCTCCCCTCACTTTAGGATTATCAGAAAGTGGAGGGAGGGTGAGAAGGAAGAATGTCTGCTGGAAACTCCATTATACCCTATGAAGACTTGTTCCTATAGGGTATAATGGAGAATGATTCATGGGTAGTTAGTTGGGGCTCTGTGGGGACTGTTTTTTTTGAGGTAGAGCCACCATATTTTCAGCATGGCATCTGGTGCCTCTCTCCTTAACCCTCCTCCCCACAGGCTTCAAAAAAAATTGGACCAAAGGGTGCAATTCTATGAGCCCCAAATGAAAATGCCCCTATTTGCCATTATTTCCAATGTAGGGAAGGCAATTAAAAAGGACACAGTTCCTTTAGATGTGATGGCCAGAACTCCCTTTAGAGTTCAATCATGCTTGTCACACCCTTGCTCCTGGCTCCACCCCCAAAGTCCCCAGATATTTCTTGAGTTGGACCTGGCAACCCTAGCAGGAAGAAAAGGGGGCTAAGCAGCTCCCTCACTCCTCTGCTGACCTTCTGATCCCCATTGCAGCCCGCAAGGCTGCTTTTCAGTGGAAAGGGAGCATGATAGCAGAGCCATGTCACATCTCTGGTGTGTCAGCAGTAGTTTGGCCTGGAGGCAAGAGCTGGAGGCTTTCTTTGCCTTACTTGGCCTCTTAGTCACCAGGTTCTGCTATGGCACCTGACAGGAACATGTTTGATTTATTCTATATATTCTCCCTATTGAAATCCGCGCCCTATCTGGCTTATTAGCCTTCCATAGGGCCTGTAAAACGGAGCTGTTCCGCCAGGCTTTTAGTTGAGTCTGCGGGCGTCTATTCTTGATCTGGTTAGCCTCTCCGGCCAGCACTGTCATCTGTGCTAGGAATTGGAATAAAAACTGCCATCCCTATGAGATATCATGATGTGAGATGGTTAGGCTGGGCAATATGTGATGTCATGGTAATCTGAGTGCTGTTGAGTTGTCTGTTTTAAAATGTTAATATTGTATTTTATTGTTTTATTATATGTTGTACTCTGCCCTGAGCCCTGTGGGGAATGAGCAGAATAGAAATTTACTAAAATAAATAAATAAATTTATTCTATGTCATACAAAAGTATTTAAAGCTTTCTTTCTTTCTTTCTTTCTTTCTTTCTTTCTTTCTTTCTTTCTTTCTTTCTTTCTTTCTTTCTTTCTTTCTTTCTTTCTTTCTTTCTTGTCTCCAACCAGGAGAGACACCTTACTAGTGTAAAAAATAGATACAAACTGGGAAACTACAACTTCAACACCAAAACACAAAACCTAAGTGAAGCCCCTTCCAATACAGATAATTGTATTGCAGTGTGATCCATGTGGTTAGCCATGTTTGTCTGAAGCAACAGAATTAAGTAAGAGTCCAGCAGCACTTTTTAAGACCAACAAAGTTTTATTCAAGGTATAAGCTTTCATGTGTTACACACACAGTTCTTCAGATACAATGAAATGGGGGGAAAGCATTCACACTTATAGACAAAGCTGAACAAAAAATGAATAGAAATATTTCGAGACAAGCAGGGACAACAAACCAAGTGCACAGGGTCAACAGCTGTATGGATCCAATTAAGGGGAAACAACATTTGATGGAATAAATATGTCAAAATAGGAGATAAGTGTGTAAGAGATTTTTATTCTAATTGTGGCAAAGTTAACTTTATGATGCCCATCTGCCTCTCCTCAAACGTGAAGGTGACAATCACTATATGTTGTTCTAAATACCATGCCAATTTGTTGTTCTTTGAGGTGTTGTGTCTGAAAAAAATCTATTCCCATATATTGCATTCTATTACAAACAGTATTGCGTTATATTATTCAAAAGGAAGAAAAGAGAGAGAGAGAGAGAGACCTCGGGTCAGTCACAGTTCTCTTAGAGCTGCTCTCTCAAGAGCAGTTCTGCCAGTCCCACCTACCTCACAGGGTTGTGGGGAGAAAAAGGAAAGGTGACTGTAAGCAGCTCTGAGACTCCTTCGGGTAGTGAAAAGCAGGGGATAAAAGCCAGTTCTTCTAAGTGAGAGATCTTCAGGCCTCGCCTGGAGGTAGGCAACCCTAGTTTGTGAGCGTTTTCTTGGCTGGGCTAGACAGACCAGATTGGATTCTGTTTATGCCCAAGAACGCCATAGAGAGGCATGTTACTCCATGTGTTTAGAATTCTGAATAGCGGCCCAAACTGGCTGGTCCTTTCTCTCCATGGCGCTGAAGAGCTGTTATTTTTCACTGCCTTTATGACAAACATTCAGGGATCGGAAAGTTTTATTGTAGCCCTTCCTTAATCCTTTTCTGCATGCTAAACATACAGCCTGATCCATAACTTGCTGTAATGGTACTATAGGGAGCGATAAAGATGAGCTTTGCGTTAGCTAGACACCCGGCATCTGAGTTAACCCAGCGATTCACTCCACAGCAGAGGTTACGATATTGTTTGCACATATTTTTGCTAATCTCCATAAATCACATATGTAGATGACAGGTGGTTTCTCCTCTTCTGATGCAAGAGATCCAGTGGGTGAATGGAAGGAGGAAGGCTAATAAACTGGGCTGGTCTTAGGGTTGCCAAGTCCAATTCAAGAAATATCTGGGGACTTTGGGGGTGGAGCCAGGAGACTTTGGGGTGGAGCCAGGAGACATTGGGGGCGGAGCCAGGAACAAGGGTGTGACAAGCATAATTGAACTCCAAGGGAGTTCTGGCCATCACATTTAAAGGGACAGCACACTTTTTAAAATGTCTTCCTTCCATAGGAAATAATGAAGGATAGGGTCACCTTCTTTTGGGGCTCATAGAATTGGAGACCCTGGTCCAATCGTTTTGAAACTTGGGGGGTACTTTGGGGAGAGGTACTAGATACTATACTGAAAATTTGTTGCCTCTACCTCAAAAAAAAGCTCCCCCAGAGCCTCTGAAACCTCCAGATCAATTCCCCATTATACCCTATGAGAATTGATCTCTACATAGGGAATAATGAAGTGCTCAGCAGACGTTTCCCTCCCTCCCTCCCCCCCCCCCATTTCTGGCGAGACTGAAGTGAGGGATTGGCCTCTCTACTCATGAGTTGCTGCCAAATTCTTCAAAGTAATACAGACACACCATCCCATGAGGAAGCCTTTCCAGTCGGGGACTGAAGCCTCCGGAGGTGGAAAGGCACATTGTCCTCTGGAGGTGGGGCTTCCCCCCGCCGGCCAGCTGACTGGGGGCGGGAAGGAGTCTGGGAAAGTGGAAGAACCCCCACTGGGACCTGGGGATTGGCAAGCCTAGCTGGGCTGCAGCTTTTTGGAGAGGCCTTGAATGTATTGTTTCCAACTCCAGGTTCAGAAATACTTGGAGAGTTGAGGGTGGGGTTAAGGGAGGGGGAGGTGTTGGGTCTGGTTTAGGATGGCTGGACTGGTCAGGCAGCTGTCCTTACCTTCACTTAGCAGAGTGCTCCTTCTGAGCTTCAGAGCAGCAGTGTGGCCTAGTCTAATGGTTACCACACTATCTCACAAATTACACAGAGAGCCTTTGCTTTAAGTTAAGGAATCAATACTGGTGGATTTATTTAAAGAAACATAACATATAAGTGTACGAGAGAGAAAGAGTGACTATCTATGCTAGCTGACTATGGATGGCTTTGGATTGATAGTAGGCCATCTGATTTCAGATCAGGAGGAGAGACACTATGCTGTTCCTCCTGATTCTTGCAGGGAAAAAGAAGAGGGACAGAAAGAAGAGGAAGGAAGTTCCCTGAGATTACAATTCTATTGGTTAGAGAAGGTGAGTGAAAGCAGAGCAGACAGGAAAGAGGCTGATAGGCTGCTAACAGACAGGTATTTGGGGGCAGTTGAGAGGCATCCCAAATTGGGCCAGTTCAAAAAGAGCCATCCTGAAGCCTCCATAGGCTCCCCGGGGAGGCAGCCCCATCCCATCCTGGAGGCAGCTTCATGCGTTTAGGCAGGTCGGTGCCTCAGAAGCTGGACCGCTCCCCCCCTCCCATAAGTTAAGTGCTCATGAGCTCAAGCACTCCTGCCAGTTTTTAAGGGGGAAAAAAGCCAGAAGCGACTTGGGATGCCTCGATGCTTACACACTGCCAAGCCGCTTTGCTTGCGCCCTTCTCCATCCAGATGGCAAGGAGGCGACTGGCGTTTGGCTCAAAAATTTGCTACCACTTTGGAAGTGGTAGCTTTTTGAGCTGCTCTCAGGACGCAGGAGGATGGGGTGAGTATGGGATGAGGATGGGTGGCAGATGTGTGTGGAAGGATTTTTTGGGTCGATTTCTGAGGTGTCTCTGAGTCAGCCCAAATTGCTCACCTGTTAGCAGCCATATTATCCTAGCTATCTAGCTTGCTCTGTGGTAGGGTTGCCAAGTCCAACTCAGCAAATATCTGGGGACTTCGGGGGTGGAGCCAGGAGCAGGATATGACATCACCTTTCTGATGTCATATCCTGTGATGTCAATTCCAGGTCAAAGATCAAGTGATGTCACTTCCACGCTCCACTTCTTTTGATGGTGTCACTTTCAGCACACTGCACCCAAACGCCTTCCCTTCCTGTGATATCACTTCCTCCTTCCAAATTTAAATTTATCTCTTTACATTGCTTTCTGCTACTCAAACATTTGTTGAGTAGATCTCCAGCCACCACCTGGAGGTTGGCAATCTTAATTTATATCCTACCTTCCAAGGGAACCCAAAGCTGCTTCCATCAGAGGTTGAGAGTATTCCAACGTTACCCAGCAAGTTTCCTTGGTAGAGTAGGGATTCAAATCCAGGTCTCCCAGACCCTAGTCTAGCACTCTAGGTTAGACTTTACCCTTTTGAGCTTAGGATCCCCAGGTAGTTCCTTTCTTTGGTTTCCAAATAGTTAGCAAAACTGATTTACTGTGTCTCTCCCCACTCACCCCTCTCCAAATGCGATGCTGAGGAGGACAGACCCAGTCTCCTTTCCCTATCTGCAACAAACTCTCAGTCTTTTTCTCTCACACAAACACACACACACAGGAAGGGTCGTTTGTTGATGATAAAGTGCTGCTGGGTCAAACATGATACTGAGGAAAGGGGGCAGGGAAGCAGGCACAGTCTTCACCCCCAACACACAGAAAAACTCAAGGAGCGGGGGAAGCCTCCTTGATCTTAAAGGTGCAGTGCTGCTGGGGAAAACAATCCTGAGGAGAGTGAGAAAGGATGGCATTTATAGCTCCCCTTCACCTCCAGCACGCACGCACTCGCTCGCTCACTCACAGATGAAGAGAGAAAAAAACCCGTTGTTGATCTTAAAAGTGCTCCTGCTGGGTCAAATGCGATGGTGAGGAGGACAGACCCAGCCTCCCTTCCCCCACTTGCAATGTCGGTTGAGCGGACAGCTGCTCGCGCTCGTCCCGTTCTGTGGCTCACTTTTCCCCCTGCGTCCACCCTCCCCTTCTCTCATTTTACCTCAGAGGCGGAGCAGGTGACGCTGGTGAGCTGCCGCCTCTTGTCCACTTCACACCATAGCTGCTGCACTGAGATGGGCTCGGAGAAGGACTTGGACTAGCTGTCCCCCCCCCCCCCCGCTTCCAGATTTTTGGAGAGCGGGGGAGGAGGCTGCAAATTCGGGGGGTCCCCAGCAGGGCGGGGGGGGGGTTGGGAAGCCTACTCTGTGGTGTTCGTAGTCTTGAAGGGCTGAGTAAGAGACCTTGCCAGTCTGTTCTTCTAACTGGAGGAACCTTGGTAGGTTATAATGCCATGTTTTCCGCTTTCCAAAGCAACGCGTTTCTCCAGGAGATGTGGAATAAATGTTTCAAATCAGCATGTTTTGCCTCAGATTTTCACCCTGAAGAAGAGAACAGGCTCATCTAGAGATGGTAGTAGGCAAGGTATGGCATCCAGGCTGCTGGTTGACATGGACAGAGAGGAAGTTGAGAAGCACCTGGCTGCATTGAATGCCTAGCCAGAAGGTATGCATGCAAGAGTGCCCAAAGAATTTTCTAGAGCTTGCAGTGTCTTTGTCCATCATCTTCCAGACTTCTTGAAGGACAGGAGATGTACCACAAGACTGGAGGAGGGCAGATGTTATCCCAATTTTCAAAAAAGGGAGGAGGAATGACCCAGGAAACTACAGGCCAGTCAGTCTGACCTCTGTCCCAGGGAAGATACTGAAGCAGATTTTAAAGGAATCAGTCTTAAAGCATCTAAAGGACAACTTGGTGATCTGAGGAAGTTAGCATGGTTTTGTCCCTAATATACCTCAGCCAGCTTGAGATAAGCAAGAACATTTATTGAACAAGAGCAGAACTGAACACAAACAAGCAACACCACTCCTTATGTGGGCAGCAATCCACCCTATTGGTCTCTCCAGGATCCTTCATTTGCATTTCCTGAGAGAAACGCCTAGTGTCCCGATTGGCTGGTTCTAAAAGAAGAGCCAATCGGAATGTAGGCATCAGGGTCCTGGAGAGCAATGAAGTATGCTTCAAAGTCAATTAACAGACATAACAAACTAGTCGTCAAAACAACCAATACACAGCAGTTCCCAACAGGTCCTGCCAGACCAACCTCATCTCCTCTTCTGATTGAGTGATGAGCTTAAGTGGATCAAGGGTGTTGTGTACTGAAATCAGAGTTTCGCGAGGGCTTTGCATGCTTCCGAGCTACTGCGGGATACCTGGACAGACCTGTACTGTTTGAAGGAACTGATGAGTGGTTGTGGTGGGAAACTCGACCACAGTGATTTGGTATGGACTCGTGTGTGTGTGTGTTCTTTACATGTTTTAAAAACGGGGTCTCTGCCCCGCCATGCAGTTTTTTTAGTATGTAGTTAATAAAGTATGTTCTGTGTTGAACTCTGCTGCCTCGAACTCACTATTATAACAGAGGGAACGTGGTTGATGTTGTTTACCTGGTTTTCGGTAAAGCTTTTGTCAGGGTTCCCCTGATGTTCTGATGGGTAAACCATGAATCTATAAATAAATAAGTGATTTATATAACCTGGAGTTTGGGATCCCTACCTGGTTGAGGTGCTTACCTGTAGCCAGTGCTTTTTTTGTAGAAAAAGGCTAGCAGGAACTCATTTGCATATTACACCACACCCCCTGACATCACCATTGTTTCACACAGGGCTTTTTTGTAGAAAAAGCCCAGCAGAAACTTATCTGCATATTAGGCCACACCCCCGACACCAAGCCAGCTGGAACTGTGTTCCTGTGTGTTCCTGCTCAAAAAAAGCCCTGCCTGTAGTCCTTCAATAAGCATTCTGCCATGTTTCTTTCTCCTGTGCTCTCTTTTTTCTCTGTCTGTCTCACCCACTCACCTCCTACCTGCCTACCTACCTTTTGGGAGTCAGTGAGAGAGGACTAAAGAAAGTCCAGAAAAGCTGCTCCTCCATTCTCTCCAGCATCTCTGACCGGGAAATGGGAGACTCCCTCAGAGACTTCTGTGATGTCACAGAAGTCTCTAGGAATACTCTCCCATTTTCTGGTGGGAAAGGAGGTTAGGGAAGCTGGCTAAGTGTGGCACCTTTGCTGCGTCTCCTGGATATCTGTCTCCATAGGAAATGGATGACAGATCACAGAATTGTAAAATCAAAGAGTTGGAAGGGACCATACAGGCCATCTAGTCCAACTTTCTGCACAATGCAGGATCAGCCTAGAGCAGGGGTCCTCAAACTTTTTAAATAGGGGGCCAGTTCACTGTCCCTCAGACTGTTGGAGGGCCGGACTGCCGTTACTGTACAAGGCCGCGGGCCGTCAGTTCTCCTTCTTCTGCATCTCTCTCCCTTCCCCACACCACACACCCTGGCCTGGGAACTCACCTCACCTCGGTATCACCTCACACTCTGTCTCCGCCGCCTCAGCCCAGTGCCGGAAGTGTGCGTTGCTAACGCAAGTTTAGGTCAAACGTCACTTCCGGTCTGATTTTGCCATAACCCGGCGGGCCGCATAAACGTCCTCAGCGGGCTGCATCTGGCCCAAGGGCTGTAGGTTGAGGACCCCTGGCCTAGAGCATCCCTGACAAGTGTTTGTCCAGCCTCAGCTTGAAGACTGCCAGGGTGGGAGTTTGTGACTCATTCTTATGACATCAAGTGCTCTGATATTTTGGTGGGACAGTTACTTGGATGTAGTGGAATGCATGGTTTCCTTTTATTGAGTTTGTTACAGCAAATGACATTCAAACACACAAGCCAGAATTTCTTGATATTCTTTATCAAGAGAGCCAGTTTGGAGAGCCAGTTTGGTGTAGTGGTTAAGTGTGCGGACTCTTATCTGGGAGAACCGGGTTTGATTCCCCACTCCTCCACTTGCACCTGCTAGCATGGCCTTGGGTCAGCCATAGCCCTGGCAGAGGTTGTCCTTGAAAGGGCAGCTGCTGTGAGAGCCCTCTCCAGCCCCACCCACCTCACAGGGTGTCTGTTGTGGGGGAGGAAGGTAAAGGAGATTGTGAGCCGCTCTGAGACTCTTCGGAGTGGAGGGCGGGATATAAATCCAATATCTTCTTCTTCTTCTTCTTCTTTACTTACAATTTCTTCTTCTTTTTGTCTTCCTTTTCCTTTTATCTGTGCTGGATGTGGTCTACACCTTAAGGTAATTTGGAAATATTCTGCGTACATCATATTTAGTCAAATATACATTCACTTCACTGCCTTAATACAATTTTCTTCTTTTAAGTACTATATATTATATTGATTGGCTGACTTTTCGATACAAAATTACTTTTATAATTTTATTGCTACATAAATCCTGACCTCTCTCCATGAAAGGATTTATTTTTCATACTTAGTTAACGTGTTTGATCAATCTGATTTCTACATGCTGCTTTAATTCTGCCTATATCTGTACAGTTTTATACACAGGGGTGGAATTCTAGCAGGGGCTCCTTTGCATATTAGGACACAACCCCTGATGTAGCCAATCCTCCAAGAGCTTACAAAAAAAGAGTTTTGTAAGCTCTTGGAGGATTGGCTACATCAGGGGTGTGTGGCCTAATATGCAAAGGAGCTCCTGCTAAAATTCCATCCCTGTTTATATGTCATTTTATGATATTTTACTATATGTATGTAAGTATTTGTGCTTTTCTTATCTTGTTTCTCTAAGTGTGTGTGTGTGTATATATATATATATATTCAAAAAAAGCTAATAAAATGTTAATTACCAGAGTGGATGGAATACAATGCTCGTGTAAGAATCTTAAACTCCTCTGCCTCCCTTCAGGTGCCTTCCCCATCAACAAACAGAAGATTGTTTCAGAAATGCCTGTGATTCACAAGTCCTCTGGGACAATCTCTCACATCCTTGTAGGACATGATGCGCCAAGCATCACTGATGGGGTTTGGTCATGAATACACAAAGCTGTCTTGTCGTGAGTCAGATACTTGGTCCAGCAAGGTTTGTATAGTCTACCCTGATGGGGGAGCAGCTCTCTAGGGTTTCAGGTAAAGGATTTTCCCAGCACCTAACATCTAATCATTTTACCTGGAGATGCTATGGACTGAACCTGATATTTTCTACATGCAAAGCAGATGTTCTGTCACTGAGCCACAGTCTCTTCCCTTCATTAGGTGACTCCACCCTGCCAATCTTGGATGCAGGCCCAAGCCAAAACAAGAGTGAATTTGTACCTTTTATCTCTCTCAGATGTTTTATTCTGTCACAATGAGTAAAAGAGTGCCATAGAGGTGTAGTAACTCTTCTCTGTAGCCGCCCTGAGTCCGCTTGCGGAGAGGGCGGGATATAAGTTGAACGTAATAAATAATAATAAATAAATAGCTGAGTAGTAAGAGGCTGTAGTCACTCTTTGGCAGGGGTGGAATTCTAGCAGGAGCTCCTTTGCATATTAGGCCACACCCCCTGATGTAGCCAATCCAAGAGCTTTCAAAAAAGAGCCTTGTAAGCTCTTGGAGGATTGGCTACATCAGGGGTGTGTGGCCTAATATGCAAAGGAGCTCCTGCTAGAATTCCACCTCTGCTCCTTGCTAAGGTAGATCTAGGTGGGTAGCCATGTTGGTCTGAAGCAAGAGAACCAAGTTAGAATCCGTGGTACCTTTAGGACCAACAAAGTTTTATTCAGGTGGGCAGCCATGTTGGTCTGAAGGAACAGAACAAAGTGGGAGTTCAATGTTATCTTTAAGAACCAAGAAACTTTTATTCAAAGTGTGAGCATATGTGAGCATAAAGTTTTATTCAGGGTGCATGCACACTTCCTCAGACAAACTGGAATGAAGCTTATTTGTCCGTACATAAAAAGCAGAGGTTGAACAGCAAATTAGCATTCAAGCATACATAATGAAACGTTTTAACAGAAGCAAACAGGAATAACAAACTAAGTTTATAAGGTCATAACTGTTATTTTTAATTTCAGGGGGAAACAGTGAAGCAAATAAAGATGTCAGAATTGGTGATAGATGTGTAAACGTATGCATCCATCTTAATTATGGAGTGTTAAGAGCAATCATCTGACCCTTCTGTCATGCTATCACCTGTTAGGGTTCAGCTGGGGCGGTGAAGGTGAACCTCTTTGGAAGGTGCAACTTAAGAAACTTGCCTGGGGACAGAGTAAGTGTCCAGGATACAAAATGCACTGTGTCCCAAGAAACACTTTAGTACTTTTGTTTTATTAGAAAGCACCTTGAAACTTGAAGCTGGCACCGGAATTTATCTTTATGACTTGATAGGAAGCAAGCAAAAAACTATTGGACTTCCTGTTCAGTTGGTGCAGAGTGCAGCAGCCAGGCTGTTATTGGGTCTCTATACAGGAGCACATACAGTCAAGGCTGCGGGAACTGCACTGGCTGCCAATACTATTCCAGATTCGCTACAAGGTGCTGGTTATCACCTTTAAAGCCCTATATGGCCATGGACCTGCCTACCTTAGGGACCGTCTTTCGCCACATGTTCCCCAGAGGGTACTTAGATCTGGATCACAGAACTTATTGTCAATCCCTGGGCTGAGGGAGGCGAGACTGAAGGCTACCAGAGAAAGAGCCTTCTCAATTCTGGCCCCCCACTGGTGGAACCACCTTCCAGAAGAAGTAAGGGCCTTGTGGGACCTTGCTCAGTTCCACAAGGCCTGTAAAACAGCTCTGTTTCGACTTGCCTTTAGTTGAATTACAGTATGATGCCCAACACTGCTGAATTTAATGGAATCGACGCTAGCACCAAAATTGTTTGAAATCATTTTAAATTGTTTTAAAATTATTTAATTGGTACTGATTATTGTTAAAATTTTAATTGTTCCTTACTGTTTTATTGTTTTGGTTGACTGTTGTTAGCTGCCCTGAGCCTGCTTCGGCGGGGAGGGTGGGATATAAATTTGAGAAATAAATAATGAAATAAATAAATAAATAAAAAGTCTTATAAAGGGTTTCTTTTTTTCTTTGCCATCTTTCTCTTGTTAAGGATTTGTTGTTTCTGGACCTAGACCTATAAGTTGCATAGGATAAATGTTTATTTCTTTAACTCCTTAGAACATTAACTCTTCTTCATAAAGGAGTTATTTGTACAAAAAGCGTTATGCATTCAGAGTAGCAAAAGATTACAAGTCTAACCAGGTTTACTGTTCACTCATTACTTTTGAGGTCAAAAAACTCATACCTGTATCTAGTTCCATTAAGTCCTGTTTATCTGCCAGCCTCAGCCTCTTTTAGAATTCTTAGAGTGTTGATGACTTTGTTTTTCAAGAATTGCCCTTGCAAAAGAGGCTTAAAGTCAGTGAACATTTGCACACAGATGACTTCTACTGCAGAGCGTACTCTTAAAACTTCGTTTTCAGACTGACAAGGCAAGCAGTTTAGCATCCAGGCCTCATTTTGGGCAGAAGCTCACAGGAGTGCAGCTCTAGAACCTCTACATTTTATTGTGCTTTTTCTTTCTACCCCCCTCCCCAATACTTGCATCTGGGCTCCCCTGTTAAAAATTGTTCACCCCCTCCCCCATTGCCTGCTTCCACATAACAACCAGGATACGGTGATTCACAAATTTAATAAACCACCATCACCATAACAACAACAACAACTACAACCACCATCACCACCCACCACCACCACCACTTTGGACTTTGATGCTCCCCAGGGCTTTTTTTTGTAGCAGGAACTCCTTTGCATATTAGGTTACACCCCCTGATGTAGCCAATCCTCTAAGAGCTTACAGTAGGCCCTGTAAGAGGAGCCCTGTAAGCTCTTGGAGGATTGGCTACATCATGGGGGTGTAGCCTAATATCCAAAGGAATCCCTGCTACAAAAAAACACTGGTAGTTTCCCATCCAGATACTAACCAGGAGCAACCCTGCTTAGCTTCTGAGACCTGGTAATATGGGATCAGTCTGGGCTGTCCAGATTAGGGCACTTTCAAAGTTGTAGTAGAAGCCATGGAACCAGTTTTATTTGCAGCTCAGCCCTTTTGATTTCCACAGGATCTTAGCACTTGCAATTTTGATGGACTGTGTTCATACTCTTTTTCATGTATGTTTCACAACAAGGGATCCCCCCCCCCTCCGGGTTTTTGTTTGTTTTATTTTCTCACTTTAAGAACCCTCGAAACCTTCTGTGGCCTGTTCTTTTCTCAGAGCTGCAGGGACCTAAGAAAAGCAAATGGCATCTGAGCTCGGTCTGCATTGAACTGTGAGTGATACGAACAGATACGGGGAGGGGGGCAATCCTGTGTTTTTATTTTCAGCCTCTATCAGTCTTTTAGAATTTGCATAAATATTGTAGAGGAATATTAACTTTCATTATTTATGATTCCGTTGAACTTTGCAAGGATATGCTGGCAGTTGAGGGATTACAGTTTTAAAGATAGTTCAGCTCCCCTCATAAATAACCTAAAAAGGTCACAAGTCTTTCCTCAACAGTATCCTCTGAAGGAGAGTGTACTTAAAAGAGGGAATAATTTCCTGTCACTTTAACAGGGTTCCGACCACAATTAATTGTAAAAGAAATCAAAATACAAGTCTGCCACTCTTCAGCGATTTCTGAGCTTTGGTCCAGAGAAGCAGCGTTTCTGGCTCTACCTCAGGCATTGTTTTCTTCGAGAAAGAAGTAGAGGCTGCACCAATTCTTGTGGTCCATGGGTTGCAGGCAACCAGCTTTCTGCGAGTAAGAATGGGAGTTAGAGTCCTCTTTGACCTCCAAGGAAGGCTTTGTGGGGGATCATGGGATATGCAGGGACGACTGCCATATTGGTGTAGGACTGAAGTGGGAATTGGGTGAGGTTGGGTGAAAAAAACTGAAAGGATCCAACTTCCAAAAATGTGAGATGTACCTCAAAAGGTGCTCAGAAGCGTTACTAACCCCAGCTTTAGAAATTCCTAGAGAGCTAGTGACAGTACGCATAAACACATGAAATTGCCTTCTACTGAATGAGGCCCTAGGTCCATCAGAGTCAGTATTGTCTACTCAGACTGGCAGCAATGCTTCGAGGTCTCAGGCAGAAGTCTTTCACTTCATCTACTGCCAGATCTTTTGAAATACTGGCGACTGAACCTGGGACCTTCTGCATGCCAAGCAGATGCTATACCACTGAGCCACAGTACCTGGGGAAGGGAGGGGAGAGTTCCTTTAAATGTGATTGCCAAAACTCCCTTTGGAGTTCAATCATGCTTGTCACAACCTTGCTCCTGCCTCCCCACCCCACAATGTCTCCCAGCTCCATCCCCAAAGTCCCCAGATATTTATTGAGTCAGAACTGACAACCCTAGAGACAGAGGCTAAAAGACTGTGAGGTAGCTCACACTAACTCAACTTAGAGGCAGGGCTGGCGCTGTCACTAAGTAAACTAGGTGACTGCCTAGAGCGCCAAACTTCTGGGGGTACCAAATTGGGCACACACACCCCATGTGACTCGTTGGCATGCCCAGCCTGGCCGCCTCTCTCAGGCCTTTCAGCGTCTCAAAGAGGCACAGGTGGCGGAGCATTCTTCCTGCTTTTGCAGCCCTAGAATCTATCCTATCCTATGGGCTATGCTACAGAAGGGGTTTTAAACTTTAAACCCCTTCTCTGGGGTCGCGCCACAGTGGTGGGCCAATCTCTCAATTCTGTCCTATGGGCCCATAGGATAGAATGGAGAGATCTGTCCACAATGACCCCAGAGAAGCAGAGGGGGGACACAAGTAGTTAGCCTTGCCTAGGGCACCTAAGGGTCCAGGGCCAGCCCTGTGAGGGAACATTGGTCTACACTAATGTCAAGTACAGGGATGGAATTCGAGCAGGAGCGCCTTTGCATATTAGGGCCACACCCCGTGATGTAGCCAATCCTCAAAGAGCTTACAAGGCTCTTTTTTGTAAGCTCTTGGAGGATTGGCTACATCAGGGGTGTGTGGCCTAATATGCAAAGAAGCGCCTGCTAGAATTCCACCCTGGTCAAGTATATATATATATAAAAGAGCTGGTAGATCTACCCCCCTGGTGGGGAATGCAGGGGTAAGGTTGCCGCTCCAGGTTGGGAAACTCCTGGAGATTTGGGGGTGGAGCCTGGAGAGGACATAGGTCTCAGTGGGGTACAATCCCACAGAATTCACCCTCCAAAGCATCCATTTTCTCCAAGGGAACTGTAGTCTAGAGATGAGCTGTAATTCCCGGGGATCCCTAGGTCCCACTGGCATCCCTTCTAAAATAACATATTTGGGGGAAAGGCCCTAAGTTTTAAGCCATAGCAGGAACTCTTTATCTATGGCCCATCTATGGTTGCCATCTTCCAGGTGGGACATGGAGATCCCCTGGAATTACAACTGGTTTCCAGACATCAGAGATCCATTTCCTGGAGGAAAGGGCTGTTTCAGAATACGGAGTCTGTGGCATTACATCCTGCCGAAGCCCCTCCCCAGGTTCCACCCCCAAATCTCCAGGAATTTCCCAATCTGGAGGTGGCAACCCTAGGTCCATCCTTTCATTGATAAGGTAAAAACTCAAGTTGGAATGGGGGATGCACCCCAAACTCATTTGTTATTCTATCCAGATTTCCACATCACTTCAATTATGTGGAGGAAGACATCCCCATCATTTTTTAATGTGGGTTTGAAGCAACAAGCCCTGAAGGCTTAGTTGTTCTCCCCCCCCTTTCATCACAGGATCATGAAAGGTCCATCAAAGTCAGTATTGTCTACTCTGACTGGCAGCGGCTCTCCAGAGTCTCAGGCAGAGGTCTTTCCCATCAACTCCTAACTGGTCCTCCTAAATTCCGGGAACTTAACCTGGGACCTTCTGCATGCCAAGCAGATGCTGCATCGCTGAGCCACAGCCCCCCACCCTTGGGGGGTATAAAGAGTTAGAGAATCCTGTTGGCTGTGGAGCTGCTGCAGGGCTGTTACGCTATCCTGGTGAGAGGGGGACAAGCCATGACCTTCATTTTCCCAGTGTCGGTTCACAGGCTTCCAATAGGTTCCTGGGTTCAAAGGGCTCCTGGGTTGTACCATACAGTTTTCCCTCCCAAATGGCTAGAGCGTCCAGGAAAGCCATAGTTTCCCCGGAAACACCTAGAGCGGCCACCGTGCAACATTGCCGCCATGATGATGTCACTTCTGGGTGACGTCATTGCGCCAGCGACATCAGGGGAGGTTCCCCTCGCCGGCCAATGTGGGCCGGTGAATTGTGAACCTCCTGGGTGGGGGACTGGGGGCTTGGCAGCCCTCCAGGTTGGGAAATTCCTGGAGATTTGGGGATGGAGCCTGGGGAGGACAGGAACCTCCGAGGGGTACAATGCCATAGAGTCCACCCTCCAAAGAAGTAATTTCTTCTGGGGAACTGATCTCTGTAGTCTGGAGATGAGCTGTAATTCTGAGGCATCCCTAGGTTTTTGTGAGGGTAATATGGAGGAGAGGAGAACAATGCAAGCTGCTTTGAGTGAAAAAAATTGGGGTATAACTCAGTATATAATCTTTCAAGGACTGACTTCTCTAGGCTGCAGGTGAGAGACCTGCTGCCCCATCCTCCTTAATCTCAGTGCCTCCCAATACACCAGCAGGAGAAGAATGTGGACAGAAAGTTGTGGCAATGCTGTGACATCACTTCCCACTGCATAGTAGGAAGTGAAATCATGCACTGCCACAACAAACCCCCTAATCTCTATGGTAAAACCATATACATTTGGTTGATTGCTAGAGCGTCATAACAATGTGTTATCGTTTCCAGTTATGTGACCACAGCGCCTAGCAGGGTTGCCAGGTAACCAGCAGGGGGGTAGGGGGGACTTACCTGGAGAAAGGGAAAGGCCCAGACTCATTTCCAGCATTGCACAAGAAGTGATGTCATCACACAACAATGTCCAGGCTATGCTCTGGTAAAACTGGCTCTCTCCCCCCGCAACAACCCCAGAGAGCTGGCAACCCTATAGGTTTAACAGCCTGTCTCCCTCTACTGAATATCCTGTTTGCATGGAAAGAGGGATGAGGTCATGAGAGAGGTTTAGAGTTGCAGTCTTTGGGTTGAGAGAAATGGCTACATATTTTTGGAGGTGGGGCATGGAGAGGGTGGGGTTTGGGGAGGGCCCTCAGCAGGGTCCAATGCCGTAGAGTGCAAGCAGCCATTTTCTCTGGAGAAACTGATTTCTGCAGTCTGGAGATCAGTTGTGAAAGTGGGAGAGCTCCAGGCCCCTCCTGGAGGTTGGCAGCCCTAGGGGCTGTGTAGCAAAACACGACAAGTAGACAAACAATGCATTTCTCTTTTTCAGTCTTCTGAGAGCAGGGGGGCTTCAAACAGGTTTGGAGAGCAGCAATTTCCAACTGGATCGCATTCATTGTTTGCATCCGATCATGTTAAATGCTCACGTAATCTGATAACCTGACATGCCAAATTGCAGCAGGAAAGGAAAGCCCCTGCACGGTTAATCACAAAATATAAATCCTGTAGGAGACAGATGTCCTCCCTTTTATCTCCCTTATTGCTGTATTATTACATTTAATGATCTGTCTGGGATTTTTCCCCGGCATGATAAAAGAGTGCCAGAGCCATTGTGTGTCATGTGTCCATCTCCTTCCGAATGCTGACACCTTGATCATTGGAGAAGACAAAGAATACAGAGGACTGAAATCCAAAAGGCATCTCCCCTCCCCACTTTTCTGGAAGCCAGAGAGAACTTCAGAAGTTTTTGATAGAGTGAGTTGGGATGCCTACAAAGCAGAAGGAAAGCCAATGCTTCAGGCAGGATTGCCAGGTCTGAGTTAAGAAATTCCCAGATATGTTGGGGGTGGAGCCTGGGGTGAGTGGGGTGTGGCAAGGGGAGGGACCTCAGCGGGGCACATTGCCAAAGAGTCCACCTTTGAAAGCAGCCATTTTCTTCAGGGTGACTAATCTCTGTATCCTGGAGATCTCCAGCCATCACTTGAAGAATGAAACCCTTGCTTCCAGCCCAGTCTGTACACCAAGCAGTCTGAGGTGGAAACAGGTGGCTGAGATGCTGAGGAGGTTGGATGAATTTTTCCACATTATCTATCTATATGACATATGAAGCTGCCTTATACTGAATCAGACCTTTGGTCCATCAAAGTCAGTATTGTCTTCTCAGAATGGCAGCAGCTCTCCAGGGTCTCAAGCTGAGGTTTTTCACACCTATTTGCCTGGACCCTTTTTTGGAGATGCCAGGGATTGAACCTGGGACCTTCTGCTTACCAAGCAAATGCTCTATCACTGAGCCACCGTCCCTCCTCTCTCTCTCTCTCTCTCTCTCTATCTATCTATCTATCTATCTATCTATCTATCTATCTATCTATCTATCTATCTATCTATCTATCTATCTATCTATCTATCTATCTATCTATCATCTATCTATCTATCTATCTATCTATCTATCTATCTATCTATCTATCTATCTATCTATCTATCTATCTATCTATCTATCATCTGTCCGTCCGTCCGTCATCACCCTTCCTTCAAGACACTCAAGGCAGCTGACTTTGTTCTCCCCTCCTCCGTTTTATTCTTATGGCAACCCTGTCAGATAGACTAAGCTATGAGAGGGGACTGGTCCCTGGTAAACCAGCAAAGTTCATGGCATGGCAGAGATTTATACACTGGATATCCCAGTTCCTATTCTGACACTCTGACTACTGCGCTGCACTGATGTTCATTTTAGGGTTGCCAGGTCTCTCCTGGCAACTGGCAAGGGATTACAGCAAAGATTCACCTGGAGGAAGAGGCCTCATAGCTGGTGTCACAAAGAAAGTGACATCATCATGCCAGTGGCTTCCAAGCAACGCTCTAGTATTTGGTCAAAAACTCTATGGTAAAACCAGCTTCTACCATAGAGTTTTTGCCCAAATACTAGAGCAGTGGTCCCCAACCTTTTTGGCCCCAGGGACCGGCCCCAGGGCTGGCAGGGTGGGGGCACCCAATTCGGCCTCCCCCCACCCCCTGTGGCGTTTCCTCCTCCCTCCTTCACCCCCCGCGCAGCCTTGCTGCCCCCATGCCTCCTCCCATTTTCTTTCCTGTTTCCTCCTCCCACCTTCGCCCCCTGCGCAGCCTCACCCCCTCCTCCTGTTTTCCTCCCCGTTTCCTCCTCCCTTCTTCACCCCCACACAGCCTTGCCTCCTCCTCCCATTTTCCTCCCCCATTTCCTCCTCCCTCCTTCATCGCCGTCCCCTGCATGGCCTCGTCGCCTCCTCCCCCCGTTTTCTCCATTTTAAGGAAGGGAAAGGGGCCATGAAGCACCTCCCAGGCCGAACCCCCTCCCAATCAGCTGATGGGCAGGAAAACCGTCCCTGCAGCAGTGAGCGACCCTGTCCTTGCCTCCTTCCCTTCCCCAGCCTTAAACTGCTGAAAATGGGAAGAGGAGGTGCTGCGGGAGGGGGGGCAAGGCTGCATGGGGGTCGTGGGGCGGCAAGGCTGCATGGCCCATTTCAAACAGGCCATGGCCTGGTACCAATCCCCGGCCTGGGGGCTGGGGACCCCTGTAATACCATCCCCCTGGACATTACTGATGTGATGACATAAGTTCCTGTGTGATGCCAGCAATGTGACAGAGGTTAGCTCAAGGAACCACCAGGTATTCTATGGTTTTGCCATACCACTTCCAGCCATCCCTAAAGCTACATATTGTCACTTCTGGTAAGAGCGTCCAGTATGTATAGTATACATTTTTGAAAGAAAATCTCTTGTGATTCTGCCTCCTCCAACCCTGTTGCCAGGCGGAGACTGGCAGCCCTAATGATGACTGCCTGTATGTTTGCCCCAAATGGGCAAGTAGCAATTCTGAGGGGACATTTCAGGTCAGGAAAATGTGTGGAAGGTTTAAATTCCTCTTCCCATTCCTGATCTGAACAGGAGGCCTGCACATCTGTGTCTTTTGAAGGAAAAAAGTTCACCTAGGACCTCTTTCACAGAAAATCTGATGTCCCATAAAGGAGTGGAATTGACCCTATGTAGGTTGCTCCGATAAAGCCCTACATGACTTGGGAGTGGGGTATCTGAAGGATCCTCTTCTCTCTTATTTTCCTTTTAGGGTTGCCAAGTCCAATTCAAGAAATATCTGGGGACTTTGGGGGTGGAGCCAGGAGACATTGGGGGTGGAGCCAGGAACAAGGGTGTGACAAGCATAATTGAACTCCAAGGGAGTTCTGGCCATCACATTTAAAGGGACAGCACACCTTTTTAAATGTCTTCCTTCCATAGGAAATAATGAAGGATAGGGGCACCTTCTTTTGGGACTCACAGAATTGGACCCCCTGGTCCAAACTTTTTTAAACTTGGGGGGTATTTTGGGGAGAGATACTGGATACTATGCTGCAAATCTAGTGCATCTACCTCAAAAAACAGCCCCCCCAGAGCCCCAGATACCTGCGGATCAATTCTCCATTATTTCCTATGAGAATAAGTCTCCATAGGGAATAATAGAGTTCCCTCCCCTCCCCCCGTTTTCTCTCTGTCACTCACACACAGGCTTAACTGTCTCTGGTGCAAGTGGACAGCCGTGTTGGTCTGAAGCAGTAGAACAAAGCAGGAGTCTCTGGTGCCTCCACAAGCAGGTCTGGAAAGTACAAGGGCTATGCTGCTCTTTTACACACACGCTCACTTGTCCAAAACGAAAGCAAAACAAACAGAGCGGCTGCACTCGGAGATTTGCTGTTGCTAACCCTTTCCCATGAAGTACTTCCTGCTCCAATTTAAAGGCACACACACATTTTAAAACCGGACCTGTTTGCAGGTCCTGCCCCAGATCTAGAGGTACATGGTCGGTGTGGGGGAGGGGCTTCCCCCGCCGGCCAGCTGGCTGGGGGCAGGGGGAAGCTTGTAAAACCGGGGAGTCCCCCACTGGGACCTGGGGATTGGGAAGCCTAGTTCCTTTATGGGAATTAAGGTCACTGGAAGAGGCCCTCCTCATTGTCAAATCAATTTAAGATGCTTGCTTGGTAGGTTCATAAGAGAAGGCCTTTTTAATGGCAGCTCCACAATTATTGAACAATCTCCCCAGGGAGGCAGGGCCAGCACCAGAGTTCCTGGCACCCTAGACCCCGACCCCACCCCAGGCAGACCCAAGAAGGCAAGGGCAGGACAGAGTGGCAGCCTGTGTGCTCCTTGGAGCCTGTTGAAGGTGGGCTCTGAGGAGAGCACACACACTTGCACCATCCCATTGTTCTCAGCTTGTGGGGTCTGTGCAGGCCTGGGAAACTGAAAGCGGTAGGGTGGGGTGTGTTCTCCTCTGAGCCCACCTTCCCTTGCAAGGTGGCCGTCTACCCGGCCTACTCCTACACGCTGGCCCTGCAGGGAGATAAGCTTACCCTCCTCAGTTTTGATATCCTGGAGGGAGTTGAAGAAGCTTTTATTTAGGACTGCATCTGGGCAAGTTATTAGCAGTTCAACTTCTGAACTGTGATTTTAAATCATTTCTACATTTTTAATGGATTTTTTTGTGTGTGTTTTTATGTTTGCCTTCAGTTGTCCCGAGCTCTGTAAGGAATCAAGGTGGCTAATAAAGGCTTTAAATAAATAATATGAACAAAGAAAGAGTTTTGTTAATTCCTTTGCATTGAATGGTTTTAACTGTGTTTTTATGCTGCTAGCCGTTGTTTAATCTAGAAAGCTTGTGGTTGCCTCTTTTATCCTTTTATGTTTATTCTGCAGTTTATAATTTTATTATAGGCCTTTTGAACATTTTATGATATCATTTTTGTGGTTTTATTCTCAGAATAAATTATGCATATTTACTCCAGGGCCATATTTAGGAAAGTGGTCTGTTAAAAATAAACTGCTTAGCATTTCAGGTTCCATGACATGAATCCCAGTGATCCATGAAGAGCATTCAGAGATAGTGATACAGATAGGGACCACAATATTATCATCAAATAAACAACATGTGGGAACATCAGCTACAAATCAGTGGATGACGGACACGTTTCACAGTCGCAGCTGAGAAATCCACCATTTCTGCTGCAAACAGAGAAATTGGGCGTTTTCGCACTGACCTTAGTCGGGAGCGACGTCCCTCTTCACCGCGCAGCGTCTGTGTGGATTTCGCACTAATTGCTCCGCAGAACCCCGAAGAGCCGCAAAGTCCCACGGCTTTTGCGTTGCAAATGTAAACTGGCCAAAAACCAGTTTACATTTGCGAAGCAAAAGCTGCGGGACTTTGCGGCTCTTCCGGGTTCTGCGGAGCAATTAGTGCGAAATCCGCGCAGACGCTGCGCGGTGAAGAGGGACGTCGCTCCTGAGTAAGGTCAGTGTGAAAACGCTCATTGTCTCTAGATTGCTGTTGTCATGTCTACTGATAAGCCAATTAACATGTTACATTTGCCTGTTTGATTAATTAGAAGAGCCTTGCTCACTGACAGGACACACCATCTTCGGCAGCCAGAGCTTTCAAGAGAATTTTTTTTTTTTTTGGCCACTGTGTGACACAGAGTGTTGGACTGGATGGGCCATTGGCCTGATCCGACATGGCTTCTCTTATGTTCTTAAGTGGTACCCCATTTTGGGAGCAATATTAGTAGGACTGCCAACCCCCCGTGTCGGACAGGGGTTCTCCCGCCCTGGAGGTTCCCAACCCGCCGGCCCATTCCCCCGATGTTGCTGGCATGATGATGTCACTTGTGGGTTGCTCTAGCCATTTCCTGGAAAACTCTATGGTTTCCCCAGATGCTCTAGCAATTTTTTTTTTTGGGGGGGGAACTCTATGGTACAATAGGTACCATAGAGTTTTGCCCTTCCAAATTCCTAGAGCATCTGGGAAAACCATAGAGTTTCCCCAGAAACAGCTAGAGTGGCTGCGTGTGATGTCACTTCCAGATGACATCATTGCTTCACATGCGTGCTTCGCACACTCACAAAAGTCCCCCGCTGGAGGACACAGGGGACTTGGCAACCCTAAATGTTAGCCACTTTCGGGTTGCCAACTCTGGGTTGGGAAATACCTGGAGGGGGTGGAGACTGGGGAGGGGCGGGACCTCAGCAGGGTATAATACCATACAGTCCAGTCTCCAGAGCAGCCTTTTCCCCCATGGGAATTAAACTTTAAAGGGAGTGTAGTAGAAGCCCAACAAATAGCTGAGACAAAAAGCCTCTCTACTGTTTTTCGAATCTACCCGTAATTCCCGGATATATCTTTTTTTTTTTTACTGGTTCCCCCCCAAATTCCTGGACACATTTGGGATGCTGAAATATACCCGAAAAATACCGGTGCTTGCATAGGGGACCTTTCCTAATTATGTAGTTAATGTTGTAACTTATGACTTATGCATCCTATATTGTAACTTTAAATGGCATTATCAGGAATATACTGTTGTTAATTGACATAGAAATTTCCATTCGTTAATTTCTCACGGTTCATTTTAGTAGGGTTGCGACCTCCAGGCAGGGCCTGGAGACCTGCTGTTACAACTGGTCTTCAAACAAATTAGTTTCCCTGGAGAAAATGGACCCTTTGGTGGGTGAACTCTCTGGCATTATGCCCTGCTGAGCTCCCTCCTCTACCCAAATCCTGCCCTACCCAGGTTCCAACCCCAAAATCTAAAGGTATTTCCAGGGCTTTTTATTGTAGCAGGAACTCCTTTGCGTATTAGGCCACACATCCTAACATGCACACACACCCTAAGAGAAGGGACGGTGGCTCAGTGGTAGAGCATCTGCCTGGTAAGCAGAAGGTCCCAGGTTCAATCCCTGGCATCTCCAACTAAAAAGGGTTCAGGCAAGTAGGCATGAAAAACCTCAGCTTGAGACCCTGGAGACCCACTGCCAGTGTGAGTAGACAATACTGACTTTGATGGACTGAGTGTCTGATTCAGTATAGGAAAAAGGAAAGGTCCCCTGTGCAAGCACCAGTCGTTTCTGACTCTGGGGTGATATTGCTTTAACGGCAGACTTTTACGGAGTGGTTTGCTATTGCCTTTCCCAGTCTTTTACAGTATAAGGCAGCTTCATATGTTCACCCCTGCTGTAGCCAATCCTCCAGGAGCTTACAGTGGGCCATATACGAAGAGCCCTGTAAGCTCCAGGAGGATTGGCTACATCAGGCGTGTGTGGCCTAATACGCAAAAGAGTTCCAGCTACAGAAAAAGCCCTAGTTATTTCCCATCCTAGAGCTGGCAACCAGGATTCCCTCTAAGCTGAGTTTCTGTGAGCCAGCGCACAGTTTTTTAACCTCTGGCTCACATGTTTTTTGTCCTAGCTTAGGAAAAATGGCCCCGGAGCAAACTAATTTATCCAGTAGCTCACAACTTTAATTCCAGTAGCTCACAAAGCAGAATTTTTGTTCACAAGAATCCTCAGCTTAGAGGGAACATTGCTGGCAACCCCTAGTGGAAGCTGTCCTGGAACAATGTATTCAATGTGTTCTGCTGTTGCACTAGTACAGACAAAAAAAAGTTGCTATTTAGGTCAGGATTGTCACACACTTCCAAATATAGAAAGCGGGGAATACCATGGACTGTCATCTTCTGAATCACCATTGTGGAAGCTAAGGTGCTCCCGATGTGTGAAGACATCTTCTGTTTATTTTTAGAGTTGTCAGTCTGACAGAAAACTCCGGAGCAGGAATGTGCTCGCTTGATCTCATCAGATCTGGGAAGCTAAGCGCAGGCAGCCCTGGTTAGTATTTGGATGGGAGATCGCCAGGGAAAACCAGGGTCGTGAGGCAGAGGCAGGCAACAGGAAACCACCCCTGAATGCCTCTTGCCTGGAAAACTCTGTGGCGTCTCCATAAGTTGGCTGTGACTTGACTACATTTTACACACACACACGCATGCACACACACAAAGAGGCTGCGTACAGATGGCAGGCTTGGGGGTGCAGCCTCCCCATCCCAAAAGTAAGCCGGAGGAAAAAGAAGCATCCTGGGGTGGTCAGACGATGTGTGGCCCACCGCTGGAATGGGAACAGGCCACATGCGCCCTGGAGGACCGATCACACCACCTAATGAGCTTGACCACTGCTTCCTGGGTGCTCCCCGACCATTCCAACAGCTAGGAAAGACACCCTGAAAGCACGGCCGGCCCGCCCACTAGGCAAACTAGGCATTTGCAGGGCAGGGGCGCCGAAATTGGTCCCGCCTCATCTCCTAGGTAGATTCCTATTTGCTTCCCCCTCCC
Source organism: Heteronotia binoei (assembly GCF_032191835.1). Lineage (NCBI taxonomy): Eukaryota > Metazoa > Chordata > Lepidosauria > Squamata > Gekkonidae > Heteronotia > Heteronotia binoei. The sequence goes on from NC_083230.1 coordinate 107,834,370, forward strand.
TCCCGATTTGAATGCCCAGGAATGGGCGGTGAAGCACCACTCCAGGGCTCTTTCAAGGCTGCCCCCCTGCAGATCAGCTGATTGGTGGGAAAAGCTGCATGGAGGCTGGTGACTCCTATGCTGGCCTTCCAGAGCGCTCACCGTGATCAGCGTTGGGGCAGTGGCGGGGGGAAGAAGAGCGAGCCGCTGAAAAAGTGGCGGCCTCCTCCTCTCCACTTCCTTCCCATGCTATCCAGGGAGGAAGTGGGGAGGAGGCAGCGGCAGCCACTTTTTCAGCTGCTCATTCTTCCCGCCACCACTGCCCCCACGCTGATCATGGTGAGCGCGCCGGAAGGCAGGCATAGGAGCTGCTGGCCTGTGCACGGCTTTACCCGCTGATCAGCTGATATACGGGGGGCGGCCTTGAAAGAGCCCCGGGAGAGTGGCGCTTCACCATCTGTTCCCAGGCATTAAAATTGGGACGGAGGGAAGGGGAGGCACCGTGGAGGGGGGGGCAGCATGGGTGGGGTTAGCGGGCAATGAGGCTGCCTGGGGCACCATGCACATAGAGCCAGCCCTGCCCCAAAGCACCTCACTTATTTCCTACCACTTCATATGTGATAGCTTTTTGAGATGGCAGGGTGACGGGCAAGGATGGGGTGAGGGTGAGAGCAGGGTGGGATCCCGATGTACGCATTTGAATGCACTTTTCATTCAGTCGTGGAGCATCCCTGAGGCAGCTTATACTGCCTGTCTGGAAGCAGCCAGAGAGTCTCCTATTGAGAGTCACAGAGCTGGCCTGGAGACCGGTGCTGTGTACAATTGACAGTTTGCATGCTATATGACTGGATTCCTTTTTCCCTAAAGTTTTTCCCTTTCAACTCCTCTGATGATGGAAAGGAGAGAGCAAAGGCACTGTGGCTTTTTAGGGTAGGATGCACAAAAGCGTTGTGCTCTGGGTGAATGAGCATTCCTCGATACCTGGAATTCAGGTCTCCACAAATTGCAATCTACCAGTCCATAATTACCCAGCCAGCCAAGTCGGGTGGACCTACTACAGACTTGATAACTTCACTTCCAAGGAGATAATAACAAAAAAAAGAGGAAGAGAGGTATTGTGAGAGCAGCAGGACAAAGGAATAGGGAAGAAATGGTGTGATACCACTTCTGGGGAAAACCTGGAAATGACATCAGTCCTCTCTAGGAACTGCCAGAAACTTTGTGGTGTTTACCATAGACCAAGGCTCCCTAACCTTTTTGAGCTTGTAGACACCAGTGGAATTCTGACATTGGATGTGGGGGCACAACCAAAAAATGGCTGCCAGAAGAGGTGTAGCTAATTGCAAAATATAACTCTTCGATGTAACTCTTCTGCTCAAACAGTAAGTTCAACATTTCAGGCAGAAGCTCAGGTTTTAACAGGATGCCTTTGAAAATAAACACAGACACACATATATTCAGGGCTTTTTTGTAACAGGAACTCCTTTGCATATTAAGCCACACACCCCTGATGTAGCCAATCCTCCAAGAGCTTACAGGCTTCTTCTTACAGGGCCTACTGTAAGCTCTTGGAGGATTGGCTACATCGGGGGGGCGGGATGTAGCCTAATATGTAAAGGAATTCCTGCTACAAAAAAACCCTGCATGTATTGCATAGACACTGCTTATCATAGCCATACAGTAAAGGTTCTCGTCCTGCCAGGACCGGATCTACATGTTTTTTGAGGGGGGGCAAAATTAAAAAATGACGCCCCCTTATAGGCCATTCAATTCTCAACAACCCTGTGAGGCAGGTTAGGCCGAAGGACTGGTCCAAGGTCTTGCAGAGAGATTGGGTGGGATCCCATGGAACATTTCAGGCTTGCTCAATCACATAGCTACAGAGCAAAGCCTCTATTTTCTTCATTGGCTGACCAACACATGTAGCAACTATGTACAAAACCTCACAATGCCCAGCCTTGTTATGTTTTCCCCTGGGACTTAGGTTCAAAGCATTGACCATGAGATTTCTGAAATGAATGTCAATAAATCAAAAGTAGGTTTGCAACTTACAGATACACATCAGAAGAGCACACTCAAGATCTTTAATTGTGTTTGTGTCCTTTATAAAGTTTATATCTCTGCTACCTGGCACTACATTTTATGACACACACGGCCCAGCCCTACAAAGTCTCATTCATTTCAGATCCGGCGCTCGTAACACCCCTGATCTATGGTATCACATCCCTCCCCTCTCCAAACTCTGCCTTCCCCAACCTCCACTCCCTAAAACCCCAGTTATATCCCAACCCAGAGCTGGCACTGCTAAACTGAAATGAAAAAGTAGCGAGAACACAGACCGAAATGGCTTCAAGGTTAATTTTTCATGGTCTCTCCCTCCCCCTGGCAGCTTTGATTAGAGGCCGTTAGCTGCCCGCTATAAAGAAATTATAAACTCCCCGCGCTTTGTTATCTCCGGAGCAGAGTAAATGGTCCTCTCATTTGCAGCATTTGGGCTCTTGATCTATTTATCCATCTATCAAGCTGTAACAAGGCATTAAATCTGCGGCTGCTACGTGCTCACATATAATTTAGATTTAGAGGCAGCCGCTCAGCAGCAGCTAAGAATGCCAGCCCCTGCAAACACCCAATGATTGGGTGCTGTCCCTTTAATTGCCCTCAGATTCAACAAACCCAAACAGCTGTGTTCAATGATGCGACAAAGAGTATACAATGTATAAAGAGATATATTCAACAAATGCATACAATATATGGTATACTGGCACAATCCTTGTTATAAAAATTCTTTTTGTAATAAAGTCCTTCTGGCCAAGGAAAGGAAAGGTCCCCTGTGCAAGCACCAGTCGTTTCCGACTCTGGGGTGACGTTGCTTTCACAACATTTTCACGGCAGACTTTTTACGGGGTGGTTTGCCATTGCCTTCCCCAGTCATCTACACTTTCCTCCCAGCAAGCTGGGTACTCATTTTCCTGACCTCGGAAGCATGAGTCAACCTCCAGCCGGCTACCTGAAAACCCAGCTTCTGCCAGGGATTGAACTCAGGTTGTGAGCAGAGTTTAGGGCTGCAGTACTGCAGCTTTACCACTCTGCCCCACGGGGCTCTTAATTCAAACAGTCTCTTAATGATGCTCACAGTTATCTTCAGATGAATATATATTCTTGAAAAGTAGCCTCAAAATATAATTCCACACAAATAGCCTCAGATTATAATTCCACACTATGCGATTTCTAGATTTTGAAGCGCGTTTCAACCCATGACCTTTCCTAAAGTTCTATTTCCTTCAAGAGAAAATTCTACAGAGGCACAAACAAGAATATAACAAAATACCATACGTGGAAAAAGCTACATAATAAAATCATTATATCATACACACACACCCCTGTTCATATCCTCATTCCAAACACATATAAAGAAAAAATTGGGTATAGCTTCCTTTCGGGGTCCCGACATTACTCAGCTTAACAGCTTCACATAATTCAAAGTTAGGGTCTTTAATTGCCCTGATATGAGCTCAGGATCACTCAAGGAGAGGGAATGACCTCTTTACAAAAGCAAAAAAAAAAAAAGTTCCTATTGTTCCCCAAATCAAAATTGTTTTGCATGGACTGTGTTATGCATTTTAGCATTAATATTAGAATATATTCATGCAGAAAAATAAGACAAATTGCATTTAGAAATTAAAGGAAAGATTTTATTATATAGTATAAATTACAAGTGCTTGAGTACCGTTCGACAACCCATTAGCTCAGCGGTCTATTCTTCCCTGTTTTGGATTGTTGACCTATGCTGGGTGTCTCTCTGGTTTTGTTTAAAAAGAGGATCCCCCCCTCTCATTCTTTTCCAAATCCCATTAATGTGTGCAGGGCTGGTTCCAGCTTTTAGGGGGCCCTGGACCTGTGCTTCTGAACCATTCTTTGCAACCAACCTGCAAATAAATAAATTTTCTGTGTTGTTTATATACAATTCCCACCTCAGTGATCTCCATGTTCTGCCTGAGTACCACAATACATACCCCAGGACAATGAACCCATTCCTTATAACCTTGCTACCTTAAGAACACCTGGTAACAGAAGGGAACATACACGTGAATAGAGCTGCCAGTCCCCAAGAGGGGACAGGGGATCCCCCAGTTTGGACACCCTCCTCCCACTTCAGGATCATCAGAAAGAAGAGGGGGGGAATGTCTGCTGGGCACTCCGTTATACCCTATGGAGACTGATTCCCATAGAGTATAATGGATCTGTGGATATCTGGGACTCCAGAGGGGCTGTATTTTGAGGTAGAGGCACCAATTTTTCAGCATAGCATTCAGTGCCTCTCCTCAAAACACTCCCCAAGTTTCGAAAAGATTCTATGTCCAATTCCACGAGCCACCCTAAAAATGTGCCCCTAGCTTCCATTATTTCCTATGGGTTCCTATGTGATTGTCAGAACTCCTTTTGGAGTTCAAATGTGCTTGTCACACCCTTGATCTTGACACCACCCTCAAAGTCTCCTGGCTCCACCCCCAAAGTCCCCAGATATTTCTTGAGTCAGACTGGCAATCCTACACATGAAGCTGCCTTATAATGATCATAGGAGGCTGTATGGGCCCCCTCTGAGTGGTAGAACAGCTCTGTCACACTGCCCTCCCAGTGACAATTTACTGACAGAGAAAGGTGAAGCGTTAGAATATTAGTTGTTAACTATCGTTTCAATGCTGAATGTATGGAGCCCGCTTGGCAGTTTCCTAGCACCTTATTTGTTCAATGAGATAGGTATGACCATGGTTGTTAATTAAACTTGCCTTTTGGATACATGTGGGAAAGAAATCCTCTCTATGCTCACCGAGGAACAAGCATAATCTGGCATTATCCAAGACGTTGCTGAACCAAATGCGCATTGCCACTGTTCCAATAAAATCTAGTTGAAAGCTGCGGGGCTGCCTGAACTTATTCAAGGTTTGGTGAAAAGCCCTAACTCCATTCAAGTCACCACTGAGGCGATCACAGATGAAAATGAGATCCGGTCAAAACAGAGATCTCCTGGAATTAGTTTATTTACAGACCATGAGAGATGACTTCCCCAGAAAAGTTGTCAGCTCTGGAGGGTGGACTCTGTTGCTGTGGTCCCTCCCCAAATGCTGCCCTCCCCAGACTTTACCCCCTAAATCTTCCCAGCTTGGACTTAGCAACCCTAACTTTCTGCTATTGATGAACTGCAAAGATAGATCCATGTGCAAGCACCAGTCGTTTACAACTCTGGAGTGACGTTGCTTTCACAATGTTTTCTTGGCAGACTTTTTACGGGATGGTTTTGCCATTGCCTTCCCCAGTCATCTACTCTTTCCCCCCAGCAAGCTGGGTACTCATTTTACCGACCTCAGGAGGATGAAAGGCTGAGTCAACCTTGAGCCGGCTACCTGAAACCAGCTTCTGCTGGGATCGAACTCAGATCGTGAGCAGAGAGTTTGGACTGCAGTACTGTGCTTTACCACTCTGCGCCATGGGACAAAACTGCAAAACAGGATAAATAGCAGGGCTTTTTTTTTTTAGCAGGAACGCACAGGAACACAGTCCCAGCTGGCTTGGTGTCAGGGGGTGTGGTCTAATATGGAAACAAGTCTCTGCTGGGATTCTTCTACAAAAAAACCCCTGCGTGAAACAATGGTGATGTCAGGGGGAGTGGCCTAATATGCAAATGAGTTCCTGCTGGGCTTTTTCTACCAAAAAAGCCCTCGTAAATAGTGTACATAAAACTGTAAAGAGGAACAAGATACAGGTTTTTTAATGTTGTAAAAGTGGGATGAAGTCCAGCTAGGAATCATGGGACGTATATGCACAAAAGTCATTTAGGATGGGAGCTGTAGGAATTGGGTAAGACTGAGACCGATTTCACACTCATACCATTTTCGCACACAGCTTACATCGTAGTCACCAACCTGTTCCCTCCGCAGCGTCCGGTCGGATTTCCCACCATCTGCGCTGAAATTACAGGAAGTGCCGCAGCTTTTGCATAGCAAACGTAAACTGCTAAAACCCAGTTTACGTTTGCTACGCAAAAGCTGCGGCACTTCCTGTAACTCCAGCGCAGATGGTGGGAAATCCAACCAGATGCTGCGGAGGGAACAGGACTGTGACTGCGAGGTAAGCTGTGTGCGAAAACGGTATCAGTTTACCCCATTGTCACTTCCTCTTCTCCGTACAGCATCCTTTGGATTTCCCACTATCTGCTCCAGAGCTGCAGCAAACATCACGGTTTTCACGGGGCAAACAGAAACTGGTTTTTAGCGGTTTCTGTTTGATGCGCGAAAACCACAATGTTTGCTGCAGCTCCGGAGCAGATAGTGGGAAATCCAAAAGACGCTGCACGGAGAAGAGGAACGTGACAACGGGGTAAGCTGAGCGCAAAATCAGTCTGAGTGTAAAAGCTGGTTGGACCTTTGTGATTTAATAATCTGTAGTAATTTGTATTTAGAGGTCCCTTATAAATTGTTGTGTCTTGCATTTCGGTCCCTGAATTTCCAACACAGCGCGACTACGCACGCTGAGGTGAGCTGCGGGAAACTGCGGGTCACCTGACTGTAAGGGACTGGGTGACCGCCAATTAAGATCTGTGGTGGGAACTTTAACCGGGCAGGACTGGACCTGCCAGGGAAGTGGATTGTTCCAGGTGATAGTATATAAGAAGGGACCTGACCTGTTGTCTTTTGTAATGTTTTGTATGTTTGCAGTTGAACGTCTCTGGACGCAGTATATTACATTGATAATTTGACTTGGATGGCCCAGCCTAGTTTGATTTTACCAGATCTCAGAAGCTAAGCATGATTGGTCCAGGTTAGTACTTGGATGGGAGGCCACCAAGGAAGTCCAGGGTCTTACGCAAGAGGCAGACAATGGCAAACCACCTCCATACGTCTCTTGCCTTGAGAACCCTACAGGGTCACCATAGGTCAGGGATGGGCCAACTGCAGCTCGGGAGTCACATGTGGCTCTTTCACACATATTGCGTGGCTCTCAAAGCCATCAGCCGCCTTGGAGAGGGCATTTCTCTCTTTAAATCGCTTCTCCAAGCCAAGCCAGCTGGTGGCTTGGGCAATGCATTTAAAGTTGCTTTCTTTCTACCTCTCCCTCCCTCCTTCCTGTCTTGCGGCTCTCAGACATCTGACAGATATTCTATGTGGTCCTTACAATAGACAAGTTTGGCCACCCCTGCCGTAGGTCAACTGCAACTTTATGGCATTTTCCACCACCACCCCTAAACTCTAGTTTGCTTAGCTTGGGCATGAATCTGGATCTGTTCTCTGGCCAATGTCTGAGATCTAAATAGGGATGCCAGCCTCCAGGTGGTGGCTGGAAATCTGCTTTTACAACTGCTCTCCAAGCAACAGAGATCAGTTTGCCTGGAGAAAAGGGCCATTTGGGAAGGTGGACTCTTGCAGGGGTGTTGAACTCTTTTGTTATGAGGACTGGATCTGACATAAATGAGAGCTTGTCGGGCCAGGCCATGTGTGTCAGAAAACATAATGCCAGGTAGCAGAGATATAAACTTTATAAAGGACACAGATAAAGACAAAGATTTTTAACAAGCTTAAAATTAAACATAAACACTCGTTGGTCTAAAAGGTGCTTTCTTTGTATCTCTCCTGGGCGATCCAGGGAACTGGGCAAAGGAAGCTCTGGCTCTTTCCTTCCTTCCCCAGGGGACTAGAAGGGGGAGGAGCCTCAGCCAACAGAAGGAAGAGGGACTTGGCTCAGTAGCTCTGCTGTGTGATTGAGAAAGCCTGGCAAAGCAAGCTATTTCTTCCCCCTTCCTCCCCAAGAGAAGAGCCTCAGCCAATGGAGAAAATAGAGGCTTTGCTCTGTAGCTCCTGTGTGATTGAGCAAGCCTGGCAAAGCAAACTGTGATGCAGAAGGAAGCAAGAGAGAGGGAGAATGACAGCCAGTTGCTTAGGGGCCTGATTCGGCCTCTGGGCCACATGTTTGACACCCCTGCTCCATGGCATTAAACCCCACTGAAGGCCCTTCCCTTCCCAAACCTTACTCTCCTCAGGCTCCACTCCCAAAACCTCTAGGTATTTACCACCATGAAGCTAGTAACCTTAGATTTAAATAACCTTTCCTTTTGGAAATGCAACTACAGAGCAAGGTTACATCCTGCTACCTGATATGCACCGACATAGTGCAAAGGCTGCAGGACTTCCTATGCTATCAGTTTCAAGGAAGGAAAACCCATTATTTAGGTTGTGCAAGAGCCAGGGGTGGAATTCTAGCAGGAGCTCCTTTGCATATTAGGCCACACACCCCTGTTGTAGCCAATCCTCCAAGAGCTTACAAGGCTTCTTTTTTGTAAGCTCTTGGAGGATTAGCTACATCAGGGGTGTGTGGCCTAATATGCAAAGGAGCTCCTGCTAGAATTCCACACCTGGCAAGAGCTATAAAGCAAACTCATTATCTTGCTTGTAAAATACATATACGGAAGCTGCTGGCAAGCCTCACTGTATTACCTGACCAGAGAACACTTATTTGCTTCCTTTTCTCCCCCCACCCCTACCGCAGCATTATGATTAGGGCGCAAATTTTGCATGCGGCATTGTCCCAGTTATTCAGCACTGATGCTTAATCAGAGTGTTCGGTAGCCACTCGCTCGTGTGTGAGAAAAATCAAATAGTTTGGCGTCTTTGATCTCATTGCATTTCATCGCTTCTGTAATTTATCGGGCTGCTAAATGAAAGCGGCGCTCCGAGACGGCTGTTGGTTTGTTTCTCCTCCTTTTCTCTCGGCAGCCCCTTTGAGTTAAAAAAATAAAATAAAATAAAATCTGTGCTTGTATTTTATGATGAGCTCAGACTTCAGTTTAATAGTCGCTCGGTAATCCTCTATGCAGTTGGAGGTATTCAGATCTTCCTTACCAACCCCCCATTTGGATATCTATTTCCTGTTCCAAAATGTTGGAATCGCTGCAAAGATTCAACGAGTCAGGCTGGAGAGCCTGTGAAATGTCTGCTGGGATGTACATCCCTGATGCAAACAGCTGCATTGCTCAAATCTAGAATAATATATATATATATATTTTTAAAAAAAACACATGTTGGCATTCAGGGTGTCAGTCCACTCTTCTGCTAAAAGAAACAGATTTCTCTAAGGCTGCAATCCCAGCCTGTTTTTTTTCCTCTAGGGCTTTTAACGGGGTATAAGATGCAGCTGTTTGGGTGCTGGATTTAATGGAGGCTTTCTTGTACTTAATATGTTATTTTTTTAATTGGAGCTTTGAGCCAAGAGGGACTGGCCGGGTATAAATATTTAAATACATAAATAAACCACCAACTCCAGGAGTTACTTTTCTGATCTGCTGCAGCAGGAGTCAGCCAATACTCCCTATAAACTGTGGAGTCTTGTGAGCAAAAATTCTACTTCATGAGCTATTGGCATTAAAGTTGTGAGCTACTGCATAAGTTCGTTTGCTCTGGGGCCATTTTTCCTGAGCTAAGACAAAAATGATTGAGCCGGAGGCTAAAAATCCGTGAGCTAGCTCACACTAACTCATCTTAGAGAGAACATTGGGGTCAGCTGCTAGGGCCCACAGTTTCTGGTGGGGCCAGCAAATGCTGACTCCCTACTTACACCTCACCTCTCATCCCTGCACTTAAACCTTTCTGCAGCCTGCTTGGGAGTGCTTTGCTGCTTGCAGTGCTCTTTTTGTAGAAAAAGCCCAGGAGGAACTCATCTGCATATTAGGCCACAGAGGTGGACCCCTTGATGGCGCTTGGGGTTTTTTTGGTCACTGTGTGACAGGGTGTTGGACTGGATGGGCCATTCGCCTGATCCAGCATGGCTTCTCTTATGTTCTTACAGGGCTTTTGGTAGAAAAAACCTCAGCAGGGACTCATTTGCATGTTAAGCCATACCCCTGATGACTCAGAGCCATTCAAATTCTTGCTTTCTGCTCCCTGCCCAAAGCAGCAGGGAGCAGAAAGCAGGGTTACAAACCGATATGGACCACTTTGGTTTGCAAAGTGGCATATCAGCTTGTGGTTTGGTTTATGGTTCAACTATGAACTGAACCAGAAAAACACTGTTCAAATCCATTCCTATCCTTTGTTTTTCATTCAAGCACATCTAAGAACTGGACTATCACAGGTCCTTCAGAGCTATTTTTGAAGAGGGTGGTTGATACTTCAAATGGGGAGAAGAAAGAGAGCAAGACAGTGAGAAGATTCCACGGTATGTTTTGGCCAATCTGTTTTCACTAAAATTTGCCCTGGAATGGAATGACAAAGACCGATTCCCGACTAGCCCTGTCTCGGTCTCATGCTCCTCTTCTCCGCAGGGCTTCCATCTGATTTTGCACAAGCTGTCAAAAGGCTGTGACTTGCTCTGCCTCTTTTGTGTGGCAAACAGAAACCAGTTTTTAGAGGATCTTGCTTGCCATGTGAAAGAAGTGGAGCGAGTCACAGCCTCGTGGTAGCTTATGCAAAATCAGATGGAGGCCCCATGGAGAAGAGGAGCGTGAGATCGGGACAAGGCTAGTGCGGAATGGGTCAAAGCTTCTTTACTGGGTATTACTGGGTTTTCAGATAAGCACTTCCAATGCCAAATAGGTTTTGCCACCTCCCGAGGTTGGGAAATTCTGGGAGATTTGGAGGTGGAGCCTGAGAAGGGTGGGGTTAAGAAGGGCAGGAACCTCAGAGCTGTCATAGAATCTGCCATTCTCTCAATGGGAACTAATCTCTGTTGTCTGGAGATGAATTGTGATTCTGGGAGATCACCATTGTCAGCTGAAAGGCATGCGAGTGTCAAGCGCGGCAAGCAAAGAGTTTCCGCTGAACTTGCTCCGAGTCCACAGAGGCTCTGAAACAGCAGCCAAACTCCATCGCGTTGAAATCTCCCTTTGAAGCAAGGGCGTGGGCTTTCTGTAACAGTCCCTTGATGGTTCCCTGTAGTTCTTTTGAAGCTATTTTGTGTAAATAATTTGCACCTTCAAAGTCTGAGTAGTTTGTTGTTGTTTTTTTTTTAAAAAAGGGAAGCAAAACAAAGAATTCTGCCGGGATGCCTTATTTGTACAAACAAACAAGAGCATGCAGGAAGAGAGTGAGAGCTGGCGGGAGAGAAAATTCAATTAAACAGCCCGTTTTAAAGTCAACAGATTGGTCCTTGTTCAGTAAATTAACTTCTCTAGCCCAGGATTTCAGGTGAGATTTTTTTTTCAAGGGCATGCAGCCAAATTTGATGCAGAACATCTGCTGAATTTCAATGAAGCCTAGGTATTGCCCTTAAACATATGAAGCTACCTTATGGTAAGTCCAACTATGAGTCCTTCCAGGTCAGTATGGTTGCGCTGATGGGCAGTGGACCTCCAGGGACCAAAGGGGAGTTATCTACTCCCTTTGGTACCACAAGCCTTTTTTTTGCAGCAGGAACTCCTTTGCATATTAGGCCACACCCCTCTAACATAGCCAATCCTCCAAGAGCTTACAGGACTCTTCATACAGGGCCTACTGTAAGCTCCAGGAGGACTGGCTACATCAGTGGGGTGTGGCCTAATATGCAAATGAGTTCCTGCTACAAAAAAGCCCTATGGCATTGTGCCTCTCGATATCAGTTGCTGAGGAACACAATCAAGAGGATGTTGTGGCAGTCATCAACTTCGTGGGCTCCCTAGAGGCAGCTGGTCGGCCACTGTGGGAGCAGAATGCTAGACTAGATGGGCCCTTGGTTTGCTCTTAAGAACATAAGAGAAGCCATGCTGGATCGGGCCAGTGGCCCATCCAGTGTCAGTTTATGTAAAGGTAAACAGTTTCTAGCACATGCTGGGAAAGTGAAACTGAACTGCCAGGTAGATCATCTAACTGACAGAAGGTGGCTGGTTGCCAGATTGCATCAGCCTAAGCAGTGTCAGCATAACTCAGCAGGAAGCTGATTGGTTACCTGGCTGGACCTGATGTATAAATGTACAGAAACACTTTACTGTGTGTGGGATATGTATGGTGGAGGTGCAGCGGAGCATTCTGTCGGATTGGAGAGTGGAGGTGCAAATAAATTGTATATAGTGGTTTTAACACTACTGTGTGCAAGCCTTCATTCTTTGCGTCACTAAAACCACCCTCACTAAGCACAGGCGCATCAACATCCAGTCCAACACTCTGTGTCACACAGTGGCTAAAAACCCCAGGTGCCATCAGAAGGGCCACCATGGATTTAGGACACTGGAAGCCCTCACCCTGTTGCCCCCCACAAGCACCAAGAATACACAGCATCACTTGCCCTAGATCAGGAGTGGCCAGAGCTACATGTGGCTCTTTAACACATACTGTGTGGCTCTCAATGACCCCACTGCTCATCGGCCAGCTTGGAGAAGGCATTTATCTCTTTAAATTACTTTGCCAAGCCAGTTGGCAGCTTGGGGAATGCATTTAAAATTAAAGTTGCTTTCTTTCCACCTCTCCCTCCCTCCATATGCCTGCCTGCCTGTCTTCTGGCTCTCAAACATCTGATGTCTATTCTATGTGGCTCTCATGTAAAGCAGGTTTGGCCACCCCTGCCCTGGACAGAGAACCATCAATAAGCTGTGGCTAATAGCCACTGATGGACCTTTGCTCCATATGTTTATCCAATCCCCTCTTGAAGCTCTATATGCTTGCAGCTGCCTCCACCTCCTGTGGCAGTGAATTCCATGTGTTAATCACCCTTTGAGTGAAGAAGTACTTCCTTTTATCTGTTCCAACCCGACTGCTCAGCAATTTCATTGAATGACCACGAGATCTGATATTGTGAGAAAGGGAGAAAAGTACTTCTTTCTCTCCCTTCTCTATCCCATGCATAATCTTGTAAACCTCTAGCTGTCACCCCTCAGTCTGATACCCTATGCCCCCCCTTCACTGATAATGTCACCGAGTCACATGGGGGGTGCCCAATTTGGCAGCCCCAGAAGGCCAGCACCCTAGGCAATCACCTAGTTTACCTAGTGGCAGAGGCGGCCCTGCCCACAGAATTAAAAGGGCTGGGGAGCCCTGACAGGACTCAAGGATAGACTTGCTGAACATCTACCTTGCAATCCTAAACAGGGTTACATCCTTCTAAAAGTCCACTGAAGGGTTCAGAGGGGTACAACTCTGCTTCAGACCGCACTGCTAGCTTTCCTAGTTCTGTAGCATCGGAAAACTACTTCAGTTGCCATATCCCAAAAGATTGCTTACCTGCACTAGAAACCAACTAATCTAAATTTTAAAAATCGTGAAAGCACAACAGAAAATGTGCGCGATGGCTGTGTGAAGATCCTCGTTCCTATTCCCACAGCACAGTTCATAGATTAAAATACAATCTTCCAGCGGGTTAGATGTGTGCTGAATCTGCTTCGGGTTGTATTAATGCCTCATAATCAAAATGTTCGCGTGCAATCATGGACTTAATAAACGCAGTATTTCTTATTACAATCCAGGGAGGGAGCGTTCTCCCACTTGGAGCATAAACGCATCGCTCAGATTTCTTATAGAGCCTGCATTAGTGAGGCCAGGAGGAGAAGATCTTGCTCTTGTATGTATGCTTTGCTTTGCAGCTAGGTTGGCTAGCAAAGCAGTTTACAACCTTGGATTCCAATCACATAGAAATAACGGGCAGAGATTTGGTTTCTGGTAGGCAGGGCTTTTTTTGAGCAGGAACGCACAGGAACACAGTTCTGGCTGGCTTGGTGTCAGGGGGTGTAGCCTAATATGCAAATGAGCCCCTGCGGGGCTTTTTCTACTAAAAAGCCCTGTGAAACAGCAATGCCAGAGGGTGTGGCCTAATATGTAAATGTGTTCCTGCAGGGCTTTTATTTTTTTTTACAAAAAGAGCCCTCCTGGTAGGGCTGCCAACCTCCCAGAATGACAGGTGATCTCCAGACTCCAGACTACCGGTCATTATTTGTTTATTTAAAACATTTATCCCACTTCTCCTAGGCCGAGGTCAGATGCACATGAACTGATGAGATGGGCATGGATGAAAGCCAGATGCATGTCGGATTTTATATGGTTGTCCAAACATCAGCATCTGGCAATGGTCGTTGGCTTGTTCGTGTCCCGAACTGCCACGACTAAGACGTGGACTTTTTTGATAGTACATTAAATCCGGAATAAGAATGCTTCTGATGACTCCCGCGCATACTTTCTATATTTGGACGCTCCATTGTAGCCGACTCGTCGCAAGCGCACATCCGCTTCCCTTCGAGAACCCACTCCAAATGATATCACTGCGCCAGCAATTGTTGACTCAGCCTTCCAACCTTCTGAGGTCGGTAAAATATGTACCCAGCTTGCTGGGGGGGAAAGTATAGATGACTGGGGAAGGCAATGGCAAACCACCCCGTAAAAGGTCTGCCATGAAAACTTTGTGAAAGCAGCGTCACCCCAGAGTCGAAAACGACTGCTGCTTGCACAGGGGACCTTTCCTAAATGGGGAGGGGGAGGCAGATCTCTCACCTTTGCTGTCTCCCTGCCAGGCAGAGAGATAGCAAAGAGAGTTGCCGTGCTCCCCCCCCATTTAAACACCATGTCGGGGTATTTAAATGGAGGGGGGAGGAAGATCCCCCACCTTTGCTGTCTCCCCGCCAGGCGGAGAGACAGCAAAGAGATTTGCCGTGCTCCCCCCCCAATTTAAACACCACGGCGGGGTGTTTAAATGGGGGGGAGGAAGATCCCCCACCTTTGCTGTCTCTCCACCAGGCAGAGAGACAGCAAAGAGAGTTGCCGTGCTCCCCACCATTTAAACACCATGTCGGGGTGTTTAAATGGGGGGGGGGAGGAAGATCATCCACCTTTGCTGTCTGCCCGCCAGGGCTTCCCCTTCCTTTCTGGGTGTTTAAATGGCGGGTGGTGGTGGTGGTGCAGATCGCCCACGTTTTCTGGCACCTTTTTTTTTTTTAAAAAAAAGCCAAGCACAATATCCCATGTACTGCACTTGCGCAAGTGTGGAATGCCATCACAAAAAATGAGGTCCGGCTGAGACCTCTGATCAACCAGCGACGGGACCAACGCTGCTTAGAACTGAAGGATGGAGGGATGTCTGATCAGAAAATTTGTTGTAAAAAAAGCTGCGGGGTATAATAGCGACGGGTTAGGGATGGATTTAATGGTGAGTGTGACTGCGGCCCTGGAGGAAATGGCTGCTTTGTAAAGTGGACTGCAAGGCATTATACCTACAAGAAGAATTGCAGATTTAATCTGCTTCCTTCTCCCTCTCTCTTGCTTCCTTCTATGTAATGTACTGAGTGACGAGACTTGTTGAAGACAACATATTTTATTAGCGAGTACATCACAAGAGAGAGAAACGCAGGCCGGGTCCCTGATTATATACATATCCTGCCTGGCCAGGTCCAATCCTGGCCAGTTAAACTTCTTGCCACAGATCTTGATTGGCAGAGTGTATTCATGCGCTTACGTCCGGTGACCAGTGGTCTCCCACTGGTCACCTCCGTAGCATTCACTGCGTTGCATTCCTCTGTAGCATTCACAGCACTCCTCCCTCCTTAGTTCAAGATACAGTCTTTCAATTAGGCTGGCGCCCTGTGTTCCCTGGTTGATCTCCTCGGGGTTATTTGGGGTGTTGGAGTGGCTGCTGTGGCTGGGGGGCCCGCTGGTTCCTCATGGTTGGGTGGCGCTGGAAGAGGGCTGCCCGACGCTTGTCGCTGTTCCAAAACCTCCGCTGTGGTGCTCTTCCGCCCGCATAGTTGACACGGCCGGCATAGGCTGGATAGCTTCCGGGGGTGTTGCTGGTAGATCTCCCCCGCTTCCTTAATCGCTGTCAGTTCTTTCGGCAAGGTGCGGCAGCGCAGCTGGTCAATATGCCGCCTTAGGATCTGGCCCCCCTCAGACGAGACCTCGTATGAGCGGGATCTGGTCACCCGTAGCACCCAGCCGGCTACCCACTCCAGGCCACTTGCAAAGTTCTTTGCGTATACCAGATCCCCTGGAAAGAATCCCCTAGCGGCTTCCCTGGTTTCGGGGGAGCTGCGGAGGTCTGTCGCCCGGTCAGGATGCAACCTATCTAGCCTAGTGACCAACTTCTTCCCCATTAGCAGCTCGGCAGGGCTTAACCCGGTGATTGGATTGGGGGTGGTTCTATTCCCAAATAGGAAAGCTGCTAGATGGTGGTCCCAGTCCCCCTGTACAATTCGACCCAGGACCTCTTTTGTAGTGCGCACCATGCACTCTGCTTGGCCGTTGGTAGCTGGATGGAAAGGGGTGGACCGAATGTGCTGTATGAGGTACCTATTCAGGAACTCCTGGAATTCCCGGGAGGTGAAGGCGGTACCATTGTCCGTGACCAGGGTCTCGGGGATCCCATGGGTGCAAAAGACCCTTTGCAAGGCTCTGACTGCCGCCGCTGTGGAGGTTGAAGCCACGGGGATTACCTCCAGCCACTTGGTGTACGCATCGACCAGAATAAAGAATATTTGGCCCTGGTATGTCCCCCGCAAAGTCTAAGTGTAGTTGGGACCACAGCCTCCGTTTGGACTCCCAGCGGGGGACAGGGGCACTGGGCGGATCTGGCCGGGACTCTTGGCAAGGTTGGCACCTTCTCACCCACCCCTCTATCTCCTTGTCCGTCCCTGGCCACCATACATATCTGCATGGCAGGGCCTTCATACGCACTATCCTCGGGTGTGTTTTGTGTAAGGCTTCCAGCACTTGCTTCCGCAGTGTGTGTGTGGGGGGAACTACCACCCTGCTACCCCAGAGGATGCACCCCTTGTGTATGGACAGTTCGTCTCTGCGTGATGCGAATGCCCTGAATTCTGCGTCCAGTTTGCCCGCGGTCCACCCCCTTCCTACCCAGTCTAAAACGCATGCAAGGATGCGGTCCCTGCCCGTGGCCTGAGCTGCCTCAGTAGCGTGGAGGGGCCTCTCGGGTAGAGTCTCTAGAAGCATCACATGGTTGGCAGGGGCGGGATCCGGGTCCATAGAGGGCAATGGCAGGCGGCTGAGGGCATCAGCGTGCCCCATAGCTTTGCCCAGGCGGTGAACCAGTGTATATGTGTATGAGTTGAGAAACTAGTTCCACCGCAGGATGCGCTGTGACAGAATTTGCGGCGTCTGGCAGTCTGGGGCAAGGAGGCCTAGTGGCTTATGGTTCGTGGCAATCGTGAAATGCCTACCATACAGGTAATCAACAACAACAACAACAAGCCTTTATTGGCATAAAACAGATTTAGCAGTACAAATAAGAATATAAGTAATATAAAATCCTGGATAATAGAGTACGCAGGGGAGCTAATGTACATAAAATGAGTAAAATATATGTAATTTCAAGTTTAATAAAATTAAATGAATAAAACAAATAGTCGTTGAATTTATGTACGCCCGCTACGATTGCTCCACGGGGGTCAGGGTCCGCGAATAATAGGCCATGGGAACCTCCCTCCCGTCCAGGAGTTGGTGCCCCAGAACGGCGCCCACCCCATATGGGGGAGCATCACAAGTCAGAATCACTGGGTAGGAATTCGTCAAAATGGTGTAGCACAGCATTGGAAACTAGGAGGTCTTTGACTTCCTGAAAAGCGGCGGCCTGCTTCTTCTCCCAGACCCACAGGGTGTGTTTATCGAATAGCCTGTGTAGGGATTCTGCGATGGCCGCTTTGTGGGGCAAAAATGAGTGATAAAAATTTAATAAGCCCAAGAAACTTTGTAACTCTGCCTTGCACGTGAGGGCTGGGGCGTGGACTATTGCCCTGGTCTTGTTGGCCGTTGGGTGGATTCCCGCGGTGTCTACCGCAAACCCCAAGAACTCCACCCTTGGCACCCCAAGTGAACACTTTTCCCCGCTTCACTTTAAGTCCTGTCATCTGGAAGCGGGAGAATACCTCTCGCAGACGGCTGTTGAACTCCTCAGCGTCTGGGGGGGCGATCAAAACGTCATCAAAAAACGGTTGCACTCCGGGGATCCCTTTAAGAAGAGTGTCCATTATGCTCTGAAAGATTCCCAGAGCCACACTAACCCCAAATTGCAACCTCTACACCCGAAAATCTCCCCTGTGAGTCACAATGGTCTGAGCATCTGCTGTCTTGGCGTCCACCAGGAGTTGCTGGTATGCTTGGGCCAGGTCCAGTTTCCCAAAAACCTTAGAGCCTGCTAGGGCCGCCAGGACGTGGCTGACCACTGGGACGGGGTATGGATTGTCCTGGAGCGCTTTATTTATTGTGCACTTATAGTCAGTGCATATGCTCACCTCCCCATTCGGCTTCACTGGAGTGACTATGGGTGTTTCCCAGGCAGCGTATGATACCGGTTCTAGCACTCCCTGGGCCGTGAGTTGGTCCTTGCTCAGTTCCGCAGGGCCTGCAAGACAACCCTCTTCCGGTTAGCCTACACCTGACTGGGAAATAAATGTAGCTTATTAGACTTCTGTGAACCATACTGTATAGATCTGATGTTAAGATTTTAAGGCTTTTAGGTTTTTAAATGCTTTGACTTTTTAAATGTTTATATATGTAATAATAATCTAAATTCTGTTTTATTGATTGCTGTGAGCCACCCTGAGCCATTTTTATGGGAAGGGCAGGATATAAGTCATAGAATAAATAAAAAAAATATTTTTGGTTTAAGATCGAATGGAACTTGCCTGGCCTTCAGCCTTATCGGTCTCACGTAGGGATCGAGAGGTAAGGTGATGGGAAGCCCCTTGTAGCACCCCAGGGACCCATCAAACGCTTCAGGGAATTCCCGGCAAACACTCTCAAAATTATTCGCTTGCATCTGCTGCACCCCTATTATTTGAATGCCCAGTGGTCAAAACCAGGCCAGCCCCAGTAATGTGGTGAGCTGGCGCTTGACCACGAGTATGTCCAGTGCACCCTTAAAGTTCTTATACACTACCCATACAGTGGCCCAACCCAAAATCTGTACGGGGTTTTTCTGAAAGTCCCGCAGTATGAAATCAGCCGGTCGCAACCGGGGCCGGCCACAGGGGCAAAGTTTTCTTAGGGACTCCTCCGAAATTATGGAGATGGAGGAGCCCGAGTCCAGCTCCATTAGGCATGCAGCGCCCTCGATTAGGACCAACAGCCTGACCTTATTGGGGGTAATGAGGGGCAAGTTCATTACCTGCAGGCTAGTCAATGCAGTCGTGTGGGCATCGGTCGAGTCATGGTGGGTGGACTGGCGTCTGCGGTTGGCCTTGCCCCAGCAAGCCCGCGCTATGTGGCCCACTTTCCTACAGTTCCTGCAGTCCACGTTGCAATAGGGGCAGTTCCGTCGCTCGTGTGGATCTCCACAGCTGGCGCACTTGGTGTTGGCTGGTCTCTCTGTTGCTTGTGGCCCTATTCCTGGTTGGCAGCAGAGCTGGTGTGCCTCTTCTTCCTCTGGGTTGCCTGGCGCCATCTCCTCCTGGTGGACAGCTTCTGCTCGTGGGTTGTGGTAAGTTTTGGTAGCTCTCTCAAACGCGGTGGCTTTGTTGAAGGCGAGTTGGAGCTTGAGCTCCTCCTTTGCGAAGAGCTTTTGCTGCAGTCTTTCGTCTCGGAGGCCCCAGACAAATCGATCTCCCAGGGCTTCCTCCATCTTGTCGAAACCGTAGTTCCCTGCAATTTGGCGGAGAGTGGCCAGGTAGACGGCAGCTGTCTCTCCCGCCCCTTGATCCCTCTTGTGGAAGAGAAATCGGCGGGCGATGATGGATGGCTGGGGCAAGAAGTGCTCGGTCAGAAGTCTGACTATCTCCTCGTACGTTTTGTCTGAGATCTTTGTGGGGGCCAAGAGACCCTTTGTGATCTCAAAGGTGGCCTCCCCACAGACACTCAGGAGCATGTCTCTCTTACAGCTGTCGTCTGTAATCATGTTCGCTCATAGGTAGCAGTCGACCCACTCTGTGTAGGTCTCCCACCTTTCAGGGTTGGCTGGGTCGAACTCTGCAAGGTGGCCCGTCATTCCACTCGGGTTAGCCATGGTGGCGGGCGCTTCTGTCGCACTAGACTGCATGCCTTCCTCGTCTCCAGCCAGGTCAGCGAATTCCCACTTGGGGAGTTACCTAGCTAGGATCCCATCCTCGTCGCCAGTGACGAGACGTGTTGAAAGCAACATACTTAATTAGCGAGTACATCACAAGAGAGAGAAACGCGGGCTGAGTCCCTGATTATATACATACCCTGGAACAACCCTCTGCCTGGCCAGGTCCAATCCTGGCCAGTTAAACTTCCCGCCACAGATCTTGATTGGCGGAGTGTATTCGCGCGCTTACGTCCGGTGACCAGTGGTCTCCCACTGGTCACCTCTGTAGCATTCGCTGCGTTGTAACTTCAGGACTGAAATGCAAGACCCAACATTCTGTGTCACAGCTTGCTTTGCCAGGCTTGCTCAATCACACAGGAGCTACAGAGAAAAGCCATTATTTTCTCCTTTGGCTGAGGCTCCTCCCTTGGGGGGAAAGAGCAGGGAGGGGCAGCTTGCTTTGCCAGGCTCTCTCAATCACAAAGCAGAGCTACTGAGTTGAGGCTCCGCCCCCTCCTCATCCCTTGGGGCCGGAGGAAAAGAGCCAGAGCTTCCTTTGCCCAGTTTCCTCAATCACACCATAGAGATACAAAATCTTTAATTGTGTTTGTCTGTGTCCCTTATAAAGTTTATATCTCTACTACCTGGCATTACATTTTATGACACAAATGGCCTGGTCTGACAAGGTCTCATTTATGTCAGTTCTGGCCCTCATAACAAATGAGTTTGACACCCTTGACTTAGAGGAAACACTGGTGACTGCACTTTGAGGAGGGGGAGGGACCTCAGCTGGGTAGAATGCCAGAGAATTCACACTCCAAAAGCACCCATTTTCTCCAGGGGAATTGATCTCTGGACTCTGGAGATGAGCTATAATTCTGGAAGACTGGTAACCAGGGCTTTTTTTTTTAGCAGGAATGCACAGGAACGGAGTTCCGGCTGCCTTGGTGTCAGGAGGTGTGGCCTAATATGCAAATGAGTTCCTGCTGGGCTTTTTCTATCACAAAAGCTCTGTTGGTAACCCTCCGCACCCCTCCGCACATGGTTCGTCTCAAGCAAACATTACCAGGGCAATCCCACACCACGTGGAAACAGCTCCCGTGACAACGGCTGAGCCTCTGTTTATACGGGAAGGGGGGAAGTCCGCCACTTATTGGAAATTGTTCCCATGTCAGACCTTCTCTCCAAGAGGGGCTTCACACAATACTCTTCCCCCAAAAAAGATTTCCCAGCACAAATCAGCTCTCTGGCAGTTCCTTCTGATGGGTGGCAATGCCTGCTTCCCTCGCCGCACATTGCGTTTCTAATTTAAAACTGGTCCTGCACAGTTACTCTTTTGCACTCATCACATGAATTGTTTTGCCGAAATTACTCCATAAATCAAGGGAACGGACCAAAATAGCTTTGCTGGGTCTCCTGTTTGCTTAATGTTCACATGCCAGGCATAACTGATTCATTCTCTAGCGGACCCCGGAGAACTGTAAAATCCAAAAGAGGATACAATGTCTGTTCAAAAGCGGGCAATATTATTCTTAAAAAGAAATAAAGAAAAGGGAGGGTGGGGGAGAGAAAGCCAGCCATGAAAGGGAAGCTGCTGGAAGCAGGTTTATTATTATACCTCGTCTGTAGTAATTAGCACTTTCTCCCCAGTGTAGCGATTACGGCAAGTATAATTATTTATTAAAAAGCAAACAGTAGAGCTGCAATCCCATGCCCTGCAGCAGTTTGCAGGTGGAAATGTGGATATTCTTGGGTTTTTTTCAATGTCCTTATACTCTCACTAATGGCTCCTCTCAAATCTAGGGTTGCCAATCTCCAAGTGGTGGTTGGAGATATCCCAAATGACACCCGATTCACGTAAGGATGCCAGCCTCCAAGTGGGACCTGGGGATCCCCCAGAATCACAGCAGGCTCTGAAGATCAGTTCCCCTGGAGAAAATGGAAGCTTTGGTGGGTGGACTCTATGATTCCTGCTTAGCTTCTGAGACCTCAGGAGATCAGGCTAGCCTGGGTCGTCCAGGTCAGAGCTATTTGTGCCTGTAGTGACCATTTATGACAGGGGGGGCCAAACCTGCTTAACAGAAGAGCCACGTAGAATAAACATCAGATGTTCAAGAGCTGCAAGACAGGAATGAAGGAAGGAAGGAAGGAAAATAGATGGGCAAGGAGGAAAGGTAGAAAGAAAGCAACTTTAAATGTATTCTCCAAGCCATTGGCTGGCTTGGCTTGGAGGAAGAAGATATTGGGTTTATATCCTGCCCTTCACTCTGAATTTCAGAGTCTCAGAGCGGTCACCAGGCCTGTAGCTACGAGGGGGCCTGTGGGGCACACACCCCCGACTTCTGGGCGAGGCCCCCTGACTAGAGGCCCCAAGCAGCCCCTGGGGCCTCTGCCATGGTTCTGGGGGCTGCTGCTGGCAGGCGAGGGCAGAAGCAGTTCCCTGCTGTAGTTAAAGGGCCCCCAATCAGCTGTTTCGCGGGCCCTTTAACCAGCACAGGGGCTGGGGCTGCTTCTGCCTCCAGCTCTGAGCACTATTTTAATGGTGGGGAAGGAAGGGAGGGTGGTGGCAGGGAAAGCAGCAGGGAGAGGAGAGGAGGGAAGGGAAGCTCTTCCTTGCCTGCTCCTCGCCACCACCCTCCCTTCCCCACCATTAACATAGCACTGTGGGGCTGGAGGCAGAAGCAGCCCTAGCCCCCATGCTATTTAAAGGGCCCATGAAACAGCTGATCATCAGGCCCTTTAACTGGCGGGGAGGTGGGGGGCTGCTTCTGCCCGGATCGCTGGCTTCTCCTGGCCTCATTCCCAATTTCCTTCCCTCTCTTCCAAGCCCCGATCGCCACCTTCTCCCTGCCTCCTTCTTGTTCCTCCCAATCCCGCCCCGATCGCCGGCTTCTCCTGGCTTCTTTCCCTCCCTCCCTCTCTTCCAAGCCCCAATCGCCGCCTTCTCCCCACCTCCTTCCACTCCCTCCCAGTCCCAGCCCCGATCTGGCTTCTCCTGGCCTCTTCCCCTCCCTTCTCCGTCTTCTCGTCTCCTTCCCCTCTTTCCCAGCCCTGATCGTTGCCCATTCTCCTGCCTGTCACTCTCATCGCCACCCTCCCTTCCTTGGGGGGGAGGGGAGGGTGCCAGAGAGAGAGAACAACTAGAGGGAAAGTCGTGTGGGGCGCTGGGGGGCATCAGTGCCCCCCGAAAAATGTATATGCCCCCCGATCTTCCAAATCCTGGCTACCGCCCTGGCAGTCACAATCTCCTTTACCTCTCCCCCACCCCAGCAAACACCCTGTGAGGTAGGTGTGGCTGAGAGAGCTCTCACAGAAGCTGCCTTTTCAAGAAGAACTTAGTGGGAGATATGGTTGACCCAAGGCCATTCCAGCTGCTGCAAATGAAGGAGTGGGGAATCAAATCTCCCAGATAAGAGTCCACACACTTAACCACTATACCAAACTGGTGATTTAAGGAGATAAATGCCTTCTCCAAGCCAGCTGACAGGGTGGTGGGGGCTTTGAGAGCCACACAATATGTATGAAAGAGCCACATGTGGCTCCTGAGCCACAGTTTGGCCACACCTGGTCTATGGTGTTTAAGTCATGCAGTCCATTTGCCCTGAAGAGAACCTGCTGCTGTTCTCATTGCTGTGGTGACAATTGGGGTGTTCTTCTGGTTACACACACACACAAACACACATGCACTTAAGAACACCCAAATTGTCACCACAGCAATGAGAACAGCAGCAAACCCCACACCCCAAATTCTTCATCTGTAATATCAGTCTGGGATTATCGGTTAATTCTTTTTAATTTTAGAGATGCAAGGAATGTTTAGACAGTTGAGAGCCAGTTTGGTGTAGTGATTAAGTATGCAGACTCTTATTTGAGAGAACCAGGTTTGATTCCCCACTCCTCCCCACTAGAGGAGGGATGGTGGCTCAGTGGTAGAGCATCTGCTTGGTAAGCAGATGGTTCCAGGTTCAATCCCCAGCATCTCCAACTAAAAAGGGTCCAGGCAAGTAGGTGTGAAAAACTTCAGCTTGAGACCTTGGAGAGCCATTGCCAGTCTTGATTAGACAATACTGACTTCGATGGACTGAGGGTCTGATAAGGCAGCTTCATATGTTCATTTATGTTCACTTGCACCTGCTGGAATGGCCTGGGTCAGCCATAGCTTTCGTAGGGGTTGTCCTTGAAAGCGCAGCTGCTGTGAGAACCCACTCAGCCCCACCCACCTCACAGAGTGTCTGTTGTGGGGGAGGATATAAATCCAATAACGTCATATCATCATCATCTTCTTCTTCCTCCTCCTCCTCTTCTTCTTCTTTAGTTTGGTGGGTTTGGTGTTATATTTTGCTCTGTTCTATTTAAAATGTCTTATTGTATGCATAATTTTGTTTCGTCTAAAAGCCTGTGAATTATATAAACAAACCTGCTAATAAATATCGCACAATAGAATTAAAATACAACACAATAAATACGTTAGTATGATGAGTAGACAATCTGGCTAAACGGATGCGATTGTATATTAGAGGGAAAAAGAGTCGCTAGAACAGACCATAATGCTGGGGAAAGCTGAAGGCAGCAGGAATTGAGGAAGACCCAACATGAGATGAATGGACTCAGTCAAGGAAGCCCCGGCCCTCACTTTGCAAGACCAGAGCAAGACTGTTAATGACAGCCCATTCTGGAAGTCATTCATTCATAGGGTGCCTGTAAGTCAAAAGCAGCTTGAGAGCACTTAACACATACACATGATAGCACAATTCCCACCCACCCCCAACTTAAAACTGGAAACACATTTACACCACACAGAATGTATAAGGATCAATTTACCTCAGAGAGCGCCACCCCCTGATGTTGTTACCTAATGTGCTGTTAAGGACAGCCAAGCTCTGAGAAAGAACTCATGCAGAGATGCGACAGGCATCCTCCTCTGAGGATAAGAAATGCCGCTGCATCACTGCATTGAAAGGGATTCAGTGATCCAGCTGCATCCAATACAGACATGGATCAGCAGGGCCTTTTTTTTTTGTTGAGCAGGAACGCACAGGAACACAGTTTCAGCTGGCTTGGTGTCAGGGGGTGTGGCCTAATATGAAAATGAGTTTCTGCTGGGCTTTTTCTACAAAAAAAGCCCTGTGCAAAACAATGGCGATTTCAGGGGGTGTGGCCTAATATGCTAATAAGTTCCCGCTGGACTTTTTCTTAAAAAAACTCCCTGTGGATCAGGTTGACCTGCCCCTAGTGGAGGCTGCATAGAAGGATGTCAGGCCAGAGCAGTGAACCATGCAGAGAAGCAGCAGGCACTCTCATGTGTCCCAAGCTCATTTTTTCACTAGTGTGGAGCACTACCCATTACATTATCGCACTTCACTTTGCCAACTGTGCTGTCTCCCACGCACTACGGCGCTGCGTGCACACAATAGAGGTTTGCATTAATGAAGCTTTAAAAGGTGACTTTGGGAATTTCCAACAGCATTCACGGGCCTGATGAACATTGATGTGTACACAAGGTGACAAAGAAATCTTTTGTGGCGGGTGGAGAGCAGGCCAGGAAATATCCATTCTGCATTCAGCGCAATCTCAATAATATCCCATTGCCTTTTAATAACGGCATGTCACTTCCACTGAGCCAAACGTCAAAATCATTCCATTGAAATAGACAGTCGGCGCTCCAAACAGTGCTCAACACACTTCTCCCTAGCTCTGCCTTGATTCTGATATAATCCCTTAACAAAGGATTCAAAAACGAACTATACCGTTAAGAAAAATCTGTCAGGATATAATATTTTGTATTTTGGAAACTGATGGGACAATATGTCATCACATTCTTAAAATTGTTAGTTGTTTCGCTCAATGATATTTTTTGATACGGAGACTTTAGTGCTTGTGGTCTTAACTGGATTGGATCAGTGTTATTAGTTAAATACAGGGGTGGAATTCTAGTAGGAGCTCCTTTGCATATTAGGCCACACACCCCTGATGTAGCCAATCCTCTAAAAGCTTACAAGGTTCTTTTTTGTAAGCTCTTGGAGGCTTGGCTACATCGGGGGGTGGGGGGGTGGCCTAATATGCAAAGAAGCTCCTGCTAGAATTCCACCCCTGATTAAATAAGACACAAACATATTTGAGCAATATATTAAAAAGAATGCATTTAGGTATATATGCTTATTGGATCTATGTTCACATGATGAGGGTTAGGACTTTTATTTTTAGTGGGAACTCCTTTGCATATAAGGCCACACACTCCTGATGTAGCTAATCTTCCAGGAGCTTAAAGGCTCTTAGTACAGGGCCAACTGTAAGCTCTTGAAGGATTGGCTATATCAGGGTGGCGTGGCCTAATATGCAAAGGAGTTTCTGCTACAAAAAAAAACCCCTGGGGAGGTTTATTTTGTTTTCCATTGAAGCTTCCAATATCTGACAAGATCAGGCTATCCTGGGCTATCCCAGGCTATCCCAACAGTAATTCAATGGGACACTGTATCTTGGCTCTTTACATAATACCACAGTGAATGATGATGAAGGAAGAGATGTGTTTTTTACTCTGCCTGGACCAATGCTCCCTCTAAGCTGTGGAGTCTTGTAAGCAAAAATTCTACTTGGTGAGCAACTGGCATTAAAGTTGTGAGCTTCTCCTAAGCTGGTTTGCTCTGGGGCCATCCTTCCATCCTGAGTTAAGTCAAAAATGTGTGTGCCAGAGACTAAAAAAACTGTGAGATAGCTCACACAAAGTCAGCTAAGAGGGAATCCTGGCATGGACCTCACATGTTGAATTAAGTGGAGCAAATGCAAGGAAATTCCCCCCCCTCCCCCTTCATAGACTTCGGCCTCTCCTTCCTTTGTTTAATTTTTTACTTGGCTAGTTTGGAATCACAGCGTCTAGCATTAAAATGTATCAGTGCAGTGGGCTACCATTAATATCCTCAGGGATTGAGAACCAATTACATTTAAAAATGGAATTGCGGTGAGGCCGTGGTACCCAGGAATGATCTCTTAAGGAAATTAAACAAAGGCCTTAATTGCAAATCCATTCAAATGACAGAGAAAGAACGAACCTTTTGGTGAATAAAAAATTCAGCGCGATAGCGAAACAGCAATCTGAGATGGGATTGCATACATTAAGCGGTTCTCCTTCAAGATTCAGTGTGCATGCCTGGTCTTGTTATGCACGTTCCTTCTGAATCCAAAAACCCCCCTCAAATGCCACCTTTTTAGGGACACTGAGCAAGCTAGCATTGACAAAGGCCTTCTTGAATAGACATCCATACGTTTAGTATCTTACATGCACCAGGTAGACTTATCCTAACCTGTCCTCAACCTGTCTTGGAGAGCCAGTTTGGTGTAGTGGTTAATTGTCCGGACTCTTATCTGGGAGAACCAGGTTTTGATTCCCCCACTCCTCCACTTACAGCTGCTGGAATGGCCTTGGGTCAGCCATAGCTCTGGCAGAGGTTGTCCTTGAAAGGGCAGCTGCTGTGAGAGCCCTCTCCAGCCCCACCCACCTCACAGGGTGTCTGTTGTGGGGGAGGAAGGTAAAGGAGATTGTGAGCTGCTCTGAGACTCTTCGGAGTGGAGGGGCGGGATATAAATCCAATATCATTATCATCATTATCATTAACTATCCATAATACCACAGCTTTAAGTTTCAAAAACTTAGCTCTGAAAATTCTGGTCTCTATGGTGCTAATGGACTCGGATCCAGCTATTCTACCGTAGACCAACCCAGCTAACCACTGAAATCAAAGCTCTAGTGCAGGAGTGTCTAACTCATTTGTTATGAGGGCCGGATCTGACATAAATGAGACTTTGTCAGGCTGGCCGGGCTGTCGGGCCGGGCCATGTGTGTACCTATTTAAGGTTAGGTAGCAGAGTATAAACGTCATAAAGGACACAAACACAATTAAAGATTTTTTTTTAAAGATTAAATATTAAAAAAAATATTTTAAAAAACACCTTAAAATAAAATATGCTTAAAACATAAGCACTCATTGATCTTCTTTGTATTTTTTCCATAGGATTCAGGGAACTGGGCAAAGGAAGCTCTGGCTCTTTCCTTCCTTCCCCAGGGGACATGGATGGGGAGGGGCCTCAACCAACAGAAGGAAGAGAAGCTTGGCTCAGTAGGTCTGCTGTGTGATGGAGAGAGCCTCCCCTTCTTCTGTAGCTGCTGTGCAACTGTGCAAGCCTGGCAAAGTAAGCTGTGATGGAGAAGGAAGCAAGAGAGAGGGAGAAGGAAGCAGATGATAGCCGGTTGCTCGGGGGCCTGATAGGAGCCCTCTGGG
This sequence comes from Heteronotia binoei, assembly GCF_032191835.1. Lineage (NCBI taxonomy): Eukaryota > Metazoa > Chordata > Lepidosauria > Squamata > Gekkonidae > Heteronotia > Heteronotia binoei. The sequence goes on from NC_083230.1 coordinate 107,862,554, forward strand.
GGCCTGATTTGGCCCCTAGGCCCCATGTTTGACATGCCTGGGCTGCAAACGACCTCTGCAAAGATTGTGCAACCAAGGGAGGGTCTGGGCTGCTTTCACAGCCATGTTATTCTGCCTGCTCCCCCGCCCCCCTTCAAGCTTAAAGATGCAGACGCACCATCCCAACTCCACTTTCCAGAGGAGCCTGAAGCCTCCAGAGGTGGAAAGGTACATGGGAGCTGTGGGGGCGGAGCTTCCCCCCGCTGTCCAGCTGACTGGGGAGCGGGAAGGAGCCTGGGAAAGCGGGAGAACCCCTGCTGAGATCTGGGGGATTGGCAAGCCTAGTTCGCAGCCATGTCCATCAGAAACCATTTGCAACCGTTGCATGAGGAGGCTGGCAAGAAAGATCTTGGGAGAAGGTAATTTAGCTATAGTGAGCTTCAAATGAAAGGGGTGGCGGCATCTGTATTTAAAACTCAATTTAGCGAATTCGTTCGAGGAGTGCATTACAGCGCACAGAGGTTTTTATGAGATGCAAACAGCTGGGGAAACATAGCAAGCCGTTTCCCCATTAATACTCATTTGAATTTTCTGATGGGTTTGCTTCAGCTGAGTTCCCGGCCTTAATTGGGACATGCCTTGTCATTTCTTTTGGAGAAAGGGTTGGGAGGGAGGAAGTCTTTCCACTTATAGATTCAGGAATCAGTCTTTGAGTAAGGAAAGCAGGGTGGGGACTGAGCCCACTGGAAATCCGAGAGGGGAAATGAGACATGCAAAGTGAATAGCCAGATGTTCTGAAGAATTATTTATTACATCCAATCTTTCAAGAGCTCACAGGACTCTTATTACAGGGCCTACAGTAAGCTCCAGGAGGATTGGCTACATCAGAGGTGTGTGGCCTAATATGCAAAGGAGTTCCTGTTACAAAAAAAGCCCTGATAATATATATACCCTACTTTATCTCCCACCAGAGGTCGGTTGAAAAGCAAGGAATACAATTCAACAACAGCACAACAATTAGCGCCCCCCCCCCCACTTTGAAATCAACCACGATAATAGGGCTATCAACTCCAGCTTGGCTTGGAGAACTTTAGCTGGCTTGGCTTGGAGAAGTGATTTAAAGAGACATGCATTCTCCAAGCCAGACAACAGGGTGGTTGAGGCTTCAAGAGCCACACAATATGTGTGAAAGAGCCACAGTTTGGCCACCCCTGATCTACAGAGCAGTGTCGGACTGGCCAGGGTGTCAGCTTGCCTAATGGCAAGTGGGCCCTTGATGAAGTGGGACCCCTTAAACATTGGACAATATGTTAAAAATGTTAATGACCTTTTAGTAGCTTGAAAATATAATAGAAGTTCCAAAATTATTACTGTAATGCAACTAAAATTTACATTGTATTTAGGGTTACCAGCCTCCAGATGGGGCCTGGGGATCTCCCATTTTTACAACTGGTCCCCAGCTGGCAGAGATCAGCTCCCCTGGAGAAAATGTAATCTGTATTTACATTTAACATCTACTGCATACTGCCAGTAAAATGTACAGTATATGTACACTGTAATTACTAATACACACTTACACACACACATTTATTTCACAAGAGGTTTAATTGTACCTTTTCTCCACTTACGTATTTTTTTTTGAAAATTCTATTATTTCTTATAAAAATTAAATGATAGCCTTATAGTTGTGGGTGGGCCCCCTTTGTCTCCTGGCAACCAATATTTTTAGACCCAGTCCGCCACTGCTACAGAGTTACAGCAAAAGACAACAAAAGAAAAAAAATATATAGAAAAATCTCAGAGGCAGGATTTGATTCCCCTCTCCCTCCGGTAAAGGTGCCAACCTCCAGGTGGGAGCTGGGGATCCCTTAGAATCACAGTTCATCTCCAGACTACAGAAATCCGATCCCTTGGAGAAAGTGGATGCTTTGGAGGGCCCCTCTCCGGGTCCCCCCACCCTCCGGATTCCACCCCCAAGTTTCTCAACCTGGATCCTGCAACTCTACCCGCCTTCCTTTGCCAGTGGCCAGGGGGGAACCTGGTAACCTTATCTCCCAGTGTTGTGTTCAGGACTGGCGTGACGGAATCTGAAGATTTTTCTCCCAGCTGGGTCACTTAGAAGACTGAGATAAACAGAGCTATAATCTGAAGGACAGCTCTAATGTATTTACACAAACACAGTGGGGTCTCAAGACCCAATGAAGCCGACTTGTCTGCTGTCACCTAATAAGTGGTGACGGCGATGGAAAACGAAGGATTTTTTTGTTCCCCAGGAATGGGATGTGAAGCAACAGCTCATGATTCGGTTGAGTTTGGCACATACCGCAGCTAGGGAACATCGCCCGGGGCAGCGAGGAAGATGTTTTGCAAGAGCTTCTCAGTCCAGCAAAGCTGGAGAAGGACAAACAGACCGGCTCCCTGTGGCTGGCTTTCTTGGACTCCGGTCTCCGATGAACAAGAGGCAGCCAAGAAACACAGAAGGGCTGTTCCCTTATTTATTTGACGGGCCCTTTTCCACACGCGTGTCAGCTTTGGAGCATAAAATCGACTCAACGTTGGTGAAACGCTAAATTATGTAAATGACACTGTGCTTGAGGCCTATTAAGGATGTTTATCTATCCTAAAAATAGGCTTCCCAACAGATCCGGGCATAGGGTTGCCAATCCCCAGGTGGGGGCAGGGGATCCCCTGGTTTGGAGGCCCTCCCCCCGCTTTAGGGTCATCAGAAAGCGGGGTAGGGGAGGGAAATGTCTGCTGGGTACTCATAATTCCCTATGGAGATTTATTCCCATAGATAATAATGGAGAATTGATCCATGGGTATCTGGGGCTCTGGGGGCCCTGTTTTTTGAGATAGAGGCACCAAATTTTCAGTATAGTATCCAGTGGCTCTCCCCAAAATACTCCCTAAGTTTCAAAAAGATTGGACTAGGGGGTCCAATTCTATGAGCCCCCAAAGAAGGTGCCCCTATCCTTCATTATTTCCTATGGAAAGAAGGCATTTAAAAGATGTGCAGTCCCTTGAAATGTGATGGCCAGAACTCCCTTTGGAGTTCAGTTGTGCTTGTCACACCCTTGCTCCTGGCTCCACCCCAATGTCTCCCGGCTCCACCCCCAAAGTCCCCAGATATTTCTTGAATTGGACTTGGCAACCCTATCCGGGCACCTCTGATCCTCCAAAAAGTAAGCAGGCAGACAGCTCCGGCCTCTACCGCTTTGCATAGCTGGCCTCCTACCAGGCATGCCAACCTCAAGGTAGGCCATGGGGAATCCCTCAGAACTGCAGTTCATCTCCAGACTACAGAGATCCCCTTCCCTGGAGAAAATGGCTGCTTGAGAGGGTGGTCTCTATGGCATTGTACCCACTGAGGTCCTGTCCTCCCCAATCTCCACCCACAAATCTCCATGAGCTTCCTAGCCTGGATTTGGCAATCCGATCCCACCCCCCGCACCTGCCATTGGCCAAGGGGGGAGCTGGCAACCCCATCTCAAAACTCTAAGCACAGCTGAGTTGCTGACTTAAAAAATTGTTTGTGCGTTTTTTTAAAACTGTGCTTACATCACTGTGATAGAGCAACCTCTTTAATTAATTTAGTTAATTAATTCAGTCCATTTCTTCACAATGGGGGGGATCACTGGGGACTGCCTCTCCCCACACGAACCCCCTGGGCCCTGAGGTCAGCTGCACAACATCTTCTTGTGATCCCTGGTCCTCAGGACGCCTGACTGGCTTCAACAAGGTCCAGGGCCTTTTCGGTCTGGGCCCCCACCTGGTGGAATGAGCTCCTGCTGGAGATCCGGGCCCTGTGGGACTTATCCAAGTTTCGCAGGGCCTGTAAGACGGAGCTCTTCCACCAGGCTTTTAATTGATCCAGCGGGTGTCCCCTGAAGTCACTGCTTCCCCCAGCACCTTATCAGGATCTTACCATCTAGGTGCTTAAGTTATGTTGAACACTATTTTGATAATTCTGTAATTTTACAGATTTTGTAATTGTGATATTGTCTAGTCTGGATGTGGTTTGCTTAATGTTTCTGTAAGGTTTTTAATGTTGCAAGTCGCCCAGAGCCTGCTTGCAGGATAGGGCGGGGTATAAATAAAAAAAATTAAATTAAAGCATGTGATGTGATTCTTCTTCTCCAGTTTGTCCTCACAACAACCCTGTGAGGTTGGTTGGGCTGAGAGGGCTGTGACAGGCTGAAAATCACCCGGCGAGCTTCCATCATAGAGTAGGGATTCCAACCTGAGTCTCCCAAACACTAGTCCGACATTCAGGGGTCATTTTGTAGAAAAGGAGGTGCCTGAGCTCATTAGCACAACTCATTTGCATATGCCACAAACAACCCTGACATCACCGGAAGGTGGTCCAAATTATATCCGCTCAGCATCTACCTTAAAATGCTTCTTGAATTATAAGTGTTATAATAAAACCTTACTCCTGTCCCATCACACTTTTAAAATTGTCTTCTCCTATGTGGCCACAATGGCATGATGAAGAATGCCATCTGTCTGTTTTATATGTTTTGGTTATTTTCCCATTTTTTGGGGAGGGGCATATAAGAAAGTTTTTCACATCTTAGAATTCAGCAAAATTCTCACAGGGGATCTGAACAATGGAGCCCAGAGACAGGTATTAGCGGGGGGGGGGGGATGAGAAAGAAAGAGCACAATAAAACGTAGAGGTTCTGGAGCCCCACTCCTTTGAGCTCCTGCCCAAAATGAGGCCTGCCGACACTCTTAACCATGACACTGTGCCGTATCGATGTTCTGCAGTGTGATTTGGCCTTGTGGAATCTCCATGTATCAAATCTTCACCTTTCTTTGTCAGCTAACGTGGAGCAAAGAACTTTGGAATGGGAAGCCAGATGTAGAGACATCTGCCCCTTAATGGTTAAGTGTATGGACTCTTATCTGGGAGAACCGGGTTTGATTCCCCACTCCTCCACTTGCACCTGCTGGAATGGCCTTAGGTCAGCCATAGCTCTGGCAGAGGTTGTCCTTTAAAGGGCAGCTGCTGTGAGAGCCATCTCAGCCCCACCCACCTCACAGGGTGTCTGTTGCGGGGGAGGAAGGTAAAGGAGATTGTGAACTGCTCTGAGACGCCCAAAATCTCCAGGTATTTTCCAACACAGACCTGGCAACCCTACCTCCGTATGTTCTGGCTGTGCTTGTTTTGTTCTGGTTGTCTTGAAAAATTCCTGCAAAAGATTGGCCTTCAGTCAAGAACTGGTCTGCTGCTTACTTAGCACAACTGCCTTAAAAAAAATTAATTGCTGTTCCTTTGCTCTGTATCTATTTAGTTTTAATTTGTAGCTGTGGGATGGCCAGAGTGTTCCAGGATAAAAGCCAAAGAGAAGAAGTGTCCAATAAATTTTTCACTTACAGAAACCTTCCCTAATGTAGTTAGATAAGTCATGACTTCTAAAAAATAATTGCATTGGTTCCTAATAAGTTAATTTGTCCCCCCCCCCCCCGTAACTAGTGTAAGTATCAAAACTCTTGAAGATTAAACCGCTTTTTGTGAGTGTGTGTTGCTCTGATAAAGGTATTGCTTTTAAAAAACCATCTCTAGTTTACCAGCCGACTGGCTCAATCTTGACCTATAAAATACCCATTATAGCTATTCTATCCAGTTGTTTTTCATATCTAATTGGAACCATTTTCTGTGTTGTGGGTTCCATGATGTCAAGTGGCTTTTGATCTATGGAAATCTGATAAATAAAAGCCAGGATTTTAAATATGGGGGGGGGGGGGGATGTAAAAAAGTCAGCGGACACTTAATGGCTCCCCTCCCCTGGCTGCCACCGCCATAACTCAAGGCACTCAACTCAGGGTGCCTGACCTTTGCTTCCTCCACCACCATCACTTGAGGGGCAGTGGCTGCTCCAGGGTATGCCTCCAGTGCCATTTAAATTGTGCGGCGGTGCGGGGGGGGGGGGGGGGACAACCAGAAATGAACCATTCCAGAAGAGGAGTTTACTTAACTTGCTTGTTCCAAGAATGTGGCTACTTCCTGTGCCATACGTAGGCCTGCCAGCTCTGGGGTGGGAAATATTTGGGGACTGGGGGTGGAGCCTGAGGAAGGTGGGGTTTGGGGAGGAACTTCAATGGAGTATAATAGAGTTAGGGTTGTCAACTTTGGGTGATGCCTGGAGATTAGGGTTGCCAATCCCCAGGTGGGGGCAGGGGATCCCCCGGTTTGGAGGCCCTCCCCCCGCTCCAGGGTCATCAGAAAGCGGGGGGAGGGAAATGTCTGCTGGGTATGGGTATCTGGGGCTCTGGGGGCCCTGTTTTCTGAGGTAGAGGCACCAAATTTTCAGCATAGTATCCAGTGGCTCTCTCCAAAATACTCCCTAAGTTTCATAAAGATTGGATGGGGGGTCCAATTCTATGAGCTCTCAAAGAAGGTGCCCCTATCCTTCATTATTTCCTATGGAAGGAAGGCATTTAAAAGATGTGCAGTCCCTTGAAATGTGATGGCCAAAATTCCCTTTGGAGTTCAATGATGCTTGCCACACCCTTGCTCCTGGCTCCACCCCCAAAGTCTCCTGGCTCCACCCCCAAAGTCCCCAGATATTTCTTGAATTGGACTTGGCAACCCTACTGGAGATCTTCCACTATTGCAGCTGATTGCCAGATAACCAAGATCGGTACTCCTGGAGAAAATGGCTGCTTTGGAGGGCTGGACTCTATGGCATTCTACCTCACTGAGGTCCCTTCTCTTCCCAAACTCCGCCTTTTTGAGGCTCCACCCTCCAAATCTCCAGACATTTCCCAACCAAGAGGTGGCAACCAGTGTTCCCTCTAAGCTGCAGAGTCTTGTGAGCAAAAATTTTACTTTGTGAGCCACTTTCATTAAAGCTGTGAGCTACTGGCATTAAAGTTGTGAGCTACTGCATAAATTATTGTGTTCTGGGGTCTTCCTATCTGAGCTACGACAAAAATGTGTGAGCTAGAGGCTAAAAATCTATGAGCTAGCTCGCATTAACACAGCTTAGGCCTAAAACCACTGACACTGATGAATTTAGAAGGATGAAACTCCATTTAGGATTGCACTGTTAACCTTTTCTTTTCCTACATGCTACTCATAGTGACTTTAAGAACTACATTGGAACTTTGAATGTAAAGACTTAAACTGGCTAAAAGAAGCATTCAGTTAAAATTTGCTTTCTTCTGCTGCTAGTCATATTTGAATAAACCCATACCATTGTCTGAAGAAGCGTGCTTTTAGCATATAAAAACTTACATTCACAAGTTGTGCATTCCAGGCTAGCATCAGTTCTGACACTGAAAATTTTTGTGTTGCGTGTTGGTGGACGTTTGGTGGACGTTTATAAATCGCATTCAGAACAGTTTCTTAACATTACTGTTGGGACTTGTGTCTGTTGTGTACTTTGAAGAATTTTAAAATATCACACTATTCCAGAGATGGCCAACAGTAGCTCTTCAGATGTTTTTTGCCTACAACTCCCATCAGCCCCAGCCAGCATGGCCAATGTCTGGGGCTGATGGGAGTTGTAGGCAAAAACATCTGGAGAGCTACCGTTGGCCACCGCTGCACTATTCTATCTTAATTTAATTAGTTTAAATTACATTCATTTTCACATCATTAATTAATAAACAGAAACTTAACTGCAATAAACTATTATGTCTCTTGCGTAACTAGAAAGTAAATCAGTTTTTTAAAAATAGGTGTTTTCCTCAGGGATACCGTGAGATATGAAAGCAAGGTCAAGGGTACTGTGACCTCGAAAAGGTTGGGAAACACTGGCTTAGAGGAAGCACTGCTGGCAACCCTATATAGAGTCCTCCTTCCAAAGAGATTATTGTCTCCAGGGTTTTTTGTTGTAGAAAAAGCTCAGCAGGAACTCATTTGCATATTAGGTCACACCCCTGATGTAGGGTTGCCAATCCCCAGGTGGGGGCAGGGGATCCCCCAGTTTGGAGGCCCTCCCCCCGCTTCAGGGTCATCAGAAAGCGGGGGGGGGGGAGGGGAGGGGAGGGAAATGCCTGCTGGTAACTCTGTTATTCCCTATGGAGATTTATTCCCATAGAAAATCATGGAAAATTGATCCACGGGTATCTGGGGCTCTGGGGGGGGTGTTTTTTGAGGTAGAGGCACCAAATTTTCAGTATTGCATCTAGTGCCTCTCCCCAAAATACCCTCCAAGTTTCAAAAAGATTGGACCAGGGGGTCCAATTCTATGAGCCCCAAAAGAAGGTGCCCCTATCCTTCATTATTTCCTATGGAAGGAAGGCATTGAAAAGGTGATGGCCCTTTCAATGTGATGGCCAGAACTCCCTTTGGAGTTCAATGATGCTTGTCACAGCCTTGATCTTGGCTCCACCCCTAATGTCTCCTGGCTCCACCCCCAAAGTCCCCAGATATTTCTTAAATTGGACTTGGCAACCCTACCCTGATGTCACCATTGTTTCATTGTAGATAAAGCCCTGCAGAAATTGTTTGTGTATTAGGCCACACTCCTTATGCCAAGCCATCTGGAACAGCGTTCCGGCTCAAGAAAAGCCCTGATTGTCTCCAGGAGAACCGATCTCTGTCACCTGGCGATCAGTTGTAATAGCAGATCTCCAACCACCACCTGGAGATTGGCAACCCAAAACATTCCAGTGTTTATCTCCAAATGGAGGGGCTTTGCGCAAATGTCGAGAAGGAAGGCTGGGCTCACTGTTAGCTGCAATTCCCACCAATTATGACCTGGATAATTTCATTTTGCATTTTGTATGCTTCGGTCTGTGGAATGAGCAATCAGCATAATGTTTTGTGACCTCAGATTTTTCCATTTCCGACAGGATTATTTCTATTTCCCCTAGCTGGCTGGTGAGGAGGCGTTTTTTTGTTTAGTCATCTGTTTGGATTTTAACCCCTGCCATTCCTGAGTTAGATTACAACAATGAAGAACAGTTTAACAATGATAAGTAGGATAAAAACAAACTGTTGCGCTGTATAAGAGGTTATAAATTATATTTCAACATATAAACAATAATTATCCATATCTTAGCTGGAAGAAAAACATCCATTTTGCGGTAAGTCCTGCAAATGTCAATATCAAAGCAAGTCTGTTCCTTTGAATCAAGTTGTAAATTTCAGTATGAAGAAAGAAATTGGGACCGGTTTTGGTTTTCCAAACCTTCGTCAGCAAAGGATTAGTATATAGCACGGCTTCATGCTGTTATAGAAGAGACTTGGTGACAATAAACCATTATACACCAAAATTACCTATTACTTAATACATACCCAAACTTTAGACAAAATAACATGTTGGTTGAGGCTCCTCCCTTGGGAAGGAAGTGGGGGAGGGAGAGCTTCCTTTGCCAGGCTCTCTCAATCACGCAGCAGGGCTACTTATTCAAGCCTCTCTTCCTTCTATTGACTGAGGCTCTTCCCACTCCTGGTCCCCTGGAGAAAGAAGGAAAGAGCCAGAGCTTCCTTTGCCCAGTTCCCTGGATCCCATGGGAGAAATACAAAGAAAACATCTTTAAGACCAACAAGTGCTAATGTTTTAAGCACATTTTAAATTAAAAAAAATATTAATTGTGTTTGTCTGTGTCCTTTATAAAGTTTGTACCTCTACTATCTAAACTTAAATAGGTATATACATGGCCTGGCCCAACAAGGTCTCATTTATGTCAAAATGAGTTTGACACCCCTGCTCTAAGCTGTGGAGTCTTGTGAGCAAAAACTCTACTTCATGAGCTGCAGGCATTAAAGTTGTGAGTTTAGTTTGCTTTGGGGTCATTTTTCCTAAGTTAAGACAAAAATGTTGTGCCAGTAGCTAAAAAACTGCAAGCTACCTCACACTAACTCAGCTTAGAGGGAACACTGGCCAACGGTTGATTTTTCTTTAGACATTCATAGGCTGCGGTCACACTCACCATTAAATCCATCCCTAACCCGTCGCTATTATACCCCGCAGCTTTTTTACAACGAATTTCCTGATCAGACATTACACTCGGTCATTACACTTCCCCCCCTCCCCCAGCAAGCTGGGTACATATTTTACTGACCTCAGAAGGTTGGAAGGCTGAGTCAACAATTGCTGGCGCAATGATATCATAGGGAAGCGGATGTGCACTTGCGACAAGTCGGCTACAATGGAGCGTTCAAACTTAGAAAGTACGCGCGGGAGTCGTCGGAAGCATTCTTATCCCGGATTTAATGTACTATCAAAAAAAGTCTTCGGCTCAGTCTTGGCAGTTCGGGACACGAACGAGCCAACGACCATTGCCAGATGCTGATGTTTGGACAACTGCATAAAATCCGACATGCATCTGGCTTTCATCCATGCCCATCTCGTCAGTTTATGTGCGTCTGACCTCGGCCATAGAGTAATTCTCAAGATACCTTCAACCAATGTACAGCTGAAGGTGTGATTGAAACCACAGTAACCAGGTACTGTTCCCATGTTTAGTTTATAAAATGAAAGTGCATCAGTTCTTTGTTAAAAACAGATGTAAACAGGGCTTTTTTGTTGAAAAAGCCCAGCAGGAACTCATTTGCATATTAGGCCACACCCCCCTGATGCCAAATCAGCCAGAACTGCATTCCTGTGCATTCCTGCTAAAAAAAACCCTGGGCGTAAATGCACACATAGGTATTACATGTGTTTGCTGTAATGTGGGGACAGGGTTAGAGTCACAGAATCATAGAATTGGAAGTTACCTCTGGGTCATCTAGTCCAGCCCCCTGCAGAATGCAGGAAATGCACAAATACCCCCCACGCCCCCAGTGACCCCTACTTCATTCCCAAAAGATGGCAAAACACTTCAGGATCTCTTGCCAAACTGGCTTGGAGAAAAATTGCTTCCTGACCCCAAAGTGGTGATCAGCATTTCCCTGGGTGTGTAGGAAAGAGCCACAGGAACTAAGCACTGATGCAACCCTTCCCGCCCTCCTTCTCATGATCTGTCTAATTCACAGAACCAGCATTGCTGCCAGATGGCCATCTAGCCTTATATGTCTGCTTGTATAAGGGGAACCCCTGGCTCAAAGCTCTGCACAACTAATGTTTCCTTTCACTGCCCCTGCTGAGAGGCGTTGAACCTCATCCCCTGCCCCCACCATATTGTACAGCAGCCGGAAACTAAATGATGTCTTAACCTTCCAGAAGCAGGTATTAGGTCACGCTTGACCAACGAATGTTAATCCCAGCTGGTTCCTAGAGAGCATTTGGCAGGTAGAGGACACTTCACATGGCGGAGGCATTCTCAGCAGCAATTAATGCTGCTCTTGCTGCAAAGAATACACCAGTCATACAGGTGCCAACCTCCAGGGGCGGGCTGGAGATCTCCCAGAATTACAGCTCAGATCCAAATTACATAGCTGGTTTGTTTATTTATTCAAAAGAATTATCCCACTTCTTTTGGAGGACGGTAGGGGAGGGACGGTGGCTCAGTGGTAGAGCATCTGCTTGGGAAGCAGAAGGTCCCAGGTTCAATCCCTGGCATCTCCAAAAAAGGGTCCAGGCAAATAGGTGTGAAAAGCCTCAGCTTGAGACCCTGGAGAGCCGCTGCCAGTCTGAGAAGACAATACTGACTTTGATGGACCGAGGGTCTGATTCAGTATAAGGCAGCTTCATATGTTCAAATGGTTGTTTTGGAAGGTGGACTACATGGCGTTATGCCCTATTGAGGTACCTCTTGAAATCCCACCCTCCTCTTGTTCCACCTCCAAAATCGCCAGCTATTTCCAAACCCAGAAGTGGAAATCCTAACATTGTTTACATCAGGGTTGGCCAAACTTCCTTAAAGTAAGAGCCACATGTAAAAAATGTCAGATGTTTGAGAGCCTCAAGACATGAATGTTATGGTTTCGAGAGCCACAAGACATGAATGTCAGATGTTTGAGAGCCACAACATGAGACGGAGGAGAGATGGAAAGAAAGCAACTTTAAATGCATTCTCCAAGCCACTGGCTGGCTTGGCTTGACAAAGGGATTTAAAGAGACAAAAGCCTTCTCCAAGCCAGCCCATGGGGTTGTGGGGGCTTCAAGAGCCACACAATGTGTGTGAAAGAGCCACATGTGCTCTCAAGTCACAGTTTGGCCACCCCTGGTCTATATGCATCTGGAATGCACACACACACACACACACCGGAAGAACTGGTCAGCATGAGCCACAGAGTGAGGTGGAAGAGGGCTGGTAGAGAGGAGTCTGGAGATGGGAAATGTTTTTTGGAATGCCTCTCTCCCTGTAAAGGGTCTCTTCCGATTAAAGGTTCTATTCCAAACTTGTTGTGCCTGTTTTCTAGCTGCAGGGAGAATTTGACTGATTCCACAGTTGGGGTTTGCCTCCCTTTCACTGTGGGATTGTTCCCTGCGGGTCTGTTGTTCTAATTCTGCAACAGAAGATTCTCTCGATCAGTTTTCAATCTGCTGGGTGTCTTTTGATTCCTCATTACTGTTACTTGAGGAGTTCCCCCCACATTCAGAGCTATTTTCCTCTCCCTCCTCTCCTCCCTACACTCCTTTTCTTTTCTATGCATGTGTGCATGCATTACAACGCAAACACCGATTTCCAGGATAATGAATATTAACAAACATTATCACCATGGGTATTGCTGCCGCATGCCGATTGGGTACTCCCCCACGCTATGCACATAAAAGTTTAATGTGCCTTTCCCCTCTCCTTTTTTTTTAAAGTGTGCTTGTTTGTGTTACAATGCAATCATTGAAGCCAGGGATCACACAATCTGGCCAAACCCAGTAATGCAAAGCATGTAACAGGCACGTGTGTCCCTGTCACCCAGTCATTGGCTGTTTATCCAAACACCGGGAATTCTAAATTAAATTGCTGGGTTGCCATTTGCTTTACATGCTCTAGAGCACACTAGAGGGGCTTTCCCAGTCAATACTAGAGCTCAGTTGCCTCTTTTTAAAGAGACTGTTTGAAGGAGGGGGGTTATGGTTGAGGGAGGAGAGAAGATGCTTTTCCCGAGGAATAAACCAAAGCTAATTCCTATGTTTGAAGAGCATTACAAAATATGGAAAACCATAAACGCAAGGGGGGAGGGGATGTACAATTAAATAGATTTTTTTAGAATTTTGAAATTGAGGTTTGCGTTACATCGCTATGTACTGTGTTGCGTTGTAATGCAAATTGTACTTTAAAAAATTGCTCATTGCCAGGTGTGATTTCAAAGGGAGGGGGGGCAAAAGTTATGAACAAAGTGAATGACACAATAACAGGGCAGAATCATGGGTGTGGAATTATGTGGGCGTATTCTAATACTGTGGAAGCTTGCCTGAGCATTTGCAAGAGTTCCGCACAAGAATCTCAAACCCTGAGCATGGGGCAAAAAAAAAAAAATCTGGAAAAATGAGAATCACGTTGGCACGGTGTAAATATGGTTGAGAAGCAGGTCAAACCGCCGCGCCGGATCAAAAAGTGCAGAATCCAACAGTAGCCCTGGGGCTAATAGAGACATGATGCTGAGACAAAGGCAACTGCAGAATCCACCTTTGTCACAGAGGAGCATTAAAAAATTTGACATTTCCCCCCTGTTGTGAGCAGGGCTTTTTTTTTTTGTAGCAGGAACTCCTTTGCATATTAGGCCACACATCCCTGATGTAGTCAGTCCTCCAAGAGCTTACAATAGGCCCTATACTAAGAGCCCTGTAAGCTCTTGGAGAATTGGCTACATCAGGGGTGTGTGGCCTAATATGTAAAGGGGCTTCTGCTACAAAAACAGCCTCGGTTGTGAGGATAAAACAGAGGAGAGGAGAACAATGTAAGCTGCTTTGGATCTGCACTAGGGAAGAAAGGTAGGGTATACATAAATTAAATGTCTCCAAATTTGTTGGAAGAAAGATGGGATAAAATGCAATAGATAAGCAGACGAGCAGTCATCGTTGAAATGATTCAGATTCCATTTTATTACCTTCCACGACCAGATTTCACTCACAGCTTGTCAGCTGTCAACTCTGCCTTGCTCTGTCCCTTTCTTTCATGCTGACATTTATGGCAAAGGGTGATAGCATATAAGTTCTACGGCATACTCTCATTTTTAGTAAAGAAGAGACCCTGGGCAATGATAAAAAGTACAAAGTTAATAGGATGTTTCCCATCTAAATGGCTTTAGGCTTTGAAGTGATGGGTGTTTTTTGTTTGCCTTTTATGTTTTTTTTTTTGGGGGGGATTATTCCCAAAGTTCGTGTCCGTTTAAGGCAAACCATGAACTGAATTATCCACATGTGCACTTATATCTGTATATCTATGCATCGCTTCTTTCCGAGCTTAGCTGGGTAAGAAAAACAATCTGTTTATATTTAGGAAGCCTACAGTACATCGGTGTGTGTGTGTGTGTGTGTGTGTGCGTGCGGGGGTGTGAGGGTGGAGGGTTGAAATCACAAATGGATTCCTTCACGTTTCAATTTTAATTTAACTTCTTGTTTCTTGATGGCTGCATTTAGTATTCTGTGAAACACCAGAGGTGTTTGATGTCTGTTTCTTCAGAACCTCTTGTAAACAACGATGCCAAAACCAAAGAGAGCAGCAGCTGACTCACTTGGAGCCCACGGGGGCTGCAGCTCCAGGATCAGGCTGCTGGGCTTCTATTATTAATGACACGGCTGAAAGCCAGAAGCGGGCTGGGAGCGGCGGAAGGAAATGATAACTAAAGAGCGGCCCAGCAGCTTGCAAAGCCACAAGGGCCAGAGTTGCCAACTCTGGGTTGGGAAACACCTGGACATTTTTTTGGGGGGTGGAGTCTGAAAAGGGTGGGGTTTAGGGAGGAGAGGGACCTCGGGTTGCCAGCCTCCAAGTTGCACCTGAAGATCTCCCACTATGACAATTGATCTTTGCAGGGCTTTTTTTGAGCAGGAACTCAGTTCTGGCTGGCTTGGCTTGCAAATTAGTTCCTGTTGGGCTTTTTCAACAAAAAAGCCCTGTGTGAAACAGTGGTGACGTCAGGGGGTGAGATCTAATATCAGAGCCAGCCCAAGATTGTCTAGCACCCTAGGCAAGGCTAACCTGCTGCCACCCCCCCCCCCGCATTGATAATGTCACCAAGTCACATGGGAACCACCCAATTCGATGCTCAAGAAGAGCCCTCTGTGCAAACGGGCCCCGCATTTGGTTGGACACTCGGGCCCCTCCCCCATCCTCCAGTGGGGCCTTGCCAGGGGCAGCAACAACTATTGAGAATCTGTGACCACAACCCCAATGTGTGGCACCCTCTTTAACAAGGAGCTACAGAGGGCAACTTGTATTGGAGTCATGGTTCCAATTAGCTTGTCAAAGCTTGGGAGTTTAGCAGGGTCGGCCATGGTCAGTAGTTGGATGGGAGACTGCCAAGGAAGCCTGGAGTTGCTGCCCAGAGAAAAGCAATGGCAAACTCTAGATCTATGGAATTCCCCATGAATGGGGTCTCTGTAAGTCAGTTGTGACCTGTCAGCATGTTTTTCTTACCTGGTGGGGTGGTGGTGGTGGTATGTTTCTCTTTGTGGTGCGGGAAAAGAGAAGCCTTTGAAGGGAGTAGTATGCACCTGTGACATGTCAATAAAGCTTTCCTATGTTTTCATAGTTGAAGTCTATCTGAGTATTACTTGGCAAAACCTCACACGTTGCTGTGCAGAAGCAGGCAATGGCAAACCACCTCTGTATGTCTCTCATCTTGGAAACTCCACGAGGCATCATCAGCCATGACTTGAGGATACTTTCCACCACCAAAAGACAATCAATCCCCTCCCCCCAATGATTCAGAAGATCCAAATTGGGGACCCCCCAGAGTTGCTTTTTAAGATTAAACTGGAGATTCGGCATCTGAGCACAGATCCTCAATGTGATCCTCCATTTTTCAGAGGAAGTACACCTCTTGATAGTGGATATTTGGGACCAACAATCACTGAAGACCTTCCCCATCACTCCCTGCTTGGGAGAACCCAGAGGTGTATGTCTGGTTGCTATTGACAACAGCAGGGCTTTTTTTGTTTTGTAGCAGGAACTCCTTTGCATATTAGGCCACACATCCCTGATGTAGCCAATCCTCCGAGAGCTTACAAGGCTCTTTTTTGTAAGCTCTTGGAGGATTGGCTGCATCAGGGGTGTGTGGCCTAATATGTAAAGGAGCTCCTGCTAGAATTCCATCCCTGCTTATCATGATTATGTTATGACTATGCATCATTTTTATAGGATAATGAACTGATGCAACATTAGGATCTGTAGGATTTGGACATGACAAGATGGCAAATATACCCATCACACTTACAATGCAATCCTAAGAAGAGTTACACCCAGGGCTTTTTTTTTGTAGAAACCCCCCCCAGCAGGAACTCATTTACATATTGGGACACACCCCCTGATGCCAAGCCAGTTGAAACTGCATTCCTGTGTGTTCCTGCTCAAAAAAAGAGAGCCCTAATTATACCTTTTTAAAGCCCATTGACTTCAGTGGACTTACAAGAGTTTAACTCTGTTTAGGATTGCTCAGTTACCTTGCATGCTAAAAGTAGCACACATGGGCTATGTGAGTTGATGGTTAGCCGACCAGTGCTGAAGTGATTTTTGGTTCTGAAAGTGTGTTACTTGAAGTTTGGTGTAATCTTAAGAAACAAAAGCCAGTATTTTCTACACATTATGCCTTTTCCCCTGATTAGGGGGGTGGGGGTAACATCATTCATGAAGGATTTGTTTTGTTTTGTTTTTAATACATTGTATTTTGTGCAATAAAGACTTCTTTTTACCACAGTCACCACAATTCAACCAGTTATATATTCATGCTAGGCTGAATTGTGACCAATGTTTCTCATTGTGAAGTTGCCTCATATTTGACCTTTCTTCAGTGCTGAGGGGATGCCCATAAGGCAACAAAATGCATTGTTTATTTCTCAACTTCATTCTTTTTCACCAGTTGGGAAGCCAACCCAGATAGTGTTCTCTCAAATCAATTGGGAGAAAACTCCCCACAAATTCATGCCACCTTTTAGATAAGAGAGTGTACATGTCAGAGCACTGAAATAAATGTTTTACTTATGTTGAGATTTTACTTCTGATAAATTGTTCAAAGCACTCTTTGAATAGCCACTATCTCAGCTTGGGTTTCATTTGGCTCAAATGTTCCGTTTTTGGCAGCTTCTTGAATTTTTAAAATTTATATGTGTGGAGAGCGGAGGGTTGCCAGTCCCCAGGTGGGAATGAACAGGAGAGAGGTCACCTCAGGACAATATTAAAAACACAACCAAAAGGTTATAGTGACCAAATTAACTATGTAATAATAATGTTAACACAGAAAAAAATATAGCAAATATACAATTTCTTGAAAGAAGGAGTCCTGACGTACAGGAAGTGGACTTGACCAGTCCAGCTTCAATTATTCTTCTGGCATAGGGTGTTCCATAATACAGTGTCGATAAAGACGTAGTAGTTCAATGTCAATTACACAGAACCATTACTTGTGTTCCCGAGAACTGCAGGAAAATATTTAACCAATCTCAACGGGACCGATAAGTCTCCAAATGGATTTTAACCAGGCACTACACTCAAAAAATGGTAGGTGGGGACAGGGGATCCCATGGTTTGGAGGCCCTCCCCCTGCTTCAGGGTGATCAGAAAGAGGGGGGAGGGGAGGAAAATGTCTGCTGGGTACTCCATTGTTCCCTATGGAAACCAATTCCCATTGGGTATAATGGAGAATTGATCCGTAGGTATCTGAGGCTCTGAGGGGGCTGCTCCCCAACCTTTTTGAGCCTGGAGGCTCCTTTGGAATTCTGACACAGGAAGTAAAGCCAGCCACAAAATGGCTGCAGCAGCTTCTGTTCACTCACAGTAAAGATCCTTGTGCTTTTGCATCAGCTGTTCCCAGGGCCTTTTTTGGTAGAAAAAGCCCAGCAGGAACTCATTTGCATATTATGTCACACCCCTGATGCCACCATTATTTCTCACAGGGCTTTTTTGTGCAAAAAGCCCTGCAGGAACTTATTTGCATATTAGGCCACACCCTCTGATGTCGAGCCAGCCAGAACTACGCTCCTGTGCGTTCCTGCTAAAAAAAAGCCCTGGCTGTTGCAAAAAGCAACATTTTTTTTAAAAAAAATCTACATAACTAATCAAATCTTCCGTGGCCAATCAGAAGCCTTGATGAGCAAAAGAGCCCCACCTGGCTCCACCCACTTTCTAAAAACTGTTGGCAGGCTCCAGGAAAGGGCTTGTTGGGCACCACATTGGTGACCCTTGTCATCAACATTTATAAATGTGTCACAGTAAGTATTAATGTTTGAAGTAGCTCCATGAGACTACTTGGATGTTGTAGGGTAGGGGTGTCAAACATGCAGTCCGAGGCCGAATCAGGCCCCTGGAGGGCTCCTATCAGGCCCCCGAGCAACTGACTGTCTCCCTGTATCTTGCTTCCTTCTGCATAACAGCTTGCTTTGCAAGGCATGCTCAATAGCACAGGAGGTGCAGAGCAAAACCTCCATTTTCTCCTTTGGCTGAGGCTCCTCACTTGGGGTGGAAGGGGAAGATTGAGATCTTGTTTTGCCAGGCTCTCTGAATTGCACAGCAGAGCTACTGAGCCAAACCTCTCTTCCTTCTATTGGCTGAGGCTCCTCCCCCTCCTGGTCCCCTGGAAAAGGAGGGAAAGAGCCAGAGCTTCCTTTGCCCAGTTCCCTGGATCCCATGGGAGAAATACAAAGAGAACACCTTTAAGACCAACAAGGGCTAATGTTTTCAGCACATTTTAAGTTTTTTAAAAATATATTTAATTGTATTTGTGTCCTTTATAAAGTTTATATCTCTGCTACCCAACCTTAAATAGGTACAGACACAGCCTGGCCTGACATGGCTTGGCCCAACCCAACATGGTGTGGCCCAACAAGGTCTCATTTATGTCAGATCCGGCCCTCATAACAAATGAATTTGACACCCCTGTTGTAGGGGGCATGTAGCTACCATAGCATTGCATTAGTAGGGAAACATGCAATGCAACTACATCAGATCACTTCTGTGTTCTACTACTAGGGATTACTACGGGAGAGTGGCAGAGGATGCCCAGGGCTACAACCTTTGTTCTTTTTTTTATTTATTTGTGTCCTTTATAATGTTTATATCTCTGCAGTGCTACCTAAACTTAAATAGGTACAGACACAGCCTGGCCTGACATGGCTTGGCCCAATCCAACATGGTGCGGCCCAACAAGGTCCCATTTATGTCAGATCCGGCCCTCATAACAAATGAATTTGACACCCTTGTTGTAGGGGGCATGTAGCTACCATAGCATCGCATTGAATCTGCAATGCCACTGCATCAAATCACTTCTGTGTTCTACTACTAGGGATTACTACGGGAGAGTGGCAGAGGATGCCCAGGGCTGCTACCTGTCATGATTCTTTTTTTAGCGGGGAAATTTCATAAGTGCAGCCTCATTGTATCAGATGCCCTACAGCATTGGCTCCCAGCGGTTCTGACCTGCTCGCACATCAGTATTAAAATCAAAAGATTATCTTTAATGATGTGCCTTGAAGGCGGGGGCCAGAACGCTTTGCCACCCGTCGCTATCAGAATACCGCCATGTGTCTCTTGCTTATCAGCTGGAACAACATTATTTTCATCTGGGGTTTCTTTGACAGGCAACCAACAAAACATTCCATTATCACGGCAGAACAACAACAGTGGCAGCGTTCCCTTGATTTCAGAGGAGAGAAAGTCAACATTTGACTGTCAAAAATGGGGAATCTTTATTGCTAAAATCCATGCCAAGGAATTGGCAAGGCTAAAGTCAATAAGAAGGTCACACAAAGTTCTGGCAAAGACACTGTTTATCTTCAGAAGTTAAAAAAAGGTCATTCCCCTTAATACTAGTGACCCTTGGTCACACAGTCTGAGAGTGTAGCAAGAGCTGTTCCTCATAAGTGCCAGTGAGCTTTGCCATTTCCAATTAACTTTATACACTTAATAGACTGCTGTGTACGTGCATCACACAAGATAGTGATTGTTATCCTGTACGAAGGTATGAGAGGTAAGAACATGAGATGACCCCTGCTGGATCAGACAAATAGTTCATCTAGTCCAGCATCTTGCCTCACACTGTGGCCAACCAGTTCTTCCGGAGGGCCAGCTACAGGGCATGGAGGCCAAAGCCTTCCCATGATGTTGCCTTCTGGCTCTGGGATTCAGAGGTTTAGTGCCTCTGAATGTGGAGGTTCCCCTCAATCTCTCTCTGTCTGGGGCGATGATGCTCTGTATTCTTGGTGTTTGGAGGGGACAGTGGGAGGGCTTATAGAGTCCTGGCCCCACTAATGGTCCTCCTGATGGTACCTGGGTTTTTTGGCCACTGTGTGACACAGAGTTTTGGACTGGATGGGCCATTGGCCTGATCCAACATGGCTTCTCTTATGTTCTTATGTGTCAAGTCTGTCTGTAACTCTGGCTCAGTCAAAGAGCATTCTGGGTAGAACCAAAGTATATTCAAATGCTGCTAGCTCATGTCTTTCCTATCCCTCCCTTCCTGTAGTGAGTGTCCTTGTTTTGAAATGGAAAGATGTGAAAGTCTTATCTGTGCCTTCTCAGGCCTGGCTCTCGGAAGGGAGTCAGGAGCCCACTATGATCAAGGCCATGCAAGCCTGAGAACGAATTGGTAACATCAATGTGTGAATGTTCCCTGCATAATCCTCCCCCCTCAGGAATCCCTTTGAAATGTCCCTTATATGCAATGTATCTACAGGTTATTCTTTAGTCTTTTCAATACTGGCCTAGCCTCAAGTATCAGTATCAATAAAGTAGTTTCTTTGTATCAACAACGACTCGTTATTGAATCTGCAGACTTGACATTTATGTTCAGTCACCATGGGTAGCAGCCACTGTTAGACCTCTCCTCCAGGAATCTATCTAATCCCTACCCCTTGGAAAGCTGTTTACTCCACATTTTAATCACTCTCTAGTCCCAAAGCTGGGAACTAGACCTCACGAAATGACAAAGATGTCAGAATACTTCTTCATACATGAGATTTACTGTGAGCATGTTAGTCTTCTTGTGTTGGGTCAGATAATTGGCCTATCTAGCTTAGTTATGTCTACTCTGACTAGTAGCAGCTCTCTCGAACTTCAGGCAGAGAAGGGACTTTCCCCATCACCAATTACTGAAGATACTTTACCTGGAGACAGCAGGGACTGAATCTGAGAGTCCCCTTTAGACTGAAATATGTACTTCAAATCAAAGGTAGAGTTTGCTTTTGGGCCTCTCCTGAAGAGATAGTGAGCTGCGCTACTTGATTTCTGCCCCAAAATTTAGGCCTCATGGCACCACTGAAGGAGATTCTTACTATATTTCTGCCTGTTGGAAATCTAAGGAAAGAATGGAATAGTAAGATTCTCCTCGTCACTTGGCAAGTCAATATAAATGCCTTGTTAAGCCAAGTAGCTATCTGTATTGTGTGGTAAATTTACCACACAGAAATGATTGGTGCTTGCATAGGGGATTACCTTTACCTTTTAACCGGCATAGTGTGGATTTACAACACACTACCTTTATAGTGTGGTAAAATCTTCTGTTTTTACCCTACTTTCCAGAAGAAGAGTTGGTTTTTATACCCTGCTTTTCTCTACCCTAAGGAGTCTCAAAGTGGCTTACAATTGCCTTCCTTTCCTCTCCTCACAACAGGCACCATGTGAGGCAGATGGGGCTGAGAGAGCTCTGAGAGAACTGTGGCCCAAAGTCACCCAGCAGGCTTACCATGAGAGAATGTGGAATCAAAATTGGTTCTCCAGGTTAAAGTCTGCCACTCTTAACCACTCCACCATGCTGTCTCTCCAGCCAAAAATTGCATTCTACATTGGCTCAGAGGAGTGCAAATCTGTTTCCCACTCTCCCCTCCCCCCCAGAGAGCCCTCATTGATGACTGGTAGAGATGCAGGAGTCTCAACTGGAATTGGTTCCAGGCACGACAGAGGGGTACCTAGTTGTTGTCTGTTCCATTCATATTACGACCAAACTTCTGGCTTCACTCAGTCCCCATTGAAAATTCTGCTAACACCACATAATTCTGCCCAATTAATTTTCCGCAGGCAGAAATTGTTCTCATCATCTTTCTGCTGGGCATCTCCATCACAGAGAGAAAAAGATTCTCAAAGTGGGCAAATAATGCTCATTACTTCTGACAGGAATCTTAATTATATTGTCAGCAGAGCGGGTGCTGTTGAAATAAACTCTTTCTTCACATTGTCATTATCAGGCCTGGCATATTTTTGAATAAAGATCCCCTGTTCCACCCCCATCTTATTTGGCCCTGGATTAAACTCACTGAGGTGGTTCATCATGACAGACTGGCATGGCATCCTCATACTTTGCTAGAAAAGATTACGAAACAGTCCCAGATACACTAAGCCCTTCAGACTGACACTTCTAGCAAGAGAGAAACTTTAAAGACAAGGCGGAGAGCATCCTTGCTCCCGGGGAGGACATGGTTCACAAGAAAGTTAGTGTGTTACCAGAATTCAGTGACATGCCACCGTCACAAGCTGCGGGTGGGTGGGGGGAATAAAGTTGTCCTCTGTTAATCGAGTCATCATATTCTGCCGGAGGTGCTGACAGGCCTCGTCTGAAAGACATTTCACAGGCACTGTTCTTCAGAGAAGCCTCTGCCCCTCTGGTATCTGTCTTTCCTGTGCTAAGTGGAAAGAAATCTGGCTGCCAGTATCATGGAGAGAAGGCGATGGTTGTTGTTTTTGCCATGATTTAGCCTGAAGGAGTTACCGGTGTTATTAGTCTCTTTCAGTAAAAGCCATGAAGGAGCTAAATGGAACCTTCAAAAGGAAGGTATTTTTGTGGCATGCATGGCCGGCAGGTGGGAGTAGGCGAGGTAGGCGGCTGCCTTGGGCACCACCTCGCTTACACAAGGGTGCTTTCAGGTGCCCTCTCCCACTGCTCCGCCACTCTCAGCTTCTTGGGTCACAGACCCTGGAAGCTGAGAGCAGCAGGACTATGCTCCAGTGTGTGCTCTCCTCCGAGTAGGCTTCCCAATCCCCAGGTCCCAGCGGGGATCCCCCAGTTTTACAGGCTTCCCCCCGCCCCCAGCCATATGGCAGCTGGGGAAGCCCTGCCCCCACAGCCCCCACTTATCTCTAGATCTCTGGCAGGTTTAGAAACCTGCAAACAGGTCCCCTTCCAAAATGCCTGTGTGTGTGTGTATGTGCCTTTAAAGTTGAGCAGGAAGCAGGAATTACTTCATGGGGAAAGGTCAGTAGCAGAAGCTCTTCAATGCACAGCCCCTTCATTTGTTTTGCTTTCGTTTTAGAGCAAGTAAGTGAATGAGTATGAGTGTGTGCGTGAGAGAGAGAGAGCAGTGTAGCTAGGGCTGCCAATCCTCAGGCGGGGGCAGGGGATCCCCCGGTTTGGAGGCCCTCCCCTCCTTCAGGATCATCAGAAAGTGCAGGGAGGCGAGGGTAATGTCTGCTGGGAACTTTATTCCATATGGAGTATTATTCCCATAGGAAATAATGAAGAATTGATCTGTGGGTATCTAGAGCTCTGGGGGGGGGGGCTGGTTTTTGAGGTAGAGGCACCAGATTTTCAACATAGCATCCGATGCCTCTCCCCAAAATGCTCCCCAAGTTTCAAAATGATTGGACCAAGGGGTCTAATTCTATCAGCCCAAAAAGAAGGTACCCCTATCCTTCATTATTTCCTATGGAAGGAAGGCATTTTAAAAGGTGTGCTGTCCTTTTAAATGTGATGGTCAGAACTAGGGTTGCCAAGTCCAATTAAAGAAAAATCTGGGGACTTTGGGGGTGGGGAGCCAGGAGACTTTGGGGGTGGAGCCAGGAGACATTGGGGGTGGAGCCAGGAACAAGGGTGTGACAAGCATAATTGAACTCCAAGGGAGTTCTGGCCATCACATTTAAAGGGACAGCACACCTTTTTAAATGCCTTTCTTCCATAGGAAATAATTAAGGATAGGGGCACCATCTTTTGGGGCTCATAGAATTGGACCCTCTGGTCCAATCGTTTTGAAACTTGGGGGGTATTTTGGGAAAAGGCACTAGATGCTATACTAAAAATTTGGTGCCTCTACCTGAAAAAATAGTCCCCCCAGAGCCCCCAATACCCACGGATCAATTCCCTATTATTCCCTAGGAGAATCGTTCTCCATAGGGAATAATAGAGTGCCCAGTAGACATTTCCCTCGCCCCCCCACGCTTTCTAAAGGGGGGGAAGGCCTCCAAATCAGGGAATCCCCTGCCCCCTCCCTCTCTCTCTCACACAAATACTTACTAGATCTTCTTCCTGCAGAACTCTACTTGCTGTGAAAACGAAAGCAAAAGAAAGGGAGGGGCCATTCTCCATGGAAACTGTTACTGACCCTTTCCAATGAAGCCCTTCTTGTTTCCTGTTTCCTGTGCAGTCTTAAAGGCACACATTTTACAAATGGATCAGGACCTCTACAACTACATGATGCCTACATGCATGTCTCCCCCCACCCCGCTTCCGGATTTTTGGAGAGTGGGGGATGAGGCTGCAAATGTGGGGGTCCCCCGCCCTGGCCCGGGGGGGTTGGGAAGCCCCGCCCTCGCCCGGGGGGGTTGGGAAGCCTAGTCAGAACTCCCTTGGAGTTCAATTATGCTTGTCAGACCCTTGCTGCTGGCTCCATCCCCAATGTCTCCTGGCTCCACCCCCAAAGTCCCCAGATATTTCTTGAATTGGACTTGGCAACCCTACCTCCAAGTCTGGCTTCCTAGCTGGGCTTGGAGGAGAGCGGCCTTGCTGTAAGGCTGCCTACTCTTGCAGGGGAGGCAGCCAGGAGCGAGGCACAGCAGCCCCGCTGCCCCTTTCATTTGCTCGGTACCCGGGTGGATGAAGGAGGCTGTGTGGCCTCACTCCCGGCTGCTTCCCCTGCAAGGTGAGACAGCATCAGAGTGAAACACAGCAACCTCACTGCCCCTTTTGCCTGCGTGGCATCGGGTGGATGAAAGAGGTGGCACAGCCTCACTCTGACCCCATGGGGTGTGCAGGTGGGGGGGAGGTCAGCCTTGGGTGGCAAAAATCCCAGAACTGCCCCTGGTGGCATGAACTCTACAATGGCACAAAAGGAAAACAGAAGGAGGAGAGATTGGCTTTATATCCCGCCCTTCACTACCTGAAGGAGAGCTGCTTCCAAGTTTCTCTCCCTTCCACTTCCCACAACAGACACCCTGTGAGGTAGGTGGAGCTGAGAGAGCTCTGATAGAAACTGCTCTTGAGAGGAACAGCTCTGAGAACTTGTGAATGACTCAAGGCCGTATCAGCAGGTGCATATGAAGAAGTGGGGAATCAAACTAGGCTTCCCAATCCCCCAGTCCCAGTGGGGAACCCCTGGTTTTCCAGGCTCCACCCTGCCCCCAGCCACCATGTGCCTTAGACCTCCACAGGTTTAGAAGCCTGTAAACACCATGCATTTTAAAATGTGTGTGCACGCCTTTAAATTTGAGCATGAAGTGAAAGCTGCATCAGGAGGGGCCAGCAGCAGAGACACATGTGTGTGAGAGAGTGAGAGCACAGTTCCTCTGATTGCTTTTGTATCAGATGTCTTTGTATAGGAACCAGAGCCAGTAAGTGTGTGCATGTATGTGTGTGAGAGAGAGTGAGATAACGAGAGCAGTCTCTATGCTTGTTTTGGATTCATTTCAGACGTCTTTGTATAACAACCTGTTTATGGGATGGAGGATAAATCCATCTCTCTCTCTTTTAATTTGCCTTTGTTAGTCTGAAGAAGTTGGTTGGAAATACAGCAGCTCCTGTGTGTCAAGCCCCAGTGAGATCACAAAAATGCATGTTTGCAAACTCTGTTTATTTTGGCTGCTTTGTTAGTGTGGTTTCTCTTTCATTTACTGTTGTTGGGGAAAAAGAAATGAAGACTATTCAGGGGAATTGCATTGCTGTATTTTTATTTTAGGGAATGGGAAAGTCTCCTGGCTCCACCCCCAAAGTCCCCAGGTATTTTCTGAGTTGGACTTGGCAACCCTAAATCAAACTTGGTTCTCCCAGATAAGAGTCCACACACTACACCAAACTGTCTCTGGAGAACTAGAGAACTAAGTGCATGCCTGGACTTACAGTCAGATGTCCATCAGGGGAACTCGCCTTAAAAAGCACTCTTTCACTCCATGCTGTGAGCAGAGAGGAGCCCTCCTGCCCTCCTTTCACCACTGGAAAAGCAGTGACTGCCCATTTTCCTAAGGAAAGAAGAAGAGAGGAGAAGAGTTGGTTTTTATACCCCGCCTTTCGTTACCCGAAGGAGTCTCAGAGTGGCTTGCAATCTCTTTCCCTTCCTCTCCCCACAACAGATACCCTGGGAAGTAGGTGCGGCTGAGAGAGCTCTGAGACAACTGTAATGGACCCAAGGTCTCCCAGCTTTCTTTATGTGGATGAGGGAGAATCAAACCCCGTTTTCCAGATTAGAGTCTGCCACTCTTATCCACTACACCAAACTGGCACTCAAGACATGTGGAGCCAGAAAAAAACTCCAAATCCCAGGGAAAGGCCTTGGCCTCTGTGCCCTATTGTTGGCCTTCCAAAGGTTGGTCACTGTGTGAGATAGGATGCTGGACAAGATGGACCATTGGCCTAATCCAGCAGGGCTATTCTTATATTCTTTCTAGCTGCCTATTATATTTTATCCTGGCCTCCTCCAAGGGATGCCAGCTTCCAGGTGGGACCTGGGGATCTCCTGGAATTACAGCTCACCTCCAGATTACAGAGATTAGTTCCCCTGGAGAAAATGGATGCTTTGGAGGATATACTCTACCACAGGGGTGGCCAAACTTGCTTAACGCAAGAGCCACATAGAATAAACATCAAATGTTTGAGAGCCGCAAGACATGAATGTCAGATGTTTGAGAGAAGGAAGGAAGGAAGGAAGGAAGGAAGGAAGGAAGGAAGGAAGGAAGGAAGGAAGGAAGGAAGGAAGGAAGGAAGGAAGGAAGGAAGGAAGGAAGGAAGGAAGGAAGGAAGGAAAATAGATAAGGGAGGGAAGGGAGAGAGGTAGAAAGAAAGCAACTTTAACTTTAAATGCATTCTCCAAGCTGCTGGTTGACTTGGCTTGTAGAATGCATTTAGTGAGAGAAATGCCTCCTTCAAGTCAGCTGATGGGGTGGTGGGAACTTCGAGAGCCACACAATATGTGTGAAAGAACCACATGTGGCTCTTGAGCCACAGTTTGGCCACACCTGCTCTACCACATTGTACGTCATAGAGGTCCCTGTACCCCCCAGATTCCATCCCCAAATCTCCGGGAGTTTCCCAACATGGATCTGGATACTCTATCCCCCATCCCCCACTGGTGGCCAGAGGGGATCTGATAACCCTATATGTATTTCCCCCCTTCTTTATCCTGTCTTTACAACAATGCTCTGGGTAGGGTAGGCTGAGGAAGACTGACTGGCTGAAGGTCAACCAATAATGAAATGAGGATTTGAACCCAGATCTTTCTAGTCCAAGCCTCACTTTCTTCTCTACTTTGTCCTGTGGAGATTAAGAGCCAGTCCAAAAGATACAGATCCACATCATTTTGAGCTGTTGCCTAATGTATTTATAGTGTCACTTTATAGTAAGGAGAAATTATTTTACACCTCAAATAAAAAATATTTTATTCGCCCCCTTTTATCCTCTTACCTCTTGAAGAAGAAGGTCCCCCCCCCCCCCCCCCGAGATGCCAAATTTATGCTGTCAGACCGGGACATGTAAAACACATACATAAAAATTAATAGCTATTCAGTAAATATTCTAAATATATATTTTGCAGACTTGCAGTGTCAGTATTTGAGGTAAGCCATAAATATCAAATGCTCTTTTCAGCCATGTAACTTTTGGCTGCTTTAGCAGGACCGGGTAATGAGAGCAGATTTGTTGCCAACAGTGTTGAGAGAAGGTTTTTCTTCCTAGCATTTGCTGCATAAGAATGAAAGATGGGACTCCACACAGAGTCTCAGTTCTCTGGCTCCTTTTATAAAACACAGGCAGACTCTTGGGGTTCATGAAACGTGACAATGTAGGGCTATTAAAAAAGGACAAAATATACATCTGTGAGGGAGTGTGAACTTAATGTTGTTGTAAAATTGCCTTGACCTCTTTGGTTAGGTATATTCCAGCTAAGTATACCTTTGAGAGTGCCCCCCTAAGCATGTTTACAGGGCAGCAGAGAAAGCGAGACCTGTTTCTGAATAAACACATTTTTAGGGATAGTGTGAAATATCTATTTATAAAGCTGTACAGGTCTTTTTTCATAGCAGAAACTCCTTTGCTTATTAGGCCACACGCCCTTGACGTAGCCAATCACTCAAGAGCTTACAGTAGGCCCTGTAATAAGAGCCCTGTAAGCTCTTGGAGGATTGGTTACATCAGGGATGTGTGGCCTAATATGCAAAGGAGTTCCTTCTAAAAAAAAAAAAGCCCTGCTATGCTGCAAATTTGGTGCCTCTACCTCAAAAAACACCCCTGAGCTCCAGATACCTGCAGGGGTGCGGTCACACGTACCATTAGTGACGACACAGCTCCGTCTGGCTGATGGATTAAATGTGTTCGTTCAGACATGCACATCTGGCAATCGAGCGTCATCCGGGGTCATTCCGACTTGCTGCGGATCAGTGCTGCGTTAATTTGACAGCACATAAAGTCCGGCCTTTTTTCAAAATAGCGGCACAAGATCGGCTTTTTGTTGTTTGGACAGCTCACGCGCGATACGGCCTCTCACCATTTTTTTAAAGAAAGCCCCAGCAGACATGCGCATTGCTAGATCATCCGGGAATCTGAAGTGATGCTTCTGCTTCTCCAATCAACACAGGATCGGAGGGGGGGGGGGGGACGTTATCCCACTACTCAGAACAGGAAAAAATTCTTTTTTTTCAATGTGGAGGATTTCAAGATATCATTGTCACTGCCAATTTCTAGGAAAATAATTCCTGGCAGTTCCGTGGTTTGGATCGGCAACGTTAATTCTGGAAACTTTCGCCCTTCCCCCCTGCCTCTGAAGAAAGTTTTGATTTCCCAGCTCCAAACAGTTGGGCGCATGTTCAGTGGACCCCCTCTCCTCCCAGAAATCACCATCTGATTATGCATTCTCCGAGAAATGAACGTGATAGTATTGGATGTCTGATTGCGCACAACAGAATGAATCGCATTCTTGGATGCTCGTCTGAACTGCCCTGCATCGAATCAATATTCAGCAGTTCAGATTTGAGCGCTACACACACGCTTTTTATGGTAAGTGTGACCGCATGCCAGATCAATTTTCCATTATACCCTATGGAATAGGTCTCCATAGGGATGATGATGATGATGATATTGGATTTATATCCCGCCCTCCACTCCGAAGAGTCTCAGGGCGGCTCACAATCTCCTTCACCTTCCTCCCCCACAACAGACACCCTGTGAGGTGGGTGGGGCTGGAGAGGGCTCTCACAGCAGCTGCCCTTTCAAGGACAACCTCTGCCAGAGCTATGGCTGACCCAAGACCATGCTAGTGGGTGCAAGTGGAGGAGTGGGGAATCAAACCCGGTTCTCCCAGATAAGAGTCCACACACACTTAACCACTACACCAAACTGGCTCTAGGGAATAATGGAGTGCCCATTTTCTGCTAACCCTGAAGCGGGGGAGGGCCTCCAAACTGGGGGAACCCCTGCCCCCACCTGGGGATTGTAGAAACCAAAAGAGCAACGTGGATAATTGGAGCAGAGAAAAAAAGGCATTGCATTTCATTGAAGTTAGAGGAAGCATGCCTTGTGACTGCCTGAATATGACGTATTGGCACTGGATTGTATAAAGCTCGTCAAAGCTTGAGTGAAATGAGGATACAAGTATAGCCTCGTCGCTGGATATTATTGCCATGCTGCATTGAATTCAATAGATTTGTAACTGGAGCACTGGACTCTTTTAAGAATACTGATTTGAGAAGCTTCCTCCCGATTCTCTTACTTGAAGAAATTGCTATGGTGGCATCAGAAAAAGACTGTGGGATTGGGGGGAGCAGAAGTTCTTGTTTGTATGCACTAACATTCATGTGTCAGATGGGAAATTATTTATTATTGGTGGAAAAATCATTAACTTTGTGAAATTATTTTGAATCTGGTTAATGTGGAGGCTTTTGCCTTTTTTCCCTCTGCTCCCACCTGGGGATTGGCAACCCTACATATCCACCATGGTCCCATTCAGTTATTAATCGCCAGGTAGTGGCTAGAGATCTCATGGGATTACAACTGATCTCCAAGTGACAGAGATCCGTTCACCCGGAGAAAATGGCTGCTTTGCAAGAAGAATTCTATGGCATTATATCTAACAAAGTCCCTCCTCTCTACAAACCACACACTGCTCTGACTCCAGCCTTAAAAATCTCCAGGTATTTCCCTTAGAGCTGGCAACTCTGCTTATATCACAGATAGTTGCTCAGTCCTTGGGCCCACCGGGTGTCTAAAAAGGCTATATGGTTCTAGATTGTCTGCTGTGAATCAGAGCGACAAGTCCTCTGCAGAGCAGTTCTGTTATTTACGGGGTCTTTTCCAAAACCCTGTTGTGGCTAAATAAATGTTCTGTACAGCAGCAATCGTGTTGACTCTGGAAATCACACCAGTAGCTTCCTGGAAATCAATCATCTACCTCTGTTCTAAAAACAGATGAAAGATGAACACTGATTAAGCTGATACTCATAAATAATGAGGGGGGCATCTAGTCCATTTTAGGTATAATTTGACTCTCTAGGTTTCCAGCATAAGAACATAAGAGAAGCCATGTTGGATCTGGCCAATGGCCTATTCATTCAAATACTCAGGGCCTGTTCAGATGTACAGTTTAATCAGTTGTTGCTGCTGTTTTCTACCGGATTAAAAGTGGCTGATCAGACAGCAACATCTGCCTCCCAGTAGTCAATTGTTGTCGCCCCCCTCCAATCCTTCTCCAAACCGGATTATTTTGTTACCTGCTCCTTTGCGGTGTTTTTTGAGTTGTCTGGTTTCACCTTGTCGTTTTCTCCGTCTGGATAGTTTTGCTACGATATTAACCAACTTCTGGATGTCTGAAGACTGTCCCAGAGCAAAAGGAGCCTCATACATCCTGTTTACGGTCGCCATTTTTTTTTACTACTTAGCAATATGTGCATAACCCCATAATGTTTTTTGACCTATGTGCATGTGTATATGCACATAATGTGTGCTTGCGCATTATGCTCTTATGCACATAATAGTGGAGGAAACAAAAAAAAAGGAACTGCATGGTGCCGTCGTGTGGACGGCAGCAGACGGTTTCACCGCAGAGTGATTCTAATTGCAATATGGCAGTCTGATCGATAATATCCAGAACAAAGATATTCGGAACAGAACCAGGTCAGTTTAACATGGACTCAACATGCTGTGTGAACAGGGCCTCTGTGTCACACAGTAGCCAAAACTCAGGTGCCATCAGGAGGTCCACCAGCTGCGCCAGAACTCCAGAAGTCCTCCCAATATTGCCCCCCCCCCCCACCAAGCACCAGGAATACAGAGATCACTACCTCAGAGTATTTCATCTATAAGAACATAAGAGAAGCCATGTTGGATCAGGCCAATGGCCCATCCAGTCCAACACTCTGTGTCACACAGTGGCCAAAACTCAGCTGCCATCAGGAGGTCCACCAGCTGCGCCAGCACTCCAGAAGTCCCCCAGTGGGTCCATAACTCCAGGAGCCTTCCCACTGTTGCCCCCCAAGCATCAAGAATGCAGGGCATCACTGCCCCAGACACAGATTTTTATTTATACTTTGTGGCCAATAGCCACTCATGGACTTCGGCTCCAAAACAGGCCAGACCCTGAACTGGGAGAGGACTGAGTCTGAATGCAGTCCTTGACACGAGCCTAACTCCTGTGTGAAGCTACCTGTTAAGTAGGAAATGAATCAGTACAAAGTAGGGTTTCAGCATGAAAGTGAAACTGAGAAGCAAACTGCTGAAATTGTAGGAACACAAAAAGGTACCTATGCATACAAGTACACTTCTTAAATCCTTCAGTGATATGACAGTGATATTAATTATGACCTCATTATACAATGATGATAGAAAAGAGTCCCATGCACATATCCTCTCCCTCCTCCTGGAGAAACTGAAATTGAAACTGAGTGACAATCCCTGTTAAGGTTTGTAGAATCTTTCGGGCTCAAGTGCCGTGTTCTACTGGAGAAAGTTTTTCTTCCAGACGTTTCGTTTTCGGCTGCGGAGAACATCCTCAGTGGCGTTGCAGCCGGAGCGGGTGCTCTGACCTTCTTGGCTGCTATTGAGTGGGGCCAGGGCTGCTGGAGAGCTGCTATTTCTAGGCTGGAGGGGGTGTGGTGAAAGGGCAATAGGTTTGCCCTTTCACCACACCCTATTGCCCTTTCACCACACCCCCTCCAGCCTAGAAATAGCAGCTCTCCAGCAGCCCTGGCCTCACTCAATGCACAGCAGCCAAGAAGGTCAGAGCGCCTGCTCCGGCTGCAACGCCACTGAGGATGTTCTCCTCAGCCGAGAACGAAACGTCTGGAAGAAAAACTTTCTCCAGTAGAACACGGCACTTGAGCCCGAAAGATTCTACAAACCCTAATGATGTTACCAGCCATGAAAACCTTAAATCTTTGATAATCCCTGTTAACATCCACCATATTGGAGCTTCACTGGTGCAATGATTTATCATTCCCATGGTTCCATCATCTTTAATAACTGAGCAGCCCCATAGGTACCGGTAACATCCATTCAACAGGTAAAGTCACTACCATATGTACATATAATGTCCTATATTACTGGCTTGTCATATGTTACTGAGAGCCAGTTTGGTGTAGTGGTTAAGTGCGTGGACTCTTATCTGGGAGAACCGAGTCTGATTCTCCACTCCTCCACTTGCAGCTGCTGGAATGGCCTTGGGTTAGGCATAGCTCTTGTAGAAGAAGAAGATATTGGATTTATATCCCGCCCTTCACTCTGAATCTCAGAGCGGTCACAATCTCCTTTACCTCCCCACCCCCGCCACAACAAACACCCTGTGACATAGGTGGGGCTGAGAGAGCTCTGACAGAAGCTGCCCTTTCAAGGACAACTCCTGCGAGAGCTATGGCTGACCAAAGGCCATTCCAGCAGGTGCATGTGGAGTGGGGAATCAAACCCGGTTCTCCCAGATAAGAGTCCACGCACTTAACCACTACACTAAATGGGATCTCAGGAGCTGTCCTTGAAAGGGCAGCTTCTAGGAGAGCTCTCTCAGCCCCACCCACCTCACAGGGTGTCTATTGTGGGGGAAGGAGATAAAGGCGATTGTAAGCCGCTCTGAGACTCTGATTCAAAGAGAAGGGTGGGATATAAATCTCTGGTCTTCTTCTTCTGCGGTACCCATGGGACTGCACAGTTGTGCAGTTTTTCAGCCCAGTGCTGGCGACACTAGATCCACCCTACCGGAATTAGTTTGTTAATTATGCGTATCAATTGGAACAGTTGCTCAAACGCATTCAAGTTTGGAAGAAGCA
Source organism: Heteronotia binoei (assembly GCF_032191835.1). Classification (NCBI taxonomy): domain Eukaryota; kingdom Metazoa; phylum Chordata; class Lepidosauria; order Squamata; family Gekkonidae; genus Heteronotia; species Heteronotia binoei. The sequence continues at coordinate 107,895,965 of NC_083230.1, forward strand.
CGCAGATGCACCTATAGAAATCTGGTTCTGATTGATTTGGCCTCCCTCAGTTGAACGGTAAAGCATGGAGACACTTTGAGAATGAGCCCCGGGGCTGATCTACACCTTCCAGCTGTCTGGGTTTACAATGGGAAATAAAGCAGAGAGCCAAACCTAATAGTCCATGTGCAGGAAGCCAGGGAGAGAGGCTTAAATTATTCCTCTATCTCTTTGTGCGCCTCTTTTTGTGTGCCTGTGTGGTATATCTTTAAAAATAACCTGACATAATATTTCTGTTTATGAGGTAATAACTATTCTTGGAACTAAATAAAATCCAAGCTTGACGCGCTGAAGGAAATCGCTGGCTCATGGCAAGATTATTACAGAGTTAGAAAGGATTTATGATTATACTGAAGCGCGTTTCGGAGTGCTTTCATCTCACTGATTCTTGCCATTCTATCTTTGCCAAATGGCCCAGAACTCTTATTCTCCTGGCACAGTTTACTGACAATATCTAGATGGTGTCATTGATTATCAAGTGAGGGGTGGTTCTGGAACTGAGGCTGGGAGTGGAATGCTGGCTTCGTGGCTGGAAGAAAACCTCCTCTTTCTTCAGAAATGGAAACCACACAGCCTTTCTCTCATGAAGCAAAGAGTTGATCATGGCTTTCCCTATCCTCTTGGAGCAAGTGGCTTCAGAAGATGTTTGGGTTGGAGTCTCCCAACATTTGGAGGACCTCCATTTTGTGAGTGGCCATAAGAGAACACAAGAGAAGCCATGTTGGATCAGGCTAATGGCCTATCCAGTCCAACACTCTGTGTCACACAGTGTCCAAAAAAAAAACAAACCAGGTGCCATCAGGAGGTCCACTAGTGCAGCCAAGACATTAGAAGTCCTCCCACTGTTGTCCCCCACAAAGCACCAAGAATACAGAGCATCATTGCCCCAGACAGAGAACTCCATCAATACGCTTTGGCTAATAGCCACTGATGAACTTCTGCTCCATATGTTTATCCAATCCCCTCTTGAAGCTCCCTATGCTTGTAGCTGCCACCACCTCCTGTGGCAGTGAATTCCATGTGTTAATCACCCTTTGGATGAAAAAGGACTTCCTTTTATCCGTTCTAACCCAACTACTCAGCAATTTCATTGAGCATCCACAAGTTCTTGTATTGTGAGAAAGGGAGAAAAGTACTTCTTTCTCTACCTTCTCTATCACCTTCTAGGACAGCCATTTGGAGGTGCTGTCCATTACTCTTTCTCAAATACCCAAGAGTGCTCACAAGTTCAACGTGGTTGACAATCCTTGGGTGCAGAATGCTGCTCACAAGTTCTGCATGGTGACCAAAAAGAGATCAACAACATCTAGAGTTGCCACCATCGTGCCGGCAAAAAACAGATTTCTGAAGAAACTGAAGCTTTGAGGAAATGTGACATCACTTTCAAGTGACAAGCTAGGAATTTCCCCAATCTCTATGGTCTTTACTATAGAAACTGGGGAAGTTCCTAGAGCAGCATGGAGAATGCACTGTCCCTTCTGGGTGGAAGGTCAAGAGGTGTGATGTCACTTCCTCCCAGTCTTTACAGCCTTTATCACAGACATTGGGGAAATTCCAAGAGTATTGTCATTGATACCAATTTCCCGCTATTTTTTATTCCACTCCTCAAATTATGAAAGACTGGGGTCTGAGAGCAGGGGCAGAAGACTGTCCATTGCTACCAGGCAAATGGTATGCCTCAAAACATCTCCTCTTGCTGCCTCCAACAACTGGAAGGGAAATACCTGTTAGGCTTCACTGCAAGGTCGGCGTGCCGGTTTCAACTTTGAATGGTCCCAAGTTGTATCGTCTCATGCTTATGATTAATCTGGCTATGCTACCAATGTATTTAGCAGCAACATAAAATGCGATATTTTGACAGCATGATAACCAGAACAACCATTCGTACAGAGTAAGGAAAATGGCAGGGCGCTATCCATTCAACATCCTCTTAGAGCATCGGGAATTTGTCTTGTCAGCCTGCGATTTAAGGCTCCGATTTCACCTGCCTCCGAAGCGTATACGCCTCTGGTTAGAGAAAGTGGCAGACGCTTATATCAAGCTCCAGATATGCCATTTGAAGGTGAGTGACTCGACAGATATAGCTATAGTTTAGCCTGTCACTTTTGCTGAAAAAAGAGGCCGGGTGCATGCATGAAATGTGTTAAATCATCCCTGGCTGTTTTTCAAGAGGAAGGAAGAAGCTGAAGAGGTAAGTTCTGCTTAGATCGTGGAGGAATTTCCTCTGCAAGTCTGCAAGCTGAGCTGACCATCATCAACAGATATGGACATCTCTATCGGGGGAAAAAAACACCTCAGAAGGCCTATTTAATATGGCAAGAAACCCCACTCCACCTCACACACACACCATTTTATTTATCTAAATTAGGCCTTGAATTCAGCAGGAGCTCACAGGAGCACAGCTCCTGAACCTTTCTGAGGGTTTCCCTTCCTCCTCCCCACCTACCTACCTTGTCCATTGAATAGTAGGTGCAGCTGCATAACAATCCCTGGATTAGGAGAGTGGGCAGCCAGCCAGCCACCAGGGGTTTTGCCATGTCCCCAGCAGCCCTCATTAACCACTGGAGGAGCCCACAACATCCTTTCACCACTTCTTATGTGATTTTGGGTGGCGGGTGGCTTGCTGGCCTTTTGACTGTGGGGGGGTGGCGGCCAAGGAGAGCCCCAGGTGAACGAGGCCTGCCTTGCTCGACCGTGGCTCTCCTTTCTTGCATAATGAGTTATGCTAATGAGCTCCACCACCTGTTTTTCTTCACAACAACCCCTGATCTAAAATATTTATTTACTGCCTTTCTTCCTTATGGATTTCAATGCAACTTACACTATCAATAAAATACATAAAACAGATCATGTGAAAAATAACACTAACATTTAAAATCACAATTTAGAGCTGTTTAACTCAAATAGCCAGTTTGGCGTAGCGCAGTGTTTCCCATTAGCAGAGTCGCGACCCGGTACCGGGCCACGGAAACCTCCATACCGGGTCACAAGAAAAGCCAAAGCTAGCCTCGCCCCCAGCAAAGCCTGAGCTCTGCTCTGCTTCCTTCCTTCCCCTGTCTCTCTGTTGTGCAGAGAAAACCTAGGTTTGAAGACTGACACAGGCTGCAAAGCCTGAGCTCCGTTTGGCTTTCTTCCTTCCCCTGTCTCTCTGTTGTGCAGAGAAAAGCTAGGCTTGAAGACTTACACAAGCAAGCTTGGTTGTAGCTTGAGGCAGGGTTCCAGTAGTAGCAGCTGAAGGAAGGACCTATTAAATGTGTCAGCATATTTTGAGGTAGAGGAGCTGCTAGGGCCCAGTGTGGGTGGTACACAGTGCTGGCATTTCTAATGGCAACAGCACTCCCAACTGCATAAATTGGCCGGTGCTGTTGAGGAAGGGGTGTGTAGGTGGTGCAGGCAATTGAACATGGGCATTAGGAGTGCTTGCAAGCTGGAGAAGAACACACAAACAGATAGGTGCATGCAGGTGTGGGGGTGGAAAGAGAGGGCCCTGGGAATGTATGAAAAAGTTGCAGATCACCAACTTTCCACCCCCATTTTGGCTCAGCATGAGTTTCAGAGAGATTTTTCTGAAAATGAAGTTACTTCAGAAGAAGAGGCAGGTTTGTGGGAGTGCCATGGAAGTGACCTCACAGGAAGAGGTGGAGTTTAGGTTCAGTGTGCCCCAGAAGTGACATTACTTGGCCCATGACCTGGAAGTGACACCACAGGAAATGACATTATTCTTGTCTCTGAGCTCCACCCCCAAAGTCTCCAGGCTCCACCCCCGAATTTTAGTGGGTCACGAAGGAGAAGTATAAAAATAACCGGGCCACAAGAAAGAAAAGTTTGGGAAACCTTCGCATAGCGGTTAAGTGTGGGGACTCTTATCTGGGAGAACTGGGTTTGATTCCCCACTCCTCCATTTTCAGTTGCTGGAATGGCCTTGGGTTAGCCATAGCTCTCACAGGAGTTGTCATTGAAAGGGCAGCTGCTGTGAGAGCCCTCTCAGCCCCACCCACATCACATGGTGTCTGTTGTGGGGGGAGAAGATATACGAGATTGTAAGCCACTCTGAGTCTCTGATTCAGAGAGAAGGGTGGGGTATAAATCTGCAGTCTTCTTCTTAATTAAAACTGTCTTCAGCTGCCTCCATAAAGATCGGGAGTGAAAAACATACTTTTGGTGCTTCAATATTTCACTTCGGATGTAGGTTAATAATGAAACATAAGAGAAACAAAACTAAACAGTCCTGTGGCACCGTAAAGACTAAGGACAATTTATCCCAGCCTGAGCGTTTGTTAGTCGGGGCTCCCTTCATCAAATGCATGGAGTCAACATCCATAGAATATGTATTTATGCTCAGAGTTACAAATGACAGAAAGATGGGAGAAGAGAGACATTGCATAATAGGATTGCCAGCTTGGGGCTGGAAAATACCTGTACGTTTTGCGGGTGGAGCCTGGGGAGGGCGAGGTTTGTGAAGGGGAGGAACCTCAGCAGGACGGGGCTTCTTTGTAGCAGGAACTCTTCTGCATATTAGGCCACACACCCCTGATTTAACCAATCCTCCAAGAGCTTACAGGGCCTACTGTAAGCTCCTGGAGGATTGGTTATATCAGGGGTGTGTGGCCTAATATGCAAAGGAGTTCCTGCTACAGAAAAAGCCCTGCCGCAGGATATAATGCCATTAAGTCCACCCTCAAAAGCAGCCATTTTCTCCAGATAAACTTGGCCATCTGGTCTTGGTCATCTGGAGATCACTCGTAATTGCTGGAGATCTCTGGATGCCGCCTGGAGGTTGGCAACCCCTTTGCAAAGAGAGACTGGTTAGAATTGATAACCAACAAGAGAGAATTCAATCCATTCAGACTGATTGAGGAAGAGGACTCCCATCTGCAGAGAGATGGACAGAGCAGTGTAAACAGACAGTCAGATCTAATCAAGGAAGATGCCGAACATGACATGATAAGCGGAACTAATTCTGCTTATTATTAATTAGTTCAGTTAGCGGGTCATACTGCATCTTCCTTGATTAGATCTGATTCCGTGTTTATCCTGATTCATGAAAGCTCATACTGAAATAAATCCTGTTAGTGCCACTGGACTCTCATTCCACCAGCTAACATGACTGTTCTTCTTGATTTCCAGAATGATTTTTAAAAAAATAAATATGGGCCAATTCATCATTCTTTTTCTGGGGTGGGGTGGGGGGGAGGGAATCTTTTCATTGAACATGTAGGCTGCTCCACAATTCTTGTTTATCACCAGTATGGCAACCTAGGCTTCTAACCGTTCCAGCCCTGGCTAGTACTCGAATGGGAGACCAGGGCTTTTTCGTAGCAGAAACCCCGATGTAGCCAATCCTCCTGGAGTTTACAGAGCTCTTAGTACAGGGCCTACTGTAAACTCTTGGAGGGCTGGCTATATCAGGGGTATGTGGCCTAATATGCAAATGAGTTCCTGCTACAAGAAAAGCCCTGGAGACCACCAAGGAAGTCCAAGGTTGTTATGCAGAGGCAGGCAATGGCAAACCACTGCTGACTGGCTCTTTTGAAAACTCTAAGGGGTTGCCACAAATTGGCTGCGACTAGACAACCCTTTCCCTTTCCACCATTCTGCTACTGTTCCTTTTTTCCTGCTCACATGGGGGCTGCTGTGCTCATATCAGAGGAGAGATTGGACTCATTCGCCACCAGCGACACCTGCGAGTTTGTTCATGCCACTTCTCGACACATTGGGAGGTTCTGTTTGCAGGGAACATTTGTGATGAAGTACCACATGTCGTGTGCTTTCTGCCACATCTGTAATTATCACTAGAAAGGTACAGTAATCCAAAAGATTTGTTTTGAGCACAGAAAAGGATGAGGGGGAAGCCTTGTGGTCGTTTTCAGTGGTCTGCGCTTTCCAAGATAACCCTCTTGATCTCGACTATTTGCCTTTCTGTCATTTTTACTTGTTCTTCGATTAGGTGGCACGTGAGGCGAGGTCATGATTCAGTGGTTGTACAGATGTTGCATGTGCCCAGGGTTATTTCATAGAAAAAGAGGTGCCGGAGCTCATTAGCACAACTCACTTGCACAACTTATTTGCATATGCCACAAACCCCTGACATCACAGGAAGGTGGACCAAATCATATCAGCTCAGCCTCTACCTTGAAATGCTTCTTGAATGGTAACTGTCAGAATAAAATCTTACTCCCATCTAGGGTTGCCGATCCCCAGGTGGGCAAACAGGAAACCACAGTGTAACGACTGGTAAGGCAAAAATAGGAAAACAGGGTGTAATTTACAAAGCAAGAATAAATGCAACCACTTTCAGTTCATTGGAACATCACAAACACAACTTTCAACCAAAATACATTGGCTCTTCACTGAGCTCAACATACATAGTCGTTCCAGATCAATATGCAGTGCTATACAGGTACAATATCTTACTGTCTAAAAATGTCCTGTTTCTTGGTAGACGCAAGTGTACCGTTTATTCAAGTGTAGTGAGGGTAGCAGTCCTCAATCCCACAGGTATGGCGACACAGAGCCAAGGTTCCTTCCGTGTTTCATACGCCACTTCCACCGGCCACCTGTATTTTTTCCAGAACCCGTGCTTAGGCAACAGCTCTCACATAGCTTACATGTCTCATCTGCATGCTTGATGAGACATGTAAGCTATGTGAGAGCTATGTGAGGAACCTTGGCCCCATGTCGCCGTACCTGTGGGATTGAGGACTGCTACCCTCACTGCACTTGAATAAACGGTACACTTGCGTCTACCAAGAAACCGGACATTTTTAGACAGTAAGATATTGTACCTGTATAGCACTGCATATTGATCTGGAATGACTATGTATGTCAATTAGAGCCCACATCTCTTCACCACCTCACCACACTGGGTCTCAACTGGAGAGCCAAACTGGAGATCAATTGTAATACTGGGAGACCTCCAGGCACCACCTGGAGGCTGGCACCCCAACTGATACTTCCTGTGGTTTCTGGGAAGAACCATTAAGCCAGTTTAAACCTGCAATGTGGGTATGTCCAGAGTGTGAAAACATTAACCTGCTGTTGAGTTTCCTGAAAAGTAACCTTTTCAAACAGTACTCCCACCCTATCCTCCAACAAAGCTGGTAATTGCATTTGCCTCCGGTGTCTCAAAGGAAGAGAGATGCTGCCAAGTGTTTGGGGGGGGATGTGTGGGAATAATTACTCAGTATGCCTGAAATTTTGGCAAAATTTCCAAAAAGGACAAAAAGCTCTTGCCAGCGCTCTCTAACAAAATGACTTAAAAAAAACAAAACAAAAAAAAGCCCCCAAAGCAAAACAAAACAGGGTTTTAGGGAGGAAAGTGATTTTTACTAATGCATGTACGTATTTATTATGCAGGTAGTATTGCCAACCATGTTTTCACAGTTTTAAGGGACTTGCATATTAACTCGAGCTGATAACCTTCAAGAAATAAGCCAAGGTATTTCTGTTTAGTCCTCACACTCTTGCCAGCAGTGGACGCCCGCTTCACAGTATCTTGCAGGGGGGGTGGGGGGGGGAAGCAACTAGAGGTCCTGTCCTGCTGTTTTCAAAAACAGGCAGAGCTTTTTCTGTAGTCCCTTTGAAGAGATCTTCAAAAACACATCATGTCCATTACCTCAACACCATTAACGAGAACTCTCATCAGTCAGCCGCTGAGGCATGAGCACCCTGGTGTTATAGACAGGAGGGACAAGTGGTTTTTCTAAGGCTGTGACTCCCCAACCCTGAGGTGGCAACCCGAGCGACTGCTTGTTTCCATCTTCTCGCTGTGGTGAATGTGACTCAGTGTACGACTGCAACAATTAAAAAAAAAAGCAACTGCTCTGCTGGGGATTATTAGGGAGGAAGGGGACTGAAAACAAATCAGCCAGTATCATAATGCCCTTCTTTAAAACTATGGTGCGGCCTCATTTGGAATATTGTGTACAGTTTTGCTCACCGCACCTCAAGAAAGATGTAGCATTGCAAAAAATGAGGAAAAGGGTCACTGAAATTATTAACAGGATGGAACACCTAGGGGTGGAATTCTAGCAGGAGCTCCATTCATATTAGGCCACACACCACTGATGTAGCCAATGCTCCTGGAGCTTACAAAAAAGAACCTTGTAAACTCTTGGAGGATTGGCTACATCAGAGGTGTATGGCCTAATATGCAAAGGAGCTCCTGCTGGAATTCCACCCCTGGGAACACCTTTCCTATGAAGAAAGGTTAGGGCTCCTTAGCTTGGAGAAACAATAACTGAGGGGGGTGACATGATAAGAACATAAGAGAAGCCATGTTGGATCAGGCCAACGGCCCATCAAGTCCAACACTCTGTGTCACACAGTGGCAAAAAAATTTATATACACACATACACTGTGGCTAATAGCCACTGATGGACCTGTGCTCCATATTTTTATCTAAACCCTTCTTGAAGGTGGCTATACTTGTGGCCACCACCACCTCCTGTGGCAGTGAATTCCACATGTTAATCACCCTTTGGGTGAAGAAGTACTTCCTTTTATTCGTTTTAACCAGTCTGCTCAGCAATTTCATCGAATGCCCATGAGTTCTTGTATTGTGAGAAAGGGAGAAAAGTACTTCTTTCTCTACTTTCTCCATCCCATGCATTATCTTGTAAACCTCTATCATGTCACCCCGCAGTCAACGTTTCTCCAAGCTAAAGAGTCCCAAGCGTTTCAACCTTTCTTCATAGGGAAAGTGCTCCAGCCCTTTAATCATTCTAGTTGCCCTTCTCTGCACTTTCTCCAAAGCTATAATATCCTTTTTGAGGTGCGGCGACCAGAACTGCACACAATACTCCAAATGAGACCGCACCATCGATTTATACAGGGGCATTATGATACTGGCTGATTTGTTTTCAATTCCCTTCCTAATAATTCCCAGCATGGCGTTGGCCTTTTTTATTGCAAACGCACACTGTCTTGACATTTTCAGTGAGTTATCTACCACGACCCCAAGATCTCTCTCTTGGTCAGTCTCTGCCAGTTCACACCCCATCAACTTGTATTTGTAGCTGGGATTCTTGGCCCCAATGTGCATTACTTTGCACTTGGCCACATTGAACCGCATCTGCCACGTTGACGCCCACTCACCCAGCCTCAACAGATCCCTTTGGAGTTCCTCACAATCCTCTCTGGTTCTCACCACCCTGAACAATTTAGTGTCATCCGCAAACTTGGCCACTTCACTGCTCACTCCCAACTCTAAATCATTTATGAACAAGTTAAAGAGCATGGGACCCAGTACCGAGCCCTGCGGCACCCCACTGCTTACCGTCCTCCACTGCGAAGACTGCCCATTTATACTCACTCTCTGCTTCCTATTACTCAGCCAGTTTTTGATCCACAAGAGGACCTGTCCTTTTACTCCATGACTCTCAAGCTTTCTAAGGAGCCTTTGATGAGGAACTTTATCAAAAGCTTTCTGGAAGTCAAGGTAAACAACATCTATTGGGTCTCCTTTGTCCACATGTTTGTTCACCCCCTCAAAGAAATGTAACAGGTTAGTGAGGCAAGATCTTCCCTTGCAGAACCCATGCTGAGTCTTCCTCAATAACCCGTGTTCATCAATGTGCCTACTCATTCTGTCCTTGATAATGGTTTCTACCAACTTTCCCGGTATTGATCGAGTTTTACAAAATTATGCATGGGATAGTGAAGGTAGAGAAGGATGTACTCCCCACCACCTTCTCACAAGAACTTGAAGGCACAAGAACACAAGAACTTGAAGGCATTCAAAGAAATTAATGAGTGGCAGACTTAGAACCAATAAAAGGAAGTCCTTCTTTACCCAAAGAGTAATTCATATGTGGAATTCACTGCCACAGGAGGTGGTGGCAGATACAGGCATAGACAGCTTCAAGAGGGGATTGGATAAACATATGGAGCAGAGGTCCATCAGTGGCTATTAGCCACAAGGTATAGATTGAACTTTGTCTGGGGCAGGAATGCTCTATATTCTTGGTGCTTGGGGATAGGAGTAACAGTGGGAGGGTTTCTGGAGTCCTGGCTCCAGTGGTGGACCTCCAGATGGCACCTGGATTTGGGCAACTGTGTGACATGGAGTGCTGAACTGGATAGGCCATAGGCCTGATCCAACAAGGCTTCTCTTAAATTCTTATCTTCCTGTGAACCCTTCCCCTGCCTCCTGACTAGGATTGCCAGCTCCAGGTCAGGAAATAACTGGACATCTTGGGTGGGGGTAGAGCCTCAGGAGGGCACGGTTTGGGGAGGGAGGACTTCAGTGGGGTATAATGGCATAGAGACCATTTTCCAAAGTGACCATTTTCCCCAGGTGAACTCATATCTGTCTCAGTTGTAATAGCAGTAGATCTACTGCCATCATATAGAGGAGAAAGAAGAAACAGAAGAGGAGGAGGAAGAGATTGGATTTATTCCCACCCTTCACTCAGAGTCTCAGAGCGGTTTACAATCCAAGGTAATTCATACACACAGCAGCTGTATGTGGAGTAGGCTTGCCAATCTCCAGGTCCCAGTGGGGGTTCTTCTGCTTTCCCAGGCTCCTTCGCACCCCCAGTCAGCTGACTGGTGGGGGAAAGCCCCGCCCCCACAGCCACCACGTGACTTTCCACCTCAGGAGGCTTCAGACTCCAATTGAAAGGCTTCCTCTTGGGATGGTTGCTCTGTGTTACTTTGAAGAAGATGGCAGCAACTCGTTAGTAGAGAGGCCAATCCCTCACTTCAGAGTTGCCAGAAATGGGGGGGTGGGGGGAACAGACGGTGGGAAATGTCTGCTGGGCACTTCATTATTCCCCATGTGGAGATCAATTCTCATAGGGTATAATGGAGGATTGATCTGGAGGTATCGGGGGCTCTGGGGGGGGCTGTTTTTTGAAGTAGAGGCACCAAAGTTTCTGTATAGCATCTAGTGCCTCTCCCCAACATACCCCCCAAGTTTCAAAATGATTGGAACAGGGGGTCCAATTCTATGAGCCCCAAAAGAAGGTGCCCCTATCCTTCATTAGTTCCTATGGAAGGAAGACATTTAAAAAGGCGTGCTGTCCCTTTAAATGTGATGGCCAGAACTCCCTTGGAGTTCAGCTATGCTTGCCACACCCTTGCTCCTGGCTCTTCCCCCAATGTCTCCTGGCTCCACCCCCAAAGTCCCCATTTCCTGAATATTTCCTGAATTGGACTTGGCAACCCTAAAGTGGAGGAGTGCAGAATCAAACCTGTTTCTCCCAGATTAGAGTCTGTGCTCTTAACCATTACATCAAACTGACTCCCTACTGTTCATAATCCTTCCTGTAGCCACCTGCAAGTTTTTTACTCACGGCACTGGGAGCTGTGTGTGACTTCAAACGTTCTGCTTTGGCTATCACCAACTGCACATTCTGGCAGAAGCCAAGTAACCAGGAGCACAAAAGGTAGAGTCCTTGTAAGCAAGTAGGTGAGGGAAAGACAGGCAGGCAGGTAGCAAGGGAGGTGTGCAGGTGGGGTTCAGTGGTAGTGGGCCCTACCAGAAGCCCATGGACCTGGGAGATGCCGCACCTCAGATTATGTTGATACCCACCCTGCAAATGGAGAATATGCATGGAACAAAAGAACATAAGAAGAGCCCTGCTGGATCAGACCAGTGGTTCATCTAGTCCACTGTCCTGTCCCACACGTTAGCTCATGCACTGTGGTCTGCCAGGTGGAGGACTTTTTCTGTTCTTGAAGTACAAGAATGACCACAACAGAGGATTAGGATAGAATTCTGTGGGTCACTAACCATGATGACTAGGCAACGATGTTCAACAGACAGAGCCTTGGGTATTGTATTGTTCCACACAACCTGCGGGCAAGAGTGCTCCTCATCCAATAAGCAGCACACTCCAAGTTCTGTGACAAAGGAATCTGATTTATTTGATTACTTAATTAAGAGAAAGCTTGAACAGAGAGTGAAAGACCCTCAGGAACTCATCAGCTTTCTGAGGGATACCGGAAATGCAGGCCATTTTATACCTTAACTGGCTTAATCCCGAATTATACAAACAACTGTGATTGGCTACCCAAGGGTGGCTCCATATACTTTGGAGATGCCAGTCATCATTTTGTAGCAGGAACTCCTTTGCATATTAGGCCACACACCCCTGATGTAGCCAATCCTCCAAGAGCTTACAGTTGGCCCTGTACTGAGAGCCCTATAAACTCTTGGATGATTGGCTACATCAGGGAGGTGTGACCTAATATCCAAAGGAGTTCCTGCTACAAAATGAGTCCTGGAGACACCCCTCTGGATACGTCTGCTAAACTTGTGGTTTACAAGTTCAAGAGGGCACGTTCCTTTGTCCATTCCAGGGTGCTTGTTTTGCATTTTCCTCCCCCACCTCTTAAAATAACTGGTTGCCTGGAAGTCTAAACTTCAACTTTCTGCAAACGCATCAGCTTGTTATTAGAACAATAGCTCCTTTGAGAAGTTAATTACCTTCTTCAAGGATATTGGTGGCTATCTTGTATTAGGAAGCTCCTGGAATTAAAATGAACTCTAATATAGATCCTGTATGCCTGAACAAAATGTCTCCCATATTCTGACGTGATTCTAAGTATAAAATATGATTTCTTGGTGTGCCTCTGGGTTGGTTATGATCTGCAAGTAAGTGACCTTGTCCATCATTATTGATATTTTGAGGAGAAAGCCTTTATATTCATGAACTAGTATAGTAGACATAAGAAGAGCCCTGCTGGATCAGACCAATAGTCCATCTAGTCCAGCATTCTGTTTCACACAGTGGCCTACCAGTTTCTCTCAAAGGCAGATAACAGGGCATAAAGGCTGAGCCTTCTTCTGATGTTGTTTCCTGGCTCTGGGATCCAGAAGTTTAGTGCCTCTGAACATGGAGGTTCCCCTCAGTCACCACGGCTAGTAGCCACTGATAGACTTATCCTCCATTGATAGACGATGGGCTTTTTTTTGAGCAGGAATGCACAGGAACGCAGTTCTGGCTGGGTTAGTGTCAGAGGCTGTGGCCTAATATGCAAATTAATTCCTCTTGGGCTTTTTCTACAAAAAAGCCCTATGTGAAACAATGGTGACATCAGGGGGTGGGGCCTAATATGCAAACGAGTTCCTGCTGGGCTTTTTCTACCAAAAAAGCCCTGGATAGACTTATCCATTGATAGACTATCCTCTATTGATAGACTTATTCTCCATGAATTTCTCTAATCCCTTCTGAAAGCTGTTCATTCCTGTGACTCTCTGCTTTCTCCTGGCCAATAGCTGGCTGTTTGTACTTTTCTTTTTGAATTATCTGTAAACCTGATGCAAAACTTTAGGGAGGAGAAGGGGTAGAATTCTAGCAGGAGCTCCTTTGCATATTTGGCCACACACCCCTGATGTAGCCAGTCTTCCTAGAGCTTACAAAAAAAGAGCCTTGGAGGACTGGCTACATCAGGGGTGTGTGGCCTAATATGCAAAGGAGCTCCTGCTAGAATTCTACCTCTGGGGAGGAGCATTTGGCATAAGGAGCAATGGCACCGGTTGTGGATGGGGAAATGCAGAAATCCACCCTTTATCTTCTACACTTCCCCCAAATCTGCTGCAATCAGTATCTCTCAAGATCATACAAAAGCAGGTGTAAGGAAACTTACAGCAGAGCCGTGAGAAACCCAGAAGGTTGGTAGGTGCACAACAGTGTCATGCAGAAGCCAAATAAAAACTCCTTTCCAGTTACATAAATGCAGGGCTTTTTTTGTAGCAGGAACTCCTTTGCATATTAGGCCACACACACCTGATGTAGCCAATCCTCCAAGTGCTTACATGCCTCTTCTTACAGGGGCTACTGTAAGCTCTTGGAGGATTGGCTACATCGGGGGTGTTGCCTAATATGCAAAGGAGGTCCTGCTACAAAAAAGGAAAGGAAAGGTCCCCTGTGCAAGCACCAGTCGTTTCCGATTCTGGGGTGACGTTGCATCACGACGTTTTCACGGCAGACTTTTTTGCAGGGTGGTTTGCCATTGCCTTCCCCAGTCATCTACACTCCCCCCCCCCCCCCGCAGCAAGCTGGGTACTCAATTTACCGACCTCGGAAGGATGGAAGGCTGAGCCAACCTGGAGCCAGTTACCTGAATCCAGCTTCTGCAGGAATCGAACTCAGGTCATGAGCAGAGTTCAGAGCGCAGTACTTCAGCTTTACCACTCTGCGCCATGGGGCCCCTACTACAAAAAAAAGCCCCGCATAAATGAACCGTTAAAAACAACATTACATTGCAAACTTTAAAAAAACTCCAGAATATTTAATTGCTGAGTCAAGGGTCTTATAAAGATTTCCCTTAATACTAGTCGAGTTCTACAAAGATACCTATACTATTTTTCCACAACACTCTTTTATCGATCCTCATCCATTTTATCTTCCATCTGTTCTCATAGGGTAATATTTCCATGAAAATAAATTTAGGCCGCTGCTTGAATCCCTGGTCGAGATCTGAACGAACCATTTTGTTCTTTGTTCTTTATACATTCATTTGGGCTTTGAAAATAAAATTCCTAATGTGCAGATACCAACGGGGGAAAAGTTGGAGGTGTTTGTATTGTTTTTCATGTCACAAGGAGGTATACATATTTATCCGGTAAAAAAAATAAAAATAAATCAATGACTCTGACTAAGCTGTCCTGACCTCATACATTGAAATCATACACACTTCTGGCTGTGGCAAAAATCTTTATGGGAGAAGAAATAAGTGATTGGAGGGATGTTAAATCTTGCTTATATTTATCCCAGAGGCTTTCCCCCTCCTATTGCCTTAAGAATGATATGGTTTTTAATCCTTGTATTATCCTCTTCTCCCCAGAGAGAGAGAGAGAGAGAGAGAGAGAGAGAGAGATTTCTTGTTTTGGCATTAACACCCTTGCTTGCTACTGTCACATTTTTCCTGTTCTTCCATTAGCACCATTTCTTTCTCACCACTGACACAATGCTGTGAAAATCACAGCCTGATCATTTGTAATGATCCTGGGCACCACGACCAAATCCCCAGCCGCATCACTCCAACTGAAACAGGGGTCTCACGAGATCCCCAAACAAAATGATTAGTGGAGACTGGATCGAATCTCATGTCTCTTGGACAATCTTTAAAGGTAAAGGCAATCCCTTGTGCAAGCACCAGTCATTTCCGACTCTGGGGTGACATCACATCATGACGTTTTCACAGCAAACTTTTTACGGGGTGGTTTGCCATTGCCTTCCCTGGTCATCTATACTTTCCCCCTAGCAAGTTGGGTACTCATTTTACCGACCTCGGAAGGATGGAAGGCTGAGTTAACCTCAAGCTGGTACCTGAAGCCAGCTTCCACCAGGATTGAACTCAGGTCATGAGCAGAGTTTAGGACCGCAGTACTGCAGTTTACCAATCTGTGCTACAGGGCTGGACGATCTTTACTGCAATGTTAAAAAGAGAAATAAGAACTTTGGCCAAAAAAAATTTAATAACGTGGCTCATCTAAGTAGGTGGTGTTTTATCTTTAAGTATTAACAGGGTTTTGCCTGCTAGTGAACAATGCATGTCATTAGAAAATTGTATTGCTTGATTTTAAAGGCCAATATGTATAATTCACAGCCTTATGCACAGTGGAAAGGAGGAGGAGGGATGGATGGATCTATACCTAGGGTTGCCTGGTCTGACTCAAGAAATATCTGGGAACTTTGGGGGTGGAGCCAGGAGCAAGGGTGTGACAAGCACAATTGAACTCCAAAGGGAGTTCTGGCCATCACATTTAAAGGGACTGTGTGCCTTCCCTCCATTTAGAAATAATGGATAGGAGCACCTTCTTTTGGGGCTCATAGAATTGGACCCCTGGCCCAATCATTTTGAAACTTGGGGGGGGGGGGGTTGAGGAGAGGAACTGGATGCTATGCTGAAAATTTGGTGCCTCTACCTCAAAATAGCCCCCTCAGAGCCCCAGATACCCACGGATTAATTCTCCATTATACCCTATGGGAATCGGTCTCCATAGGGTATAATAGAGTGCCCAGCAGACATTTCCCCTCCCCCTGCTTTCTGATAACCCTTTAGTGGGGGGAGGGCCTTCAAACCAGGGGATGCCCTGCCCCCAACTGGGGATTGGCAATCCTATTTTATACCCCACCCTTGACTTGGAGTCTCAGAGCGGTTTACCGTCTCCTCGTCCTCTCCCACAATAGACACCCTGTTAGGTAGGTGGGGCTAAGAGAGCTCTTTCAAGAACTGCTCTTGAGAGCACAGCTCTGAGAGAACTGGAACTGACCCAAGGTCACCCAGCATCTGCAAATGGAGGAGGACCTTTGGAGGACCAAACCCGGTTCTCCCAGATTAGAGTCTTTGCTCCTAACCACTACACCAAACAGGCTCTCAGGTGGGAAGGAGAAAGCGGGCCTTACTCCCTCCCCACCCCCCTTAAGGCAGCACTTTGCCCCATCTCTAATGCCAGTGGGTATTTGTGTATGTATGTGATTCAACTTCAAATGTTGCAAAACCCTATGCATTTTAAGACTCTACGGCCCAGATTTAATCTTGGAGATCAACTGTGTATTGAGCAAGATTCAAATCTGGTAGCACGAGAGAGACCAACAAGATTTTTGGGGTAGAAGCTTCCAAGAGTCAAAGCTCACTTCATTGGCTAAATGGGAGTGTTGACTTTTGAAAGCTTATATCCTGGAAATCTTGTTGGTCTTTAAGGTGCTACTGGACTCAGATATTACTCTTCTACTCAGGGCTTTTTCTCTATCAGGAACTCCTTTGCATATTAAGCCACACACCCCTGATGTAGCCAATCCTGGACCATATATTAGGCCCTGTACTAAGAGCCCTGTAAGAAGAAGAAGAAGACCACAGATGTATACCCCGCCCTTCTCTCTGAATCAGTCTCAAAGTGGTTTACAATCTCCTTTATCTCCTTCCCGCACAACAGACATTTTGTGGGGTGGGTGGAGCTGAGAGAGCTCTCCCAGAAGCTTCCCTTTCAAGGACAACTCCTATGACAGCTATGGCTGATCCAAAGCCATTTCAGCAGGTGCAAGTTAAGGAGCGGAGAATCAAAAATGGTTCTCTCAGATAAGAATCTGTGCACTTAACCACTGCACCAAACTCTCTCTTGTAAGCTCTTGGAGGATTGGCTACATCAGAGGGGTGTGGCCTAATACGCAAAGGAGTTCCTGCTACAAAAAAGCCCCACTTCTACTGCAGACCAACACAGCAACCCTCTGAAATTCCATGTATTGAATGTCTTTGCACTGGATATGCTAAATTTGGATCAAGTTGCATCTTTGCATGAGTACCCACTGGCACTGCAAGTGAGGCAGATGCGGTAGGTGGGTGGGATGTATTGGGATATTTGGTTAATATAACAGAGTTTGCCCACTCACAGAAGTGTGATGCTGAGTGCAGTAAATAAATCTCCCAAGAAAGGTAAACTTACATTTATTCAAGAAGATCCAGTTTACATTCAGGTTGCAGTCGAAGGAGAGAGAGAGAAGCCTAATCTAAAAAGTACTTTTCCCGTCACAAATGGCCAGCTAATCTAGCATCATGCGTATGGGAATATGAGGGCATTGTTTCTACAGGAGAGATCATGGACATGTGTATCCATGGAAGGCCATGTGAAGGAAGAGAGAGGACAAAGTGAGAGAGGAAGGGTCAAAGGGCAGCTCCCAGGTTAAGATGAAGAGAGGCATTCCATTCAAGGAGTTAACAGCTATACACATTTAGAGGTATTTGTGAATTTCCTGCATTGTGCAAAGGATTGGACTGGACGACCCTGGAGGTCCCTTCCAACTCTATGATTCTATGATGTAGCCCCCCCCCCCTCCCCGATGTCCAGGCATGTTAAGTTGCTCACACCAACAATTATGGTGGGCTTCCCTCTTACACAATCCCTGCATATTACCTTTGATTGTCTGTGTTAAAACTATGACTCAAACAGTCCGATGGATCTTTGGATCAAATAAAACTGCAAGAGCTTTTTGTATGAAAACAAAATCATGTTTATTACTACAGGGAGGGAGAGCTGCGACAGAAAACAACAACCTCTAAGACCTATATCCTAACAGGTTGAGAGACACATGCTTAATGGAGGATACTTCCCCTTTCTTCTTGACCTGGACAAAGGAAGTCACTTGACTAACTGGCCAATTAACACAGATAAACAGTCTCTCCCGCACTTTCTTTCTACTCGCAGTCAAGTTCTTCTTCCTGGTCAGGCAGACAATGGGGAAGCAGGTCAACGGTATTAACTCTATAATGACTGGAACTTAGAACACTGCAAATTCCAACAGTCCGAACCGGATCCTTTTATTCTTTCCACCACAGTTGGAATCATAATCAAAACCATAATTTTTAATTTCCTATCCGAGTACAAAGAAACATCAAATTGCCCTTGTAACTTGCTGCGTCCCCCAAATCAAGTACTCCTTCCTTCTTCTTTGAACCCAGTACAGATGTTGCATCTGTCTTCGCCCTTAATCACAGCAAACCATAGCTCCAGCTTGGAATAAATTATGGATACCCTTGAAGTACATCTGAGGATCACTCATCAGGGTGAAGCTGGGAACAACAGAACACTCCTAATTCAAACAAAATGTGAACAGACAGCTGAATCGCAGACGCCATTCAGCCTTTTAAGACCATGGAGGTTTTAGAGTACTTTATTTTTGCAGTTTTCAGTTAAGCATTTGGTTGAGACTGTGTTGTTTTCCTTTGAACTTGGTACTCAAAGTCTGGGAGATGTCGATGGCTGCGGATCAATAGGAAAGGAAATGCTTTTACGTGCCACATCCAGAAACCAAAACCAAGCGTCTCTTAACACTGAACATAGTTGTGGTTGACAGTGCGTAGGGTTCACTAGGATGGTCCATGCGTAATTTTTTGCTAACTTCCTCCTCAAATCAATGTATCGGGATTGTGAGTGTTTTTAAGGGTGTTATAGGCAAGTAAGCGGGGGTCATTTTGTAGAAAAAGCTCATTAGCACAATGCATTTGTATAAGCAGGCCTTGAATTTAGCAGGAGCTCACAGAAGCACAGCTCCTGAACCTTTCTGACGGCTCCTCCTCTTCCTCCCCACCTACCTTGTCCTTTGAATAGTAGGTGCAGCTGCATAACAACCCCTAGATTGGGAGAGCGGGCAGCCAGCCAGCCATCATAGGCTTTTCGGTCCCCAGGTCCCAGCGGTGGCTCTCCCGCTTTCCCAGGCTCCTTCCTGCCTCCAGTCAGCTGGCTGGCAGGGGGAAGCCCCGTCCCTACAGCCACCATGTGACTTTCCCCCTCCGGAGGCTTCAGTCTCTACTTAAGAAAGCCTTGCTCTTTGGATGGTGTGTCTGCTTCTTTAAGGCTGAAGGGAGCGGGGGAGGGGGGGAGGAAGCAGAACAACATAGCTGTGAAAGAAGCCCAGACCCTCCGTTTGTTGCACAATCCTTGCAGAGGTCGTTTGTATAGTGTGAAGGTAAACTGGAACCTTTGGTTGCCCTGTTACTGTGAAAAACTTGAAAGTTCAACAAATCGTGAGTAGATGTGCCAATCCCCAGGTAGGGGCAAGGGAGCCCCGGTTCGGAGGCCCTCTGGAGCTTCAGGGTCATCAGAAATGGGAGGGGGGAGGAAAATGTCTGCTAGACCATAGGGTATAATGGAGAATTAATCCTGGGGTATCAGGGGCTCTGAAGGGGCAGGTTTTTGAGGGTAGAGGTACCAAATTTTCAGCGTAGCATCTGATGAGTCTCCTCAAAAGGCTCTCCAAGTTTCAAAAAGATTGGACCAGGGGGTCCAATTTTATGAGCCCCAAAAGAAGATGCCCCTATCCTTCATTATTTCTAATGTAGGGAAGGCATTAAAAAGGTATGTGGTCCCCTTAAATGTGATGGCCAGAACTTCCTTTGGAGTTCTGTTGTGCTTGTCACAACTTTGCTTATGGCTCCACCCCCAAAGTCTCCTGACTCCACCCCCAAAGTCCCCAGATATTTTTTGAATTGGATTTGGCAATCCTAAGCCACCAGGGGCTTTACCACATCCCCAGCAGCCCTCATTAACCCCTGGAGAAGCCCGCAACACCCTTTTCTCCACTTCTTATGTGATCTGGGGTGGCAAGTGGCTTGCTAGCCTTTTGACTGGGGGGGGGGGGGAGGGGTGACCAAGGAGAGCCCCAGGTGAGTGAGTCCTGCTTGGGCTGGCTAGACCTCTAGCCAGCCCAAGCAGGCCTTGCTTACCCGGGGCTCTTGTTTCTTGCGACAAGTTGCTGTTGGCTGCTGGTTGGGGGTGGTGGTGGCATATGCTAATGAGCTCTACCACCCCGTTTTTCTACAAAACAACCCCTGTGTATAAGCCACACACCCCTGACATCACCAGAAGATATCAGCTCAGCATCTACTTTAAAATTATTTTTCCACAGTGGCATAACGAAGTTTCCATCTGTCTGCTTTTTATGTTTTGATTATTTTCCCCATTTTTTGTGGAGAAAAATATTAGAAAGTTTCTCAGATCTTAAGAGTTCAGCAAAATTCTCATGGGGGAAGTTGAACAATGGAGTCCAGATGAAAGTATCTGGGAGAGGGGATAAGAAAGAGCACAAATAAATTTAGAGGATCTGGAGGTCCGCTCCTGTGAGCTCCTGCCCAAAATGAGGCCTGCACGTAACTACCTTCATGCCACAACTGACTGATGAGGACTCCAGCAAGGGGCTTTCAAGGCAATTGAGAAGCACTGTTGCCTTCCTCTGTGGAGTTTTCCTTGATAGTTTCCCCATCCAAGTATCAACCCTGAGTAGTTTCTGAGATCTCACATCATTGGGCTATATTATTCTGCCTTCTCTCCCTAAGGGTATTATTGTTGGGTATTGTAACTCTGCATGCAAGATCTGGGGAGGGAAAGGATTAAGAGAATTTTCCCACTAAATTGACAGTTGGCCTCAACCTCTCATTGGTTAGATGCGGACAGGGCTTTTTTTGAGCAGGAACACACAGGAACGCAGTTCCGGTTGCCGCTGGCTTGGCGGCAGGGGGTGTGGCCTAATATGGAAGAGTTCCTGCTGGTTTTTTTCCTACAAAAAAAAGCCCTGTGTGAAACAATGGTGATACCAGGGGTGTGACCTAATATGCAAATGGGCTCCTGCTGGGCTTTTTCTACAAAAAAAAAAAAGCCCTGGATGCTGAGCTTCTTTGGCCTTTGTCTTCTGTTTTCATCTTATAAAGGGCCTCTCTTCTTCTCTTACCAGGGCTTGGAGCTGTAGCAAGTTAACCTCTTTGAAGAAGAAGAAGATATTGGATTTATATCCCGCCCTCCACTCCGAAGAGTCTCAGAGCAGCTCACAATCTCCTTTACCTTCCTCCCCCACAACAGGACACCCTGTGAGGTGGGTGGGGCTGGAGAGGGCTCTCACAGCAGCTGCCCTTTCAAGGACAACCTCTGCCAGAGCTATGGCTGACCCAAGGCCATTCCAGCAGCTGCAAGTGGAGAAGTGGGGAATCAACCCGGTTCTCCCAGATAAGAGTCCGCACACTTAACCACTACTCCAAACTGGCTCTCCATAAGTTAAGTGTACCTACAGTATATGAATATGTCACATAAGATATGCTTCCGTTTTTGTAAGTAAAACAGGCAGAGGGAGGGCAGGAAGGGTTGCATCGGTGCGTAGTTCTCGGACCTTTTCTTACATGCCTGGGAAATGCTAATCACCACTTTGGAGTGGTGGTTATCCACAGTATTCCAATGTATTTCTCTTTTAGGATAGTGTATCAGAATAATGCTTTTGTATTGACATACCCAAACAAGGGATATTGGCTGTTTATCTCATTACATATACTGAACCCATCTTCCACTATATTTTAATGTATTTTTTTCTACTGGCAAACTAGAATGATGTATATATTTATGTTACATGTTAAAAAGTAAATTAGTTGGACAGGAAAAACGTCTGGGAAAGAAATGCCCTCATTTTGAGCCAGGCTTATTAGCAATAGAATAATGAACAGGCGTTCTCACATTCTGACATGTTATTGTTTTATTGGTTTTCCATTAGGGCTGCCAAGCCCCTGGTCCAGGCAGGGGTTCCCCCGCTCAGGAGGTTCCCAACCCTCCGGCTCACATTGCACCAGCGGGGGGGAAAGTGCCCCTATGTTGCCGGTGTGATGACATCACCTGGAAGTAACGTCGTGGCAATGGCGTGTGGTGGCCACTCTAGGTGTTTCCGGGAAAATATGGTTTTTCCCGACCGCTCTAGCAATTTGGGAGGGAAAACTCTATGGTACAGTAGGTACCATAGAGTTCCCCCCCCCCAAATGACTAGAGTGTCCGGGAAAACCATAGAGTTTTCTTGGGAAATGCCTAGAGAGGCTGCACGTGGCATCGCTGGCATGATGATGTCACTTCCAGGTGAGGTCACTGCATTGCGCGCACGCTTTGCATGTGCGCAAAAGTCCCCCACTTCAGAACGAAGGGGACTTGGCAACCCTATTTCCCATGCTAATGCAATACAGATCAAAGATTTTCTGAATTTCTTAAGTTTACACTTCTGCTATTGAATTTTAACTTTGTACCACTTTGCATTCTAAACCCCACAAGCTATATGTAGCTCTGCTTACTGTACCTCATTCCTCGTCTGAAGAAGTGTGCATGCACATGAAAGCTTGCATTCTGATTAAAAGTTTGTTGTTCTTAATGGTGATACTTGACTCCTGCTTTGTTTCACTTTGGAGTCAGTCAGCAATTTTCTCCAGGCCAGTTTGGTCAGGAATTCTGGAGGTCCCTTCCAACTCTGATTCTAAACTTCTTTTTCTTGGCACCACTGGAATCAGATCATCTTTGTAATTTTGTTTGAACAGCATTTTCCCCTTAATCGGGAAACATGGAGGATTGGGGATACTGCGGTAAGCTTCTCTGCTTTCAAGGCAAATTGATTTTTTATACATTTACATTTAACCTGCTAATTATAGCCAAGTAGAATTGCACTCATTTAGGATTCAGTACTGTCTTTGCTTGGAGGGTGGGGTGTTCTGCATAAAGTTTGCTTAGAGCAAACTCACGTCTACAGTAACTCACGTCTACAGCCCTGAATATCTTATAAATATAATAAATATTATTGGTAGCATGTTTGTAAAATCCATTTCCCAGGGCTTTTTGTAGCAGGAACTCATTTGCATATTAGGCTACACCCCCACCCCCCGATGCAGCCAATTCTCCAAGAGCTTACAGGGCTCTTCTTACACAGCCTATCTGTAATATGCAAATGAGTTCCTGCTACAAAAAAGCCCTGCCATTTCCCCCAAAAGAAACCAAAATAAAGAAAGAACTACCTGACAACTACTATTAGGTTACTTTTTTGGTCAGCAACCACCATTGATTTAATGACAAAGCAGGTGCAAGTTAGACAGGTACCTGTCCCATTCTTCTCCATAGGGGTTAGATAAGTTTTAATTTTCAGTAGGTACAAAATTGCCTTCTTTGCTGCATTAATGTCCTTAGGAGGACGGGATGGATTGAAATCAGCAGAGGATAAATCTTCAACAAGCATTAAAAACCAAAGGAGCAAAGTAAGTTGTGTTGTGCATACGAATGAATGCCCTCTAGCAAGGTTAGGGCTGCTTTAGAATTTGTTAGCCTGCTTGGTTTGGTTGTTTGTTTGAAATCCTTATGTATATTTGATACAAAACCATAACGCCTGCCCGGACGGGAGCTCCTGCCCCCCAAGACCCCAGAGCTGGGATACTTACCTGGTCTGTGGACAATGGAGGGGGAGAAGGGTGCCAGGAAATAAGCTGCCTGGTACCTAAGGCAGATGCGAGAATCTACAAGACCCAGCAGATGACTGCAGAAACACAACTGGGCTAGAGGCAGGAGAAGCCAGGCCAGACCCAAGGTAGAAGCTATTGGGTGAACAGGGAGTGGTGGATGATTGGCTCCTCAACATCAACAACAGAGAAGATGAAGAAGAAGAAGATGATATTGGATTTATATCCCACCCTATACTCTGAATCTCAGAGTCTCATAGTGGTCACAATCTCCTTTATCTCCTCCCCACACCCTGGGAGGTAAGTGGGGCTGAGAGAGTTTTCACAGAAGCTGCCCTTTCAAGGAAAACTCTTGTGAGAGCTATGGCTGACCCAAGGCCATTCCAGCAGCTGCAAGTGGAGGAGTGGGAAATCAAACCTGGTTCTCCCAGATAAGAGTCCGTGCACTTAACCACTACACCAAACTGGCTCTCAATGCTTCATGGCAGCAGCTGAGCTCTGTGGCATCTGAAACATGGGCTCCTGCAAGGTTCTGTTCTGCCCCTGCACCGTTAAAGATTCACATGAAACTGCTAGGAGAGGTCATCTGAGGATTCAGTGTGAGCACCCTCCATACGTGGATGCCACCCAACTCCTCCTTTTCAGCTGGCTCAAATGAGAGAGTGTATGTCTTGAACTATTGCCTGGAAGTGGCCTGGAGAATGGCCAACGAACTGAAGCTCAGTCTAGCTGAGGCGCAGTCGGGGTTTGTGGAGTCCGCTTCTTCTTCTGGCAGGGTTGCTAAATAAGGAGGTTTTCTGCCTGGAGGTGCTATGAGATTCAGGCCTGTGGGGAGGAAAGTGAGATTTCCTGTGTGGTGCATTGCACCTTCTATCAACTTTGATGTGTATGCTAGGAGGAGTCCTTCCTTGAAAGTAGGATTTTTGGTCACAGTTTTTCAAGGACTGGTTGCATCCAGGTTGGACTACTGCAACACACTCTACACAGGGCTGCCTTTGAATGTTGTCCGTGAACTTCATCTGGTGGAAACTGGGGCAGCCGAGATGCTTGTATGGTGGGGTTGCCAGCCTCCAGGTGGGGCCTGGAGATCTCCCGCTTTTACAGCTGATCTCCAGCTGTCCGAGATCAGTTCCCCTGGAGAAAATGGCTGCTTTGAAGGGTGGACTCTATGGCATTGGACTATGCTGAGGCTCCTCCCCTCCCCTCCCCAAACCCCACCCTCTCCTGGATCCACCCCCAAAGTCTCCAGGTATTTTCCAACACAGACCTGACAACCCTATTGTAGGGAAATGCTTCTAGGTAGCACTTTGCCCATTTTAAAGAGATCTTGCTGGTTGTTACCAAGAGTAATTAAAAGTTCTGGCTATTACCTATGAAGCACTACCGCATCTTGGAACAGTCAACCCAACCTGTCTTAAAAAACCGCCACCACCACCTGTGTTGAGGTCTCATATCCCTTTTAATCATCACCAATGGGAGGGGAGGCGGAGTGGTATAGCTTGATATTGTCAGATTTCAGAAGCGAAGCAGGGTTGGTACTTGGAAGGGAGACCACCAAAGAAGGCTCTGCAGAGGAATGCAATGGCAGACGACCTCTGCTGCTCACTTGCCTTAAAATCCTCTTGCTGGAGTCACCATCAGGCTTGGATGAGAGACCACCAAGGAAGTCTCTGCAGAGGAAGGCCATGGCAAACCACCTCTGCTTCTCCCTTGCCTTGAAAGCCCCTTGCTGGGGTTACCACAACCACAACTTGGATGTATGAAAGTCACCACTTTTTTTTTTTTAAAGGCTTATTAGTCTTGTTACGGCTTCTGCTTTCAGATCTGATTTTTAGATCTTACAGTTTTGCCTATTTGATGGGATTGTTGCATCACTATTGGCTCCTGGCTGCATTTAATTTTTCTGACAAAGCGAGAAAGGTATACAATTGAACCATTACTATAGGAAAGTGTACCAGACCGTGGCAGCAAACTATCTGATTAATAATCTTTGCCTCTGATTAATATCTTTGCCTCTGGTCACAGACAATAGTCATTTGAAAATTCATCTTGGTAAATTTAAAAGAAATGATCGTTGCACTCGTGATGTCAGGAGCCGTTCTGTAATACCATTTGTTTGACCGCTGAGGAAGCCAATGGGCCGAAACATGTAAGATCAAGGTTGATAATCGACATTTTTGGATTTCACTGTACAATTTGATTTTTAATAGAAGCTATCACCAAGGCAAACACCTGTTTTTAATTTACTTTTTAATAAACACCAGGGCTTTTTTTGAGCAGAAAGCACAGGAACGCAGTTCCGGCTGGCTTGACATCAGGGTGCGTGGCCTAATAGGCAAATGAGTTCCTGCTGGGCTTTTTCTACAAAAAAAGAGCCCTGTGTGAAACAATGGTGATTTCAGGGGTGTGGCTTAATATGCAAATGAGCTCCTGCGGGGGTTTTTCTACCCCCAAAGTCCTGATAAATACATGTATATTTTTGTATATCTGTAATATTTACTGTTTTTAATTTGACTAAGAAAAATCATCGGGCTTATAGACTCAGATCTTCTTGGTGTTTGAGGGGCCACAGTGGGAGGGCTTCTGGAGTCTGGCCTTGCTTGTGGACCCCAAAATGGCACCTGGGTTTGGGCCACCATGTGACACAGAGTGTTGGACTAGATGGGCTACTGGCTTGATCCAACATACCTTCTATTATGTTCTTATGTTCTTAAATTCCCAGCCATTCCTAGAGTGGACTGATATTATTTCTGGGTTTTCCTTGGAAGTGATGTAATGCTGATGGTGCTCTCATGTCCCTGCCTCCAACTTCTGCCAACTGCCAGATGATGGCAAGGAGAGAAGCTAAGCCTCCATGTATACTGTCTAGATCAGGGGTGGCCAACGGTAGCTCTCCAGATGTTTTTTGCCTACATCTCCCATCAGCCCCAGCCATTGGCCCATGTTCAACGCATGGAGGAGATGAGGCAGCAGTGATCGAAGCAAAGCTCTTTTATTAAGTACAGCATGTCAACTGTTGAACTCAACAGAGAGCCAGTTTGGTGTAGTGGTTAAATGTGCAGACTCTTATCTGGGAGAACCGGGTTTGATTCCCCACTCCTCCACTTGCACCTGCTGGAATGGCCTTGGTCAGCCATAGCTCTGGCAGAGGTTGTCCTTGAAAGGGCAGCTGCTGTGAGAGTCCTCTCAGCCCCACCCACCTCACAGGGTGTCTGTTGTGGGGGAGGAAGATAAAGGAGATTGTGAGCCGCTCTGGGACTCTGAGATTAGGAATGGAGGGCGGGATATAAATCCAATATCTTCTTCAAGACTGAGGAACTGGGCCAACGGGGCCAACCATATACACTCCAGGGTTCCTGCGCAAGCACGCCATTGGATCATTCAAACCAGTAGGGGGGCCGTGATTGGAGCAGGGGCAGCAGGGATTTGGATCCTACTGCCCATTGTTCCTGAGTCCCCAAGCTCAGACCTTAAGGCTCCAATGAGCCAGGCAGGAACCCTATTAATACATACTTTGGTCAGCGTACACAACAGGTGTCTTGCTGCTTTGTGTGAACTTTGCAAATGAATGCTCTCCCTCCAAATTATGTCTTAAACAAACTTCTAATAAGTTGCAAGCAGCCATCCACTGACCCAGTGCTTAATGACCTTGGCGATTTCTTTTCTGTTTAGCACAAGATGATACCTTCGGATCAGATTTTTATTTTAATAATAACAGGATATTCTCGTTTGCAATTTGGATCTTTATATGAGAAAATAAAAGACCACAGCTGGAACAAGATCATCTAAAATATAAGAATTTGGTTCTGTGGCGAAGCTTTTGAAAATGGCAAACACAAATCTGAGAATGATGGCTGAATCCGGGATTCTCACCGCAAAACCTGGTGGATATGAGATTATATATGTCATTTTACTTAAATGAGGACTAATTAAAAGTGCTTCAAGCAAGATTTTCAACTACTGGTTCCAGTCAGAAGACGCTCAGACTAAAAAAAAAAAGTAAAATAAAAAATGGTCAGATTTAACAGGGAATATGAGAGACAACAAGGCAGAGAATTCTCACTTGAATTTAAGATATATTGTTATTGAATCTTCTTGTCCAAGTACAGCTGTGAAGTAATATGGAGTAACACATGCAGATAATGGTGGAACTATTCATGATATTCAGTCCTTTAATAGTTTCCAGGACTTTTTTTGTAGCAGGACCTCCTTTGCATATTAAGCCACATACCCCTGAGGTAGCCAATCCTTCTGGAGCTTCCAGGGCTCTTCTTACAGGATCTCCTGTAAGCCCTTGAAGGACTGGCTACATCAGGGGTGTGTGGCCTAATATGCAAAGGAGGTCCTACTGCCCAAAAGCCCTGATTGTTTCTAAAGGTGTTTCTTTACCACAAGCAACTGGGACTGCTGTATGGAGGGGGAAATGGTCAGGGGGGGGCGGGCGGGGAAGAAGGATGTCTCTTTAACCCTTTCCTTCTCCACCCTTTCTTATTAAAAATAGGCTTAGCACACTCTGGGGATGGGTAGAGTTTTCCTGTAATTATAACCGCTCTCCAGACAGCAGAAATCAGTTCCCCTGAGGGGAAAAA
Source organism: Heteronotia binoei (assembly GCF_032191835.1). Lineage (NCBI taxonomy): Eukaryota > Metazoa > Chordata > Lepidosauria > Squamata > Gekkonidae > Heteronotia > Heteronotia binoei. Next base: position 107,924,284 of record NC_083230.1, read on the forward strand.
TGACAGCTTTAGAGGTTGGATTGGATCCCACTAACGTCCCTCCCCAAAGTCATAGGTTGCCAGCTTCCAGGTGGGGAACAGAAAAAACACTGTGATCTAATAACTAATACAATAAGTACCAAATATAACAAATTTTCAAAGTTTTAAATACAGTGGTATTAACACACCTCACACATATCGACTTTTACGGGGTAAGGAAATGCATAACAAAGATTCGTATACAGATAAGCACATATGAATCCTTGTATGAGAATTAATTCCGTCAAAGTGCTCGGTGCAAAGAAGTGCTTGTATATTAAAGTATCAGAACTCAATTCAAAAGTCCATTTCCAGAAGACTCCACAAAATAAATCCACCTCCGACGGAGCCTGAAGCCAGCTGGTGTTTGCCGCGCCGTTTCAAATCTCTTTGTCAAAGAGGGGTACCTGAAGTCCTTCCAAAATTTTTACTGCACAAAATTGAGCCTTTTTGAATTTAGTACCATTTTGAAGTCTTACTGGAGATTTTCTGTCCCATTTGTCCATTGGGAATTCTATGTGCAGTCTTTGGATGCACTGAATAAGAATCTTGTGGGTTTTGCAACTTTTTGCAACTTATTGTTGCATCAGAAACACTTTGATATTTTTTCTGAGTTTTTGCCTTTGGTTGAGATATGTGGTTGGAGCACCCTATGCTAGAAGAGGATTTGATACAAAAATACAAAATATTGTGCACAAACAAACACTCTTGACTGGTGTATACAAAGTTCTGTTATCATGAAATGAACAGCCTACAACAGTGGGCATACATTCATACAGTATAAATAGAAAACAAACAACAGTCTCAAAACAAGGAGGACCCCACACAGTCACTGAGTTTTCCAAACTCAGTACTAAGACTCAATAATAAAGTTCCACAGGAGTCCCTCCGTTGCTTGTTGACTTCTGAAGGACAAATTCTAGCCTTCTTGTTGTTTTACAGTTGACTTACGAGGAAGCTGCAGGAGCAGCGGAACGCAATCAAAGCCGGGGTTTGCGTGAAGGCTAGAATTTGTCCTTCAGAAGTCAACAAGCAACGGAGGGACTCCTGTGGAACTTTATTATTGAGTCTTAGTACTCAGTTTGGAAAACTCAGTGACTGTGTGGGATCCTCCTTGGAATATTGTTTTGAGACTGTTGTTTGTTTTCTATTTATACTGTATGAATGTATGCCCACTGTTGTAGGCTGTTCATTTCATGATAATAGAACTTTGTATACACCAGTCAAGAGTGTTTGTTTGTGCATATTTTGTATTTTTGTTTTTTTTGTATTTTATATATTGTGCTGCCACTGTTCTTTTGCAGAAGAGGATTTGAAGCAGGAATAGCCAAGTCGACCTCCTTTCATTGGGACTCCTTTGATGGAACTGTGAAACTTTGGGGAATTGTTACTGCTATTTAGTCTTCTGTTGAACATATTTGTATGATTTTGTTTTAATACATTCTTAGTTATTTGGTCACTATAACTTCGATTGTGCTGTCTTTATCCACCTGGGGATTGGCAACCCAATTGTTCTTCCCCCTCTAGAAAGTGGCCTCCACAGCTACAGTCAGATAAGGAGGGGGGGAAACAAAAATGGTAATGGAACAAAATGTCACATATAATTCCACCCTTCATCAACTGAGTAGAAGCGTTTCAGCATCTGTGAAGATGCGGGTCGAGGTGTCACTTGTAGGTCAGAGGAGCAGAATCCTCACCATGCCTTCCAAATACTTTCCTGCAGTTTCTTTCTTTCTTTCTTTCTTTCTTTCTTTCTTTCTTTCTTTCTTTCTTTCTTTCTTTCTTTCTTTCTTTCTTTCTTTCTTTCTTTCTTTCTTTCTTTCTTTCTTTCTTTCTTTCTTTCTTTCTTTCTTTCTTTCTTTCTCTCTTTCTCTCTTTCTCTCTCTCTCTCTCTCTCTTTTTCTCTCTTTCTTTCTTTCTTTCTTTCTTTCTTTCTTTCTTTCTTTCTTTCTTTCTTTCTTTCTTTCTTTCTTTCTTTCTCTCTCTCTCTCTCTCTCTCTCTCTCTCTTTCTCTCTCTCTTTCTTTCTTTCTTTCTCTCTTTCTTTCATGATATTGGATTTATATCCCGCCCTATACTTTGAATCTCAGAGTCTCAGAGTCGTCACAATCTCCTTTACCTCCCCCCCTCCACAACAGACACCCAGTGAGGTGGGCGGGACTGAGAGAGTTCTCCCAGAAGCTGCCCTTTCAAGGACAACTCCTGTGAGAGCTATGGCTAACCCAAGGCCATTGCAGCAGCTGCAAGTGGAGGAGTGGGGGGGGGGGGTCAAAATCGGTTCTCCCGGATAAGAGTCTGCGCACTTAACCAAACTGGCTTTCTGGAGGATGGAGTCTGTGGAGGGCAGAGTTTGGGAAGGGGAGAGGCATCAGGGCCTAATGCCACAGTGTCCACCCTCCAAAGCAGCCATTTTCTCCAGGGGAACTGATTTTTGCAGTCTGGAGATTAACTGAAATACTGGAAGATCTGTAAGGCAGACCTAGTGAACACCTCTGAGAAGCAGAAATCTCTTTGAGATGTCACACACAGCCTTTGCCCTCAGCAGGGGTGGAATTCTAACAGGAGCTCTTTTTGCATATTACCCCTGGTGTAGCCAATCCTCCAAGAGCTTACAAGGCAATTTTTCTGTAAGCTCTTGGAGGACTGGCTACATCAGGAGGGTGTGGCTTAATAGTGTAAACCACTTTGAGGGTACCATTGGGAAGAAAGGCATGGCACAAATAAAGTCAGGTTTGGAAAATCCAAATCTCAGCATTCTCATATCACTGTGATTGACTCAATGTTTTTTTTTTTTTTTTAAGTTGTGGGAGATCCTTCACGGATCCCCAGAATCACGTCTCATATGACCCTGAGACGACATTCATCCGTGGCTTTCTTCTTTCTGCAGCTGCACTGGAAACCCATTGCGTTCTTTTTTCTCTCAGTCTCTCGTGAGCATATGACTATTTTGCCAACATAAAAAGCATACAGACCTTGAAATGAAACAGAAAGAGACATTTTCTTCTTTTTTTTCCTTGGTAGCTGCCCTCACCCAACCCCTCTCGGGATACACAGTTCCATGTGACTTTTTTTTCACTCTGTCTCTCTCCAGAATTCAGGACAGCTCTTTACCATTTCATAACCATCTTTCCCTCTCCCCTTAAAACTAACTTTCACGTGAACAAAAGGATCTCTGAAAACAGAACTTTGGTTTCAGACCTGAGTTGTCAGAGAGAAACATTTATTATGCTCAAAGCATTTTTTTTTAAAAAAAATACTTTCAGTAATTTTAGAATTTATAAATTATAGAAACATCCTCAGAACATCAAATACGTCACCTGTGGCCGGGCAACATAATTCCTTTTATCGAGCTAGAGAGACTTCTTTCCATGTAGCTCTGTAGCCTGAAGACTAAAGAGCTTTCCTACAACCTGCTCCTCTGTCCGAAATTGGTTTTCCTGGATACCCAAGGTAGGGTTATATTCTGAACGCCCGAGATAGGGTTAGATTTTGGTAGCTTTGACCCCTGAAAGCTCCAAAAATATTTTTATGGGACGGTATTTTTTGCATTTGTGTGTGTGTGTGTGTGTGTGCATGTGTGCCGGCCTAGAAGCAATGACAACCTCTGATGACCCCTACTGGGGCATGGAGAATGTTCAGAGGCTTGATAGAACTTGCCTCTGCCTCCCAGCTCTGGTATTCCTTGGAGGTCTCCCATCCAAATACTTGCCAGGGTCAGCCCTGCTTAGCTTCCAAGATCTGGCGAGGTCAGGCTTGCCTGGGCTACACAGGTCTGGGCTATTCCAAAAAACTTGTTAGTCTCAAAGATGTTACTACTGGATTTGATCTAGTTCTTCTACTGCAGACCAACATGGCTACCCTCCTGAACTACTTTCAAGGTTGACACAGATGCCTATTCCAATAATTTTTGGATGTAGTAGGCAGGACCGGATCTACATATTTTTTGAAGGGGAGCAAAATTAAAAAATGATGCCCCCTTTTGGGCCATTCTATATTATGGTCCCATAGAATACAATGGACTCCATACCCAATTTGGCACCCCCCTCTCCGTCGGCGCCCAGGGCAAGCACCCCCCTGTGCTCCCCCGTAGATCCGGGCAGAATTTGACCTGAACTGGGTTGTCCAGCTAGCCTGATCCCGTCAGATCTTGGAAGCTAAACCCTGGTTAGAATTTGGATGGGAGACCCTCAAGGAATACAGGGGGTCGTGATGTGGAGCCAGGCAATGGCACAACCACCTCTGAACGTCTCTTGCCTTGCAAACTCTATTGGGTCTCCGCAAGTCAGCTGTGCCTTGACGGCACTTCCCACCACCGTGGCAGAATTTTCACTTGGCTTGAACGCAGCGTGAATGCATGGTTCTTTCCAGTGGTGGGCTGCTTCTAAAAATATTGCTTGCCAGGAGGCATAGAGGGGCCTACCCACAACTATAAGGCTATCATTTAATTTTTGTAAGAAATAAATATTTTTTTTAAAAAAAATACATAAGTGGAAAAAAGGTACAATTAAAACTTGCAAAATAAATATATATTTTTAGTAATTACCAGGGCTTTTTTTGTAGAAAAAGCCCAGCAGGAATTCATTTGCATATTAGGCCACACACCCTGGTGCTAAGCCAGCTGGAACGGCGTTCCTGTGCGTTCCTGCTCAAAAAAGGTCCTGGTAATTACAGTGTATGTATTTTGTACATATTACTGGCAGTACGCAGTAGATACTAAATGTAAATACAGACTGCATTTTCTCCAGGGGAGCTGATCTCTGCCAGCTGGAGATTAGCTGGAGATCCCCAGGCCCCACCCTAAATACAACATAAATTTAAGTTGCATTACAGTAATAATACTGGAACTTCTAATTTATTTTCAAGCTACAAAAAGGCCATTAACATTTTTAACATATTGTCTAATGCTTAAGGGGGCCTGCTTCATCAGGGGCTCACAGGGCCCACCTGCCATCGGGCAAGCTGACACCCTGGCCAGTCCGTCACTGGCTCCTTCTCCAGGAAATCGTGCTTGGGAATACTGCGCTCCCAAATGCCGTCCATACTGACGGTGAATTGGATTGTGAAACCAGAGAGCTCACAGGTATGAGTAGGGTTGCCAAGTTCAATTGATGAAATAGCTAGGGACTTTGGGGGTGGAGCCAGGAGACTTTGGGGGTGGAGCCAGGAGATGTTAAGGGTGGAGCCAATATCAAGGCTGTGACAAGCATAATTGCCATCAAGGCCCGGCGCCTGAAGAGCGCTGGGAGAAGCCTGCCCGGCCGCCCTTCTGACGCAAGCAGGCCCCGGGCGAGGCGGGCCAGAGGTTCCCGCGCCGCAGCCGCATTAGCAGCTGTCCCTCCCTCCTCCTCCCGCTCGTCCTCCCCGCCCCTTGGCGGCCGCCTGAGGCTGGAGGCCTGGGTGAAGCAGGGCGGTGGTGTGGGCATGGAGAGTGGGGCCGGGGGCTCGGGGGCGGGGGCTCGAGGCCTCCTCCTTGGCCTCCGGCACTGCTGCACTGTTTTTTTGGGGAGCGGGGGAAGAGGGTGGAAATCCTGGGGTCCCCCGCCAGGGCGGGAGGGTTGGGACCCCTAGGTATGAGTAAGGTATATAACTTAGAACGCTCTGTGAGAGCTTTAACGAATGCATACATTGAAAACAAAGTTTTAAACCACGGTATTTTTCACATATTAATTTGGAATTATTTCACAGTCCATTTTACAATATACAATGTTTTTTCTTCGTTTGTAGGACTTCCTGAAGTCCAATGCAGATGTGATCGCAGTTCCCAAATGGGTGTGGCTGCACCTGGACTGCTGTTTCTGTCCCCTTTCAGAGAATCCTTCTTCAGGCAGCTCACCAAGGGACTGGCATTTCACAAAATATTTTTTTTCTAGTTAACAATATATTAAATTGCATTTTTTCTAGAGTCTTATTCAAGGGGTCTGGAGACCAAGTCCTATGAAGAAAGGTTGAAGGAGCTGGGGATGTTTAGCCTGGAGAGGAGGCGGCTGAGAGGTGATAGGATCACCAAGTACTTGAACGGCTGTCATATAGAGGATGGTGTGGGATTGTTTTCTGTGGCCCCAGAAGGTAGGACCAGAACCAAGGGACTGAAATTATATCAAAAGTGTTTCCGGCTCAACATTAGGAAGAACTTCCTGTCTGCTAGAGCGGTTTCTCAGTGGAATAGGCTTCCTCGGGAGGTGGTGGGCTCTCCTTCCTTGGAGGTTTTTAAACAGAGGCTAGATGGCCATCTGACAGCGATGAAGATCTTGTGAATTTAGGGGGAGGTATTTGTGAGTTTCCTGCATTGTGCAAGGGGTTGGACTAGATGACCTTGGAGGTACCTTCCAACTCTATGATTATAAGGTACTCCCATATATACTCTCATATATACTCGCTACAATTTCAATTTGGCACTGCTCTGTCTATCTCCAAGGATCAAGCCTGGGTCCACACTTCTATTTGGATTGTAGCTGGCCTCTTTGAGAAAGCGGGACTGGGAAACAGCTTTGCATGCCAGTGGTAGTGCCTGTTAGAGGTATCTACTTGAGTTTAAAATGGAGTAAGGAATTGCACATAAAACTTCTATCAGCACTTCATTGATTTTCATAGGACAAGCACAAAGCACTTTATAGCAGCACCTTAAATCTTCCTTGCAACAGGAGGCATATGGAGATACTGAGAAGACATAAGCATCATTTGGGAATTCGCAAGATTGTATTTATTATACTCTGGATTTGTTATATAGCAAATGTTGTTCAATTAGCAATGGGTTTCAGGCCTTTTTTGTAGCAGGAACTCCTTTGCATATTAGGCCACACACCCCTGATGTAACCAATCCTCCAGGAGCTTACTGTACTAAGAGCCCCGTAAGCTCTTGGAGGATTGGCTACATTAAGGGTGCGTGGCGCAATATGCAAAGACGTTCCTGCTACAAAAAAGCCCTGAGTTTACCCCTCTTGTGACTTTGTATTTTCTAAATATGTTGTGATTTTGCATTTTGAGAATGTATATTGAATTTATGCATCCAAGGTTATAATTATTTTCTCTTCTATGGCTCCTACTCCAGGCTGGTTAACCATTACAGATGGGTTCAGTTCTCCTCTCCCATGCTAAGGGTGGATTCATTGTTGTGAAGGCCAATGGCATGAAAAGAATCCTTCGCCATAGATTCTCCGCACCTTGTTCTCTGGGCATCTTTTTGAGCATTCCCAAAGCATTCTAAGAGTCACCGCTACTGGTTTCTGCAGACCTTTCTCCAACAACTGGCCCTCCATGGGCGCCAAGGCTCCTTGCAGAACTCAGTAAGAGGAATTCCCCCCCCCCACACACAGGAAAAGTTTACGGAGTGTTTGTTTCTTCTTGCAAATTTAAATAATACACTAGTAATTCACTGATTAATAAACACCAAAGGGCTACGGTCGAAAGCATTCCCACGGCAGTTGTTCCCCTCCCACAATAAATGACTGCTGAAAACCGTTCCATGTTTATTAAACACCGACTGATTTTTAATGTCCCAAATTAGCTTGGACGAGCGCCATTCGAGAAGGAAAAGCATATGGAGGGCATATGGTATGGAGGAGATTTCAATTCAGAGAGACAGTGCAGGGAATAGCACACAAAGCTACCTAATAATGATTCAGCTAGATTTGAGTCCAGTAACACCATAGACACCAACAAGATTTTTGGCAGATAATCTTTTGAGAGTCAAAGCTCCCTTTGTCAGACGTATCCAGACCACCAAGATTTAGACAACCAAAGTCAGTGTTGTCTACAGTAACTGGAAGTGGCTAGCCAAGGTCTTCGCCTTCTACCATTCTTTGAAATGAACATGCCAAGGATTGAACTTGGGACCTTTTGCACGCAAAGCAGAGGCTTTGCCACTGAGCCACAGCCCCGTTTTTCCACAATCCTACGGTTGTTGATGAAATAGTACAGTGAAAAAATAACTATAGATCAGAGGTGGCCAAACTGTGGCTTGGGAGCCACATATGGCTCTTTCACATATGTTATGTGGTTCTCAAAGACCCCACCACCCTGTCGGCCAACTTGGAGAAGGCATTTCTCTCTTTAAATCACTTCTGCGTCAAGCCACCCAGCAGCTTTGAGAATGCATTTAAAGCTACTTTCTTTCCACTTCTTCCTCCCCCCCATCTATTTTCCTTCCTTCCTTCCTTCCTTCCTTCCTTCCTTCCTTCCTTCCTTCCTTCCTTCCTTCCTTCCTTCCTTCCTTCCTTCCTTCCTTCCTTCCTTCCTTCCTTCCTTCCTTCCTTCTCTTGTGGCTCTTAAACATCTGACGTTTATTCTATGCGGCGCTTATGTTAAGCAAGTTTGGCTACCCCTGCTATAGATGGATATCACTATATTGCTTTTGTCATTCAGTCCTGATTTGTACAGATTTCATTCAAAATTCATTATCTTTGTTACAGTTAATATTCCAATATATATCTTTATCTGTCAGTCAAACGATCAATCAATAGTCCAATCAGGGCTTTTTTTTTTTAGCAGGAATGCATAGGAACGCATGCAGTTCTGGCTGGCTTGGCGTCAGGAGGTGTGGCTTTATATCTAAATGAGTTCCTGCTGGGCTTTTTCTACAAAAAAAGCCCTGTGTGAAATAATGGTGACATCAGGGGGTGTAGCCTAATATGCAAACGAGTTTCTGCTGGGCTTTTTCTACAAAGAAAGCCCAGAGTCCAATTTTCATCCCACTTTTCAACCGATTAAATAGCTTGTGCCTTAGTGAATAGTTCGTTTTCAATACGTTGAACTGTGGATCGCTGGAAGGAGGCTCCCATTCCGCTTCTAATGAAGCCTGCCAGCCTGTGATTCCATTACCTTTTTTCAGAGGCCACAGAATGTTATCCTACATTCATTTCTTACAGTCCAACTAAAGCCGTACAACCCAACTAAAGTTGTCAACAGTCTTACAAGCCCAATTTTCAAAGAAAAATGTCAGAATGGAGGCTGAGAAAGACATGGACCTCACTGGGGTACAATGCCATAACATCTACCCCCCCAAAGCATCTATTTTCTCCAGGGGCTCTGACCTCTGTAGTCTGGAGATGAGCTGTATTTCTGGGGAACCCTCAGGTCCCTTCTGGAGACTGGCATCCCTACCCTATCCAGATCCTCTTGCTATGCTCATATGAAGTTTACACTGAGACTATGGTTTTCTGAAACTATTTACCGTCTTTGTTGGAGTCTGATACATGGTTTGTCTTTGACCTTCTTGCGCTCAGACTTTACCACTTCCTTCTAAACATGTTTTTTTTACACTTTCCAGAGCTTCCTGCAAATCAGCATTAATTGGCATCTCCTAATTGGAAGAAATAGGAATGAAGCAATGAAGCATTTGTCCTAATTACCAGAGACCCATAGGAATACAATTATCTGGCCGAGATTCATTTTGTTTCCCCTAATTACGTTAAAAACAGGCAGCGGAAGCAACAATACTACTTTTGACTGATCTTGTCATGGCTATGTGATCAAAAGTTCATTTCACGTGTCAACTGTAAGAAGCTCCAGGTCTGTTGTCTGGATTTGGGTCTCAAGTTATGATCCTGATTGAGAGCATCAGGTTGTATAAAGAGTTCACTGCTGCTGGGAAATTCTGAATATCATCAGAGATCTGTGAGGCCCTTCTCATGTGGTCCCTGTGGAAGAATGTAGAAAACAATCGTCCCTGCAAATGTTCACTCCAATATTTGGGCCTCCAATATTTGATATCATAGAGTTTTAACCTGAATGCTAGAGCAACCCCCACAGAACATGCCCAGCGTGATGACGTCGCCCAGAAGTGATGTCATTGCACCAGGCACATCACGCAGGAGGCGCTCTAGCATTCAGGATAAAAACTCTATGGTGCCATAGAATTTTAACCTGAATGCTAGAGTGTCCCCCTTGCAACATCCCTGGTGTGATGATGACACCCCGAAGTGACACCATCATGTCGGACACACACAATGATGGAACTTTTTAGGGGTGGAGACCCACTGTATTGGTGGGTTGGGAGCCTCCAAACTGGGGGGAAACACACCCCCAGCAGGAGCTTTGCAGTCCTATGACTGAGGTCCTGGTGCTAAACATGCTTACTTGAGAGTAAGCCTGCATTAAGTTCCAACTTGACCTCCGGGGGCCACACAATATGTGTGGAAAAGCCACATGTGGCTCCTGAGCCAAAATTTAGCCACCCCTGGTACAGGAACCTCTGTACCTCTCCTTCCCCCAGAGCAATTTCCCGTTTATACCCAGGATCAAGGAACTTCTGTGTATTTTTGCCTTTTTGCATGAAGGGAAGACAAAGTAAGGAGCGATTTTGCCCCTTTCTCCAATGCAGCCACCTGACCACTGTAGCTATTAGTACACACAAGTCTGTCAACACTAGGAACAAACTTTCCCATTACTAGAAATGGATCTAGGGAGAAGAGGTGTATGGAGGTAGATACTGCAATCCTTTTGCCTATGAATCAAAGGATTGAACTCGGGCTGAATTTCCTGGAGAGCAGCAGTGGGGTGGTCCATCTGATTAATTGGGGGAATTAGTGTAATTGGAGACAAGTGAGAGGGAGTCACTAGGGGACCTCCCCTAATGTTTACGGGGATTGTTCTCTCAGAGAACTCTCAAAATAAACAGGTTGCAGTACAACCAGAAAGCTGTTTTTTATTATAAGGAAAATAAAAGAATAAGACATACACACAAAGGACACGGGAAACATTAGCTTTCTGCCAAGTATTAAGTGGACAGGTACCACTTGGGATAACTGTAAGGCTGCTAGATCTGTGTTGGAAAATATCTGGGGAGTTTGGAGGTTGATCTGGAAGAGGGTGGGGTTTGGGGAGGGGAGAGGCCTCAGCATGGTACAATGCCAGAGAGCAGGGGTGGCCAACGGTAGCTCTCCAGATGCTTTTTGCCTACAAAATGGGCCAATGGCTGGGGCTGATGGGAGTTGTAAACAAAAAAACATCTGGAGAGCTACCGTTGGCCACCCCTGCCATAGAGTTCACCCTTCCAAGCAGCCATTTTCTCCAGGGGTGCTGATCTCGGCCAGCTGGAGATCAGTTGTAAAAGTGGGAGATCTCCAGGCCCCACCTGGAGGTTGGCAACCATTTCTTCAATTTGAGCCAGATGGCCCGGGAATAATGTATGTGGATTCCTTCACTGGGTTGTATTATGGATATGTTGTCCAGACAGCTTTAATGGATGGAGTCATTCCTTGCAATTGTCTTGCTTAAGTATGTTGTTCAGCATTTGATGAATTAAGTCAAGTACATTAAAGGATGGCTTCAGATTTCTTCTTTTTCTAGACTGCTTTGGTTGCTTCATTATGCTGTTTAAATAATGACTCATTTTAAATTACATTTGCATTTCACTTTAGAAGGGGTTGCTTCTCTCAAATGAGGAGGCTTGTGAAGAAGAAACTGAAAGGAAAGGTAAGGAGGCTCAAATCCCTTCAGGAAGCGTGGAGACAAATTGAAACTACAATCCTAGAAGCTCAGATAAAATGCATGCCACAGTTAGAAAAAGTACAAACAGATATTTAAAAAGGCCTGCATGGTGAACAAACAAAGTAAACGGAAGCAGTAAAAGGTAAGGAGGATTCCTTTAAGCGGTGGAAGGCTAGTCCGAGGGAGGTAGATAAAAGAGTGCACAGGCTTCAGCAAATAAACTGCAAGTTGGTGATGAGACAGGGGAAAAGGGACTATGAGGAACATATTGCAATAAACAGAAAGACCAATAATAAAAATTTCTTCAAAGACATTAATATCAGGAAACCAAGGAGACAGTGGGACCTTTAGATGACCAAAGGGTAAAAGAATTACTAATGGATGATAGGGAAATGGCAAAAAACCTCTGAATGCTGTTTTTGCTTCTGGCTTCACTTTCAAAGACGGGAGGTGCTTGACCACTCCAGAACTGCCAATTTCAAGAGGGGTGTTGAAAGACCTGAGTCGGATTGAGGTGATGAAAGAGGAGGTCTTAGGACTAATAGACAAATTCATATTTGACAAATCACCAGGCCCAGATGGGATAAGCCCAAGAGTTAGAGAAAGAAGTACTTTTCTCCCTTTCTCACAATACAAGAACTCGTGGGCGTTCAATGAAATTGCTGAGTGGTCAGATTAGAATGGATAAAAGGAAGTACTTCACCCAAAGGGTGATTAACATGTGGAATTCACTGCCACAGGAGGTGGTGGCAGCTACAAGCATAGACAGCTTCAAGAGGGGAATGGATAAGCATATGGAGCAGAGGTCCATCAGTGGCTATTAGCCACAGCTTACTGTTGGAACTCTGTCAGGGGCAGTGATGCTTTGTATTCGTGTGCTGGGGGGGGGGGGGGCGGCACAGTGGAAAGGCTTCTAGCCCCACTGGTGGACCTCTTGATGGCACTTGGGTTCTTTGGCCACTGTGTGACACAGAGTGTTGGACTGGATGGACCATTGCCCTGATCCAACATGGCTTCTCTTATGTTACGAATAGGGTTGCCAGTGGAGGATAGATCTGGTGCCATAGAGCTTTTACCCACATGTTAGAGTGTACCTGACATGACTATTAGCCACAAGGTATAGATGGAACACTGTATCTGGGAAAGTGATGCTCTGTATTGTTGGTGCTTGGGGGGCCACAGTGGGAGGGCTTCTGGAGTTCTGGCCCTGCAGGTCAACCTCCTGATCACACACTGGTTTTGGCCACTTTGTGAAACACGAGTTGGACCAGATGGTCCATTGTCCAGATCCAGCATGACTTCTCTTATGGTCTTATATTTCATATGCTGTCTTTCATTGGTCGTCACTTGGAGAGTTCCTTTGTTGGGAATTCATGATACACATGGCATACACATGGCACAAGCAAAATTATTGCCTGACTCCTTCCTGCTTGGAATTTTTCCATGTTTTAGAAGCATTTGATTAAATTGCTGTAAGTCCCATGTTCTCTCAGCCTAAGTCATGTATGGCATCTTCTTCTGATTTTAGGTTGGCAAAATAAGGTGAGTAACATGGAATCATAGACCGTTTTCGCACACAGCTTACCACGCGGTCACATTCCTGTTCTCTCCGCAGCGTCTGTAGGATTTCCCATTATCTGTGCCGGAGTTACAGGAAGTGCCGCGGCTTTTGCGCAGCAAACGTAAACTGGGTTTTAGCTGTGTGCAAAAATGGTCATAGAGTTGGAAGGGACTCCCCAGGCAATGTTCCCGCTAAGCTGCAGAGTATTGTGAGCAAAAATTCTACTTTGTGAGCTACTGGCATTCAAGTTGTGAGCTACTATGGGCATTTTCACACATGCTAAATAATGTAATTTCAATCCACTCCAGCAACTGTTTGCATGTGGATTTTGCTGTGTGCAATGGCCAAGTTCAGTTGCAGAATGAATTAAAATTGGATTGAAAGTGTGTTATTTACTGCGTGTGAAATAGGCCTATGTGAGCTATCCTTTGCAACAACTGAGTTTTCTATTGAATGAAGCATCAGCATGGACACTTTTTTGCAACTCTGAAGGTATTGCACTTTATTTCAAATAGGACTCTTGTAAAGTCTATGACCGATGAAGGCTTTGAGGACTGTCTGTGAACCAATTTATTGGATATATTATTGATATGTGTGTATCGCTATTATGTATCAAATTGGATTATGCTATTAATTTTCTACTTGGAATGAACTGTCACATTTTGTGATTCTATATTATAAACAGTATATAAATTGTATTTTTGTTATTCGTTCATGTTTTTTGCTCCTGTAACTACCTCTCTCCCGTGAACCTCCCCCTTGTATTGTTGTAGGATCTGGGAGGGCCAGTTTGAATCCCCACTCTGCTATGGAAGCTTGCTGGGTGACCTTGGGCCAATCACATACTCTCAACCTAACCTACCTTACAGGGTTGTTGTGAGGATAATACAAAGGAGACGTGAATAATGTAAGCCTCTTTGGATTCCCATTGGAGAGAAATGCCGGGTATAAATGAAGTAAAATAATAATAAAATAAAATAAATGTAACCAACTTGTGTTTGTCCGCAACTAAATGTTAATGGCAAAGGAGTAGCCATGTCAATCAGTTATAGCAAACTACAAGAAATCCAGCAGCACTTTAAATAATCATATTGCAATACAGATTGTTAGTCTTTAATGGTTTAATGCTGGAGTTTTGTTTGATTTAACTGAATGCTAGCCGGTCGATGGTGCCATTATTTTAACAGTCCTCTAATTACTGGTGGTTTACGTGGCAGTTAAAGACACTGAGAGGACATTGCTAGGGCTGCCAGAGGTCCTGGGACTCAAAACATCTTCCATAAAAAGAATGGCAGTTTTAAAGTCTTGAAATAGCTGTATGTGATGTGATGAGTGTGGTCAGACCAGCAGGCTGCTGCAGCAGTATATCAGTTTTAAATAAGGCACTTGAATTCGGAGCAGTTTCTGTTGAGCCAATTTATGAGAGCCAGTTTGGTGTAGTGGTTAAATGCGCGGACTCTTATCGGAGAGAACAAGGTTTGATTCCCCACTCCTCCACTTGCAACTGCTGGAATGGCCTTGGGTCAGCCATGGCTCTTGCAGAGCTGTCTGTCCTTGAAAGGGCAGTTTCTGTAAGAGCTCTCCCCAGCCCCACCCACCTCACAGGGTGTCTGTTGTGAGGGGAGAAGATAAAGGAGATTGTAAGCCTCTCTGAGACTCTGAGATTCAGAGAGAAGGGCAGGGTATAAATCTACAGTCTTCTTCAATCAGACAACACCCTGTAAGCTGGCATCATAGTGCCACAGGCCCATGGTAGGTCATCCACAGGCCACAGATTCAATGGGAGCTCACAGAAGTGTAGCTCCTGAACCTTTCAGAGAGTTCCACCTCCTCCTTCTGAGAGTTCCACCTCATTGTCCATTGAATAATATGTGCAGCTGCATAACAATCCCTGGATGAGCTCCTCCACCTATTGTTCTACAAAATGACCCCAGTCATCCATATTGCTAACGTGCCACAACCACAGACCTGTGGCTGGGTTGTTTCCCCCCCAAATTCCAGCTGTGCATGCACAGATGCAGACAACTGTACATGTGCGCCTGGCCGCGTTCTATGGGGGCTCTGAAGCTCCCTTACTGTATTTGCAATTTGCATCTTACTGTATTTGTAGTTTATTGTGATTGCAGTTTGCATCCGGAAGCTACAGGAGAAACAGCCCTGCGTCCAAACGTCCACGACACCTCAAGCTATCTCATGTGTCGTATGAACTGGCAGAACTAATGACCAACGAGCAGTGGCCGACTTTTTGGTCCCGACACACTTCAGGCATTAATTCATTAACAATGCAAGAGCGAACCATAAATATGGGCAATAACCTGTGCTTTTCAAACCTGCCATCTAATGAGAATATAATTAAGCATGAGATGTAAATGTGATGCCCGTTAAGAAATGCAGTTCCTGAATCCTCTCGACAGTGAAAAGGGTGGGTGGAGTTTTAATGCGGTTTCCTTTCTTGCATTTTTCATGATTCCATCATATTTTTACTAGTTGCTTTAAACATTTAAGCGCTCTCACCGTCTTCTGCTCTGGATTACTCACTTCTGAACACCGAATAGTTTTGTTTCCATTCTAATGTGGATTATGTGCTGCTTTCCTGAAGACCTCATTATTCTGAGACATTGTGAGATAATCATACATCAATCCTTGAAATAAGAGTTCATTCCCAGGGAAACAGCAGGTATGCTTCATATTTTATCATTCCTATAATGATGCAGTAGTACTAAAGAAGGAAATGCCGATTCGGAATTTGAGGAAGGAATGAACAAGAGATTATGAGTATGATTTTGAAGACTGATGATCCATTCAGGAACATTTCCTCCAATGTTCTAATCTTAGGAACTAAACATGAAAATAAATCCCAAGACTGTAATGAAGCTACGGATAGGAAGCCAATTGTAGTATTGTTTTACTAGGATATTAATGGATCCCTTCCTCCCCTTATTGTGACATTTTAAGTGCCCCTTTTCTCTCTCTCGGCTTGGCTTCGCGAACGAAGATTTAAGGGTGCAATAGTCCACGTCTGCTGCAGGCTCGCTGGTGGCTGACAAGACCAATGCGGGACAGGCAGGTCCGGCCACAGCGGCTGCAGGGAAAAGTCTGATTTAGGGTTGGTGCTGTAGCAGTGCGATTCTTCCTCAATCTCCTTTTGTCCTCAAGACCAGCTATGCGTGTGTTCTCAAAGGAAGAGACAGCCTGGTGGATGGTGTGCCTCCATGCTTTGCGATCTGAGGCTAGGTCAGACCACTGGTGATGGTTGATGCAACAGGTGCCAAGGGATTTCTTCAAGGAGTCCTTGTACCTCTTCTTTGGTGCCCCTCTATTTCGATGGCCGGTGGAGAGTTCGCCATACAGGGCAATCTTGGGAAGGCGGTGGTTTTCCATCCTAGAAATATGCCCTGCCCAGCGCAGCTGCGTCTTCAGCAGCAGTGCCTCGATGCTGGTAACCTCCGTCCGCTTGAGAACTTCAGTGTTGGTCACAAAGTCACTCCAGTGGATGTTGAGGATGGTGCGAAGGCAGCGCTGATGAAAGCGCTCGAGGAGTTGCAAGTGATGACGGTATAAAACCCACGATTCGGAGCCGTAAATGAGGGTTGTCATCACAACCGCTTTGTAAACATTGATCTTTGTGCCTTTTTTCAGATGCTTGTTGCTCCACACTCTTTTGTGCAGTCGGCCAAAGGCACGGTTTGCCTTTGCCAGCCTGTTGTCAATCTCCTTGTCGATCTTGGCATCTGAGGAGATGATGCACCCCAGGTAGCTGAACTGCTGGACTGTCTTCAGAACTGATTCACCCACAGTGATGCAGGGAGGGTGATAATCTTCCTGGGGTGCAGGCTGGTGGAGAACTTCTGTCTTCTTCAGACTAACTTCTAGGCCGAATAGCTTGGCAGCCTCTGCAAAGCAGGACGTCATATGCTGCAGAGCTGATACCGAGTGGGAGACGAGTGCAGCATCATCAGCAAACAGTAACTCTCGGATGAGTTTTTCTATTGTCTTGGAGTGGGCCTTTAGTCGCCTCAGGTTGAACAGGCTGCCATCGGTGCAATAGCGGATGTAGACACCATCGTCATCATCTAGATCTACTGCGGCTCTTTGAAGCATCACGCTAAAGAAGATCGTAAAGAGAGTTGGTGCGAGAACGCAGCCTTGCTTTACACCTGTGCCTATTGGGAAGGGCTCCGAGAGGTCGTTGCAGTGTCTGACTTGGCCTCGCTGGTCTTCGTGTAGCTGGATGATCATGCTGAGGAACCTTGGGGGACATCCTAAACGTTCCAAGATTTGCCACAGGCCTTTCCTGCTAACGGTATTGAAAGCTTTGGTAAGGTCAACAAAAGTCACATACAGACCCTTGTTCTGTTCCCTGCATTTCTCTTGGAGCTGCCTGAGAACAAATACCATGTCGGTGGTGCTCCTGTTAGCCCTGAAGCCGCACTTGCTCTCTGGGAGGAGTTCTTCTGCAATGGTGGGCACCAGTCTGTTCAGGAGTATTCTGGCAAGGATTTTGCCTGCGATGGAGAGCAGGGTTATCCCCCGGTAGTTGGAGCAGTCTGACTTTTCCCCTTTGTTCTTGTATAGGGTGATGATGATTGCATCGCGAAAGTCCTGTGGTAATTTGCCATGTTCCCAGCAGGTGACAAGTACTTTGTGAAGTGAGCTATGTAGTACTGTGCCCCCATGCTTCCAGATCTCTGGTGGAATTCCATCAACTCCTGCTGCCTTGCCACTTTTCAGTTGCTTGATGGCTTTAACAGTCTCTTCTAGGGTGGGGATCTCATCCAACTCTGTTTTCACTGGTTGAAGTGGGGTGAGGTGGATTGCTGAATCTTGAACTACGCGGTTGGCACTGAAGAGAACCTGAAAATACTCCGACCACCGGTTCAGTATGGATGCCTTGTCTGTGAGGAGCACTTGGCCGTCTGCACTACGCAAGGGACTCTGAGCCTGATATGATGGACCATATTCTGCCTTCAGGGCTTCGTAGAACCCTCTTAAATCACCAGTGTCTGCACACAGCTGGGTTCTCTCTGCAAGCTTGGTCCACCAATTGTTCTGAATGTGTCGAAGCTTGCGCTGGAGGTTGCTACATGCAGCGCGAAAGGTTGCTTTTTTCCCAGGACAGGAGGGCTGAGCAAGATGTGCTTGGTAGGCAGATCTCTTTTTCGCCAGTAAAGCTTGGATCTCTTGATTGTTCTCATCAAACCAGTCCTTGTTCTTCCTTGTGGAGAACCCGAGGACTTCTTCAGAGATCTGCAGGATGGTAGTTTTTAGGTGTTCCCAGAGTGCTTCTGGAGAAGGGTCTGGAGAAGGGTCTGTGGGGCAACTGGGGTCCTGAATTCTTGACTGGAGTTTTGCCTGAAAGGCAGCTTTAACTTCGTCTGACTGGAGACTGCCAACTGGAGACTGCCAACTGCCAACTGGAGACTGCCCCTTTTCTAGTAAGGTTGCTAATGGGAGCTCCTCTGCATATTAGGCCACACACCCCTGAGGTAGCCAATCTTCCAAGAGCTTAGAGGGCTCTTAGTATAGGGCCTACTGTAAGCTCCAGGAGGATTGGCTACATCAGGGGGCATGGCCTAATATGCAGAGGAGCTCCTGCTAGAGAAAGAGCCCTCTCCAGATGACCAAGATCAGTTCCCCTGGAGAAAATGGCTGCTTTGAAGGGTGGCCCCTATGGCATTCTATCCTGCTGAGGTCCCTCCCGTTTCCCAACCCCCCCTTCCCAGGCTCTGCCCCCCCCCAAATATCCAGGTATTTTTGAACCTGTAGCTGGCAACCCTATTTTCCAGTGATGGCATTCCTTTAACTAGTGCATTCCTAATTTTAAAAAAAAAAAGGGGGGGGGAAGCAATTTTCCACCCAATGCACCTTCAGTGCACTTTTAGTGTTTTTCATTTAACTCCAATGCTCTCTCTCTCTCTCTCTCTCGGCTTGGCTTCACGAACGAAGATTTAAGAAGGGTGCAATAGTCCATGTCTGCTGCAGGCTCGCTGGTGGCTGACAAGACCAATGCGGGACAGGCAGGTCCGGCCACAGTGGCTGCAGGGAAGAGTCTGATTTAGGGTTGGTGCTGTAGCAGTGTGATTCTTCCTCAATCTCCTTTTGTCCTCAAGACCAGCTATGCGTGCGTTCTCAAAAGAAGAGACAGCCTGGTGGATGGTGTGCCTCCATGCTTTGCGATCTGAGGCTAGGTCAGACCACTGGTGATGGTTGATGCGACAGGTGCCAAGGGATTTCTTCAAGGAGTCCTTGTACCTCTTCTTTGGTGCCCCTCTATTTCGATGGCCGGTGGAGAGTTCGCCATACAGGGCAATCTTGGGAAGGCGGTGGTTTTCCATCCTAGAAATATGCCCTGCCCAGCGCAGCTGCGTCTTCAACAGCAGTGCCTCGATGCTGGTAACCTCCGCCCGCTTGAGAACTTCAGTGTTGGTCACAAAGTCACTCCAGTAGATGTTGAGGATGGTGCGAAGGCAGCGCTGATGAAAGCGCTCAAGGAGTCGCAGGTGATGACGGTATAAAACCCACGATTCGGAGCCGTAAATGAGGGTTGTCATCACAACCGCTTTGTAAACATTGATCTTTGTGCCTTTTTTCAGATGCTTGTTGCTCCACACTCTTTTGTGCAGTCGGCCAAAGGCACGGTTTGCCTTTGCCAGCCTGTTGTCAATCTCCTTGTCGATCTTAGCATCTGAGGAGATGATGCACCCCAGGTAGCTGAACTGCTGGACTGTCTTCAGAACTGATTCACCCGCAGTGATGCAGGGAGGGTGATAATCTTCCTGGGGTGCAGGCTGGTGGAGAACTTCTGTCTTCTTCAGACTAACTTCTAGGCCGAATAGCTTGGCAGCCTCTGCAAAGCAGGACGTCATATGCTGCAGAGCTGATACCGAGTGGGAGACGAGTGCAGCATCATCAGCAAACAGTAGCTCTCGGATGAGTTTTTCCATTGTCTTGGAGTGGGCCTTTAGTCGCCTCAGGTTGAACAGACTGCCATCGGTGCGATAGTGGATGTAGACACCATCGTCATCATCTAGATCTACTGCGGCTCTTTGAAGCATCATGCTAAAGAAGATCGTAAAGAGAGTTGGCGCGAGAACGCAGCCTTGCTTTACACCTGTGCCTATTGGGAAGGTCTCCGAGAGGTTGTTGCAGTGTCTGACTTGGCCTCGCTGGTCTTCGTGTAGCTGGATGATCATGCTGAGGAACCTTGGGGGACATCCTAAACGTTCCAAGATTTGCCACAGGCCTTTCCTGCTAACGGTATCGAAAGCTTTGGTAAGGTCGACAAAAGTCACATACAGAGCCTTGTTCTGTTCCCTGCATTTCTCTTGGAGCTGCCTGAGAACAAATACCATGTCGGTGGTGCTCCTGTTAGCTCTGAAGCCACACTGGCTCTCTGGGAGGAGTTCTTCTGCAATGGCGGGCACCAGTCTGTTCAGGAGTATTCTGGCAAGGATTTTGCCTGCGATGGAGAGCAGGGTTATCCCCCGGTAGTTGGAGCAGTCTGACTTTTCCCCTTTGTTCTTGTATAGGGTGATGATAACTCCAATGCATTTTGTATGTAAACACAGCGATACATGCTAATGACTCTGGACAAGATATGAATGTACACTGAAGGAGCCTTGCTAGTTATATGAAGTGCATTGCGCTGCTGAGACTAGAGGCGCTAAAAACAAAGCTCCTTAAGACATACTGAAGAACCTTCTCTGGCATCACCGGTCTCATGCCCAAAGAGACACAGAACAGGCAACCTTACTCCTTGAGCTTACAACCGCTGAACTCTTGAAGGGCCATCTATGTTAGAGTATTTTGCACGCAGCAGAAGAGCTGAAGGAGAGGGACAGGCAAAAACACAGGAATTAATAGACAAGAGAAACAGCTGTATTCAATGGTAGATATATTTACCAGGAAAGTATCCAACATTCAGAGTCGTTGCCAGGCCAAGGTCATACACAGTAATCAGTACACACTTCAGTAGATAACAGTATACAGCAGTAAGTATACACAGCACGATCCAAGCACAGTAGCCTAGGATCCAACACCAGCAGTGTCTGCTGCCACCCAGATAGTGGGCCTCACAGAACCCACAATCCTTACAGGCAGACTGAGCAGGCTCACTGAGCTTCCCTAAGTACACGTACCAATCATGCAATCTTACCAGAAGGTTGCATCAGCTCTGTGAGTCAGCGCAAAGCCTAATTACAGGTGAGGTCATCCCACCTTACCTCAGTAACAGGTAACAGCTGGATCATGATGCAGCATGACATTGCAGAAACAACATTACTATTACTAAGATGGAGTCAGTCAGCCATTTTAGGACTGAGTTCCAACATTCTCCTCTTAATAGTTCTGTTCGTTTCTCAATCCGAGCTTTTTACAGTGCTCATTATGCTTTTCCATAGTCTGGGGTTTGGTAAACATATCTGCTGTATTGTGGCCAGTATCACAATACCTTATGTTTATCAACCCTTCCATGATACATGATCTGACATTCTGGTACCTTATGTCAGTGTATCTATTCCTTGTCTTTACTCCTTCCGCTTTTGCAATCTCAATCACAGCTTGATTGTCTTCCAGAACTTCAACAGGCTTCTCTGCCTCTATATGCAGATCCTTTAGTAGCTGTCTAAACCATTCTACCTCAGTACAAGCAGTAGAAAGGGCGCAGAACTCTGCTTCTGTGGTGGACAAGGCAACCACACGCTGCTTTTGTGTCTTCCAGCATACTAACACCTCTCCCAAATATATGGAAAGACCTGTTGTTGACTTTCTGGTTTCACAGTCACTTGCAAAACTTGCATCTGTATACACTTTCAGTGCTAGCTCCCCCCTAGGTTCGAT
Organism: Heteronotia binoei; assembly: GCF_032191835.1. NCBI lineage: Eukaryota > Metazoa > Chordata > Lepidosauria > Squamata > Gekkonidae > Heteronotia > Heteronotia binoei. Next base: position 107,946,127 of record NC_083230.1, read on the forward strand.
ATAAAGACACCAGTCAGCAGTGTTCTTTAAATATCTCAACACTCGCTTAGCAGCAATCCAGTGATTCTGCTTAGGGTTCTGGGTAGCTCTTGCCAACAGATTACAGGCTACTGATATGTCTGGCCGTGTCCAATTACTGATATAGCTCAGACTACCAATTAACGACCTGTACATTTCAACATTACATGGTGGGCTATCAGTAACATCATTTACAAAGCCAGTCACCATAGGGGTTGAAACAGTTTTGCAATCAGTCATCTTGTACTTGTCCAACAAATCTATGATTTTAGGTTTTTGTGACAGTTTAAAACCTTGTGTAGTTTTTGCAATATCTACACCCACATAGGTCTGTACAGTACCAAGATTTCTCAGTTTAAACTTCTTACTTAAGGCTGAAACAATATCATCTGTTTGTTTCTTTGTCTTGGTTAGAATCCCCAAGTCATCCACAAAAGTAAGAACAATACATCGTGTTTCACCACTTCCCTTGGTAAACACACATGGATCAGCAATGCTCTGGGTAAACCCTAGCTGTTTAAGTGTACCCACTAGGCATTTTGACCATTGATGACCACTTTGCTTTAGACCATACAAGCTCTTATTTAGCAACCAGTATCCCTTTCCAGTACCAGGAATACCTTCTGGTCTCTTTAAATAAATTTGGTGCTCCAAATTAGCATTTAGGTATGCCACACAGACATCCAAATGGGTAAAATGGAGTTTTTCTCTGGCTGCCACAGTTAACGCAGTCAGAAGTGAACTGCTCTTTAACGTTGGAGCAAACACTTCGTCGTAAGTCTCATTAGTCTGTCTGCAACCTTGTGCTACAAGCCTCGCCTTATACTTTTTTCCCCCAGACTGGTCTGTTTTCACCTTGTATACCCATCTACTGCCTATGGGTTTTACACCAGCAGGTACAGTATCAGTCTCAACATAAACATTTAAACGTTTCAGGGAAGAAAGTTCATCGTCCATAGCAGCCTTCCAGTTACACTGCTCTTCCTTGGACAAAGAGAAAATGTCAGTATATTTCTCAGGCTCATGTATAGCAGACATTACAGGACTAAATCTCTCAGGAGCTCTTCTTTCACATGTAGATCTCCTCAATGCAGGCTCATCAGTTGGCACATTCCTCCCGGATGATTCCTCACGAGTAGGCTTCTCCTCCATCTCCTCCTCGTCAGGCATCTCTTCTTTTGGGGTTAACTCAGCCGCCTCTCCCTCCTCTGGGTTGCTAGGCATCGAGCTGACTTGTAACCGGATTCCTTGGTCATCCTCAGGACAGAACGCTGGCGATTGGGTGCAACGATCCCAGCCCTCTGATCTCTCCAGAAACGTGGCTGAAGCACTAATCACCACCTCATGACTGTCGAGCGTGCCAAAACGATAACAGCTCCCGTTTCTCTCATACCCGAGAAACCTCATACGTCTAGCCTTCAGTTGGCCTTTACGTCTGAGCTGTTGAGGAATATGAACAAAAGCTGTAACTCCAAATACATGCAAATTTGCCAAGTTAGTTACCTTGTCATGCCATAGGCTTGCTGGTATTTTGCCAGTAGATGAACACCAAACTCTGTTCAGGTTGTAGTTGGCACAGCACATAGCCACTGCCCAAAATCTCCAGGGCATATCTGCATCACGTAACATACACTGGCACATGTCTTGCAATGTACGGCCTCTTCTCTCACAAAAAGCATTATGGGTAGGTCTGTATGGAGCAGTCAATCTGTGCTCAATCCCAAGCTCTGCAAACAAACTTTGAAAACGTTTATTAACAAACTCAGAGCCTCGGTCAGAAATAATGCATGCAGGCACATTTCCAGTTTTTCTCTTAACAAACCTTAGCCAATTCTGCATATTTTGAAAGGTTTCAGTTTTAGCTTTCAACAGGTAAACAAAACCATACCTTGAATAGTGATCTTCTATACTTAAGACATATTTGGCCCCGCCCACTGACTCCTTAAAGGGCCCTATCAGGTCTAAGAACACTAGGTCAAGAGGTTTCTTACTAGTAAATTTACTTGGAGTACGCACAGGAGCTTTTGTAGACTTTACCAGCTTGCAGATTTCACAGTCAAGAAATTCCTTGCAAGGTTTAAGATTAATACCTTCTGCCTGTTCAACAGTCTTCTTTAGAGCAGGAAAACCAGCATGGCCTAATTTCCTGTGTAAAAGATGACAGCAATTATCATGCACTGGTTTATTTACACAGACGTTATTACACGTTTGTACCTTGGTATGCAAGAAGTATAAATCTTCCTTCAGCATTGCCTTTACACACACACCGTCTCTGGTGTTCTTCAGCTCACAGCACGAGGTGTCAAATTGCAGTTTGAAACCTTCCCTGCACAGAGCAGACACAGACAGCAGATTCATCTTAAGTGAAGGAACAAAACCCATAAGCAGCTCCTTCCTTAGGCTTGGCAGGAACACTTTCCCTCTGCCAAAAACAGTTGCTTTAACTCCATCTGCCAAAACAACAGACTGGTTATCAACAGGTGTGTAAGAAGTAAACAAACTCCTCTCTCTACAGAGGTTCTCCGATGCTCCGCTGTCAATTAGGAAAGATTGAGTGTGATTAGTTGACTTACCAGTAGTAACGAGATGCACATTACCACTCTTATCAGCAGACCTCATTTCAGACCGTCTCTCTTTCCCTTTCTGGCCTTGACAATTCCTAAACAAATGTCTAGATGAGCCACACCGGAAGCATAAGAACATAAGAACATAAGAGAAGCCATGTTGGATCAGGCCAACGGCCCATCAAGTCCAACACTCTGTGTCACACAGTGGCAAAAAATGTTATATACACACATACACTGTGGCTAATAGCCACTGATGGACCTGTGCTCCATACACTGTGGCTAATAGCCACTGATGCACCTGTGCTCCATATTTTTATCTAAACCCCTCTTGAAGGTGGCTATACTTGTGGCCGCCACCACCTCCTGTGGCAGTGAATTCCACATGTTAATCACCCTTTGGGTGAAGAAGTACTTCCTTTTATCCGTCTTAACCTGTCTGCTCAGCAATTTCATCGAATGCCCACGAGTTCTTGTATTGTGAGAAAGGGAGAAAAGTACTTCTTTCTCTACTTTCTCCATTCCATGCATTATCTTGTAAACCTCTATCATGTCACCCCGCAGTCGACGTTTCTCCAAGCTAAAGAGTCCCAAGCGTTTCAACCTTTCTTCATAGGGAAAGTGCTCCAGCCCTTTAATCATTCTAGTTGCCCTTCTCTGCACCTTCTCTAAAGCTATAATATCCTTTTTGAGGTGCGGCGACCAGAACTGCACACAGTACTCCAAATGAGACCGCACCATCGATTTATACAGGGGCATTATGATACTGGCTGATTTGTTTTCAATTCCCTTCCTAATAATTCCCAGCATGGCATTGGCCTTTTTTATTGCAAACGCACACTGTCTTGACACTTTCAGTGAGTTATCTATCATGACCCCAAGATCTCTCTCTTGATCAGTCTCTGCCAGTTCACACCCCATCAACTTGTATTTGTAGCTGGGATTCTTAGCCCCAATGTGCATTACTTTGCACTTGGCCACATTGAACCGCATCTGCCACGTTGACGCCCACTCACCCAGCCTCAACAGATCCCTTTGGAGTTCCTCACAATCCTCTCTGGTTCTCACCACCCTGAACAATTTAGTGTCATCCGCAAACTTGGCCACTTCACTGCTCACTCCGAACTCTAAATCATTTATGAACAAGTTAAAAAGCATGGGACCCAGTACCGAGCCCTGCGGCACCCCACTGCTTACCGTCCTCCACTGCGAAGACTGCCCATTTATACTCACTCTCTGCTTCCTATTACTCAGCCAGTTTTTGATCCACAAGAGGACCTGTCCTTTTACTCCATGATTCTCAAGCTTTCTAAGGAGCCTTTGATGAGGAACTTTATCAAAAGCTTTCTGGAAGTCAAGGTAAACAACATCTATCGGGTCTCCTTTGTCCACATGTTTGTTCACCCCCTCAAAGAAATGCAACAGGTTAGTGAGGCAAGATCTTCCCTTGCAGAACCCATGCTGAGTCTTCCTCAATAACCCGTGTTCATCAATGTGCCTACTCATTCTGTCCTTGATAATGGTTTCTACCAACTTTCCCGGTATTGAAGTCAGACTGACTGGCCTGTAGTTTCCCGGATCTCCTCTGGAACCTTTTTTAAAGATGGGGGTGACATTTGCTACCTTCCAGTCCTCAGGAATGGAGGCAGATTTCAATGAAAGATTACAGATTTTTGTTAGAAGATCCACAAGTTCAACTTTGAGTTCCTTCAGAACTCTCGGATGTATGCCATCCGGACCCGGTGACTTATTAGTTTTTAATTTGTCTATCAGTTGTAGGACCTCCTCATTTGTCACCTCAATCTGACTCAGGTCTTTCAACACCCCTTCCAAAATTAGTGGTTCTGGGGCGGGCAAAAAGTTCTCGTCTTCTACAGTGAAGACGGAGGCAAAAAATTCATTTAGCTTTTCAGCCATTTCCCTATCCTCCTTCAGTAATCCTTTTACCCCATGGTCATCCAAGGGCCCCACTGCCTCCCTGGCTGGTTTCCTACTTCTAATATATTTGAAGAAAGTTTTATTGTTGGTCTTTATGTTTTTTGCAATATGCTCCTCATAGTCCCTTTTTGCCTGCCTGATCACAGTCTTGCATTTGATTTGCCACAGCCTGTGTTCCCTTTTACTAATCTCACTTGGACTGGTTTTCCACCGCTTAAAGGAGTCCTTCTTACCTTTTACAGCTTCCATTACTTTGTTTGTTAACCACGCAGGCCTTTTCTTATGCCTGTTTGTGCCTTTCCTAACTTGTGGTATGTATTTTATCTGAGCTTCTAGGATTATAGTTTTAAATAGCGTCCAAGCTTTCTCAAGGGTTTTGACCGTATGTACCTTTCCTTTCAGTTTCTTCCTCACATGCCTCCTCATCTCAGTGTATTTACCCCTTTTAAAGTTAAACGTGGTTGTGGTGGTCTTTTTGGACAACTCCCTATTTATACAAATGGTGAAATCAATAACATTATGGTCACTGCTCCCAAGCGGCGCAATCACTTTTACATCTCTCACCAAGTCTTGGGCATTACTTAGGACCAAATCCAGGATCGCCCCACCCCTGGTAGGTTCTGAGACCATCTGCTCCATAGCACAGTCATTGAGAGCATCAAGAAACTCAATCTCTTTCTCTCGACCAGAACACATATTGACCCAATCAATCTGCGGGTAGTTAAAATCACCTATTACAACACAGTTTTTACGTTTAGCCGCTATCTTTAAGCCTTCCATCATATTATAATCGTCCTCTCTCTTTTGATTTGGTGGGCGATAACAAACTCCCATAGTTAAATTTCCTTTTGGGCCCTCTATTTCAACCCAAAGCATTTCTAAAAGTGAATCTAAGGAAGCATTTCTTCCTTACAGCCATTACATTACCTGTTTGACAGTCAGGATCCTCCTTAACAGTAAATCCACTGCCCCTCTCTGGCTTACAGACAGGCTTTTTCTCCACACGTAGAGAGGAATTGGACTGTCTCTTGCCATATTCATCAAGAAGCCGTCCAGTTACGACGTTCATGGTTAACCCTGTCTCAGGCAAACCCTCCAGGCTCGTTATCACAGCGTCATATGATGCATCTAAGGAACTTAAAAGTATGCACACCTCCTGTGATTCAGAAAACATTTGGTTATGCTCTCTTAGCTCTAGAAACATCCTACGCATAGACTCTATATGAGATAACATATCAGCATTAGCTGCCAGCCTGGTATGCAGAAGCCTCCTCACCAAACGAATCTGAGAACCGACAGTTCCTCGGACGTAAATTTCCTTCAAAGCATTCCAGCAGTCATTAGCCGTCTCCAGTCCTGCTATATGCACCAGCTGGGAGTCGTCTAGAGAAAGGCCTATTAAAGACAAAGCCTTAACATCCTTTTTACGCAAAAGGTCTACAGCTTTTCTGTCTTCAGCAGCTTCCTCTGCCTCCTCAGCAGCCTCCTCTTCACCCTCCGGGCTACTGATAGGAGCAGCCACCACCTCCCACAGCTCTTGGTGCTTTAATAACAGACAGACCTTCTGGGACCACGTAGCATAGTTAGTCCTGTTCAGCTTAGTAATGCTGAGCCCAGAGAAGGAAACAACATTTGCAGCTTCCATCTCTGCTACTTATCACTGGACACCTGGGCAACTTGGCAGTCTGCCTCCGTCTCTTCCAAAACACTGTGTTGCCTCCTCTGTCTTCAGAACAGCAGCACCTCTAGAAACACTGGGAGCACTGGGAGCTCTGGGCCCATAACCAATGTTAGAGTATTTTGCACGCAGCAGAAGAGCTGAAGGAGAGGGACAGGCAAAAACACAGGAATTAATAGACAAGAGAAACAGCTGTATTCAATGGTAGATATATTTACCAGGAAAGTATCCAACATTCAGAGTCGTTGCCAGGCCAAGGTCATACACAGTAATCAGTACACACTTCAGTAGATAACAGTATACAGCAGTAAGTATACACAGCACGATCCAAGCACAGTAGCCTAGGATCCAACACCAGCAGTGTCTGCTGCCACCCAGATAGTGGGCCTCACAGAACCCACAATCCTTACAGGCAGACTGAGCAGGCTCACTGAGCTTCCCTAAGTACACGTACCAATCATGCAATCTTACCAGAAGGTTGCATCAGCTCTGTGAGTCAGCGCAAAGCCTAATTACAGGTGAGGTCATCCCACCTTACCTCAGTAACAGGTAACAGCTGGATCATGATGCAGCATGACATTGCAGAAACAACATTACTATTACTAAGATGGAGTCAGTCAGCCATTTTAGGACTGAGTTCCAACAATCTAGTCCAACCCCCTGCTCAATTCAGAATCAGCCTAAAGCATCTCTGACAAGTGTTTGTCCAGCTGCTGCTTCAAGACTGCCAGTGAGGGGGAGCTCACCAGCTCCTGAAGAAGAAGATGATGATGAAGATGATGATGATAGTGGATTTGTACCCCGCCCTTGTCTCTGAATCAGAGTCTCAGAGCAGTTTACAATCTCCTTTATCTTCTCCCCTGACAACAGACACCCTGTGAGGTAGGTGGGGCTGAGAGAGCTCTGCCAGAAGCTGTCCTTTCAAGAGAACAGCTCTGCGAGAGCTATGGCTAACCCAAGGCCATTCCAGCAGGTGCAAGTGGAGGAGTGGGGAATCAAACCCAGTTCTCCCAGAAAAGAGTCCACACACTTAACTACTACACCAAACTGAGGCAGCCAATTCCACTACTGAACTATTCTTATTGTTAAAAAAACAAACAAAACCTAATATCCAGCCAGTACCTTTCTGTCTGTAATTTAAACCCGTTATTGTGAGGCCTATCCTCTGCTGCCCTTAAAGAAAGGAAATCCTTAAAGCAATCAAGCCTCCACCCCTCTTCTCCAGACTGAACATTCCCATGTTCCTCAGCCTTTCCTTGTAGCTTGGTCTCCAGGTCTTCAATCTATCACAAAGCACTATATAGATGGGATTTGAGTCTCCTTCTCCAGGAAAACAAGTGACAGATCACAGGAACCAGTGGCAGGCCTTAGAATCATAGAGTTGGAAGGGACCTCCAGGGTCATCTAGTCCAACCCCCTGCACAATGCAGGAAACTCACAAATTTGCCATTCAGTCGCACAGCCGAGTCCGACACTTTGTGACCCCATGGACAAAGTCACGCCAGGCCCTCCTGTCTTCCACCATCCTCCGAAGTCTGCTCAAATTCATGTTTGTTACATCAGTAATGCTGTCCAGCCATCTCATCTTTTGCCGTCCCCTTCTCGTTTTGCCTTCTGTCTTTCCCAGCATCAGGATCTTCTCCAGTGAGTGCTCCCTTCTCATTTGGTGGCCAAAGTAGTTGAGCTTCAGCTTCAGCAATTGACCTTCATTGCTGTCAGATGGCCATCTAGCCTCTATTTACAAACCTTTGCTAGGGTGTCAGCTTTGGGTTGGAAATATCTGAAGCTTAGGGGGATGGACCCTGGGGAAGGTGGGGCTTAGGGCCAGGAGGGGCCTCAGCAGGGATGTGATGCCATAAAGCCTGCCCTCCAAATAGGGTTGCCAAGTCCTCTTCATCCCCCAGTGGGGGACAGTCGTGTGTGCGCTGTGCAATGAAATGACATCCCCCGGAAGTGATGTCATCAAAATGGCGACGCCCATGCAGGGCCGCTCTAGGCGTTTCTGGGAAGTCTTAGGTTTCCCTGGATGCTCTAGCCATTTGGGAGGTTTAAACTCTATGCTACCTATTGTACCATAGAGCTTTACCTCCCAAATGGCTAGAGCTTCTGGGAAAACCATAGACTTCCCAGAAATGCCTAGAGTGGCCCCGCACAGATGCCGTAGAGCTGCCAATCCCCAGGTGGGGGCAGGGGATCCCCCGGTTTGAAGGCCCTCCCCCTGCTTCAGGGTAATCAGAAAGCGGGGGGAGAGGAGGGAAATGCCTGCTGGGCACTCCATTATTCCCTATGGATACTTATTCCCATTGGAAATAATGGAGAATTGATCTGCGGGTATCTGGGGCTCTGGGGGGGCTGTTTTTTGCGATAAAGGCACCAAATTTTCAGTATAGCATCCAGTGCCTCTTCCCAAAATACTCCCCAAGTTTCAAAAAGATTAGACCAGGGGTCCAATTCTATGAGCCCCAAAAGAAGGTGCCCCTATCCTTCATTATTTCTAATGTAGGGAAGGCATTTTAAAGGTGTGTGGTCCCTTTAATTATCATGGCCAGGACTCCCTCTGGAGTTCAATGATGCTTGTCACACCCTTGCTCCTGGCTCCACCACCAAAGCCCCCAGATATTTCTTGAATTGGACTTGGCAACACTTGGGCGCTGTCATTTTTGATGACGTCACTTCCGGGTGATATCATTGCGCCAGCGACACGGGGGGAGGTTCCCCCCACTGGCCCAATGTGGACTGGCGGGTTGAGAACCTCCCGGGCAGGAGATTCCCCGCCCAGACCGGGGGGTTGGCAGCCCTACCTCCGAAGCAGACATTTTCTCCAGGTGAACTGATCTCTGCTGTCTGCAGATTCATGGTAATATTGAGAGATCTCCAGGCCCTACCTGGAGACTGGCAGCCCTAACCTCTGCACACAAAGTGGGAAGACATTAATTGTATTTTAGAAGGATCTCAACACTATTACAGCCTGGAATCTTCTTAGGAAACTTAAACTTTAAAATTTGACTAAATATTGAATAGAACTCGTTCCTTGCCATTTAACACCCACAAAGTCTTTTATTAACAGAATCAGCACTAAAGGTGTGGGAAACTTGCAGCATTGAGGAAGATGGTATGCCAATCCCCAATCCCCACATAGGGTTGCCAACTCTGGGTTGGGAAATTCCTGGAGATTTGGAGGTGCAAGTCTGTGGATGGTGGGGTTTGGAGTGGAGCGGGACCTCTGCAGGGCTTAACGCTATAGACTCCATGCCTCAAAGCTGCCATTTTCTCCAGGGGGCATGATCTTTACAGTAAATCCGGGAGATTCTCAAGTAACCTTATGCCAACTTTGTGTCCCGGAAATATGCATTGACTGATATTGAAAACAGAGCGCCAGTTCTACTGTTGCCAAGAAGATAATGGGAGTTTCAACTTTACAAGGCTCTAAAACTTTTTTTTTTAAATAATATTTTTTTTTCTGTAAGAGAAATTAGAAAATTCAAGCTGCAAGGCATTTTAAATAAACACCCCCTGGCATTCTGAAAGCCCTGTACATTATAGGTGTCTTGTTAAAGGTTTGGTCCCATCATAACAGATAAAAGATATTAAATGAAGAGCTGCCATTTCTATTATTTCCTTCGCCCTCACAAAAATTTCATTGCTAGGACATTAAAAAAGAATCAATTTGAAAATAAATACAAAATGTTGCTGTCTAATAAATGTTAATGCAAAGCTGGAAGTGGTTTACCAGTCTAGAAAATGAAGTCTATGACTGTTTGGTATCACAGAAAGAAATATTTGTCAGTGGAATGATTCAAACAAACACCAGGTGCAACGTTAACTACTGACAATAAGTGCCTCAGGTCAAAACAGATATGAGAAAGTGCCTAAAGGGAAATTTCTCTCCCTTTCTCTCTCATAAAGCTCAGAATTCAGAGGCACCCAATTAAGCAGATTGGCAATAGATTCAGCACCAATTAAAGGAAATACTTCTTCACACCAGATAGAATTAACCTGCAGGAGTAACATACCTCGAGGGCAGGCAACCTTTCTGGCCTGAATATAAAAAAAAAAATCCTGCGAAGATGTTGACAAACAAAAGTGTGTGTGTGTGTGTGCGTCTATGTGTAAAATTCTGTCAAGTTGCAGCTGACTTATGGTGATCCCCAGGGCTTTTTTTTTGTAGAAGGAACTCCTTTGCATATTAGTCTACCCCCTCCCCATATGGCCAATCCTCCAAGAGCTTACAGTAGGCCCTGTAAGAAGAGCCCTGTAAGGAATTCTAGCAGGACCTCCTTTGGATATTAGGCCACACCTCCCTGATGCAGCCAATCCTCCAAGAGTTTACAGTAGGCCCTGTAAGAAGAGCCCTGTAAGCTCTTGAAGGATTGGCTACATCAGGGGGGGGGGTGTAGCTTAATATGCAAAGTTGTTCCTGCTACAAAAGCCCTGGTGACCCCATAGGGGTTTTGGGAGATGGGACATTCAGAAGTGGTTTGGCATTGAGGGCAGATGCAATGGGAGCAAACAGAAACCCACCAGGGGATCATCTTGGATCTGATCATGTGGGTCCAGGGGACAAGAATATGCACAAAATAGCACAGAACCTTGTATTTTTATATAACATGATGCTTATAGAGCAGGGGTGGCCAAACTTGCTTAATGTAAGAGCCACATAGAATAAATGTCAGATAATAATGTTATTCATGACAAATATTGCCATGTAAAAATATACTCTTGTCTTAGTAGGAGTGTTAAGAGATATTAATGAATTATAAGATGTAATTGCAGAAAAGTGTTATAAGATGACTGACATTGATTATGAGGATATGAAATGAATAATGTATAAGTAGAAATGTTACAAAGTTTTAATTCATTTACCCCACCTTTTTTCCTTCCCTTTCACCCCCTCTCTTTTCCTATTTTTACCTGGAAACATAATAAAACTATTCAAAAATGAATAAATATCACATGTTTGAGAGCTACAAGACATGAACATTAGATGTTTGAGAGCCAGAAGACAGGAGGAAGGAAGGAAGGAAGGAAGGAAGGAAGGAAGGAAGGAAGGAAGGAAGGAAGGAAGGAAGGAAGGAAGGAAGGGAGGGAGGGAGGGAGGGAGGGAGGGAGGGAGGGAGGGAGGAGAATAGGTGGAGGTAGGTAGAAGGGAGGGTGGTGGGGGCTTCAAGAGCTATGCAATATGTGTGAAAGAGCCACATGTGACTCCTAAGCTACTGTTTGGCCATCCCTGTCCTAGGAGCACCTCACTTTGGAGACACAAGAAGAAGAAGAAGAAGAAGAAGAAGAAATTGGATTTATATCCTGCCCTATACTCTGAATCTCAGAGTCTCAGAGTGGTCACAATCTCCTTTACCTCCCCCCCCCACAACAGACACCCTATAAGGTGGGTGGGACTGAGAGAGCTCTTGCAGCAGCTGCCCTTTCAAGGACAACTTCTGCAAGAGCTATGGCTAACCAAGGCCATTCCAGCAGGTGCAAGTGGGCAAGAACGGGGCTTTGGACCAGGAAAACATCCTATGTCCCCTCAAAGGGGAGTCCCTTGAAAGTGGTGGCATAAGATGTGTGGCAGTCCAAATCTTATTTTTCGGTGTGGAGAGCGCTCAGTTGTTCCAGTTCCTTATTCATATCTCCTTTGAACTACTGGCCTCTTGGTGGGAAACCAAATAGAAGCTTGTGGTGCCAGAACCAGTGTTTGAACCAGGCACCATTGTATGTCTTCCTGTAGTGGATAGTGTCTTGAGTGTGGGGATGTGTCTGGGTGGTCCACAGGTTGTTTTAGGGTGCAGCACGGCCCCAGTGTCTGCCTGTGTGGGGGCACCCCACTGTGGAGCAGCTGACACAGGAACCACACTTTGGGTCAGGAAACAACATGTGTCATCTCAAAGAAGAGAGTCCTCTGAATATGGGATGTATGACATGTGGTGGTCCAACCCTAATTTCATTGTATGGAAGGCATGCAGTTGTTCCAGTTCCATATTCAAATCTCCTTTGAAATACAGGCCTCTTTGCGATTCTCCAAATAGAAGCTTGCGGTGTCAAAGCTTATTTTGTTGGTGCTTTATGGTGGCCCAAATTCAGAGCTTTTAAACTCCCCAAATTGTTTTCTGGCTGAAGTCATGAATATCTCATAGAATCATAGAGTTGGAAGGGACCTCTAGGGTCATCTAGTCCAACCCCTTGCACAATGCAGGAAACTCACGAACACCTCCCCCTAAATTCACAGGATCTTCATCGCTGTCAGATGGCCATCTAGCCTCTGTTTAAAAACCTCCAAGGAAGGAGAGTCCACCACCTCCCGAGGAAGCCTGTTCCACTGAGGAACTGTTCTAACGATCAGGAAGTTCTTCTTAATCTTGGGCCGGAAACTCTCTTGATTTAATTTCAACCCATTGGTTCTGGTCCTACCTTCCGGGGCTACAGAAAACAATTCCACACCCTCCTCTAGATGACAGCCCTTCAAGTACTTGAAGATGGTGATCATATCACCTCTCACCTGCCTCCTCTCCAGGCTAAACATCCCCAGCTCCTTCAACCTTTCCTCATAGGACTTGGTCTCCAGACCCCTCACCATCTTCGTCGCCCTCCTCTGGACCTGTTCCAGCTTGTCTATATCCTTCTTAAAATGTGGTGCCCAAAAGGAACAAATAAGGAACTGGGAACCAAATTCAGTGTCCTGGCATTACAATGGTCCCCCCCCCCCCCCCGGGGCATTGTGATTTGTGCCACCAAAGGTGAGAGGTTCTGGATCTAGACACGCAGGGGTCAAGCAGAAACCAGAGAGGAGGCGCTTGTTAGAAACCTTTCTAGGCATCCCATATCCTTTCTCTATGGCCCATGGCAGGGTGCGGTAGAAAGTGGTGGTGGGGGGGAGATTTTGGGGCCTCCTGTAGGTCATCAAAAGAGAGATGAATGGTGGAATGAAGTGTACATTTGATAAAGGACTGTAGTAGATGCCAAACCAGCAGCCGAAGCTTTTTTCTGGGGGAATGCAGTGGGATGGAGGTCCAGAACCTCTTGGTGAAAACTAAATTCTTAAAAAAAAAATTAAATTCAGGGGGGTCAGCCATGTGTTTCCCTTTCATTTTCCTCAGCAGAGTTCCAGCACCTCATTTTCCAGAAAAGAAGCCCTGTCACCTTGTATTATCCAAATTGGGAGATCTCCCAAAATTACAACTGATTTCCAGACAACAGAGATCAGATTCCCATGAAGAAAATGGCTGTTTTGGAAGGTGGACTCTATGGCATTACTCCCTGCTAAGATCTCTCCCTTCTCCAAACCCTGCCCCCTCCATGTTCCATCTCTAGATCGTCAGGAATTTTCCAGCCTTGGCAACCTTAAGTGAAATCCTGGCTGGGCTTGACTCTTTCACCTCCATGATCTAGAAATCCAGTTAATATTGCCTTCCCCTCTCCTTCAACTTCATGGTCCTAATTCCTTTGGAAGTTTACAATGAAAGCACTATTGTGATGGAGAACATCCCTGCGAAGGGTGTCCTAAATCTTTTAAGGTAAATTGCTTCTCAGTTTCATTTCATTTCTGTATTACTGTGATGGCTGTCCAACGGTAAAGGAGCAACCAGGCCAAAGAGAATCAACCGTTGGATTGACATAATAGTGCATGGTTAGCGGTTCCATCTCTGGGTTGGGAAATACCTGGAGATTTGGGGCGGGGGGGGGGCGGGCTGGGGAGGGCAGGGTTGGGGAGAGAAGAGACCTCAACAGGGTATAGCACCATACAGTCCACCCTGCAAAGCAGCCATTTTCTCCAGGGGAAATGATCTCTATTGCCTGGAGACCGGCTGTAATTTCAGGAGATCTCCAGCTACCACCAGGAGACTGGCAACCCAAACGTATGGTGCTTAAGGATGGTATATAAGACAGCAAGTCCCGCAGAAATCATGGAGACAGTAACTTACTTGACTTGCTGAGCGCTGTCAGAGTTAGCCGACGGCAGCTTTTCAGCCAAGATGAAGTTGTCTTTTTTATACAAGAATTCCATTTCCACCATATGCTCTCATCTCAAAATACTTCTTTTCCATGCACAATGAAAAGTGCCTGCTGTGATTCCAAGCCCTCTCTTTCAAGATAAATGAAATCCACACACATGGAAATTAATTTTGAATGTTAAAAAAAAAAAAAAGAATGCCATTCCTTCCTTTGACTGTAACAAGGCAGAAAATACATGAAACAAATACCCTCATTTATGCAAATACCAGGGGTGGGAAGGAAGCATTTTAAATATTGGATAGTTGTTAAAAAACAGTGTTATATATTTAGACTTTTTAAAATGAGTGTGATCACACCAGAGGTTTGGTCTGACCTCGTCATAGCTCCCATCCGGATTTCATGTGCACCATCACATGTGAACTTCTGTCTCCTAAATCTTACCTGTACATACCTCATCCGAGGACAGGCTGGGGCTGGATTAAACCTCTAAGATATATGTAGAGTGCATTTCCTGGCTGGCTGAATGGTCGTTCACCCGATGCAGCTGCTGCATATGCGCAGTCTGAATGCTCCTCTTATTTATTTATTTATTTTATTTATTTACTTTGAATTTATATGTCGCCCACTCTGCAAGTGGACTCTGGGCGGCTAACAGTCATGGTAAAAAACAATTTGAATTACAGTTTTAAAACGATAAAACATGCACAAACAATTTAAAAACTAGATATTTGGCGCTATGGAATTTTTTAAAAACGTAGGCGGATCAGATTGCATTGATGTCTCAATTCTTCTGCTAATCTGCTAGTGGTCCTATTGATGGTATTGCTCAGCGGCATAGCAGTGGCAGCCTCATCCCACATTAGTTGTTGTAGGCCTGTCGAAAGAGTTCAGTTTTACAGGCCCTGTGAAATTGGGAGAGGTCCTGAAGGGCTCTTATGGCCTCTGGGAGAGCGTTCCATAACATCGGTGCTGCCCCTGAGAAGGCCCTGGGCCTGTGTAGAGCTTAGTCTGGTCACCCTTGGTCCGGGGATGGATAGCAAATTTTGGACTCCCAAAAGCAGTGCTCTCTGGGGTGTGTATGGGGAAAGGCGGTCCCTCTTGTGCAAGTGCAGCCCATGCCTCTCCTGGCAGCAGGGAGGGGGCTGTGTGAATGCTGTGGCACAGATTATAAAGAACTGGCTTTTCCAGAGCTGGGACAGTGTGGTGTGATCGCACCCAATGAGTGGCGACCACACAAAGAAGGTATGTAATGTGGGATTCAGATCTAACTAATGGAAATTTGACAGCCAGCATGGGGTAGTGGTTAGAGTGTTTGAGCAGAATCTGGGAGCACCAAGTTCGAATCCCCGTCTGCCATGGAGGCTTGCTGGACAACCTTGGGCCAGTCATACACTCTCAGGCTAACCTACATCACAGGGTTGCGGTGAAGATAAAGTGGAAGAGGACAATGATGTGAGCTACTTTGGGTCCCCATTGCAGGGGAAATGTGGGAAATGAACGAAAGGAATAAATACAAGTTTGACTCTCATAGGGATAGTGGCACTACTATAAGGCTTGCGTTAACAAGGTTACTGTGCAAGGCCATTCACTTCTGGCCCTGCTCACCATAGTCTTTTCTTTTGCTACTGGGAGTTGCGTTTGCTTGGAAGGGTACTGGTTCTGGTTGGTTCAGATCCTTCTTTGGTTAGCAGAGCAAACAAGATTTTAATGTGGCTGCAAAGTTACAAAGTTGCACAGAGCCACTGTTTCAAGTTGAAACAAAAAAATATCTACTTTATTCTAGAAATACAAGTCTGATAGTGCAGGGTAAGAGACAGAGAAAGATCCTATGCTACCTGTGTGGCAGATGGGGATGGATGAAGAGAGGAGCATCCCGCAGCCCCATCTTGTGTGTGTGGAAGGAGAAAGAGAGAGAGAGAGAAGCAGGAAAGAAGTTGCTTTCCCCTAGGAGTGTTCATCTGCAGCTCAAAGGGAGACTGTGACCACAGAAAGTAAACAAGGGGTCTAGTGCGGACCTGCCCTGCCTCCTCTGTGGTCACTTGCTTCTGGTGGCCTGAGATAAGGGACATTGTACCTGGTACTGGGAATTTTGAACCTGCAATATTATTATGTACTTCGTTAGGTGTAAATTTTCAGATGTAGAAAACTGAAGTGTAAGTAAAGGTAAAGGTAGTCCCTTGTGCAAGCGCCAGTCATTTCTGACTTTGAGGTGATGTTGCTTTCACAACGTTTTCATGGCAGACTTTTTTAACGGGGTGGTTTGCCATTGCCTTCCCCAGTCATCTACACTTCCCCCCAGCAAGCTTTGCCACTCTGTGCCACGGGGCTCTTGAAGTATAAGTATTTATTAGTAAATATTGTCACTGTTTTACTATTTTTTCTACACGCTTCCAAGTGGGGCCTTGAGATTTCCCAGAATTTCTAGAGGGACATTGATCAGAATGGAGAAAATGGCTGCTTTAGGGGATGGACTTTATGGCATCATTCCCTGCTAAGGCCCCTCCTCTCTCTAAACCCCACCTTCCCCAAGTTCCACTTCCTAAATTTCCAGGAATTTCCATGCCTGGAGTAGACAATCTTAACTGAAATGTATGCAATTATTATGTAAGGCCCTATTTAAAGTGGTTTCAGAATACACTTTAGGGTTGCCAAGTCCCCTGCGGCTGCTGGTGGGGGACTTTTTCTCTCACGCACACAGTGCGGGGGCGTGATGACATCACCCAGAAGTGACTTATTGCGCTGAGCACGTGGTGTAGGACACTTGAGAAATTCATTTGAAACTCTATGGTTTCGTGTGAGGACGCTCTAGCAATTTGGGGGAGAACTCTACCATATTGTTTCCCCCCGAATTACTAGAGCATCCCTGCACAAAACCATAGAGTTTCAAGTGAATTCCTAGAGTGTTCCATGCAACGTGCCCAGCACAAAACGTCACTTCTGCGTGATGTTATTGTGCTGCATGATGATGGGCTCTTTGGGGGCAGGGATCCCCCTGGCGGCCTCCTCCCCGCCAGTGGGTTGGGGCCTGCCAAACCGGGGAATCCCCCACCATTGGTGGGAACTTGGGAGTCCTAATACACTTTGGAACTCAGACTGTTATATAGAGTGAACCCTGACCTGGATGACCCAGGCTAGTCTGATCTCATCAGATATCAGAAGCTAAGCAGAATTAGCCTGGTCAGTATTTGAGTGGGAGACCACCACGGAAATCCAAGGTTGCCATGCAAAGGCAAGCAATGGCAAACCATGTCTGTTTGTCTCTTGCCTTGAAAACTCTGTAGGGTGCCATAAATTGGCTGTGACTTTACGGTGCTTTCCACCAGTATGTCAAAAAGCACACTGATTTGCTGTGCCAACTAAATTATCGAAACCTGCACATGAATGTAGGGCTAAATGAACACAGTCTCTCTGGCATAGGTACCATCAGGCCTCCTTTTAGGCAGGAGCTCACAGGAGCAGAGCTCCAGAACCTCTAAATTTTATTGTGCTCTTTCTTTCTTAAAACCCTCCCCCCCCAGATATTCGCTTTTTGGGCTCCATTGTACAACCCCCCTGTGAGAATTTTGCTGAACTCTAAGATCTGACAAACTTTCTAATATTTCCCCCCACAAACAATGGGAAAATAACCAAAACCTATAAAGCAGACAGATGCAAATCATCATCATGCCACTGTGGCCACATAGGAGAAAGTAATATTAAATTTTAAAAAAATTATGTTTGCAAAAAAAAAGTATGATGGGAGTAAGGTTTTATGATGACAATTCTAATTCAAGAAGCATTTTAAGGCAGATGCTGAGCTGATATAATTGAGTCCACCTTCCGGTGATGTCAGTGGTGGGTGGCATATGCATATGAGTTATGCAAATGAGGTGTGCTAATGAGCTCCAGCACCTCTTTTTCTACAAAATGACCCCTGGTACCACTAAGGTCGGACAGGAGCAAATTTTCCTTTCTTCTCTAGAACGGTACAACTACACATTACATGCGCTTGTAAGATTTCTGTAATACAGTTAAAAGCAGCTTGTGGGGGTGGATAACGTTTGGCAACTTTCAGTGGAAAACGGCAAGAGGCAAATTGGTTAACAACTTCTCATGCTGATCACCCCCTTCATATAGCGACACCAGCAGCTCTATTATGCACACAACAAAATCCTAAAAGGCAAAACCATGGACTGATTTTTTTCTTTTAAATTAAACTTTTGAGGGAATACAGAATAAAGAAAAGTGGTAGGGGAAAAGAAATAAAAGGTAAAATTACCAAAACGCAACACAGAGGGCAATTTTTGCAAATATAAAGGACAATCCTTGATTGAAATATGTGTATTTATAGGAAAAAATATATATAAACTACCATCTGGCTTCCCTACCGTCCATCTGCCCCCATATGGAGAACTGATATTATGTAACTCTATTTGACTCCATTCTGTTTGTCCAGTTTATGGGCCTATATTGTAACTGTTATTTATTCTCACCATCTTTTAGTTGACTTTGAACTGTATAACTGTTTTTAGGATGATCAACTGACTTTTAATGTTTTTAATTGTGTTGTTACCCACCCTGAGCCCCGTGGCGCAGAGTGTTAAAGCTGCAGTACTGCAGTCCTAAGCTCTGCTCACAACCTGAGTTCGATTCCCAGCAGAAGCTGGGTTTTCAGGAGCTGGCTCGAGGTTGACTCAGCTTTCCATCCTTCTGAGGTCGGTAAAATGAGTACCCAGCTTACTGGGGGGGAAGTGTAGATGACTGGGGAAGGCAATGGCAAACCACTCCGTAAAAAGTCTGCTGAAAGCAACGTCACCCCAGAGTCCAAAACGACTGGTGCTTGCACAGGGGACCTTTCCTTTTCCTACCTGCCCTGAGCCCACTTGACGGGAGGGTGGGATAGAAATCCAAAATAATAAACAAATAATAACATGGTAGCTTAAGAAACCACTGTAACCAGGATTGACCAAGAAAAGCCATAACCGGGGATGACGCCGGTGAAATAGTATTCCTCCATTGGTCCCACAGTTGAAGGGTAAATTTTAAGAATGGATTTGAAATTGTATACTCCTTTCTATCTGCCCTCGGGGACCAAATACATTTGTGTAAATGTAGACTGGGAAGATTCGCCTTTTCAATTTGGACCCACGCAAGGTGGTATGCGACTCCTCTTAAACTCTTTAAGGCTAGGGTGAAGGCTGACCCTTTGTGTTGGAAGGGGTGTGGGCTACCAGGTTCCTTTATCCACTGTTGGTGGGCTTGTCCGAAGGTATATCAATTCTGGAAGTCTATCCTGGAAATAATATCAAAAATAATAGGGGTTAGTATCCCTTGCACACTTGCAGTAGTTCTGTTAAACTTATGGCCTGATCAGATGCTTCCAATTTTAAAACAGGAATTAGTTGCGTTACTTTTGCTTGCAGGTAAAATTACCATTGCCACTGCCTGGAAACAACCTGATACCCCTCCACTCCAGAACTGGTGCAAAAAGGTGTGGGATGTCCTGATTCAGGATAAGCTGACAACTGCTATTATTATGCTAGACAATACTAAAGCGGGAAACTGGTTTTTACAAAAATGGTTTGATTTTCTTGACTATGTGAACAGCTCTGACACTATATTTGGGAAACTGCCGGCAAAGTATGTGAATTTTATAATCTATTAACTTTGAAATGAATGTAACTCACTGATTTCCAACTTCCTGATCTATCTATACCCTTTGAGGAGTTTTTTCTGTAAAGGCTTACTGATAATATCAAATGTGACGGTACATGTAAGGCTATGTTTTGGACCCCATGTTGGGGTGTGTTTATTTTACTGGAACTTTATTTAAACTTCTTTAATAAAAATTTAAATTATAAAGAAACCACTGTAACAACCTACTCAAGATATATTATCTTTTTTATCCTATCTTATCAATATTATTAATTATATGATAAAACATGCATAGCCTCGTCAAATTTGTCTGTGATTTTAACACAACAGTTGGTTGAGATAAAATTCATACAAGAGATAACATCCTTAATATTTCATCTTGAAACTGTCATATAATATAAACCACTCAACTGCCTGACTACCAAGATTGGTTGTAATAATAATAGAGAACTCGTGTTATTTTCAAATTCGTTTTTCAGTCTCTGATTAATGTAGTTTGTCAGTTTTGCAATAACAGTATATTCTTGCATTTTGTCTATCCAATTCTCCAAATCCTTCATTTTCCACTTTGCTGCTACTTTTGCTGCAGTTATCATGTATCTAAACAATTCATGTATTGTTCTATCTGTATTCAGTGGTAGAATTCTTAGTGCCATTGTCTCTGGTAACACAGCAAATTTTATATTATTTTTTAAAATTTAAGTATGTATTTCTATCCAATATTTACTAATTTCTTGCAAGACCACTATATACAGTAAAAGGTACCATCTATCTCTTGCCATAGACCGACATTTGATGTGCCATTGCACCCTGTGTTCTTGTGTGATTATTCAGAATGGTGTTGCAGTTAAGACCAGCGGACTCTAATGAGAGAACCAGGTGGAGTTCCTGCCGTTACAAACACTTCCTAAACAGTTTGGCCAGTCACAGTTCTGTTAGAACCCACTCAGCACCCCTACCTCACAAGGTGCCTGTTATCAGGAGAGAAAAGAAAGGTGATTATAAGCCGCTTTCCTTAAGGCAGAGAAAAATGGGGTATAAAAACCTTCCCTTTTTCTTCCTCCTCCACATGAAGCTTGCTGGGTGACCTTGGGCCAGTCAAGGGTTTCTCAGAACTTTCTCAGCCCCACCTACCACACAAGGTGCCCGTTGTGGAGAGAGGGAGGGAAGGCATTATAAACAGTCTCTCCATTGTGGAGAGAGAGAGGGAAGGGTCCAGAGGAGGGCGATGAAGAGGTCTGGGGACCAAGTCCTATGAAGAAAGGTTGAAGGAGCTGGGCAAGTTTAGCCTGGAGAGGCGGCGGCTGAGAGGTGATATGATCACCATCTTCAAGTACTTGAAGGGCTGTCATATATAGGGGATTGTGTGGAATTGTTTTCTGTGGCCCCAGAAGGGAGGACCAGAACCAATGGGTTGAAATTAAATCAAAAGAGTTTCTGGCTCAACATTAGGAAGAACTTCCTGACCATTAGAGCAGTTCCTCAGTGGAACAGACTTCTTCCTTAGAGGGCTCTTCTTCCTTAGAGGTTTTTAAACAGAGGCTAGTTGACCATCTGACAGCAATGGTGATTCTGTGAACTTAGGGGGAGGTATTTATGAGTTTCCTGCATTGTGCAGGGGGTTGGACTAGATGACCCTGGAGGTCCCTTCCAACTCTATGATTCTGTGATTCTAAGCTGCATTGAGACTCCTTAGGGTAGACAAAAGCAGGCTATAAAAACCAACTTTGCTGCTTCTTCTGTTATTCTTTAGAAAAACTGGCCAACTTGTTCTACACAATAATGATAATTGGAGGTTGTCAAATGATAATTGTTATAAACAACTGAGAACCAGTTTGGTGTAGTAGTAAAGAGTGGTAGGACTCTAATCTGGAGAACTGGGTTTGATTCCCAATTCTTCGACATGAAAGCAACTGGGTGACCTTGGGTCAGTCACAGTTCGCTCTGAATTCTCTCAACCCCACCTACCTCAGTCACAGGGTGTCTGTTGTGGGTAGAGGAAGGGAAGGTGATTGTAAGCCACTCTGAGACCCAATATGGTAGTGAAGGGTGGGGTATACATAGGGTAGCCAATCCCCAGTCGGGGGAAGAGGATCCCTCGGTTTGGAGGCCCTCCCCCCCTTCAGGGTTATCAGAAAGCAGGAGGGGAGGGAAATGTCTGTTGGGCTCTCCATCATTCCTTATGGAGACCAATTCCCATAGGATAAAATGGAGAATTGATCTGTGGGTATCTTGGGCTCTGGGGGAGCTGTTTTTTGAGATAGAGGCACCAAATTTTCAGCATAGCATCTGATGCCTCTCTTCAAAATACCCCCAAGTTTCAAAAGATTGGACAAGGGCGTCCAATTCTACGGGCCCTAAAGGATGGTGCCCCCATCTTCCATTACTTCCAAATGGAGGGAAGACATATAAAAGGCATGTGGTCCCTTTAAATGTGATGGCCAGAGCTCCCTTCAGAGTTCAGTTGTGCTTGTCACACCCTTGCTTCTGGCTCCACCCTCAAAGTCTCCTGGATCAACCCCCCAAAGTCCCCAAATATGTCTTGAGTCAGACCTGGCAACCCAAGGTATAAAACCAACTCTTCTTTTTCTTCTTCTTCGCAGTGTACTAAGTTTTCATGTTAAAGGTGATGCTTGTTTTGACCGCATTGTTATGTGGTATGAAAAAAGCAAAATACTCTTTTTGTGCACATTGATGCTACTGAAAATTTCCTCCTCAAATACAGATCTCTTCCCTCACCCCTGTTACTGAAATCTGAAATATCCCCCCCCCCCCCGCTTCCTGATCATCAAGGGTCAATGTGATTGTGTCCACATCTGCAACATGCCTTGTGAGTTTAATCTGGCAGAGCAATGGAAATATCCGGAGATGCAAAGCCGGTACGGGTCTCTGCTGAAGTAATCCCATGCAGCATGCATATGCCAGAGGTCAATGCAATCACTTGATTTAAGTCTGTAACAAAGACAGACATGCTGCTCATCTTAAAACTTTCTGCAGAGATGAAAAGGCAAAGAGCTGTGTTACAAACTCCTCCTAAACAGTTAGAAGATCATCAGTCCCTGCCTTTGTTCAATGTGCAGACAGTTTTCAATCAGTGTAGGGGAAAAAAATCCAACAAGGTAGTGAGAGACTGAGGCAGGGAGGGAAAATTGAAATGACTTGATCTTGCAGTGCCAGAGATCCTGCTGAATGTGAGATAAGAAATATTAAAAGGTTAAGGTCAATTTCTCCCAGCGCAGACGAGTATTCTGGTTTTTCAGATTCCATGCTTTGACTGTTCATGTGGAAATTCTCTTGTTTACCCCACTTGAACCATTGTTAGCAGATGCATGAATGAAAGCCAAACCTCCAGTGGCAATCTTTGACCTCTTAACAAGAAAAGAGAGTTACAATTTCAGCAAAATTATTGAAGCCCTTCAAACAGTTCTGTTTATCTGTTGGGCTGAGATCTTTTCCCCTGGTTTGAGTTGCTAATTGATGTTATAGAACACAACAATGATTCACTCAGAAGACTGAGATAAAATCCCCTTTTGTAATTTCATTTAGTGAAACAAAAAGAAAGTATTATAAAAATGGAGCGGGTAGGACAAGTTGACAAAAACAGAGAATGGGGAGGAAAAAAATCTTTAAAGACTCTCTCCACTTAGTAAGTTGTCTGCAAAAAAATTGTTGTGAAATATCTTGGAAATCTAAAAATCTGTATTCATCAATGCAAGCATTGTATTTATTTGTAAGTTGCATTTATATGCCACCCTTTTCTGTAGATCTCGAGTTAGTGTTAGTTACATCAGTAATGCTGTCCAGCCATCTCATCTTTTGCTGTCCCCTTCTTCTTTTGCCTTCCGTCTTTCCCAGCATCAGGATCTTCTCCAGGGAATGCTCCCTTCTCATTTGGTGGCCTAAGTATTTGAGTTTCAGTTTCAGCATCTGACCTTCCAGGGAACAGTCTGGGTTGATTTCCCTTAGGACTGACTGATTTGATCTTCTTGCAGTCCAAGGGACTCTCAAGATTCTTCTCCAGCACCACATCTCAAAAACATCTATTCTGCTGTGCTCAACAAAATTGTTGGAACTCTCTGTCTGGGGCAGTGATGCTCTTTATTCTTGGTGTTTGGGGGGAAGGGGCAACAGTGGGAGGGCTTCTAGTGTCCTGGTCCCACTGATGGACCTCCTGATGGCACCTGGTTTTTTTGGCCACTGTGTGACACAGTGTTGGACTGGATGGGCCATTGGTCTGAGCCAACATGGCTTCTCTTATGTTCTTATATAAGGACTCTAGCAGATCAGCCAGTGACCAGATCCTGACCTGCTTAGTTTCAGAAAGGTAGGGTTGCCAGGTCTCCCCAAGCCACCAATGGAGGTAGGGGGTAGAGTTGCTAGATCAAGGTTAGGGGTGGCGTCTGGAGAGGACGGGGACCACAGTGGAGTACAATACTGTCATTTTCTTTAGTGGAACTGTTCTCTGTAGACTAGAGATGAGCTGTAATCCCAGGGGATTCCCAGGACCCACTTGGAGGCTGGCATCTCTGGTTGGGGGCATTACATTCTTTCATGAGACCATTTACTGGAGGCTGTAAAAGGACCCTATCCTGAAATCCCTATCATGAGAATGGCTCCAGAACGTGTTGCTGAAATAGGATAGATCAAATGCTTCCAATAGAGAGTGCAGGTTTCCATGGAAAACATGGAAATGTAGGCAAATTGTTAAATAGTGGATTCAATGCATGAGGAGACTGGTAGCGGTGAATCAAAGCTCTTTTATTGTGATTACAGCATAGTAATGGCTGACTAAGACTGGAGTACTAGGCCAATGGGGCCAACTATATACACACCACAGTTCCCGCGCTAGAACGTCATTGGGTTATTTGAACCAGCAGGGGGCTGGTGATTGGTCTGGGGAAGCAGAGATTTGGATCCTGCTTCCTGTTGTTCCCTGTCCCCAAGCTCAGTGCTTCAGGCTCCAATGAGCCAGGCAGGAACTACCCACACACATGAAACATAAAGTCCACCTACACAATAAAAATGTACAGTTTGAATAACATGGAGTCGGTACTGTAGACACATGGTTGCTTGTAGATTGATGTCATTCTCCAGGTATTTGTCACAACATAGGAAAAAAAACATGGCTCAGGTTAAACAACAGCAGCAGAACAACACCGTGTGTCAGTAATTACACAAAGCACTGCCACTGTATTACCAAAATTGTGTCTTTACTTCAACATTTATCTAAATGCAGCAAGCACTTTAAAGACGATACCATTCAATAAAGTCACGATAACTCACTCTTCCAGTTCAACAAACTCAGTCATAAAGTTCCAACAATTCAACATCCATCAAGTAGTGAGTGACTTCTATAGTGAATCCAATGGGGAATGAAGATGCTGGCTGATGTGGCAGCCCAAGGGTGTGGCAACATACTCCCTAGGTTCATTCTTAGCATGTTTCAAGAGAAGCCTCTTCTTCCAGGCCACCTGGCTTGAATCGGAACCACTGCTCAACTATTTCACACACATCAGTCTCCTCAGTTCTCCTGGCAGTAGACCATGGCTTTTGTAGACACTTGGTTGCTTGTAGACAGATACCAGTCTCCCAATACTGGCTGGAAATCTCCCGGAATTACTCCAGCAGGTAGAAGATATCAGTCCCCCTGGAGAAAATGGCTACTTTGGAAGGTCGACTCTATGGCATTATACCCCACTGAGGTCTCTCCCCTCCCCAAATTTCAGCCTCCCCGGGCTCCACCCCCCAAATCTCCAGGAATTTAACAACCCATAGCTGCCAGCTCTACTTGCGGATCACACTTTTTAAATGTTTTTGATGCCTCCACGTGGTTTCAGGTTAAAACCAGTTGCAACATTATCACAGAACTTCATGATCTATTCTATCCTAGAAGTTTAAAATAATCCCCAGTATTGCAGTGTCACTGTTGTCATAGATGTGTGCATTTCTGGTGTGACAGAGCATTTGCTAGTACTCACAACAATAACACACTTTCCTACCCATGGTCTGGAGGACATGTTTTAAAAGTTATATTCAAGTCCACTAGCACTGTAGAGACTAACAAGATTTTTGGGGTATAAACTTTGGAGAGTCAAAATTCCCTTCATTAATATCTGATGAAGGCAGTGTTGGCCTTTGAAAGCTTATACCCCGAAAATCTTCCTGAATGCTAAGGTGCTATTGGATTCAAATCTGTTTACTGCAGACTAGAATGACTACCTCCATGCTTGAGAGGAGATGAATGGAGTGTAACAAAAGGATCTCGGCTAATTACTTTTAGCTTCTCACGAGGGCTACACCACTCTCCAATTTTGACATATTTATTTGCTTCTTTGCATCCCACCCCCCCAGTTATTCCTCTTTTGTCTTTGCATCTGTTAAAAACATCATTATGTCAAATGGTAACCATATCAGCTAAGCTTCCTATTCCTGAATCTGATAAATATCTTCACTGTTGCATGCCGATTTACTGCCCACCCTGTGCCTATATGTATGGACTGGTAATTTCCATTTCATTGTATCTGAAGAAGTGTGTATGCATGAGAAAGCTCATACCTTGAATGAAACTTTGTTGGTCTTAAAGGCAGGGCTTTTTTTGAGCAGGAACGCAGTTCCGGCTGGCTTGGTGTTGGGGGTGTGGCCTAATATGCAAATAAGTTCATGCTGGGCTTTTTCTACAAAAAAGCCCTGTGGGAAACAATGGTGATGTCAGGGTGTGTGGCCTAATATGCAAATAAGTTCATGCTGGGCTTTTCCTACAAATAAAACCCTGCTTAAAGGTGCCAAAGGTCTCAAACTTTCTTCTATGGCTGCCTTCTGACACTATGTTTTAAGAGTGTATATTATTAGTCTCTCAGATGACATGTGCTTAATCACACCTATTGCTTTTGCGAA
Source organism: Heteronotia binoei (assembly GCF_032191835.1). Lineage (NCBI taxonomy): Eukaryota > Metazoa > Chordata > Lepidosauria > Squamata > Gekkonidae > Heteronotia > Heteronotia binoei. The sequence goes on from NC_083230.1 coordinate 107,972,800, forward strand.
AGGGAAGAAAAAGCAGCTTCTTTCTCTCAGGCAGGTTGCTTTCTCTCTCCTCAGAAGTCATAGAGTTATCAAACTAGAGATCCTAATTCAGGGCCACTGTCCCAGTACTGGTAAAGAAAATGTTATTCTGTTGCTTGTCAGAAATACCAATACTTTGGACTCCCGTGAGCTTTTGACCTCCGTGCACGTCTTTCTCATCCAACACTTTAGATACTGACTCTGCACAAATGAGATCTCGGTCTCCTAGAAAAAGCAATGCTGGCAGAGAGCAAAATCCACAAGAGGATCATTCATGGCTACTGTTATTAAAACAAGGTGTGGGCACATACAGAATCACAGGAAGTCATCTGGAAATCAGATTCCACCCCTTCCAAATGCGGGGAGGACCTGATTTAGCCATGGTCCAACTTCTGCAGACCAGGTGGTGGAGGAGAGAGCTGGCCACAGGCTGGGGGTAGGGCGTAGAGCAGTAGGAAAACTGAGTCTCCCCTTCCTCCTAGGGACCAATCGCTAGGTCTCAGGGTCCCCGAGGGTGGGCTGTGAAGGGGGAAAGGGCTGGCTGCGCTGGCCTCCTGCCCCAACCGTTGTCCAGCCATGGTGAGGTTCACCCACCTGCCCCACCCTAGAGTTTGAGCTTCATGACATTACCAGTCTGAAGGTATGTAGCGATTTAGGGTAATTTGTTTTAATGGTAGTCTGCGGTTCGATATTGCTAGCCAAATGATATAGTTTGCTGTTTTTCTCTGCTTTATTCCTTGTCACAACTTTTGGTGGTAACAGCATAGGGGCCGATCCATTTATGAAAATTGGCCTGCGTGCCATTTCCTGGATATGGGGACCCCCTTATGAGGTCTTGAGGTACGGGCTTAGGGAACAAGTTTGCACCAGGACTGCCAGCAATTGCCCTTGTGAGCAGATGGCAGGAGAGACCACTGAGGAGCACTCGTCTGTGTGGGCTCTGGCAACCTGCCATCCCGCCATTCTCCACCCAAGCAGGTTGGCTGGGTGTGACGTGTACATCAACTGGTGTGAGCCAGCTGATGTTCCAGATTCCAGGGGGCCTCATGCTGTGCCACTGCTTCTTACAGCTGTAACCAATAAAGCTGTGGCCATATAATTCCACAAAATTCTCCAAATTTGGTGTGAGTCTGATTTATTATACTGGGATCTGTTACATGTTGGCAGGACTACACTCGCCGCACTTAAAAGCTGTGGCTACAGTTCCCATTTTTGGAATACAGTTAAATCTCAAGGATTTCTACAGGCCAATTTTCTCACCTGCTTCCCCATCCCCCTTTGACTGACTCTCAACTGGTTTCAAAATTCCATCCTTTCTGGAGCATTTGGCCCTTGTTACCCACCTAGGGGCCAAGTCAGTTTACTGTTAGATACAGTGACACACCTCCATCGGCAGACACAGGCAAATCTCACAGCCATCTGTCTTAAAGGTGAACAATTACCAGCTGTTACCTTGGAGTGGTTTTCAAAAGACCTTTTTAGCCAGCCTTTCTTGTAAAAAGGACTCTCAAGGAGGCTTAAGGTGATCTGAAAAATGTATTCGATAAACAATTGAAACTGACCCATAAAACAGATTAACGAAAGATGTCCTGAACAGATTAAAACAAGATGCCTTGGTCCTGCTGTACACCTCGCTGGTCAGGCTGCACCTGGAGCATTGTGTGCAGTTTCAGAGGCCTCACTTCAAAAAGGATGTGGACAAAATGGAGTGGATGCAGAAGAGGGTGAGGAGGAGGGTCAGGGGCCTGAAGATTAAACTCTATGCGGAAAGGCTGAGGGGCTTGGAAATGTTCAGTCTGAAGGAGGTGGAGACAGGGCTGTAGACACAATTTTAAAAGTCGGGGGGCTTTTTAAAAACTCAGGGGGCACCCTTTCCCATCCACTTGTCACTTGTCACTTCTCAGAAGCTTTCTGGGGTAGGGGCAAAAGCTGGAGGCTCTGAAAATGTCCAAGTCAAAGCAGCTAACCCTAAAACTTTGGAGTGAAGAAGGGTCTGCACCTTGTGAGCAAATGGGGGGCGGGGTTTCCTTCCACCAGCCTCTCCCCCACTTTGCAGCCAGCAGCTGCATCCACCCCTCCCCCCTCTCCCCAGGCCATTCCACATGGCTTCTGCTGCACCTCCCACTCTTGTGTCCCCCTCCACTCCACCTGTTGCAGTGCACTGTGCCCTGCTCAGCTCTTCTGGCTCTGGCTGCTGTTGATGATGTTTTGCCAGCACAGCCATGGGAAAAAGGAAATGAAAAAAGCAGACTGTACCCCGGAGCCCCCCTGGAAGTCAGGGGGCAGTGCCCGCACAGTTGCTTTCTTTAAGTATTTGAAAAGCTATCACTTACAGGGGGCAGGGAGCTGTTCTTGTTAGCAGCAAAAGATAGGACTTGCAATAAGGGGTTTAAATGATGTGTAGAGAGACAGGATTTTTTTTTTTTTACAGTAAGTGTAGTTCAGTAGTGAAGCCGTGAGCAGTCTTCATGGGCAGTCTTCAAGCAGTGGCTGGACAAACACTTGTCAGGGATGCTTTAGGCTGAGCCTGCACTGAGAGAGGAATTGGACTAGATAGTCCACATGTGGTTGGCCCAGGCTAGCCTGACCTCATCAGATCTCAGAAGCTAAGCAGGGCCAGCCCTGGTTAGCACTTGGACGGGAGACCACCAAGGAGGCTCAGGGTCACCACACACAGAGGCAGGCAATGACAAACCATCTCTGTTTGTCTCTTGACTTGAAAACTTCATGGGAGATCACCAGAAGTTTGGAATGACTTGACTGTGGTTCACACATAATAATAATAAATTTTATTTGTATCCCGCCCTCCCCGCCTAGGCAGGCTCAGGGCGGCTACACACACGTAGGTATGCTAAATGGGTCCACTTAAGGGGATTTTAGGGGGAGAGGCTTCTTTCAGTCTCTGCAACTTGCCTCTGAAACAGCTCTTTTCAATTAGCTAGGTAAATCCTACTGAATCCAAATAACACAGCAAGCCACCATGGTCTGGATTAGATATTTTAAACCATGTCCCTACCAGAGGTAGTTTTCTTTGCGAACAAAAGGTAGTCAAATGAGAAAAAGGGTATATTTTATAGAACAGATCACTGCAATTTTTTGTCATGCTCTCAGAGACTTTCATCCTGGAAGAATATATGTATTAAAAAATCCTCTGAACATTTCACACTAAACAATTTAGCTTCTTTTCAATTTTCTGAGATTTTTTTTCTGTTATTGAATTTAATATTAGGCTGGGGGGAAGGTAAGAGGTTCTCATCTGTTTATATTCTACTTTATATTACAAATTTAATCAGCAGCTCATGGGCATATGTGCTCTTCTGGGCATGCAACACAATAGGGCACCAAACCCTAGAGCATATGAAAATTTCATTATGTTTCTTATTCTGCGCAATCCTACAGAGTAGATATTTTGAGGAAGGTCTCACAAAGTCATCTTCTGCTTTCATGTCCATTCATCCCTCTTAGCAATATCCACTGAAGGAAATATGCTATTATTGACTGAGAGCTTGTTCTAACAATACATCCAATAGCTGAGAAGAGGGAGAAAAAACCCCAGAACACTGCTATATGGGAACTGTGAACACACAAGAGAATTTATAAAAAATGAGGGGGGGGGGTTCACAGAAAGAGAATGGCAAATGTATTTAGAAGAAGACAAGTTGGTTTTTTTACTCCACTTTTCTGAAGACGAAGAAGTGGTGGAGGAGGAGGAGATTGGGTTTATGCCTCACCCTTCACTACCTGAAGGAGTCTCAGAGCAGTTTACAATCTCCTTTCTCCTCCCCTCCCCACGACAGACATCCTGTCAGGTAGGTGGGGCTGAGAGAGCTCTGACAGAAACTGCTCTTGAGATGAACAGCTCTGAGAGAACTTGTGACTGACTCAAGATCACATCAGCAAGTGCATGAGGAAGAGTAGGGAATCAAACCTGGTTCTCCCTGATAAGAGTCCGCACACTTAACCACTACACCAAGCTACCCTAAGGAGTCTCAAAGTGGCTTACAATTGCCTTTCCTGCCTCTCCCCAGATCAGGCATCTTGGGAGGCACATGGGGCTGAGAGAGTTCTGAGAGAACCATGACTGGCCCAAGGTCACCCAGCAGGCTTCATGCGTAGGAGAGGTGGGGACTCAGACCTGGTTCTCCAGCATACAGCCTGCCAGCCTTAATCACACCTATTGCTTTTGCTTTTAGTTGGGCCAGTATACATTTTGCTCCGTTCCTCCATTTCATCCGGACAACAGCTCTGAGGTAAATCAGGCTAGCAAAGCATAACTGACCCAAGATCCCCCAATGAGATTTATGGCTAAGTAGAACAAGAATCAGGACCTCAGGACCTTAACCCCTGTAATTGTAGAGGTGTTGCGCTTTTAGGCTGTTTTAGCAAAGTTAAGCAGAAGTCCAGGGGCATATTAAAGGCAAGGGTAAGTTTTCATGAGGCAGAACTCATTTTATCAAGTGTATGACGTTTACATCCACTGAAAATACATTTATACTTAAAAGTATATTTACGAAAAAATTTATATACCCCATTAAAAGCTCAGTAAATATGATTGCCTTGCTTTGGATGCACATTTAATGGAGCTGACAAAATAAGCCCTGACTCACAAAAGCCTATGCTGTAATTAATTCTTTTAGTCCTTAAAGTGTCACTGAATGTCTGTTTACTTATTCAACCACTATAGTTATTCATTTAGGGATTTTTTATTCCATGCTTCTTCCAAGGTGCTCAGGGCAGGATACACAGTTCTCCTTTCCTCCATTTTATCCTCTCAATAAACCCAGGAAGGAAGGTTGAGAGCAAACAACTGGTCAAGGATGATCCAGGAAGCTTCATATCAATCATGATTCAAAACTAGACCTTCCAAATCCTAGTCTGACATTTTAACCACTATACTACTTTGGTTCATGTTAATTTGTGGCTCCGTGTTATACTAATCACATCATTTTTGTTATGAGCATACGCTCCCCCCCTTCAAATAGCTAATCAACTCCTAATAGACTCTGGAAGCTGTATTTAGGGTTGCCAACCTCCTGGTAGTAAACCAAAAATTTCTGAAGGTATATGTGATCCAAATTATTAGGCTGTAATGTCCATATTGTATATAAAAATCTTTAATAAATCAAATGTCTCATAAAAATGTCTCACACAAGTATGGTTCACAGTAGAACAAATATATCTTCAAATCCCCAAAAATTGCAGATTGCGACAGGATTGCTGTAAACCGGACTAAGCTTCTTTGCCGGCTATAGAATCATGGAGACCTTCTGGTATCTTGGAAACTAATAGAATTTAGCACCAGATTAATTTCTGAATTTCTCAGTAAATCTCAAACCTGAAGAAATGGATGTATGACACAGGAATTACATGTTAACAATCCTGTTGCAATCTACAACTTTGGGGATTTGAAGATATATTTGTTCTACTGTGAACCATACCTGTGTGAGACATTTCTATGAGACATTTGATTTATTAAAGACTTTGATATACAATATGGACATTACAGCCTAGCAATCTGGTGCAGTGGTAAAGCTGCAGTACTGCAGTCAGAGCCCTCTGCTCATGACCTGAGTTCAATCCCAGTGAAAGCTGGTTCAGGTAGCCAGTTCCAGGTTGACTCAGGTATATGTGATCCAAATTAAAAAAAAAAAGTCCCCTGTGCAAGCACTAGTCATTTTCGACTCTGGGGTGACGTTGCTTTCACAATGTTTTCACAGCAGACTTTTTACGGGGTGGTCTGCCATTGCCTTCCCCAGTCATCTACACTTTACCCCCAGCAAGCTGGGAACTCATTTTACTGACCTCGGAAGGATGGAAGGCTGAGTCAACCTCGAGCCGGCTACCTGAAAACCCAGCTTCCGCCGGGGATCAAACTCAGGTCGTGAGCAGAGCTTAGGACTGCAGTACTGCAGCTTTAACATTCTGTGCCACGGGGCTCTTATACCAGAAAGCAAACTGAATACCAAAAGGAGAGAAATGAATGCAGAATGAAAAAGAAAACCCAACAGACACGCATGGCGAAAGCAAGAGGAAACACCTGTGTGTAATAGGTCTGTATAGCATTATATTCCATTGAAGTCCCTCCCCTCCTCAAACCCTGCTGTCTTCAGGCCCCAAAATCTTCAGGTATTTCTCAACCTAGAGCTGGCAATCCTTGCTGATGCTGCTTTGGACATATATTGGAATGAACTGCCCCCCCCCCCCCTCTTCGGTTGCAAGATAGTTAAGGAGAGAAAAACAATGTAGGCAGCTACATTAGTTTACGGGGGTGGTGGTGTCCAAATCAGTACATTCACTCTGTGCCAGAGGCAGATTGAACACTTGTTTTTTATATTTCTCAAAGAAGCCCTTGCTTCTTCAGCCCAGTATGCTTTGGAATGCTCTTCTACGTGTGTGTTAACTACTGTCAAGTCACCTCTGATTTATGGCAACTCTATGAATGAGTGACTTCCAAAAACTTCCCATCTTTACCAGCCTTGCTCAAGTCTTGCAAAGTGAGAGCTGCAGTTTCCTTTATTAAGTCAATCCATCTCATGTTAAGTCGTCTTCTTTTCCTACTGCCCTCAATTTTTCCTAGCATTATCAGAATGCTTTTAGGTGTAAACTAAACTAGGTTCCTTAGGAAGTCCTATCTTAAAACTGTCGCATATGACATACTGTTTCGTAGTACCAGCATCTTTTTTCCCTTCTTTGTCCTATCATGTAGCATCTCATCTGCAGAAGCATTCTGTGAAGCTCAAAAGCTATCTCAGTATTCTGACACACTCAGTTGACCCTATTAGTATAGCCCTTCTGCTCTGGGGAGCCCAGTGGTTTGCCTGGGACTGTGGTCACTTGAGGCGGGAGAGGAAATTTTAAAAGTTGGTGACTAGGTCAAAACTCTTTTTTGAGGCTGCTGTGAGAAAACAAAAAAGGAGGGGGAGGTTGGATTTATACCCAGCCCTCGCTCAGAGTGGCTTACAATCTCCTTCCCTTCCTTTCCCTATAACAGGCACTCTGTGAGGTAGGTGGGGCTGAGAGAGCTCTGAGAGAACTGGGACTGACCCAAGGTCACCCAGCTGGCTGCATGTGAAGGAGTGAGGAATCAAACTCCATATTCTCCAGATTAGTGTCCACTGCTCATAACCACTACACCAGGGGTGGCCAACGGTAGCTCTCCAGATGTTTTTTGCCTACAACTCCCATCAGCCCCAGCCATTGGCCATGCTGGCTGGGGCTGATGGGAGTTGTAGGCAAAAACATCTGGAGAGCTACGTTGGCCACCCCTGCACTACACCAACTGCCCCTCAAGAGGCTTAAAGTAGGATTATCAGATGCCCTGTTTTTTGGTGTACATCCTCTTTTGGGATGTTTGCAAAAAGATGATGAAAACATCCTCTTTTGGGGTTGGAAGGTTACTCCTAGTTAGTGTCAATTATCACAGTTTAAATAGTAGGAGTATCTAAAATTAGATTTGCCATAGCAATCACTTATTTGAAGTAGTCAGCTGGGGAATATGACCTCTTTTTTGCTTTTCAAAATATGGTAACCCTGCTTAAGATACCATCTTTCTCTTTTGAATAAAATAAAGCTGCTAGCAACTTTATTGTTCAGGCAACATCAACATAGAGAAAAATGCCATTAGTTTGTTACAGCCAAAACATTAGTTATTAAAAATCTTTGCATTCCAAGGAGGCTACAACAGATAAAAGCTTCAATTTAATCTTAAAATTTCCAGATAATAATAGTGCTTCAAACAAAATGACTCAATCAAAGTGACAGTTTGGAGCACCTTTTGGCTGAGACTAGTTGGACAGCAATGCTGATTCTGTGAATCAGGCAGATCATGAGAAGGAGTACAGGAAGGGTTGCATCAGTGCTTAGTTCTTGTGGCCCTTTCTTATGTGCCTGGGGAAATGCTGACTGACACTTTGGAGTCCAGGCTGGCATGGCAAGGGATCCTGGAGGGTTTTGCATCTTCTGGGCATGGAGAAGCGTCATTGGGGATGTATGCGTATGGCAGAGGGATTTGTGAAGTTCCTGCAATGTGCCGGGGGTTGGACTAGATGAACCTTGAGATCCCTTCTATGAGACACCATTTGGCTACAAACCCATTTAGCTTTGACTTATATAAGTAAGGTTGCCAGTCTCTGGTTTGGGAAATTCTTGGAGGGGAAACCTGAGGGGGCGTGGGGAGGGAAGGAACCTCAACGAGCTATATAGAGTCCAGCCTTCAAAGCAACTGATCTTAGTACTCTGGAGTTCAGGTGAAATCCCAGATTTCTAGGTCCCACCTGGAGGCTTAGCAAACAATTGTGTACACCAAGAACAAATTACTAAGAACTACTGAATCATCACAAACTCATTCACAATTAATGTTCAGATATCTCCCAATAATTGTATAAACCAATTTCTCAAATTCATTCAGAATATGTAAAGCACAGTTCATAATCACAGCCTTAGTTTAGCGGCACCCTTTGGCTCCAGTCCCAAGAACTCTTTTGTGAGACTAAGCCCCATTGAACAGCACAGGACTTATTTCTAAATAAACCTTATGGGTTGCCAACTTTGGGTTGGAAAATTCCAGATTTGAGAGTTGAACGGGGAGGGGGGGGGGGAAAGGTTTGAGGAGGGGAGAGACCTCAGAAGGATATAATGCCACAGACTGTACTATCCAAAGCATCCATTTTATCCAGCAGAAATGAGCTTGGAGACAGGGATGCTAACCTCCAGGAGGGACCTGGGGATCCCCTGGAATTACATACAGCACATTGTCGGACTACAGAGATCGGTTCCCCTGGAAAAAAGGGGATTCTTTGGAGGATGGACTCTGCTAAGGTCTCTGTCTTCCCCAGCCTTCATCCCCAAATCTCCAGGAGTTTCCCAACCTGGATCTGGCAACCAATGCTCCCTCTAAGCTGCAGAGTCTTGTGAGCAAAAATTCTACTTTGTGAGCTTCTGGCATTAAAGCTGTGAGCTACTGCATAAATTACTGTGCTCCGGGGTCATCCTTCCTGAGCTAATACAAAAATGAGTTGAGTTGGAGGCTAAAAATCTGTGAGCTAGCTCACACTAACTCAGCTTAGAGGGAACACTGCTGGCAACCCTATCTGGAGATCACTTGGAATAACAGGCTTATCTCCAGGGGAGACAAGAGAGTGGCAACCCAAGACTGCTGCCACTCCCCCGCCCTTTACGAGCAGCGAGTTTTAAAGCTGCTGTGGCCGGGAAAGGTGCGAGTGGGTGGGACTGCGCTATCTCCTTCTCTCCCCCCCCCACCCCGTTGGCCCCCGGGGCTGCCAGTCACACGCTGGAGGCGCTCGTGCCAGAGCCGTTGGCGAGGAACGGACGCTTTGTGACGCCACAGAGCCCGCGTGCCGGCCACGCGTTCGTCGCCTCGGGCTCTCCGCCCCGCCCCGCCCCTCCCCTCGTCCACTTTCCGCGCTTTCCCTCTCCCTTGGCGTCTCTCTCTGAGGCGCGGGGCTGAGGTCGGGCCGAGAGGCGGCGCAGGGGGCGGGAACCCCTATCCCCGGCGGGCCCGGGGGAGGCTATGTCGCGCTGGGAGCTGCAGAGACCCGCGCAGTGAGGAGCAGGCGCGAAAGGCCATGAAGATCAGCCGCCATGGAAGCCAGATATCCTTCCTCCCGCCGCCGTGGGAAATGGGGAGTTGGGAGGGACCCCGTCGCTGCCATTCTTGACCTGCAGGTCACCGTCTGCAGTAACAGCAGTCTGCAATCGTTGCTCCCTGCGTGCTCGCTCTTCTGTGAGAGTCAGCCACACTGAACAGCGCAGGGCTTATTTCTGTAGGCTGGCAATGTGCTGCAATTCCAGGGGATCCCCAGGTCCCACCTGGAGGTTGGCGTCTCTACTTTTCCTGTACACCCACAGCCTGTCGGAATAGGAGTAGGCTAGGGTAGGGGTGTCAAACATGCGGTCCAGAACTTGGAGAGCTCCTATCAGGCCCCTGAGCAACTGGCTGTCAGCTGCTTCCTTCTCCCTCACTCTTGCTTCCTTCTGCATCACAGCTTGTTTTGTCGCACAGGAGCTACAGAGCAGAACCTCTATTTTTTTTTCATTGGTTGAGGCTTCTTGGGGAGGAAGGGGAGAGGGAGAGCTTCCTTTGCCAGGCTCTCAATCGAACAGCAGAACTACTGAGTCTACTCTCTTCCTTCTATTGGCTGAAGCTCCTTCCCCTTCTGCCCCCCCCCCCGCCCCGGGAAGGTAGGAAAGAGCCAGAGCTTCCTTTGCCTAGTTCCCTGGATCCCATAGGAGAGATACAAAAAAAGCACCTTTAAGATCAATGAGTGCTAATGTGTTTGTTTCCTTTATAAAGTTTCTATCTCTGATACATACTCTTAAATAGGAACACACATGGCCTGGTCCAGCATGGCCCGGCCCAACAAGATCTCATTTATGTCAGATCAGGCCCTCAACAAATGAGTTTGACACCCCTGGGCTAGAATAAAGGTCCAGGTGAAGCTGCCTTCTGGTGAATCAAACCACTATGGATCCCCTTATAACCACTAGAGTTGCCAGACCCAAGTTGGAAAATTTGTGGAGATTTGGGGGTGGAGCTCAGGAAGGCGAGGGACCTCAGTGTGTTCCAGTGCCATGCAATCCACCTTCGAAAGCATCCGTTTTCTGCAGGGGAAGTGACTTCTCTGTAGTCTAGAGATGAGCTGTAATTCTGGGGGATCTCCAGGTCCCTCCTGGAGGCTGGCATCCCTGAGGCATATATTATCTTGCAGTCTCACTAATATGCACATGAATACTGCTTGATATTGAATCACACCCATTGGTCCATCAAAGTCAGTATTGTCTACCCAGACAGACAGCGTTTCTCCAGGGTCTCACCGAGTTTTTTCATGTCACTTACCTGATCCTGTTATCTGGAGATTCCAGGGATTGATGCCAAGCAGATGCTGTGCCACAGAGCCACAGTCCCTACCTTAATCCTCTATTAGCTGCACAGTCCCTTCCTGGCAGTGCCAATGGAGTGGAGTTTACCCCACTAGTATGATGTGGAAAAGGATATATATGTATTTTCCCCTTTTATATGTGTATCTAGGGGGTGCCAATTTCCAGATGGGGCCGGAGGACACTGAAAATTATAGCTGATTATAAGGTTGCCAATTCCCAGATGGTGGCTAGAGATTGGGATTACATCTGATCTCCAGGCAACAGAACAGTTCACCTGACTGCTTTGGAAGGTGGATTATACCTCACTGAAGTCCATCCCCTGCCAAACCCTGCTCTCCTCAGGCAGGCCAGATCATGTATTTACTTATTATTTATTCATTTAAAATCTTTATTCTGTTTCTCCTGATGAAAATGGCAGTTTGGAAGGTGGATTGCATAGTATTATACCCTATCGAAGTCCCTCCCCTCCCTAAGCCCCACTCTTCCAGGCTCCACCCTCAGATGTTAGGTATTTCTGAACCTGAAGTTGGCACATCTGTGCAGATAGGCCTTAGATAGGTGCACATGTGAAAACCCTTTTTGGGTATCACACTTTCAGTACTTTTCCTTCACATAGTGTACTAGGTCCAATTCTCTGTACATGGACAGTTATGTTGTGCACGTAGGGCAAAGTGCATTTTCCAACTTTGGCCCATGCAGCTGGGAACATTTTCTTCATGGTTTCTGATAACATTTATTGAAGCTGGCAAATAAGCATGTTGCCCTATTCACACTTAATGGTAATCACACAAGCTGGTGTCTTGATGTGTGAGGCCGGACTGCCAAAATCATGGAGTGAAAAGGGCTACAGAGGCAACAGTGTTTGGAGACTGTTACTCCTGCAGACAGTGACACAGGAACATATACAATCTGTAAAAGAGAGGGGAAACCACCCTTCATGCTTTAAGGATGGAGTGAAAAAAGAGAATTATGTATTCTCTCTCCTCCTTTTAATATGTTTGCCACCGTCCAGGTAGGGCCTCAAGATTGCCTGGAATTGCAACTGATCTTCAGATGACAGAAATCAGTTCCCCTGGAGAAAATGGCCTCAATGAGGGTGGACTCAATGGCAAAATACCCTGCTGGGGTCCCTCTCCTCCCCAAACTCCATCCTCCCCAGGTTTCACTCATCAAACCTCCAGATATTTTCAAACCTGGAGTTGGCAACCCGAAAAAGCCATCCCTTCCCTCAAATGCTCAAGGATGGATACCTGCATTTCTCCCATCCAAGAAACATTGTACACCTAATTAGATTGGGAAACTTAAGGGGTTTTTTTCTATTACAAGTGAGACAATTACCACCAACCCCCACCCCCAGTCGTTAACAATATTGTTTTAAAGTATGGGGAGAGAACGTATTCTCATGTAGTTAGCACAGAGCTCTTGCAAATCATTTCTGTAACAAAACGTTATTAATTTAAATCTTGCCATCAACTTAACACTGTGTAAAAGATTCAGGTGTTAGTCTGAAGCAAAGTTTAATTCTGGGTATAAGCTGTGTATAAGAAGTGCATGCATGCAAAAGCATATACCCATCATTAAACTGTGTTGGTTTTAAAGGTGCCACTATAGATCTTTAATTGTGAATGTTTGTTGCAGAACTGAGCCCCCTAAACATTCCCCTTAATGTGGGAATATTTTCCCCTGCTTCTTTCATTCATCGTTCTGTTCTTTGGTAACTTTTCCCACCTCTTGGTCTTCCACTTCTTGGTCATGCCCTCACGGTGGAAATTTTGATTAAAAGCATGTTGGGACAAGGGTCTATTTTTATTCCATTGATTGTCTCAGTGCTATATATACTGATGCTATATAAGTAAGAATTATCATTGATGAAACACAGTTTGTTTTTTTAAAAAAAACCCTGCAAAATGTTTAATGTGTTGCCAGTTTCCTTAACTAGCTTTCTCCTTTACATGGTTTTTAAGTGTCATCCATGACAAGTTTAGGAAAGGAAGGATTAATTTTGATAGTACCTTGGAATTGCTTACCAAATTTGACATCCCTTTTGATTATGTTCACGTAAAGTACATTTTTAAGGTGAGAAAACTGATGTTATGGAATAGTTTTAGAAATAAGAGGAATCCGTTGGTTTTAGCTGAAAAGTGTGTTTTAAGGGGTAGTTCGCTGTATGCCAAATAAACAGAGGAAACGATAGCCAGATTAAATGATCAACTCAGTTGTCCTCTTCTCCCACATCAGTTTGGCATGGTTCAGAGTGGTGGACTCTGATCTGGAGAACTGGATTTGATTCCCCACTCCTCCACTTGCAGCTGCTGGGTGACCATGGGTCAGTCCCAGTTCTCTCAGAGCTGTTCTCTCAATAGTTCTCTTAGAACTCTCTCAGCCCCACCTACATCCCAGGGTATCTGTTGTGGGGAGAGGAAGAGAAGGCAATTGCAAGCAGCAGCAGCTTCTTCTTTTTCTTCTTCTTCTGCTGCTTCTTCTTGTCATATGCCATGTTTCATGGGGACATTTGTTATCAATTCCACCAAGGATGGAAAACCCTCTGTCGGGGCCCTGGTGCCACTAATGTCTTCAGTACAGGCCCTTGGTCATAGCGTTCACTGCCTGTAGGAGTGGTACAGTGTGACCTGGATAGCCCAGAATTGCCCTATTTTGGCAGATCTTGGAAGCTAAGTAGGATCAGCCCTGGTTAGCACTTGGATAGGAGGCCACTCTAAGGAAGTCCAGGGACCTTTACACAGAGGCATGTAATGGCAAACCACCTCTCAACATCCCTTGCCTTGAAAACATTACAGGGTCACTGTGGGTGATTACAGACTGGCACTTGGGCCAACTCAGAGATGCCTCAGAAACTGACTAGAAAAATCCTTCCGAACACCCCCGTCCCCATCCCACACTCACCCAGTTCTCTGGTGTCCTGAGAGCAGCTCAGAAAGCTACCACTTTGAAAGTGGTAGCAAATTTTGGAGCCGTACGCCAGTCACCTCCTCTGTGTTTGGAAGCGGAAGGGCGCAAGCAAGGCACCTTGGTGGTCTAAAATTTCCAAGCCACCCCAAGCCACATTTGGGTTTTTTTGTAAAAAACTACCCAGAGCACATGAGTGCTTGATTCGTTGGGGGAGAAAAAGAGCAGGCTGGCCTCTGAGGTGCCCCCCCCCCCGTCTGATTGCACCAAGCTGCCTCACAGACGGGATGGGGCCGCCTCTCCGGGGAATGTTTGGAGAGTTCCAGATGGCTCTTTTTGAGCCAGCCTGATTTGGGATGCCTCCCATCCCCCCTGAAATGCCCGTCTGTTATCACCCTGTAAGTCAGCTGCAGCTTGACAACATTTTTACCACCATCAACATAATGACCCATAGCTTTGGGCATATTCCTATATCATTTTGTTTAGTTTGATGTTAATGATTGATGTTAACACTTTCAGTACCAAGCCTGGGGCTTTTTCTCAGGAACATACTCTTCTGCTGCATTCCTACAGTCTTGACAACACTTACAACAAGGAACAATCTTTTGGGTTTTGTGTCATTTTTATATATAGAATACTCTGTTGGAGGTTTCATCTTTTTTCTTTTTTGCATTTCAGATAATAAACTCTTTGTGGCAGGCAGGCCACTGTTATTATGTTATGTAGTTCCTTTTTCATTTTGTTCCGGTCTCCCACTGACTTCAACAATGCATGATTTAGCTGCATTGTTTAACTCTCACAATAATCAGGTTTTATTTGAGCTGTTCATTTCAATAAAACACAAAGATTTTTTTTTTTACATAGTCTGCCTACCTATTGGTTGTCACTCAGAATTAGATGGTTAACATAAACTGAATATGAAAGGAAACACTTATGATAATAACGTCAAATGCACTACTATATATATTTACCCTTTTTATAAAACGAAAACAAAATCAAAAGCATATTAAACATTTCCTCTTCAATGGCAGAAATCTTTCACTGTCCCATGCTGTGAAAAAATTCTTTCTCACAAGACAAAAATCAAGTGAACCCATTTTTCTTACCTCTTGAAAACTGTAAACTTTTGCTTTTTGTGTGGTATCTCAACCGTGTACATTTGGTAAAGTTAGTATGTGATTCATTTTTTGAATATAAAAATGGAGAATAATTATTTGTGGGAAAAACCTTTGTACACAATGAAGTTTCAAGTTGCAACTAAAAGTAGGCATAACGAAAACCCATTTTACTGTACCAGTCATACCTTTGTCATTTTCAGTTGCATAAACTTTGGGCATGATCCAGCCAAAACAGAGCATTGTTATGTTGTGAACAGGGAGAGATTTCAGCAAGTGCTTAACCCCCCCCCCCCAATTGAAATCTATGGGATTCAAAGCATTTGATTTTTTTACAAGTCAGTATATTTGAAATACTTCCTGTTGCATTTCTTTAGTAAGAGTCAGAGCTTGCCGTGTTCTGCCTTTTTTCCTTGTTCCTGTTTCTTCCTTATCTACTCCTTTAGTTCAAAAGTTGAAGTTTGTGTGTATTTGTTTTTTCCTCTTATAGCTCATTCATATTTTACACAAATGCTACTAGGTGAGCACTGCTAATATTCAAGATGAGAACTGAGGGCACAATCTAGTCAGAGCTAAGCATTTTGAAGTTTCATTGATTTCAGCAGGAGCATTGAGCACATGTTGAAATCTCTCCTGCTGAAATCAGTGGGCATTAAAAATGTCAGTTCGTAATACATCACGCCTAATATCTTTTATATGCAATGCAAAATATGAATATTAATGAATTATGGTTTCCCTGTAGTCATGATTATGTAATTTTCATCAGATTTTTAAAATATGTGGCAGATGTGGGCTAGAACTGTGGGTAAGAGTACAGGTTACCAACCTCCAGGTGGCACCTGGAAATCTCCTGCTATTACAGTTAATCTACAGGCTACAGAGATCAGTTCCCCTGGAGAAAATGGCTACACTGGAGGGGAGACTGTATGGCATTTTATTCAGCTGAGGTCCCTCCACTCCCAAAACCCCACTGTCCTCAAGCTGCATCTCTAAAATCTCCAGGTTTTTCCCAACTCAGATCTGGCAACCCTAGTTAGAGCAAAATCTAGCATTGGGTTGGCCATACTTGCTTAACAAGAGCCACATAGAATAAACATCAGATGTTTGAGAGCCACAAGACATGAACGTCAGATGTTTGATAGCAGGAAGGAAGGAACATAGTTGTAGGGAGGGGAGAGGTTGAAGTGGAAAGAAAGCAACTTTAACTTTAAATGCATTCTCCAAGCTGCCATCTGGCTTGGCTTGGAGAAGTGATTTAAAGAGAGAAACGCCTTCTGCAAGCCAGCTGATGGGGTGGTGGGGGCTTCGAGAGCCATACAATATGCGTGAAAGAGCCACATGTGGCTCTTGAGCCTCAGTTTGGCCACCCCTGATCTAGCACCATGTTGAAATCCTAGAAACAGCTCAACTGACAAAATAACAACACATACTTCTAATGTGGGAGATTCTTGTGCTTGAAATGCAAGCTTTTGGTGTGCAACACATAAATTTTTCATCTTGATCTATCTCCATGGAGGAAATCATTCCATGTAAGCTCCTGCGATAGAATGGAGAAAATTTCCCATTGTCTCTCCATAGGAATTTCTCTATTGTCCCTTAGATGCTACAAAAGTTTCTCTTGTCTGGCCCAGAACTCTCAGCCCAGAGAGCAGCTGCGAGTTGGCATTGTGCCCTCACAACTCACTATGTCTTTGCTCTGGGAATGCAGTGAAAAGTTAGGGACCCAAAGCAGCTAACATCCTCCTCCTCTCCTCCGTTTTATCCTCACAAAAACCTTGTGAAGTAAGGTTAAACTGAGAATGTGATTGGTCCAAGGTCACCTAGTAAGCTTCCATGGCAGAATGGGGATTTTAACATGGTCCAGAACACTGACTTTAGTGGAAGTAGTCTGAAATAAATGGCTTAAAACAATGTGGTCATTTGTGTATTTTAATTAGGAACCTTAAGAAAAATACCTGGATTAATTATCCAGATTGACTTCTACGGTCCATCAGAACAAAGTCCAGTGGCACCTTTTGGAAGCTTATACCTTGAAAAAACTTCGTTGGTCTTAAAAACTTCGTTCTGCTGCTTCAGACCAACATAGCTACCCACCCAAATCTACTATCAATTAGTTAAGGAAAACAATGTGGTCATTTGCAGTTTTACAATCTGTAGAACTAATACCATGTGTATACAAATACATATGAATATTTTCTGCAGCTAACTGAAAAATGTAATTCTGCACAATGGTGCATTAGCTGAATCCACAATCTTGTAACAAGCACATTATATTCAATGTGCACGAAAGCGCTTTCAAACATAAAACAGCTAATAGGGCTTCAAACTTTGTCTAAGGAGAAAGATCAAGGTTCATATCTCCATATGGTTTGAAACTTATTGAGTGACCTTGAGCCAGTCGTTCTTTCTCGGCTACCTTGTACAGTTGTTGTGAGGGTAAATGGAGGTGAGGAACATCACGTCCACACATAGCTATGTTAATCATATGTGTCCAAAGAAGAAGATGATCCAGGTTTCATAAAGATAATCTGCCTGGTTACCTGGAGGTGATTCTTTACAAGCTACTTATAGATCTGCTATACTGTTGCCTAAGGCTGTAATAAATGACTCATTCCACCTTGCAACTGGTTGTGCTTCAGAAAAGTATTTTAATGGGACTAGATAGAAATGTCTCTTCCAAGATTCTGTTTCTCTGATTGTCTCCCAAGTGGCCCATTTGGGTACAGCATGGCTCTTACGTATTTCAAAAAGTTAAACATATGGATTTCTTTCTTTAGCCTGTTAGGGTTTTAGAGACTGTCTGTATTTAGACATCCAGTTTATTCACAGTGAAATGAACATATTGATAAAGACTATCAATATAACGAAAAGAGAAACAATTTCACAGTATCAGCTGCTTTTGTGAGAGCTGCATATAAATGCTTCTTTTTGTATTAATGGTTGCTGTTTATGTGAAGTTAAGTATTTGTCTATACTCAGGATTTCACCTCCCTCCCTTTTTTTAAAGTAGGCAAGTGATACACTGAAGACTGGGCATATTACGATAGAGGATTTTAGAGGAATTTATCGGGCGATAGCGCATAGATGTGAAATTCATGAACTCTTCAAAACTCACTCTCCAAACCACAAAATTCTGCAACTATCAAATCTTGTTGAATTTCTTAGAAATCAGCAGTTTCAGGAGGATGCTAATGAAACAGTTGCTTCTGATCTCATTGCAAAGTTTGAACCCATTGAAGAAGGTACTCTGGATCGTTAATATAATTTCATAGTCTTCCTGCCATAATGTTACACTTCTGTTCATAAATCATATGTAGTCATTTATATTTACTCAGCACGGTCCTATGCATGTTTATTTGGAAATACACACGTGGACACATGATGTTGCCTTATATTGAGTCAGATTATTGGTCCATCAGAGTTGTTGTCTACAAAGACTCGCAGCAACTCTCACATCCCTTCCTACTTGGTCCTTTCAACTGGAGATGTCGGCAATTGAACCTAGGACCTTCCATCTATGCCAATGTTCAGCTAATGTGCCACCACCCTTCTCTGAACAAATAAATCCTAATAAGTTAAGTGTACTTATTTCCAAGTAAGCATGCATAGGAGTGCAGCATTAAATATCTACTTTGTAATACCAGTTAAGATAAAGGTTGAGATTGAATTTGTTTTTTATAATAATTGAGGTGTGTAAGAAAACTTAAAGTCAATGCATGTGCAAAATAATAAATCTTTGCTAAAAATGTCTCTGGATGTAGGTCAGATCTAATACATAATACTTCTGTTAGTAAGTTGCTCCATATTTTAATGTACTGCAGGTACAGATCATTCTAAAGAGTCATATAGGATTTGCTAAAAGTAAGAAAGTCGAAACTTGGCAGCCAAACCTCAAACCTGTTGCAAGTCAGCTAGCTAAGCTGCTGTAACTGGAGATGTCACTAATCAGACTGAAAAGAATCTCATACAGAAATATGTAGGACTGTATTGATGACTGAGAGCAACCCTGGCAGGGGGACTTTAGATACTTCAATTTGAATTGCCGTGGAATGAATGCAAAAGTATGCACCTTTCTGCATTCAAAACGTATGCTCCTTCACCAAGACAGCCATTCCTATGTGCATATCTATCTGCCTCATATCAGGTCTGCATACTCATTGGTCGTTTTCGCACTTAGCGTTTGCTCCCCTTATTCCACGGCGCAATTATGTCCGGCTCATTTTCCTCGTTTTCGCACATGGACTCATTTGCGGAGTCGCTTTCCATGAAGCCCCGGCTCAAATCGTTTTCCCACAGGCATCGACTTGAGTTCGATGCCCTGTCAATCATTTTTTTTTTTAAGCGCAAGTCTGGTTGCGTAAGGACGTAATAACGTAACATCGAGCAGTCACAGCTGTTCTTTCCCCTTCTTTTCGTGGACAAACCGCATCACGTGTGCTGCTTCTGCTTATGGATTGGCTGCAGCTATAGTATCCTCCACAGCCCTTTATGTATTAACAGAAGCATTCACAGTGGAGAATCCTAGCACTAGATTCCCCCCCCAAAATTCTGAAGTTGCGAAATATTGCAATAACGAAGAGAGAGAAATCGAGGGGTTTGTGTGTGTGTGTGTGTGTGTGTGTGTGTGTGTGGCAGCTTCTTTCCCAGCCTCGCTCCCGGGTGGCGAAGCTGGGATTTCCTCTGCGCTCTTCCCCCTCCCCGGCTGGCGCTTGCAACGGGGACCTGACTGATTCCTGCCGCCAGAGCTCCCCCCCCCCGCCCCATTCTCTCCTTCCCCTTCTGTGGCGCGTGTGAAGAGCGAGCTCGCGTCTATTTTCTAACCGAGCGGAATGTAGCCAGGGAGAAGAATGCAGGACTCCAACTTCCCATTTTATACATGGCGATTTTGTGCAGGTCCAGAAATCCTGGTGGCACAGCTGAGGGAGGCATTGCCTTTTTAAAACACACACACATGAACGCTTTGGCCCGCGCCGGCACTAGATTTCCCCCCCCCCAACAATGTATAATGTAGTTGCAAGATAACGCAACAGCGAAATAACGCAACTAAAGTCAATAATAATAAAAAAAAATTCTAACGAAACCAATTGAAGTGGCAATTGAGGCTATTCCAGGAGGGTTTTTTTTTTTCTATTTGTTAATTTCGAAATATCGCTATTACGCAAGAAATATGAAGTTTAAAAAATGGCCGTGCGGGCACTTTTGGGAAGCGCCGCGAACGGCTGATGATTGGCCAAGGGGGTGGATGGGGTGGGAGGACGGAAAGGGAGAGGGTGACGCCCACAAAGCAGTCGATCCGGCGTGGATGGATTTCCCACAGCAAACTCCGAGGAGTGGATCCGGTGTGGATCCGGAGGTTTTCAAAAACTCCGGAAGCATGTTGAAAAACATACTCCGGCGTGAAACCCCTGAAGCGCTGGAGCAAACCGCAGCGCCGGAGCAACAGGTGCGAAAACCAGGAAAAGATCCGGAGGTAAATGGGGTGCTACGCCGGAGTAAACGCTAGTGCGAAAATGCTCATTGTCTACTTACAGTGGGAATACAAGCACTGGCCTTTCTTGGCTTGTTATCTGAAATCCAGGTGGAAGTGCCAAGCTTTGAATCAGACACCTTAGTCATCTACAGCATGTGCTTTATCATTCAGTTTACCCTGTCATGAAGATGGAACATGACTCAGCAATTGTGTGTTCTGTTATTGAACATTTTTTTTGTCTAGCTGTAATCATAAATGCTATGAGCACAGAATTTCAAGGAAAGCTATTTTTAAGATAGAATCCACTGTGAGAAGATAAATTGCTACTGGTGGGTCAAATCCATGGTGAAATTCAAAAAAGCTGTATCTTTGCCAGAATCAGCTATTGTCTCTTTGGACTGAGCTGTCTTAGAATAACAGTAAGCTAATATTTTGTGTTAAAATGTGTTGTAATTTGCTTTTGTTTTATGGAAATAGATATTTTTGTGTGCAAATAATGTAGTAGAGTGATCCTATCTTGCAAACAATATTTCATCAAAACCTGTATTCCTTTTGCCTCAAAATGTGCTTGGTTTCAATTTCAGACATTAAAGCTTATTATCATTTGTTAATTCACTGAGCAATTATTTTATCTTCAAAACTGTGTGGGGGGAAAACCACTAGACATGATAATTGTAGAGAATGCTTGCTTCTGTGACCTGACATAAATCCCATTCAGACATGAATGACATGCCAGTTAAGTTAATATTCACTGTGCATCACTGGAACTTGGGACATTGTATAGCATATTCCTAGTTGTAATGTGCTTTCAGAATCATAGATCAATATTACATGCAACAATCAACCACATGAGCTGAATAGATTTTGACTGCTGGTTCTTGATTGACATCAGCAGTTATCAGTCCTCAGGTGTCAGTATTACAGTAAGTGGTGACCAGGCTCTTTATAAGGACATAATACATATAAACGTTTTTCAGTTTTATTGTCAGTGCATATATGCATATTGAATACTCATATTGAATACATTTAAATTAATGGTTATGGTGATCCTGAGTGTTAGCACATACAGGAGTTTCCCTGCACTGAAGTGACTGGGGAACCTGGTATGTTTGAGAACAACCATAGCCTATTATGCCCGCACAGCTTACCGCAGAGAATCTGAGCAGTCCAGCCTTTAAGCTTGACTTTGGATTCTGCACCTGCACCATTCTTTTTCTCTGATGTATTTAATCTGCAGCCCAGAAAAAATACACTGGGCTCTGCTCTGCCTTCTTGTTAGGACGGCAGGAGAGGATAGTCCAGCTGGACTTGCTGGGCAAACAAGGAGCTGATGACTCCCCACAGGCACAGCTCGGTGCTGTCTTCTCATGCCACCTGGTTCAAACCAGGTGATGAGAGGGCAGCCCAGTGGGGAGTTATTTTTTTTTACAAGCGGCATGAGATTAACAATGGTCTCATGTCCCTAGACTCATGCAGCTTGATTTTTTTTTTAAAAAAAATGAATATATAAAATGCTATTGCAATATGAAACAGAAATAACACAAGTGAAGGACTGTATGATCAAATGGATTAAGAACTTTGGAGAGAATATCTCTATTAGCCAGTGGGAAAAATTTTGGACAAAAGAAATTATGTTTACTGAATCCAAAAATGATAAGGGAGAACTGGTCTAAAATGTTCTTTAGGTGGCACATCACACCTAAACGAATTGCAAAAGCTAACAAGGATTAGTGCCAGATGTTGCAAATGTAAAAGTACAGATTCAACATTATGTCATATTCGGTGGTCCTGTGACAAAGCCAAAAAAAAAAAAAAGATAAAGATCCATGAAGGGGAGTAGAAGGTTAAGGACCACTCTCTATCCACAGGGTTGGTAACGGTGGCAAGAGTGGCATTTGCATCTCAGTAGAAAACCAAAATATGCCTGGAATTGACTGACTGGAAAAATGAACTGATGATATGACAGTGGCAAAGTTAACATCTTACTTGCATAACATCAGATTCAGAATTTCAAGAAAAATTGGGCTAATTTTTTGAATACATACATCAAAATCAGGGTGGAAAGCTTTGAAGATTAAAATACGAATTAAAAAAAATAAAGTCCAGAAGGAGACAGAATCAAGCAATATATGTCTATAAAGTTTATGTTTACAATGATAATGTCAGAAACGTTAGGAACGAACAAAGAATGCAGACCAGACCAAATCAAATGTATATAACTAATTTGTATGTAACAAAGTAAGATCTTTTTAATGATTTCATAGATAGAAAAATGTGGTTAGTTACAATCTATTATTGTAATATTGATTGATGATTATAAATGATGGTTTTTCTCTTTTATTTATGCTCTTGTCAATCAAATATGATTGTCCATGTAAAAATGAAGCACTATAGTATTTCTGTCTTTTCTTAATGTTTGTATGGTTTATATAACATTTTAAAAATATTTATTTTAAAAAAATTATGGGTGTAGGCGTGGCCTACAAGGGGTGGGGACAGGGGAGGGGGCAAATCTGAGGGAATCTATATGCTTTTGATTTACTTTTGGCTTGAAAGTGAAGCAAGGGAAAACCCAACCCAAAAGCACTCTCAAAACCTGGGGAAACAGCAAACGGAAAGCAAACGGAGTACTGAAGGGAGGAAACGAAATGCAAAATGTAAAAACCTGACGGACATGCACAATGAAAGCAAGGCAAAACGTTCGTACATTATAGGCCCATGTGCTCATGAGAGTGTTCAAGATTCAGGCAATTTACTCGGAAAGGAGCTCCTTACATGGGAATTGCTGCTAAGGAAATGTGCAGCCTGATCCATCAGAGCACAAGTAAGTGTAACTTGCATGACGAGGTTCTGGGGAGAAGTGAGATAGTAAGACTCTATATAAGAAGGTTGCAGGCTTCCCAGGTAGCAGCTGGGCATGCTGTAAGCAGTTAGCAGTGCCATTTTCAGCAGAGTTAATGCCCTTCTAAGCCCATTGACTTCAGTGTGTTCAGAAAGGTGCATCCGTTCAGGATTGCACTAAATCCTGCAGAGATCCTCTTTTACAAGCCCAGCTCTGTGAGCTGCGCACACAGAATGAAATAGATCCCTGTTGTATCAGAGCAACTCTGTTTCTGACTGTGCTTTATGAGTTTCCTCAAGGGATAAAAGAGGCTGCAGGAGATTATAAATGAAAAGGCACCACAGGATGATTTGCAGATTCTCGTCCCCATTTTTACTTCACTCTATCTGTTATAGTAAAAAGTGAGTTATATTGTTAAATCGTAAGTAAAATTAATAAAATGAATAATGCTAGAAGTTGAAGCCTCATTTTGCATTATCGCCAAAGACTAGGCAAAATAAGTTCTTTTGACGAATACTCAGGCTTAAACTTTGGCAATTCTGGATAAGACTATTACTAAGAACTCATCATGCAAATTTTTTTTTTTTTTAAAAAATATAAAACGCAACACAGGCAACAGCAAACATATACTTAAACCTTTGAGAGACAGTGTAATGGTACACTGATAATGTTACTAAGGGTCAAGCTATGAGCAGTATTTTTAATAGAAAATACTCCCCCTAACCTTTTGCAAATGCAACTCACCAGGGCTGCTTTTTCCATGGCGAGAATGGCATGAGGTGGGTGGGAGCTCTCTAATGCTTCCCTCTTCTGCTGTTTTCTTGCTGGGAAACGCTATCCCTGCTGAATAGTTCACAAGAAAGAAATCTTCCAGTTTCACCACCAGTGGTACAAGCAGCTCAGGGCTGACTTTTTCCAGGTAGAAAATGGCAGGGGAGAAGAAGGTTAAGGACCACTCTCTATCCACAGGGTTCTTGTTGAAATAGGGTACCCATCGACTGCATTTGAAAAAAATCTTTTAAAATCAACATGAAATAGTATATAACACGGTTTGATCCAAAGAATGTAGACTGACAGATCATGGTGGGAACTGCTTCAAAGAAAATATAGCGATCCTGCTGAAATTCAAAAGATCTGGACAGGAGACCACCTTGAAAACTTTTATGTTCTTCTGAATTCCAAAGAAGAAAGGCAGGACATGTTTAATGTGGGCTACAGGAGAGGTGAAAATACGGGAGGCATCTCATTAGCACTTCAGAGTCCACCATAATTAAAGATTATTTAGATCAATTGGCTGTAATTCACTCTACCAAGCTGTAGGCTGAGAGCATTGATTCATGCCCACAAACACATTCTTGGTTCTTGCCACAGGCCAAACACCAGATGGTATTGGATCAAGAAAACCAACAGCTTGAAGCTGTAGTCTAAAGCAGGTTTTCTAAAAAGCCAAGCAATGAAATGGCAGATGAAATCCAGTGTTGTTACATCTGAAGTTATAGGACTGGAAGGAAAACATAGCCTATTCAGACTGGGATTCTCTGTCAAACAAGTGTTTCTGGAATCATTGTGGCTAGCTTCCCAGAAACAAAAAATATTAATACTAGTTGTTGCATAAAAATATATCAGAGATGGAATGAAAGAAATCAAGGGATATGACTGAATATTTGCTCCTCTTTCCAGGTGAGAAAAGGCTAAAAGTGCTCAACACCATACAGAGGCAACTGGGAAGAGAGATGATTGAAATACGGGGTGTGCACAGGGCCGGTGTTAGGCTTTCTGGCGCCCTAGGCGAATCACCCACTAGTGGCCCCCCCCCAATTATTAAAAAAAAATAGGGAAATTGAAGAGTGCCAAACTTGAAACTTCTGACATTTTTAATTTACTGATGTTTAATTTTAATTTTTTCAACAAAAAATGTGATGTTATATAAAAATATTGTGAGAATAAGTGTTTGCTGGCCATGTCAGGAAGAAGGGTGGCAGGATAGGATGAGGTGGGAGACCAAGTCGCGCATCGGGGAGAGGGGGGTGGCTTGGCTTTGTTGAGGGCAGCTTGGTGATGGGAGAGGACAAGGTGACAGCGGTCAGGAGCCAGAGTCATGCGTCAGGGAGGGGGCACCCAGTGGTGCCCCCTAGGCCGGGAGGCACCCTAGACAACTGCCTACTTTGCCTAATCCCACGCACCGGCCCTGGGTGTGCATTTTGTGAGAACTTGAAGACTAATGTTGTTCCATGTAACATGGTTCTCTGTAGTCCTCTTAGAAATAATGAGAAAAACTGAAAGGACTCCATCTTGAACCTTGGGGTTCCTAAGATAGCTTGAACTGCTAGGGGGCGGGAATGCATTAAAAATAGCATTGGAGTTATAGTATAGTGGGTTCAAGGCAATGAAGAAGCGAGGTGGTAGTGATCATAGCTCTTTATTAGGTACAGCATAGTATAGGGCTGCACTCTAAGACTGGCTAACTGGGCCCACAGGGCCAACTATATACAACTCGGCTCCTGCGCAAGCACGTTATTGGATCATTCAGACCAGCAGGGGGCCTGTGACTGGAGCAGGGCAGCAGGGATTTGGATCCTGCCGCCCATTGTTCCCAAGTCCCCAAGCTCAGTCCTTATGGCTCCAAGGAGCCCGGCAGGAGCACCCATATAAGTCTTCTCTTTGGTACTCATACACAACAGGCGTACTCTTTCAATGTCCTCAGTTGCTCATTTTGCAGCATGTCTAGGTTGTTTGAATGGATAGATCATTGGTTGGATCATCTCTATTATTTGCCACTACAACGCATGACTTCTCTTTTAGAAGAAAAGCAGTTAACAGTGCAGTCCCAAACAGAGTTACACCTTTCTGTGTCCACTGAAGTCAATGGGCTTAGAAATAAGTCTAGGGTTGTTGATTTCCAAGTGGGGCCTGGAGAACTCCAGAAATTACAACTGATCCCGAGCTGAAGGAGATCAGTCCCCCTGCAGAAAATGGCAGCTTTGGAAAGTGTAACCCTCAAAGGGCAGTTCTGCATATCCCCAAGCACTGTTCCATAATAGTCATTTCTAGAGCCTCTGTGTGTCATGATTAAGATCTGGGAAACCCAAGTTTGAATCCCCACTCATGCCATGAAAACTCATTGGGTGACCTTGTGCCAGTCCTACTCTCTCAGCCTAACCTACCTCACAGGGTTGTTGTGAGGAAAATGGCAGAGAGAGAGAGAATAACGTAAGCTGCTATGCCAATTGGGAGAAAAGCTGGGTACAAGTGAACTACAGAAATAAATAGGTAAATATTGTTAAATGTGGAAGAAAAGATTGGATATATTGGCTGTAATCACACACACTAAATAATGCACTTTCAAACCACTTTAAATGCACTTTACAACTGGATTTTACTGTGTGAACTGGCAAAATCCAGTTAGAAAGTGCATTGAAAGTGGATTGAAAGTGTGTGTGATCACAATCATTATGTCTTAGGATCTTTGGGTGACTCTTCTGGGTTACCTAACCTTAATGCTAGAAGGCTCTTATATCTTCTTGTATCTTCTGATTTAGGGCCTGTAATACAAAGACTTTTAATGCATAAGCTAGCAGTGCATCTTATCCTAGACAAGCGGAACAGAGCCCTGCCTCTCTGTATGGGTTTGGATTGAAAATCTCCTGATGGTTTCCCATCATGGTACTTTAGTATTTCACTAGTGCAACCTTGTGCAGGCACTCAGGAAATCGAGCCCTCCCTATTGCTTTTAGTATGCAGCTGAAAATAACAGAATCATAGAATTATATCGTTGGAAGGGACCCCCAGGGTCATCTAGTCCAACCCCCTGCACAACACAGGAAATTAATCAACACCTCCCCCTAAATTCACAGGATCTTCATTGCTGTCAGATGGCCATCTAGCCTCTGTTAAAAAACCTCCAAGGAAGGAGAGCCCATCACCTCGCAACGAAGCCTGTCCCAATGAGGAACCGCTCTAACAGTCAGGAAGTTCTTCCTAATGTTGAGCCAGAAACTCTTCTGATTTCATTTCAACCTATGCTAGGTTCATATCCCTCTTTGCCCCTCAGTTTTTAAAAGCTTATATGATGGAACCGTGTTGGGCAGGGGTCTTCCTGACACTTAAAACACTAGCTGGGATGAGCCACCACCTCATGCACTTTCTGCTTGGAAGAGGGGTGAAAGGTCATCTTGCTCTGCTTTTAGGAGCCCAACTCTGTGATCACTCCACCATAGAGCAAAGAACTCGCTTTTTATGTAATTAGTCCCACAATCCTGAAGCTCTCACGCAGAGCAGTATTTTCTTCCTCAAAAGACCGTTTCCTGTTCCCAAAGGATTCTCAGTCTAAGAAACAGAGGCCAGGAATCAAAGGAAAGAACAGAATTAAAGATAAAAAATGGCCTTTATGCAGGCATGAAGATGGCTAAAGCACTTCCCAGTTCTGAGAATACCAGGCTCTCTCTGTTTCTTTCCCCTGTTCTTTAATGGCTCCGTGTCCCTCCTGCCCAGCATCCCCAGTCCCAAGTACAAGGATATTAAAGGCAATAAAGGCAAACTTTGTTACAGTTCCTCCACCCACTGTGCTTCTCAGAAAATCACTTGCATGGCTTCATGTGATCCTTGAGATTTGGAGCTTGTCTAAATGTGGAAAATATCTACTCACTCACCTTCCAGCCCAAGTTGACAGTGCACCAGAAAACTTTGTGCTGCAGTGCGACCGCAAGTAAAAACAAGTCAAACAATACCCCCCCCCCCCCCTCGGATGTAAAATCTGAAATCCATGACACTGGTTGATCAGGCCCACACTGAAGGGATCTCATGAGTGCATACAGCAACACCGTATCAACTAGGGTTGCCAATCCCCAGGTGGGGGCAAGGGATCCCCCGGTTTGGAGGCCTTCCCCCCACTTCAGAGTCATCAGAAAGTGGGGGGAGGGAAATGTCTGCTAGATACTCCATTATTCCCCATGGAGGGCTGATTCCCATAGGGTATAATGGATAATTAATCTGTGGGTGTCTGGGGCTCTGGGGGAGCTGTCTTTTGAGGTAGAGGTGCCAAATTTGCAGCATAGCATCCAGTGCCTCTCCTCAAAACACCCTCCAAGTTTCAAAAAGATTGGACCAGAGGGTCCAATTCTGTGAGCCCCAAAAGAAGGTGCCCCTATCCTTCATTATTTCCAGTGGAGGGAAGGCACTTAAAAGGTGTGCAGATCCTTGAAATGTGATGGCCAGAACTACCTTTGTAGTTCAATTATGCTTGTCACAACCTTGCTCCTGGCTCCACTCCCAAAGTCTCCTGGCTCCACCCCCAAACCCCCCAGATATTACTTGAATTGGACCTGGCAACCCTAATGGCAACTCTTTGCTAAGACATAAAAAATCGCTCTGCATAATTTTTAACAGGGAGTCTCTCTCTCTCTCTCTCTCTCTCTCCTCCCCCCTTCTTTTAAGCAAGTCTGGCTCTCTGACCTCTATCCTCATTCCCTCTGTGTTAACAGCCCCCTTCACTCTAATTCCTTTCAGTTTCATTTCTCGAAGGATTTACCACGGATTCCTCTCTGCCACAATGCCTTCTCTTTCCCCTTTTCCCCATTTGTACAATTAGCTGTGCAATCGTCCAGGGTTTTTCTAGAAAAAGCCCAGCAGAAACTCATCTGCATATTAGGCCACACCCCCTAACAGCACCACTGTTTCATACAGGGCTTTTCTGTAGAAAAAGCACAGCAGTAACTCATTTGCATTTTAGGCCATACCCCTTGATGCCAAGCCAGCCGGAACTGCATTCCTGCTCAAAAAAAGCCCTGTGATCATCTGCGCAAATGATTATATATACTCCATACATCTGATGAAGTGGAGCAGATGGTCTCTGAACCTACCAGGGGTGGGGCGATCCTGGATTTGGTCCTAAGTAATGCCCAAGACTTGGTGAGAGATGTAAAAGTGATTGCACCGATTGGGAGCAGTGACCATAACGTTATTGATTTCACCATTTGTATAAATAGAGAGTTGCCCCAAAAAGACTGGCACAACCACGTTTAACTTTAAAAGGGTAAATTCTCTGAGATGAGGAGGCATGTGAAGAGGAAACTGAAAGGAAAGGTAAATACAGTCAAAACCCTTGGGGAAGCTTGGAGGCTATTTAAAACTACAATCCTAGAAGCTCAGATAAAATATATACAGGTTAGGAAAGGCACAAACAGTTATAAGAAAAAGCCTGCATGGTTAACAAACAGAGTAATGGAAGCTGTAAAAGGTAAGAAGGACTCCTTTAAGCTGTGGAAAGCTAGTCCAAATGAGATTAATAAAAGGGAACATAGGATGTGGCAAATCAAATGCAAGACTGTGATCAGGCAGGCAAAAAGGGACTATGAGGAACATATTGCAAAGAACATAAAGACCAACAATAAAAATTTCTTCAAGTATATTAGAAGCAGGAAACCAGCCAGGGAGGCAGTAGGGCCCTTGGATGACCAAGGGGTCAAAGGATTACTGAAGGAGGATAAGGAAATGGCTGAGAAGCTGCATGCATTTTTTGCCTCTGTCTTCACTGTGGAAGATTACACCTATATATACACACTGTGGCTAATAACCACTGATGGACCTCTGCTCCATATTTTTATCTAACCCCCTCTTGAAGCTGGCTATGCTTGTAGCTGGCTACCACCTTCTGTGGCAGTGAATTCCACATGTTAATCACCCTTTTTTGGCCACTGTGTGACACAGAGTGTTGGACTGGATGGGCCATTGGCCTGATCCAACATGGCTTCTCTTATGTTCTTATGTACTTATAAGGCCTCACTTTAAAAAAAAAAGCTTAGAATAAAATAATCTTTAAGGTGCCTCAGGAAAAAAAATCAAGTTGCCACTCTCGAGCTGGTGACTGGAGATCTCCCACTATTACAACTAATTTGCAGGCAATAGAGATCAGTTCCCCTGGAGAAAATGGCTGCTTTGGAGAGTGGACTATATTGTGGTATATCCTGCTAAGGTCCCTCAAACCCTGCCCTTTCCAGGCCTCACCCCCAAATCTCCGAGTATTTCCCAACCGAGAGATGAAACCCCTAACCATACACTACTATGGCAATCCAATGGCTGATTCTCTTCGGCCTCCTTGTTGCCCCTTTACCGTTGGACAGCCAGGCCTCATTTTGGGCAGGAGCTTACAGTAGTGGAGCTCCAGAACCTATAAATTTCATTGTGCTTTTTCTCCCTCCCCCCATTCTGGGCTCCATTGTTCAAACCCCCTGTGAGAATTTTGCTGAAGATTTGACAAACTTTCTAATATTTTCCCCCCCACACACAAAAAAATGGGATAATAACCAAAACATATGAAGCAGACAGATGGAAATCTCCATCATGCCTCTGTAGCCACACATGAGAAAGTCATTTTAAAATTATAATGGGAGTAAGGTTTTATTATGAAAATTATAATTCAAGAAGCCTTTTAAGATAGATGCTGAGCTGATATAATTTAGTATACCTTCTGGTGATGTCAGGGGTGGGTGGCATATGCAAATAAGTTGTGCTAGAAGAAGACTGCAGAAGAAGACTGCAGATTTATACCCCGCCCTTCTCTCTGAATCAGAGCGGCTTACAATCTCCTCCCCTCACAACAGGCACCCTGTGTGGTGGGTGGGGCTGAAAAGGCTCTCACAGCAGCTGCCCTTTCAAGGACAACTCCTGCGATAGCCATGGCTGACCCAAGGCCATTCCAGCAGTTGCAAGTGGAGGAGTGGAGAATCAAACCCGGTTCTCCCAGATAAGAGTCTGCACACTTAACCACTACACCAAACTGCTAGTGAGCTCCGGCACCTCATTTTATATAATATGACCCTTGTGGACAGCCATTCTGGTTATAAAAAAATGAAATGGAACTGAGAAGCAATTTACCTTAAAAGATTTAGGACACCCTTCACAGGGATGTGCTTTACCACTATAGTGGTTTCATGGTAAACTTCCAAAAGAATTAGGTCCACGAAGTTGGAGGAGAGGGGAAGGCAATATTAACTTAAAATCTAGATCATGGAGGTGAAAGAGTCAAGCCCAGCCAGGGTTTCTCTTAAGGTTGCCAAGGCTGGAAAATTCCTGAAGATTTGGAGAGGGCAGGGTTTGGAGAGTGGAGAGATCTCAGCAGGGAGTAATGCAAGACAGTCCACTCTCCAAAACAGCCATTTTCTCCAGGGGAATCTGATCTCCGTTGACTAGAAAATAAGTTGTGATTTTGGGAGATCCCCAGGTCATTCCTAGAGGTTGGCAACCAAAGTTTCACTTGAGCTGGACTTTAGCTCCTCCAGGACCCCTTTTAAGGGTCAGTGTTGAAATGTGCAGCAATAAGAAGAGAGCCAGTTTGGTGTGGAGAGCCAGTTTGGTGTAGTGGTTAAGTGTGCGGACTCTTATCTGGGAGAACCGGGTTTGATTCCCCATTCCCCCACTTGCACCTGCTGGAATGGCCTTGGGTCAGCCATAGCTCTGGCAGAAGTTGTCCTTGAAAGGGCAGCTGCTGTGAGAGCCCTCTCCAGCCCCACCCACCTCACAGGGTGTCTGTTGTGGGGGAGGAAGGTAAAGGAGATTGTAAGCCGCTCTGAGACTCTTCGGAGTGGAGGGCGGGATATAAATCCAATATCTTCTTCATCTTCATCTTCTTCATCTGAGCACATGCAGACTTTATTTTTCTGACCACCAAATAACCACATGGCTGCTTTAGAAGGTGGACTCTCTGACATTATACCCCGCTGAGGTTCTTCCCCTCTCCAAATTCCTCCCTTCCCAGCCTCCAACCCCCCCCCCCAAAAAAAAAAAAAAATCTCCAGGAGTTTCCTAACTCAGAACATGTTGGATCACATGAAATAATCTACCTTCCTTCTTTTCAGATGACCGAATCAGAAGAATTCAAACCCTCCTACGTGGTCATTCATGCATACATTCGCCACACACTCACTGTATTAGAGTGTGGAGTATTTTCAGACTTTTAAAATATTCTGCAAATCACGGTATTGGGGATATAATTTTATTTTATTTTTCTAATGTTCTGGTTTCCAGCAAAAAGGAATAGAGAGATGACATTTGAAGGATTTCTAAGATACATGAGCTCTGAGGATTGTGCGTTATTGAAAAATGAACATCGAACGGTTTACCAGGATATGACCCGTCCGTTAAGTGAATACTTTATTGCATCTTCTCATAACACCTACCTCATATCTGACCAGCTAATAGGGCCAAGTCACCTGTGGGGCTATGCAAGGTATTTGCCTCCATTTTTAATATATATTAATTAAATAAGAGATAGTTAAAATCTTTAGGTAAGCTGGGAAATGGCTTTTCCTATATTTCATTCCATTTACAAAACTTAAAAAAGAAAACTATTTTGAAACATTACATTGGGTTGTCAAGTCCAATACAAGAAATATCTGGGGACTTTGGGGGTGGAGCCAGGACACTCTGGGGGGTGGAGCCAAGGCCAAGGCTGTTTCAAGCACAATTGAACTCCAAAGGAAGTTCTGGCCATCACATTTACAGGAACTGCAATGCCTTTTAAATGCCTTAAATGCCTTCCTTCCATTGGAAATAATGTAGATAGGGGCACCTTCTTTTGGGGCTCCTAGAATTAGACCCCCTGGACCACTCTTTTTGAAACTTGGAGGGTCTTTTGAGGAGAGGTACTGGGTGCTATGCTGAAAGTTTGGTGCCTCTGCCTCAAAACACAGCCCCACCGGAGCCCCAGATACCTGTAGATCAATTCTCCATTATTTTCTATGGGAATGGGTCTTCATAGGGAATAATGGAGCATCCAGAAGACATTCTCCCCTCCCCCTCCCCGCTTTCTGATGACCCTGAAGCGGGAGGAGGGCCTCCAAACCGGGGAATCCCCTGCCCCTACCTGGGGGGCTGTGTTTTGAGGTAGAGACACCAAATTTTTGGCATACCATCTGGTGCCTCTCCTAAATAAATCTCCCAAGTTTAAAAAAGATTGGACCAGGGGGTCCAATTCTATGAACCCCCAAAGAAGGTGCCCCTATCCTTCATTATTCCAGATGTAGGGAAGGTGTTTAAAAGGAGTGTGGTCCCTTTAAATGTGAAGGCCAGAACTCCCTTCAGCGTTCAATTGTGCTTGTCACACCCTTGCTCCTGGCTCCACCCCCAAAGTCTCCAGATATTTCTTGAGTTGGACTTGGCAACCCCAGTAATCCCTGAGTCCATCCTGGAGGCTGGCATCCCTAGTTAGTCATTAGGCTCAACAACTGAAACAGACATAGCAAAAAACTGGGGAAAAGGCCAAAGCAGGCACTGTCAATGAGGGCAACACTTGCTTAATCTGACTGATTCTGCCTCTAAATCAGGGGTGACCAAATTTACTTAATGTAAGAGCCAGGGGGGGGGGGGGGGGTTGGTAGAAAAAAAAGCCCAGCAGAAACTCATTTGCATATTAGGCCATGCCCCCTGACACAAGAGCCATGTAGTATAAACATCAGATGTCTGAGAGCCACAAGACAGGAAGGAAGGAAGGAAGGCAAATAGACGGGGAGGTAGGAGGGAAGGAGAGGTGGAAAGAAAGCAACTTTAACTTTAAATGCATTCTCCAAGCCGCTAGCTGGCTTGGTTTGAAGAAGTGGCTTAAAGAGACAAATGCCTTCTCCAGGCTGACCAACGGGATGGTGGGGCTTCGCGAGCTGCACGATATGTGTGAAAGAGCCACATGTATCTCCCGAGCCACAGTTTGGCCACCCATGTTCCAGACCATACAACTGTAATAAGATGAAGAAGTGGAGAACCATGGATGCCACCCTGAGCTCTTTGGGGGAAAAGCAAAATAAAATAGCATCAAGTAAAGAGGAGGGAAATGCTTTGCTTTTTAAAAGGATTCATGCTTGCTTCAGTCATTAATACCTTCAATAAGAAAACATCACCCCGTTGGTTAGTGTTGGACTTGAGGACTGAGGTTAACATCTGCATTCTGCTGGGTAGCCGTGAGCCATTCGCACTCAGCTTAACTTATCTCACAGGGCTGTTTGAATGAATAAAATGGAGGGCATAAACCACTTTGAGGCCATAATGGGAGGGAGGAAAGCATGTAAATATCTAAATGAATAAATAATTTAAAAATCAAGATAGGCTTCCTTGTGGTATAGGCTTTCAGTACTGCAGAATGCTTACAGGGTTGAGTCCTTTCCTCAGGATTTCCCTTCCATGTGGGAAACACATTACAGAAGGGTTGCCAGCTCTTGCTGGGAAAATATCTGGAGATTTGGGGGTAGAGTCTTGGGAGGGTGGGGTTTGGGAAGAGAAGGGACCTCATCTCAGCAGACCACAATGCCATAGAATCCATCCTCCAAAGCAGCTGTTTTCTCCAAAGGAACTGATCTTTATCATCTGGAGATCAGCCTGGGGATCAGTTGAGGGAAAAGCCTTACACTCTAGACTTCTCCTTAAATTTCAGCAGGGCTTTTTTTAAAAGTAGGAACGCACAGGAACACAGTTCCAGCTGGCTTGGCATCAGGGGGTGTGGCCTAATATGCAAATGTTCCTGCTGGGCTTTTCCTACAAAAAAGCCCTGTGTGAGACAATGGTGCCATGAGGAGGTGTGGCCTAATATGCAAATGAGTTCCTTCTGGGCTTTTTCTGCAAAAAAGCCCAGAGTTTTAGGTGTATTTTGGACCATACAATTGATATCCTAGTTGGGCATTTCCATGACAGGACTGTACCACAGCGTCCTGGAATCTGTTCTAATAGAGTAACAAATTTTAGAAAAGTGGTACCTTGCTTTTCTGCCTCCTCCACTTTCTTTATGATTTTTTTTAAAGCGCTCTGATGAAAGGCTGCCGTTGCTTGGAAATTGACTGCTGGGATGGTTCAAATGATGAGCCAGTTGTTTACCATGGACACACGTTAACAAGCAAGATCAGTTTCAAGACAGTCATCCAGGTGATCTACAAGTATGCCTTTTTGGTAAGTCCTTTTGTGATAAATGTGTGAGGTGTTACAAGGGGGATCAGGGCTGCCCTGTCACTAGGTAAACTAGGCAATTGTCTAGGGCGCTGGCCTTCTGGGGCGCTGAACTGGGTGCCTCCACGTGACTCAGTTTTGTACACAGAGCTTAGAGGGAACATTGCCCATGACCCCTGCCCGCCTCTGCATGGACCTCGAGGGTATTCAGAAAGGTGGCTGAATAGAGCTTGCCCTCCCAAATTTGTTATCTCAAGGAGTCTCATCCAAATGCTTGCCAGAGTTGGCCCTGCTCAGCTTCCAAGATCTGACAAGATCAGGCTTGCCTGGGCTATCCAGGTCAGGGAGCAATTTCACGTTTTGTGCTTTTTGTTTTCCACACAATTCATCTGTTTTTGAAAACTGGCTCTCAATGTGTGTGTGGAGGGGGCAGAGGTTAGGCTTGCCTAGGGCGCCGAATACTCTAGGGCCGGCCCTGAGTGGTGTCTTTTTCAAGGCATAGCTGTTCTGATGATTTTCTGTGAAAATTAAATGGAAATGAAGGAGAGTATCATATTTATTTTATATTAAATTAGATTCCCCCCCCTGCTTATGCAGGGCTCAGGGTGGTTCACAGCAATCATAGAGCTGGAAGGAATCACAAGGCATCTAGTGTATCTAGGATTGCCTGCTCTGGGTTGGAAAATACCTGGAGGTTTTGGGGGTGGAGCCTAGGAAGGGCAGGGTTTGGGGGAAGTGGGATATAATGGCTTAGGGTCCACCTTCCAAAGGAGCCATTTTCTCCAGGGGAACTGAGCGCCGTTGCCTGGAGACCAGCTGTAATCCTGGGATATCTCCAGACACAACCAGGAGGCTGGCAACCCTAAGCCCAGCCTCTTGCTACATGTCCATCCACCAGTCTTCTTCAGAATCAGGAAATGCAGACAGCAAGATACAGCAATGCACAGAGCTTTGGACAGGTCAGACCTGGCTTCAAATCCCTGCTCAGTATTGGCATCCGGGCTGGGTAGTGAGTAGCACCCTAGGGCCCAGTGGGAGGAGCTGTAGTGGGTGCAGGGCTGCCCCTAAACTGTCTGGCATTCTAAGCAAGGCTGACTTCTGGCACGCCCCCCTCCTGCACTGATAACATCACTGAGTCAAGTTGGCACCTCCAGAAGACCGGCGCCCTAGGCAATTGCCTAGTTTGCCTAGTGGCAAAGGCGGCCCTGGCTGGGTGGAGTCAGAATGGTAGCAAAGGAAGGTCCACAGAGTCCTCTAGTTGTAGGGCTGCCCTTGGTGGCCGAGCCTGCAATGCCACCTGGAAATGCTTCTGGTTGGGAAGCTCCCAGAAACAGCTTGGGGGAGGGCAGGAGTCAGAAGTTTGCTACAAGAGTGGACAATTGGCCAAAATCCACCCCTCCCCCCCAAAGGGTTGCCAACTGCAGGCAACTGGGAAATCCCTGGAGATTTGAGACTGGCGTCTGAGGAGGGCAGAGTTTAGAGAGGGGAGGGTCCCCAGCCAAATATGATGCCATAGTGTCCATCCTCCAAAGCATCCCCTTTCCCCCCAGGGGGACAGATCTTTGTTGTCTGGAAATCAGTTGTAATTCCAGGAGACCTCCAGGTCCCAACTCTATTAAATGCATGGGATTTTTTTTTTTTTTAAATGGGTTCCAGCCCATTGTAAGAAACCTAATTTTCTAAAGGAACCAACTGGAAAGGAGCTTATGCCTTGCCTTCAGAAGCAACGATTTCAGGGGAGGGCCTCAATTTGTTGGCTAGAATTCTAGAACGTTCTAGAATTGCTTTTTCATCAACGTGTAACACCTAAGCTTTATAGAACAGATGACATCTAGGAGAACATCATACCCAAGGGACTGGGACCTGTCCAATGTTCCCTGTAAAGCCTTGTGAGCTAAAATGTTACTTCGTGAGCTCCTGGCATTAAAGCTGTGAGCTACTGCATAAATTAGTTTGCTCTGGGGCCATTTTTCTTGAGCTAGGACAAAGATGTGTGAGCTGGAGGCTAAAAAACTGTGTGTTAGCTCACACTAACTCAGCTTAGAGGGAACACTGGTCCTGTCTAAAATGCCTGTGAGTGGAAAATGTCACGTGTGGATGTCTGACTCCCTCTGCAGCCTGAAATGATTCCCCTGAAATGGGTTGGAGATAGGCTTCCCAACCCTCCCGCCCTGGCTGGGGACCCCAGGATTTACAGCCTCTTCCCCTGCTCTCCAAAAAAACGGAAGTGGGGAAACGGCGCCAAGGAGCGTGGCGAGCTGCCCCATCTCGGAGGAGCAGCTAAGGTGAACCGGAGAAGAGGCGGCAGCTGCACAGCGGCGTCGCCCGCTCCGCTCCGCCTCTGAGGTGAAATCAGAGAAGGGAAGGGTGGAGGGAAGGAAGACATTTAAAAAGGTGTGCCATCCCTTGAAATGTGATGGCCAAAACTCCCGTTGGGGTTCAGTGATGTCACACCCTTGCTCCTAACTCCACCCAGTGTCTCCTGGCTCCACCCCCAAAGTCTCCTGGCTTCACCCCCAAAGTCCCCAGAGATTTCTTGATTTGGACTTGGCAACCCTAGTTGGAGACCCCCAGGGATAGCTTAGGGGGAGTAATTAGAAGTCTGCCACGGGAGTGGGCAATCAGCAACAATCACCTCCTTACACACACACACACACATACACACACACACACACACAAACATGAAGATTGCCAGCTCCATGCTGGGAAATACTTGGAGATCTGGGGGGGGGGGGCGAGTTTGGGGAGGATAGGTTTTGTGGGGGGGGGGGAGTGACTTCATTGGGGTATAATACCATAAAGCCCACCTTCTAAAGTGGCTATCTTCTCCAGGGCAACTGATCTCTGTCGCTTGGAGATCAGTTAGAATCCCAGGAGATCTCCAGTCACTATCTGGAAATTGGCAGCCATATTCCCCATGTGTGTGTATGTGTGTGTGTATGTGCACATGCAGGGGTGGAATTCTAGCAGGAGCTCCTTTGCATATTAGGCCACTCACTCCTGATGTAGCCAATCCTCCAAGAGCTTACAAAAAAAGCCTTGTAAGCGCTTGGAGGACTGGCTGCATCAGGGGTATGTGGCCTAATATGCAAAGGAACTCCTGCTAGAGTTCCACCCCTGTGTGTGTGTGTGTGTGTGTGGAAATTTTAGAGGGGATCCAACCCATTTTAAGCAGCCTAAGTTTCACAATGAAAATGATGGGGACATTAACCAAATCCAAATCCTTTATATTTGTGTAATTTGGTTTGCAGTCAATTGTGTCTCTGTTAGGATTGCCAAGTCTTCCCTGACCACTAGCGGGAGATGGGGAGGTAGGGTGTTGGATTGCCAGCCTTCAGGCGGGCATACAACAAACAGTAAACAACACGGTATATAGATTGCGCAACCACAAAACGGAAAACACCATGAAAAATTTGACTCCAGAAGGCGAGTAATCACTTCAAAACTCTCATATATTGATACATCTCCACAAATAAAACAGCTCATGCCTATATGGATAAATAGAATGCAATCACAGTTCCTACCACACAGTTGGAACAATCAAACTCCAACCGGAAATATCTCACAGTCTCTGTTCACAAAGGATATACAAGAGTTTTGAAGTGATTACTGGCCTTCATGAGTTGTATATATCACAGTGTTTTCTGTTTTGTGGTTGCTCAGGTGGGGCCTGAAAATCTCCCACTTTTACAATCCATCTCCAGCTGGCAGAGATCAGCTCCCTGGGAGAAAATGGCTGCTTTGAAGGGTGGACTTTATGTCATTGTACCATGCTGAGACTCCTCCCCTTTTCAAACTCTGCCCTCTCCCAGATCCACCCCCCAAATCTCCTGGTATTTTCCAATGCAGACCTGGCAACCCTGCTAAGCTGTCCAGAACCAGGTTGGGAAAATCCTGGAGATTTGGGGATGGAGCTTGGGGAGGACGGGACCATAAAGTCCACTCTCCAAAGCAGGGGTGAACAAATTGTGGCTCAGGAGCCACATGTGGCACTTTCGCACATATTGTGTGGCTCTTGAAGCCCACACTGCCCTGTCGGATGGTTTGGAGAAGGCATTTAAAGTTCAAGTTGCTTTCTTTCCACCTCTCCCTCCCTCCCCATCTTCCTTCCTCCCTCTCTCCCTGTCTTGCAGCTCTCAAACATCTGACATTTGTTCTATGCGGTTCTTATATTAAGCAAGTTTGGCACCCCTGCTCCAAAGCATTCATTTTCTCCTGGGGAACCAAACTCTGTAGTCTGGAGATGAGCTGTAATTCTGGGGGATCTCCAGGTCCCACCTGGAGGCTGGCATCCCTAGAATGTTAGTCTTCTGGGAGGCTGAGTAGAATGTAAAAATATGCTTCCAGTGGTAATAATAACAGTACGACCATCTAGTCGATGAAGTTCCACAGCATTAATTTCTCTTTTTTACAACAGGTAACATCACTTTTTTTATTTTTGGCAATATCCTTTTATTTTAGTTTTGTACACTTCTCATTCATGCACAGTAGTTCTAATAGCTTTGAAAATTGTACTTCCAGGCCTCTGATTATCCCGTTATAGTGTCTTTGGAGAATCACTGCAGCCCCAAACAGCAAGAAATAATGGCAGATTATATGAAAACTATCCTGGGTGACACGCTGGTGACTTCAACTGTTGATGGCACGGTACCGAGTGAATTACCTTCCCCTGAGGTAACAACATTGATTTTTTTTTATTTCTCTTCCCCCCAATGCAAAAAATAACAGGGAAGAAATCTTTGTGGTTGGTTGGTTATATCCTGAGAATTTTGTGATCTCCCCACCTCCCCCCCACTTAAAACATCACTACTCTTCAGTTGATGAAACAGAATTAATCACCCAACTCCTGGAAAGCATTCCTTTCAATCAACAGAGATCCCGTATCCCTGTTGAGAAGACAAGGGTTACTCTATAGTCTGAAGCATAGAGATGGAGCACAGCATATCATCTTTTTAGAACCTTCCACTATACACAGTCATGATTTGTTGCTGCCTTAAGGCTGAGGATAGAAGACCTTATATATATCTGCTATGCGATGTTAATTTTTGCAGTTCAAAATGTGCATTGTGTTAGAAAAGGACCAATGTGGAAACCATGTCTTTTTCAAATTCTTCAGGTGTCTTCTGAGCTCAGCTTCAGCTCCTTTGACAAATTTTCTTTCGAACCATTCTAAAATAGTTCCTTGAAAATGTTTTCCCTGCACACCTACCCAGTCCAAAAAGCAAGAAGAGGAGGGAAACAGTATCGCATCTGAGCTACAGAAGAACCACATATTCTCCCCCACCCCCCAGTGATGGCTACTCTGTTAGCCATAAGAACATAAGAAGAGCCCTGCTGGACCAGACCAGTGGTCCATCTAGTCCAGCCTCCTGTCTCACACAATGTCCAACCACGTTCCTCTGGAGGGCCAACGAGGACATAGAGGCTGATGCCTTCCCGTGATGTTGCTTCCTGGCTCTGGGATTCAGAGGTTTAAATGCCTCTCAATGTGGAGTTTTCCTTCAGTCACTATGACTAGAAGCTGTTGGTAGACTTATCCTCCAAGAATCTCTCATCCACCAGGAATCTGTCTCCTCCCCTTTGAAAGCTGTTTATTCCTGAACCATGACTACATCCTCTGGCAGCAAATTCCACCTTTTCAACACTCTCTGTGTAAAGTAGTATTTCCTTGTGTCCATCCCGAACCTACAGCACATCAGTCTTGTTGGTTGCCCAGAAGTTCTAATCTTTTGGGGGGATGGAGAAAAATTTCCCTTTGCCAACTCTATCCACCCCACGCAGAATTTTATAAACCTCTATCACATCTCCCCTTACTTGTGTCTTTTCTAAATGGAAAAGTCCCAGACTCTTCAGCCTTTCCTCATAGGGAAGGTGCTCTAACCCCCATAACCATCTTGGTTGCCCTGCTGCACTTTCCCCCTGCTCTGCCATGCCACCCTACTTCATGCCCCAGCTATTGCAAACACTATGCAGCACGAGAGAAACTTCCCTGGATCTTTATCCCATGCAGGAGTACTTGGAGGTTATAGTGTTGCCAAACTCCAGGTAGCACCTGGAGATCTCCCGCTATTGCAATTAATATCCAGATGACAAATATCACTTCCCTAGAGGAAATATCTGCTTTGGAGGAAGGGCTCTGTGGCATGGTACCCTGCTGAGGTCCTTCCACTTCCCAAACCCCACCTTCCTCCTCAGGCTTCACCCCCAAAATATTTCCAGGGCTTTTTTTGTAGCAGGAACACATTTGCATATTAGGCCACACACCCCTGGCGTAGCCAATCCTCCCGGAGCTTACAGTAGGCCCTGTGCTAAGAGCCCTGTAAGCTAAAAGGAAAAGGAAAGGTCCGCTGTGCAAGCAGCAGTCGTTTCTGACTCTGGGGTGACGTTGCTTTCACGTTTTCACGGCAGACTTTTTTTTTTGAAGAAGAAGATATTGGATTTATATCCCGCCCTCCACTCCGAAAAGTCTCAGAGCGACTCAGAATCTCCTATACCTTCCTCCCCCACAACAGACACCCTGTGAGGTGGATGGGGCTGAGAGGGCTCTCACAGCAGCTGCCCTTTCAAAGACAACCTCTGCCAGAGCTATGGCTCACCCAAGGCCATGCCAGCAGGTGCAAGTGGAGGAGTGGGGAATCAAACCTGGTTCTCCCAGATAAGAGTCTGCACACTTAACCACTACACCAAACTGGCTCTTTTGGTGCTTTGCCATTGCCTTCCCCAGTCATCTACACTTTTCCCCTAGCAAGCTGGGTACTCATTTTACTGATCTTGGAAGGATGGAAGGCTGAGTCCACCTTGGGCCAACTACCTGAATCCAGCTTCCGCCGGAATCGAACTCAGGTCATGAGCAGAGAGTTCAGACCACAGCACTGCAGTACTGCTGCTTTACCACTCTGCGCCACAGGGCTGCTTGTAAGCTAAAAGCCCTGCACAAATTATTTAAGGAACAACTACAAAGAATTGTGTTCAATATCGCTAAAAAATCATGCAAAAAATACTTATACAATATCAACATAACAAAACAAACAAATAACAAGTATCAAAAGTCCAAAAGGCTCAGTTGTAAACAATGTCCTTGACATGTGGCAAAAAATCTTCCTCCAAGGTATTTTGCTGGCAATATTCCCAGATTGCATATAGTCTGATGTATTGAAAGAGCCCCGTGGCATAGAGTGTTAAAGATGCAGTACTGCAGTCCTAAGCTCTGCTCACGACCTGAGTTCGATCCCCGGTGGAAGCTGGGTTTTCAGGTAGCCGGCTCGAGGTTGACTCAGCCTTCCATCCTTCCAAGGTCAGCAAAATGAGTACCCAGCCTGCTGGGGGGAAAGTGCAGATGACTGGGGAAGGCAATGGCAAATCACCCCGTAAAAAGTCTGCCGTGAAAGCAATGTCACCCCAGAGTTGGGAAGGACTGCTGCTTGCACAGGGGACCTTTCCTTTCCTCCTGATGTATTGAAGCCTCCTGAAATATACAAGGTGATTTCTGGATGTCTTAGCTTATTTCAGAGCGTGCCCATTCGTCAGGCAGTCTTATTCCACTTAAGGACAATTCCAATGGTCTAATTATTCACACTCATGCAATAAATTTCTTTTTTCAGGATCCTGATTAACACCATCTCACAGCCGTGCAGCTTCATAAAATGCAAGCTCGGATAGCTTCCCTCTAGTGAGCACAAATTATTTGGCATGTACTTGGTACATCAGCCACAAATCATTCTGTAACTGCCCACATTGAAGACAGAGTTGCCATGTCACTGTTTTCATTTGAGGCAGCTCAAGCTTCCCCCATGAAGTCCTATAGACTGGACTATATTGCCAGTCTACTAATAACCAGGCGAGGCTTAATCACATTTGCCCGATCAATAAGATGGGATATTTCATATCTCTAACGAAATTTTCTCTCGAATATGGGGTGGGACGGTGTGTGGAGAAAACAGCTCCTTTTGTGTGTGTGTGTGTTGCTGTGGTAACTGCAACGAGCATGGTTCTACACCCGGACCAACATCGCAGGGAAAGCAGGAATGCTGGCCAAGAGGAAGGGATTCTGATTTTAGTGGTTTCCATCCCCCACGTCCTTGTACCGAATCAATTTACAGAGAAATGTATGCATATCCTTTTTTCACCTGGAATCAAGAAGCTCAAACAATGCAGTCAAGATATTATCATTTCCCCAGGAATTTGATTTTATATCTCTAATTTGCCACAATTCAATTTGTTCCCTGCATGCAATTAAAAATAGTATGGTGGAACAGCTGAATGATTAAGTTCTTGCCACAAAAAATAGCTTACAATGCGCTCCTGCACTGGTTTGAAAAACGCACAGTGGCTGGAAGAGCTGGTTTTATCTAATTTCTTGTGATGAGCTTCGGATGTGATGAGGATGAGGATGGAGTCCATGATGCTTTACAGAGAAAAATAGGAAGGAAGGAAGGAAGGAAGGAAGGAAGGAAGGAAGGAAGGAAGGAAGGAAGGAAGGAAGGAAGGAAGGAAGGAAGGAAGGAAGGAAGGAAGGAAGGAAACAAATAAACCTCATAAAAGAGACCTCTGCCACCACAGAAGTTACTACCTAAATTTCAAGAATGAAAGTAGGGTTACCAACCTTCAAGTGGTGGAGGATGGAGATCTCCCTGGGATTACAGCTGAGCTCCAAGCAACAGAGATCAGGTCACCTGGAGAAAATGGTCATTTTGGAATGTGGACTCTATGGCATTATACACTGTTGGCCCCCCCCCACCCCCAATCACCAAGAATACAAAGCATCACTGCCCCAGACAGAGAATTCCATCTATAGCCATTGATGGACCTCTGCTCCATATGTTCATCCAATCCCCTCATGAAGCCATCTATGCATGTAGCTGCCACTACCTCCTGTGGCAATGAATTTCATTGTTACTTCTTATGGTAACAATTCTTGGACAGTAAAATGTGAGTTGGCGGTTAGGGTTGGTTGCAGGTATGGTTGCCTGTCTGTGGGAGTAATAAGGGTTGGGGACCAGCATGCTGGCATCACCCTGGCAAACTGACATCACTTCCAGTTTTTACTGGTGCACCCCATGACATCACTTCCAGTTTTTACTGGTGCACCCCATGACATCACTTACAGTTTTTACTGGTGCACCCCATGACATCATTTACAGTTTTTAACTGGATGCTCTCTCATTTACAACAACTCTATGGAAAAATCATAAAGTGGGAGACCCAGCAAGGATTTTTGAAGGCTAGGGTAAAAACCCTGATTCTTCATTCATTTAATTAAACCTCCTCCAGAAGTAAGGCAACCCCATCTATAAAAAGAAGGGCTATGGCTCAGTGGTAGAGCACCTGCTCGCCATACAGAAGGTGCCAGGTTCAGTCCCCGGCATCCTCAATTAAAGGGGCTCAGGTACTAGCAGAGTTGCCGAATCCTACCTTGGCTTTGGCAGGGGATTTTTGCACCTGATGTGATGACATCACCCAGAAGTGACATCATCACAC
The DNA here is from genome assembly GCF_032191835.1 of Heteronotia binoei. NCBI lineage: Eukaryota > Metazoa > Chordata > Lepidosauria > Squamata > Gekkonidae > Heteronotia > Heteronotia binoei. Next base: position 108,017,450 of record NC_083230.1, read on the forward strand.
TGGGCACATCATGCTGATTTAAAGAGAAATGCCTTCTGCAAGCCAGTTAACGGGGTGGTGGGGGCTTCAAGAGTCACACAATATGTGTGAAAGAGCCGCTTGTGGCTCCCAAGCCACAGTTTGGCCACCCTGATTAAGGGTATTTGAAAGAACTCTTTTCCTGGCAGTCACAGAGAGCCCCTAGGACTGAAGGAAAAAGATTCCTGAGCATTTTGAGCAGGAATATTTCTCTAAACGGCTTTAGTCTGAAAAACGGCCATCTTTGATGTTGGCAAAGGACAAAGTGATGTCAGCAAACAACAATTGTTCTAATTTGTGGTCCTTATTTCCAATTTTTTTTTAATTACAGGTGTTAAAATTCAAAATAATTATCAAAAACAAGAAACTTGGGACACTTGAAGAAACACTTGAGCGCATAGGCACAGACTTCCATGGCCAGACCGGGGAATTTGAGGAGGCACAGAGCACGGATGACGACCTCGATGACGAACCTTCCGCCAAGGAGCCCTTGCTTAAAAAGAGGCGGTGGGCTTCAAAAGGTGCAGGTCCCCCTCGGAAGAAACAAAAAGTAAGTATGGCTTTTGGAAAGGGAAGGTTCAGAACCTCATGGATCCTCCTGAATTGAAGAAATCTCCAGGGAAGAAGACCTAAATGTTCCAGGGATTTTCTTCTTTAAATAAGAATTCCTCAGTTCATGATGTGGATTGATACAACTCTTCCATTTACACCCACATGCTGACTGGGTTCGTGACCACAAGCCCCCTTGGTAAATCCGTCAGCCTGACATAGGGTTGCCAAGCCCAATTCAAGAAATATCTGGGGACTTTGGGGGTGGAGCCAGGTTGTGACAAGCATAAAAGAAATCCAAACGGAGTTCTGGTCATCACATTTAAAATGACCACACACTTTTTAAATGCCTTCCCTCCATTGGAAATAATGACGGATAGTGGTACCTTTTTTTTGTGGCTCATAGAATTGGACCCCCTGGTCCAATCTTTTTGAAACTTGGCAGGTATTTTGAGGAGTGGCACCAGATGCTATGCTGCAAATTTGGTGCATCTATCTCGAAAAATAGTCCACCCAGAGCCCCAGATACCCGCAGATCAATTCTCAGTTATACCCTATGGGAATCGGTCTCCATGTTGGTACAACAAAATTTGGAAGTATTTTATTTATTATAAGTTAGCTTATGGTTGTTACTATTCTGTGTTATCGTTATCCTATGAGGAAAAAAATCATAATTCCTTGGTTCCCAGGAATCACTTTCTTAACAGGAAATCCTGCCGTGTAACATGATGTATGTACCACTCACTGATTTATTTTTAAGAACTTTTTTTTAAAGTCAGAATTTATTTACAGACACTTGCTATTGTAAGCATGATAATTTGGTAATATTTTTCTTTTTGTTTGTTAAAATTGACAGTAATAACAATTATACTGTTTATTAATGGCTATTACACTGCTGTAATCTGATAAAACTCAATAAAAATTATAAATTTGAAAGGGAATCAGTCTCCATAGGGAATAATGGAGTGCCCAGCAGCCATTTCCCTCCCCCCTGCTTTCTGATGACCCTGAAGTGGGGGGAGTGTCAGACATTGGAACTTCAAACAAGAACGAATCATTTTGTTTCAAAATTAATCCATTTATTTGAGAACTAGTGGTCTGGGATAGAAGCAGGTTGAGTTTGATACATTCCAAGGTTATCCTTGGGGTTTTGTAGAATACACATAAGCATAACAATAGAACCATTCTCACACCCAGAGAGACAGTTGTCTGTTACCATACCCCCTTATCTCATTCCCAGGAAGGTTCCCTGCTGGTTACCTTGAAGCATACCATCTTCAAAGGCTCAAGGCGCCTGTGATTGCCAAGTGAGAAATTCCTCCCATGGGATTTTACAACTGTCCCTCTCTGTTTGAAATGCACATCTTTATTTTCAGGGTTAGTATTAGCAAACAAAATGGCGTTAGTTAGGTCAAGAGAACTCATCTAAGCAAGGCACATTCTAAGGCAAGTTACAATGTCTGACAGGGAGGGCCTCCAAACCGGGGGATCCCCTGCAGCCACCTGGGGATTGGCAACCCTAGTCTGCCAAGTTAGAACAGTGGCGGTGACAGAACCGGGGCTTTGGAAGATGGAGACAGTCCTTTCTCCTTGGAAATCTCATCCCTGAGCATCTATAGAAGGCCTTGTCCCTCTTGATGTTTCACTAGGGTTGAAGGCTTTTAAAAATTCCTTCTAACATCGGGTGAAAATGGGGGCTGTTTTGTAAATGGGGTGGAGCTGCTGGAGTGCCTGTCACTGTGACTCTTCTACCAGTGGATTTTTGTTGTGAAAATATCATCTTGGAACTTCCAGCTGCTCAAAAACAGATATGTCACATATGACTTACATTAGTAATAGTATAGTGTAGTGCAGGGGTAGCCAATGGTAGCTCTCCAGATGTTTTTCTGCCTACAGCTCCCATCAGCCCCAGCCATTGGCCATGCTGGCTGGGGCTGATGGGAGTTGTAGGCAAAAAAAAATCTGGAGAGTTACCATTGGCCACCCCTGGTGTAGGGAAAGGAAACTTGCTCAATGTAAGAGTTTAAGAACATAAGAACATAGAACAAACGTCAGATGAGAGCTGCAAGACATGAACATCAGATGTTTGAGAGTGGGCAGAAGGAGGAAGGCAAATAGATGGAGAAAGAGGAGGGAGGAAGAGGTGGAAAGAAAGCAACTCAAATGCATTCTACAAGCCCCCAGCTGGCTTGGCTTGGAGAAGTGATTTATAAAGACAAATGCCTTCTCCAAGCTGGCTGATGGGGGCGGGTGGGTGCTTTGAGAGCCACATCATATGTGTGAAAGAGCCACATGTGGTTCCCAAGCCACAGTTTGACCATCCCTGGTGTAGGGGTTAAGTGTTGGACTAGAATCTGGGAGACCCAGGTTCGAATCCTCACGTATGCCATGGAAGCTCACTGGGTCATCACAGGCCAATCACTTGCTCAGCCTAACTAATTTCAAAGGGTTGTTGTGAGGATAAAATGGAGGAGAAGAGAATGATGTGTTTTTGGTATTGATGTTTAAAGCCTTACGTGGTCTGGGACCAACATACTTGAGGGACCGCCTTTCCCCATATATGCCCCAGAGGTCGTTGCGATCGGCTATGCAACACCTCCTGATCATCCCTGGCCTAAAGGACGTCCAACTTGCCTCAACCAGGGCCAGGGCCTTTTCAGCCTGTTGGAATCAGCTCCCTATGGAGATCTGGGCCCTACCTGAGCTACTCCCATTATGTAAGGCCTGTAAAATGGAGCTATTCCTCCTGTCTTATGGCTGAGGCAGTGGGCGTCCTATTCCAGCTATTATTCAATCAGTTGACCTCCCTTGTGGTGACATTGTGTTATACTGCAGTGCTATCCTGTTATTACGACCATCTTTTAATCTGGGCCTATAATTGCCTATCATGTACGATGTGCCCTTCCCGCCTGTGGTGCACGTATTTATTGTTTCAATGTTTTTACTTGTTTAAGAACATAAGAACATAAGAGAAGCCATGTTAGATCAGGCCAATGGCCCATCCAGTCCAACACTCTGTGTCACACAGTGGCAAATTTATTTATTTATTTATTTATACACACACACACACTGTGGCTAATAGCCACTGATGGACCTCTGCTCCATATTTTTATCTAAACCCCTCTTGAAGGTGGCTATGCTTGTGGCCGCCACCACCTCCTGTGGCAGTGAATTCCACATGTAAATCACCCTTTGGGTGAAGTACTTCCTTTTATCCGTTTTAACCTGTCTGCTCAGCAATTTCATCGAATGCCCATGAGTTCTTGTATTGTGAGAAAGGGAGAAAAGTTTAATTTTAATGTATGGTTTTAACTCTGAACTGTAGGTTTTATTGTTGTTTGCATGCTGTGATCTGCCCTGGGCCCACTCGCGGGAAAGGGTGGAATATAAGCGTACTAAAATAAAATAAATAAATAATGTAAGCTGGTTTGAGTCCCAATTAGGGCGAAAGGAGAGGTGTGAATGAGACAAACAAACAAATAATGTAGTTCTGTGTCAGTATTCTGTTTCACTTTCTGTCTTTCCTTTATTTATTGTTTTATTTGTTGGATTTATATCCCGCCTTACCGCAAGTGGGCCCAGAAGTTAACATTATAAGTTAATAAACATTAAAACCAGTTAATACAATAGATGCTTTAAAACAATTAAAAGATGGTGAAATATACATTGCATTACAGTATAACCCCATGAGCTGGACAGGTGGTAACGGTAGCAATACTCCCTCTAAGCTGTGGAGTCTTGTGAACAAAAATTCATGAGTTTTACTGGCATTAAAGTTGTGAGCTTCTGCATAAATTAGTTTGCTCTGGGGCCATTTTTCCTGAGCTAAGACTAAAATGTGTGAGCCGGAGGCTAAAAAATTATGAGCTAGCTCACACTAACTCAGCTTAGAGGGAACACTGAACAAGAGTTACAACAAAGTTAATAATACCAGTACTCCGCATGGGCAGATGAACAGGGCAGTTTTAGCAGGGTGGGCAAATGATTGTTTGTTCGTCACCTCAACCAAAGGCCTGGAGAGCTCCGCTTTTATAGTTCCTACAAAACTCTAATAGGTTCTGCAGGGCCCTGATCCTAGGTGGGAGCTTGTTTCACCATCTAGGGGCCAGGACAGGAAAGGCCCTGTCCCTGGTTGAGGCTAAGTGGATGTCCTTTGGGTCAAGGATAACTAGTAGATGTTGATCAGTGGAATGCAAAGCTCTCCAGGGAGTATACCAATCAACTACCAACCAACTCCTGAGGTTTGATACCAATGGGCACCCTTGCAACATAAGAACATAAGAGAAGATATGTTGGATCAGGGCAATGGCCCATCCAGTCCAACACTCTGTATCACACAGTGGCCAAAAAAACAAAACAAACAAACATATGCCATCAGGAGGTCCATCAGTGGGGCCAGGACATTAGAAGCCCTCACACTGTTGCCCCTCCCAAGCACCAAGAATACAGAGCATCACTTGCCCCAGACAGAGAGTTCTATCAATACACTGTGGCTAATAGTCACTGATGGACCTCTGATCCAGGGAAAGTGTTCCAACACTTTAATCATTCTAGTTGCCCTTTTCTGGACTTTTTCCAATGCGGTGACCAGAATTGTACACCGTATTCCAAATGAGACCGCACCATCGATTTATACAGGGGCATTATGATATAATGGCTGATTTGTTTTCAGTTCCCTTCCTAATAATTCCCAGCATGGCGTTGACCTTTTTTATTGCAGTCACACACTGTCTCGACATTTTCAGTGAGTTATCTACCACGACCCCAAGATCTCTTAGTCTCCCTCCAGTTCACACCCCATCAACTTGTATTTCTAGTTAGGATTTTTGGCCCCAATGTGCATTACTTTGCACTTGGCCACGTTGAACCTAATTTGCCATGTTGACACCTGCTCACCCAGCCTCAACAGATCCCTGCACATGTTCATTTGAATTAAGCCAACCCAAAATCATGGTGACTATCATCTCCAGTGGGGGGGAACTTTGGGCCTTTTATCAAAGGAGATTATGGTGATGATGAAGGACAATTTTTGTTTGCCTAAAGTCAGTGACCAGTTGCTCCTCTAATGTTGTATAAGAGTAGAGTACCCATGCATTAATGTATGCCTGTGTCAGGGCATTCCCTCCATTTCTAAGTTCCTTATCTCTATGTAAAATGTTGTCGAACAAAGAGTAACTATTTTACATTTGACAAGCGGCATAGAGTGCTCTCCTGTTTGAAGCAAATCAATAAATACATTTTGCGCTGCACAGAATGAAGTTCTTGCGATGGTTTCCCGAGAAGGTTACTTTCTGTCCTTTCCCTACATTTCTTCATGATTTCAGGACACGTCAACGTATTATTCTTCATTAAAATTGCTTGGACTCAAATTCTAGCTGAGCATGTTTGTCTTAGCCGGTAGATGTGACACAGAAGGAGATGGAGCAAGAATAAATATATTTCATTCCTTTCTTGACTGCATCGGCTGAAGAGTTATGCGCGGCTCAGGAGCTGCAATGCGCCTGCCCGTACATAGGATCTTGTTGGCTTCTTAGACTAGCCTTTGCATTCTGATTCATGGTACCTTAACTTACATCAAAAGGATTGCCAGCGAGTGCCCGCTCAGTCTTTCCCTTTAAATATTTCATACTGTAATCAAGCATCTGAGCACAATTTAAGTTACAAATGAAACTTTTTGTAGAGCTTAAACAGGCATAATAACTGCTGCAACCCACAGTAAGCCGCTGTAAGCACAGGCCAAATCTTTTCCTCCCATCTATTTCCTGTTTCCTATCCTTCCATATTACTACTTGTCATGCAGCAGGCTTCTACTGGCTGCCACCTGTCTGGTAAAAAGTCTGCATGGGAGGGCCCAGAGCACCCAACCACCCCTCTATCTTCCTTTTAGAAAACCTTTGAACTGTGACCAAAGAGACATGAGGACATATACATATGAACATATGAAGCTGCCTTATACTGAATCAGACTGTCAGTCCATCAAAGTCAGTATTGTCTACTCAGACTGGCAGCAGCTCTCCAGGGGCTCAAGCTGAGGTTTTTCATGTCCATTTGTCTGGACCCTTTTTAGTTGGAGATGCTGGGGATTGAACCTGAGATCTTCTGCTTACCAAGCAGATGCCCTACCACAGAGCCACTGTCCCTCCCCACAGTGTAACAGTTTATTTACAGTGCTCAAATAGTAAGTGGGTAATAAAATCTTTTATGCAGCAGTGAAATTTATAAACAGGAAAGGTTGGTGCGAAAAGGAAAGGAAAGGAAAAGAAAAGCCTCAAAGCAATTTTCTAAACATTGCGCTCCCTAATACCAAAAATTCACCCCTTGGGCAAGGAATCTCTTCAGCTGCCTTCTCTCCTGCAGCCTTTTTGTAGAGAGAACAAACTTCCTTTCCAGCCAGGCCTATTTATACTTTCCTCCCAAGTCCCATCCCCCTTGGGCTAGTTTTCCCTCCAAAACTTCTTCACTCAATCAGAGGAACAGGAGGGATCCTGGGAGATGTAGCCCTCTGTATCTACTCTTAGGCAGGCTTCTCCCTGCCCTCTAGCCCACACTAGGCCTCAGATCATGACACTATTGTAGGGCTGCCAAGCCCCTGGTCCAGGGAGGGGTTTTTTCCTGCCCTAGAGGTTTCCAACCTGTAGACCCGCATTGGACCAGTGTGGGGGGGGAACCTCCTCCGTTGTCGCCGGTGCGATGGTATCACCCAGAAGTGATGTTATCACGCCGGCAACATCGCTCACCGGCCACTCTAGGCATTTCCAGGAAAACTCTATGGTTTTCCCAGATGCTCTAGCTATTTGGGAGGGAAAACTCTATGATACAATAGAGCGATAATTGAACCTTATGAGCATTCCAGATTGGTTGGATACATGGATGCCAACTGTGCAGAAGAATTGTGCAATTACAGATCGACCAGTGGATACTTGTTCTTCTACAGAAATGTAGAATGGACTAGCAGAAAACAGACCATAGTGGCACAATCTACAGCAGAAGCTGTGTCAGCAGCCAGTGCCTGCAGTGAACTTGAATGGATTTTTCATCTGCGGAAAGACTTCAAGATAAAAGAACCCGTACCTATTATAATGTTTGAAGATAATCAAGCGTGTATTGCTATATGTAAAAGGAAAAGTAGAACAGCCAGAAGTAGATCTATTGGTGTTAAATGTGAGCTAGTGAAAGATCTACACCAGAAGGGGCTGATCAAGATAGAATACTGTTGTACAGAGGCAACGATAGCTGATATACTTACCAAGCCATTACCTTGTGCTAGATTTGAATGTTTACGTGAAATGTTGAATCTAATTGATGTGAATGCTACAGTGAATAATGAGTGACTGTTGAATGCATAATAACTTGCACATTAGACATTGAGAAGGGGTGTTGGAATGATGTATCTGTTCTGCATGTCCTTTGCAATGTTCTAAAGTTCAGTCATTATAGGGTTAATACTGTACCAGATTCCCTATTGCCTGCATGACCTAGGAAGAAGATCCTGGCTACTGTCAATCAAGAGACAAAGTGGGAAAACTTGTTTGTTTGATCAGTTAGTCAGGTGACTCCTTTGTTTAAGCAGCCCAAAGTCAAGAAGAAGCAGGAAGCTCTCTCAGTCTTCCTTCTCTCTTAGCCATGTTTTCTTTGTGTTAGCATGTAGTTCTTAGTGTTTGTTGTTTTACCTCCCAGTACCCCATTCCCTTGTAGTAATAAATATATTTTTGCTTTCACGTTAAATGGCTTTTGATGATTATTTGCACAGGGATTCTAGTGCTCATGGGGAGAGGGAGGTATGGCGGTGGAAGCAGACAACGATACAAGGGAAGGGGACCGAGATCAATTAGGGCTCGGTCACCTTCCAGTCTGTGTCCCATCCCAAGGGTGGCAGGTAGTAGGGCCAGATAGTAGTAACCCACCTCCATCATTGGTGTTATGTAACGCCAGGTCCATTAATAATAAGACCTCTGTCCTCTGAGAGTTTTTATTCGAGCAGGACATGGACCTGGCTTGCGTGACCGAGACCTGGGTACAAGAGGGAGATCTGGTAGCTCTCTCTCAAACAGCTCCCCCGGGCTACTCGGTCTTTCACCAATCACGGACTAGTGGGTGGGGGGGGAGGAGTGGCATTGTTCATACGTGAGGCTTACTCCTTCAGGGCACTCCCTGCCCCAAAGATCGAGGGTATCGAATGTGCGGGCCTGGCGTGGGAGGTTGGAGAGGGGTTGGCGATTTGGCTGGTGTACCGTTCACCTAGCGCACCGGCCAACGCCTTACCATCCCTGCTTGAGGCCGTGGCAGGCTGGGCGTTGGAGCACCCAAGGCTGATGATCCTGGGCGACTTCAACGTCCATGCGGATGACCCGACCTCTAAGCCGGCAATGGACCTAGTGTCATCCATGGCAACACTGGGACTCTCTCAATTTGTCACAACCCCCACCCACCAGGCTGGCCACATGTTAGACCTGATCTTTGCGGCCGGGGTTATGGTGGACGATGTAACTACAGAAGTGGTGCCATGGTCGGACCACCTTGCTCTCAGGGCTCGTATGGACATTCCATCCCAAACCCACTTAGGCGACGAGCGTATTATGGCTCGCCCGCGGAACCAAATGGACCCGGAACGGTTCCAAATGGCTCTACGGGATCCCTGGCCCTCTGGCGGTTCCCTCGAAGGCCTTATTGAGTCTTGGAATAGCCGACTCTCTACGGCCATTGATGAGATCGCACCTTGGCGCCCTCTGCGACCTCGGATCAGACTGGCCCCGTGGTATAACCCAGAATTGCACCAGCTGAAACAGGGCCTCAGATGGCTAGAGAGGCAATGGCGACGTACTCACGATGAAGCGACTGTAACATCTTATAGAGAATTTATGAGGTCCTATGAGATGGCAGTCAAGGCCGCAAAGAAGACATACTTTGCGGCCAAGATTGCGTCTGCAAATTTGCGCCCGGCACAATTATTTAAAACAATTCGGACTTTAACTACACTGCCGCAAGGCAAGCCAAACGTTAAGGAATTGGAGATAGGCTGTGAGGCTTTTGCGAAATTTTTTACAGACAAAGTCCAATCGCTCCGCCGCGACTGCCCCGCCATGTTGGATACAGTAAGTGGACTCGAGGCTCCGTGCCTGCCTTCTGATTTGATCCTGGATCGTTTCGACCCCCTCAGCTTGGAGGAAGTTGACAGAATCCTCTCTGCTGCACGCCCAAAAACTTGCGATCTGGACCCCTGCCCCTCCTGGTTAATTAAAGCTTGCCAGGAGGAGTTACGATGTCCTATACAGGACATCGTAAATAGATCTCTTTCAGAGGGTCTTTTTCCAACTCCTCTGAAAGAGGCAGTGGTCCGCCCTCTCTTGAAAAAAACTACATTAGATCCGGCCGAATTGGCGCATTACCGGCCGGTCTCAAATTTGCCCTTTTTGGGCAAAGTAATAGAGAGGGCTGTGGCATTGCAGCTACAGAGTTTTCTGGATGACGCTTCCACCTTAGATCCTTTTCACTCCGGCTTTTGCCCGGGCCACGGGACAGAGACAGTGTTGGTCAACCCTCATGGATGATCTCCAGCGACATCTGGATTGAGGTGGTGGGGCGGTATTGCTGTTGCTAGACCTATCGGCGGCGTTCGATAATGGTCGATCACCAGCTGCTGACCCGCCGCCTCGCCGACGCAGGGATTCAGGGGTTAGCCTTACAGTGGCTTTCTTCTTTCCTTGAAGGTCGAGGACAAAGGGTGGCGATTGGGGGAGAGCTGTCTCAGAGGCACCCACTGTCAGAACTTGTATCTTTACTGCTGGTCCCCTATAATGTGACCAATGCTGCAATGTATTTTTACTATGACTTAGAACTGCTTTGTTACTGAACCAAACTGACTCCATGTTGTAACCCTTGCTTGACCCAGAATGCTTGAATAGTAATTAACTTTGCCCCACTGGTATCCAAAATATTTGGGGTTGTAGAATGAGTTATGCTATGTCTCTGCACATTCTCACCCTGGGACCCTTTGAAGCCGAGCAGCATGGCCTTCGAAGTAGGGAGGCATCCTCTCTACTGATAGCGATGGTGAGAAGACAGATGTGCCTGTAACGGTGTGAATTGGGGCTTTGTGAGATGTTTGTTTTACGTGTATAAAATTGTGCTGGTGCTGGCTCTCGCCATCACTGTTATCTTGCCTCTTCCAGTGCTTAGTTCTCTTCAATAAAATCCTAACTTTGTAACCAAGTATGGGATCCGTTTGAAGTTCTTAAGTTCTGACATTATAACAGTGAACCCATTGTTAGTGGCTTATCTGTACTGGAGGCTTGGCCCGATGGCGGCAAAAGTACCAGACGACGGAGAGCCCACCACCCCAACAGAGGACCCGCCGCTCAACCCTAATGTGACGGGAGTCCGGCGCAAGATTAAGGTCCCAGCGCCTTTCTCGGTCGACGCCGCGTTCCCAGCCCCGCGAACCTGGAGCCCGCGGAAGTCCACGGCAGCAATCGACACCGCGGAGCAGCGGTACCGAAGCATGCTGGGCGAAGGGGGAGCCGGAGACGGCGACGGCGACCAAGAGGAGGGTCCGGCGCCCCGAGGGGGAGACGACCAGATCCGGACCCTTCGCAACGACTTATTCGACTGGGTCCGGGAGATACACGACGACGTGCATCGATCCCGCGTGACGATGGCCGAGGAGTTGCAGCAGAACCTGGGCGCGATCTACGACCAGCTCCGCACCTTGCAAACTGCGGTCCTGGGAGTTCCGATAGGAGGGCTACCGCTGGGGCAACCGCCCGTAGCCCCGCCGGCTCCGCCGGCCCCAGCGCCGCAGGCTCCGGCCGCCCCGGCCCCACCAGCTCCGGCCGCCCCAGCGCCGCAAGCTCCGGCCGCCCCGGCGCCGCCGGCTCCACCTGCCCCGGCACCACCAGCCCCGCTGGCCCCGGCTGCCCCGGCGCTGCCGGCCCTGCCCGCTCCAGGGGCCCCGGCGCCACCCGCCCCGATCCTGCCGGCTCTACCGGGCCCCGCGCCGCCGCCGGGGGCGCCGCGAGCCCCGGGAGGGGCCGAGGGTCGAGGAAGAGAATTGAAGATTACTTTCGATGGGAATCCGGAGGACGTGGAGTACTTCACCATTCAGTGCGACACGTTCTTCACCCACTGGGGTGCGGATTACCCGACCGAAGCCAGCCGAGTGTACCACATCGCGTCCCGACTGAGAGGCGCGGCCCGCAAGTGGTACGTCGGGCTTTTTATGGGAAGAAAACCCGAACTAGCTACGGTGGCGGGGTTCCTGCACGCGATGCTCCGCCAGTATGGCGATCCCCTACGGGAGGAGAAGGCTGTCGCCGCCCTTCAGCGCATAGAGCAAGGCAACCGCTCCACCCGCGAGTATGCCACCGAGTTCCTGGGGTACTGCGCGGCGGCAAGGGGATGGAACGAGGTCATGAAATATACCGCGTTCATCAATGGTCTGAACCCGACAATCCTCGACCGCTGTTACAGTCAGGGGAGACCCGACACGTTGGTCGGATGGATCCAGCTGGCCGGAGAGGTGGAGACCAACCTCCAACATGTGGGGATGCGACGGCAGCAGCTGGCAAAGAAGGCGGCGAAACTCACACCGACTAAATCCGAAGGGAGGAAGACACCGGCGACCTCCACCCCGTCTCCGGCTCGCAAGTGCTTCAAATGCGGAGACCCAAATCATCTCGCTGCCAACTGCCCAGTGAAAGTGGGTGCCGCCCCACCCACGGCGAAGACAACTACCCCGGGGCCGAAGAAGAAAAAGAGCGGCCGCTCGAAGGAGCCCAGCCGGGGCTCTGTCGCCACTTCCCTGGCGACTGACGAGGATTTTACCACCGAATTGGCTACCGTGGAAGAATCGACCGAGGAATCGGACGACACCGAGTCGGCGGGAAACGACAGCGACCTGCTTTAATGGGTGCCACAAAGCAGGTCCAGCAACAGCCGGCACTCCTCACGGTGAGAGCAACAGGGGGTTTACTTTTTATGGCCGTTACCCTCCTCAACCCTAACCTAAAGAGATTCATGCACGCCCGAGCGCTGATCGACTCCGGGTGTAACAGGGAACTGATCACCCCCCGCCTAGTTGAGGCGTTGGGATTAGCCACTTCCCCCCTACCACAGCCGATGCAGTTCCAGCAGATGGACGGGGGGCCCATGAGAGGGGAACCATGTGCGTTAGAGACTCAGGCAGTCCCGGTGGGAACCGAGGAGCATTGGGGGATTGAAACTTTTGTAATTGCCCCCTCTTGCTCTTTTGACGTGGTGATGGGCTCGTCTTGGCTCGCCCGCCACCAACCAGACATAAGGTGGGAGGAACAGATCGTCCGGTTCCCGGATTGGAGGTGTGAGCATCACCACTGGCGCCCCGAATGGGGGCCGCACGCTCCTCCCCAGAACATGCGGGCTTGCCTCACTCTCGAGGAAGTCGCCTCGATCCCCAAGGAATACCAAGATCTAAGATTAGCGTTTAGCGAGAAGGAAGCGGACGAGCTACCGCCCCACCGCCCTACGGACTGTGCCATCGAGCTGATCCCAGGGCAACAGCTTCCCAAGGCGAAACTGTACTCCATGGGTTGGGCGGAAAAAGCTGAACTCCGAAAGTTTTTGGACAAGAACCTTAAGCGCGGCTTCATACGGCCGGCCACTGCCCCCCATGCCGCCCCCGTCCTCTTCCGGAAGAAAAAGGACGGGTCTCTTAGGCTTTGCACAGATTTTCGTGCTATAAACGGGATTTCCATGTCCAACGCCTACCCGATCCCGTTGATAAAGGATTTGTTGAACACCGTAGCAAAGGGCAAAGTATTTACTAAGCTTGATCTCAGAGACGCGTACTTCCGCGTCCGCATCAAAGAGGGGGATGAGTGGAAGACGGCATTCAACACCCCCCTGGGACAATTTGAGTACCTAGTCATGCCCTTCGGACTGCAGGGAGCCCCTGGTGTTTTCATGAACTTTATCAATGAAGTGCTACGGGAATTCCTGTTTAAGGGGGTGGTGGTGTACCTTGATGACATCATTATCTATTCACAAGATCTAAAGTCTCATGTGCCCCTGGTCCGAAAAGTGTTACGCACCCTTTGCAAACACAAACTGTACGCTAAATTGTCAAAATGCGAGTTCCACAAGACCGAATTGGACTATTTGGGTTTCCGGGTGTCGGGGGAGGGATTGGCCATGGACCCCGCAAAGGTCCAAGCGGTACTAGACTGGGAGCCCCCTCGAACCCGCAAGCAGTTACAAAGTTTTATCGGGTTCGCTAACTTTTACCGCGATTTCATTAAGGGGTTTGCCACCGTCATGCTCCCCCTCACAGAACTTCTCAAAACCAAAGGGAAGGGTGAAGAGGCGAAAAAACCGGGCGCACGCCTAACGTGGACGCCTGAATGCCAAAAAGCTTTCAATGAACTAAAACGCCTCTTCACCTCCGAACCCGTGTTGGCTCATCCTGACGAGCGGAAACCCTTCGTGGTCCAATGCGACGCCTCCGACGCCGCAGTGGGAGCCATACTAATGCAGAGGGGGGAAAATGGGGTGCTCCGTCCATGTGCCTATATCTCAAGAAAACTTAATTGCGGGGTGCCTCAGGGGGCGATTCTCTCTCCAATGCTATTTAACATCTTTATGCACCCCCTTGCCCAGATCGCCCGGGGACATGGGCTGGGTTGTCACCAGTATGCTGATGACACCCAGCTCTACCTATTGATGGGAGGCCGGGCCGCTGATGCCCCTATAGATCTGGACCGGGCATTGCAAGCCGTTGCTGATTGGATCAAGCTGAGTGGACTGAAATTAAATCCAGCGAAGACAGAGGTCCTTTGCCTAGGCCGCAGCGCCCCGGAAGGAGGGATTCCCCTTCCAGCTTTTGACGGGACGCCATTGGTACCAGTTCGTGAAGTCAGGAGCTTGGGAGTGGTACTGGAGTCCTCCTTGACAATGGAGGCCCAGATAGCGGCCACTGCCAAATCCGCCTTTTTTCATCTTAGATGGGCAAGGCAGTTGGCCCCCTTCTTGGAGTGAGGTGACCTGGCAACAGTGATCCATGCAACGGTCACCTCGAGATTAGACTACTGTAATGCCCTCTACATGGGGCTGCCCTTGTACCGAACACGGAAACTACAGCTAGTGCAGAATGCAGCAGCCAGGCTGCTAGTGGGACTACCCCGGTGGGAACACGTGTGGCCTAGGCTGCGGGAACTGCACTGGCTGCCAATTGTATACCGGGTTCGTTACAAGGTGCTGGTTATCACCTATAAAGCCCTATATGGCCAAGGACCTGCCTACCTCAGGAACCGCCTCTCTCCATATGTTCCCCAGAGAGCACTGCGTTCCAGTTCACAAAATCTTTTGGAAATCCCTGGGCCTAAGGAGGCCAAACTTAAAACAACTAGGGAGCTGGCCTTCTCTATAAAAGCGCCCCAATGGTGGAATCAGCTGCCGGAAGAGGTGCGGGCCCTGCGGGACCTCAACCAGTTCCACAGGGCCTGCAAAACTGCCCTCTTCCAAGAAGCCTTCAAGACGTGACCAGACTGAATATTACGCTGCCTGGATAAATAGAGACTGTAGCACCACCGTATTGTCTTAGCTTTTTAACATTAATTTATATTTATATTTGTATTTATACTGCGAATTGATTTTACCTGTATTGTTATATCATGATACCACATCATGTTTTTGTAAGCCGCCCTGAGCCTGCCCCGGCGGGGAGGGCGGGATATAAATAAAAACTTATTATTATTATTATTATTATTATTATTATTATTATTATTTGATTCAGTGATCCATCAAACTGTTTGAGATAAAGAAATCGAATTTCAAACAGAAAATTTGCCCTATCACTCAGAAGGTAAGCCACCTGAGGTAAGGTCTTCAAGTGAGCAGACAGGATTCTCTGTGAGGACCTTCAAATAACTCAGGGCATAGTGTTATAGCTCAAGCCAGCACTTTGAATTGCACCCCAAAACAGTGGAAGCCACTACAGTAGGTGACACTTTCCTCCACAGGTGAAATATGCAAAACAGCCAGGGGCTACATCTTGACAACTGAAACTTCCACACAATCTTCAAGAACAGCGCAATGAACCCTGTATTATAGTAACCAGCATGAATCACATGAGGTTGTTTTCAGCTGGCATACATTTTGAGAAAATGTTAAAAAAAGCACTAAGCTACATCTTGGATTCTCTCCCATCTTGTTTCCAGATGAAGAAAGTGAAGATTGCCCTGGCTCTCTCAGAACTGGTGATTTATGCCAAATCTCGGAAGTTTATCAGCTTTGAAGACTCAAGAGAAAACCAGAAGTTTTATGAAAATCACTCTATGAGTGAAGGGAAAGCCCGAAAGATGGCAAAATCTCAAGGTAATTTCTGAAATTCACCTGGACAAAGCTAATCTCATAGCTTCCCCCCCCCGCACACTTTGTTTGAGTCATAAGAAACAATTTATAGGCCACTGTTCTTGCTAGGGTTGCCAACCTCCAGGTGGGGCCTGGAAAACTCCTGTAATTACAGTTGATCTCCAAATGACAAAGTAGTTCCCCTGGAGAAAATGGCTGCTTTGGAACGCAGACTCTGGTGCATTATATTCCACAGAAGTTATTCCCCTCCTCAAATTCCACCCTCCTAAGGCTCTGCCCCCAAATCTCCAGGACTTTCACAATCCAGAGTTGGCAACCCTGCCTCGGACCAGCAAGTAGGATTGCCAGGTCCATGTTGGAAAATACCTGGAGACTTTGGGGGTGGAGCAGGGTTTGGGGAGGGGAGGGGCCTCCGCATGGTACAATACCATAGAGTCCACCCTTCCAAGCAGCCATTTTCTCCAGGGGAAAAGCAATACAAGATAACCACCGGAAGCAATAAAACTTTCACGCAAAGCGTGTAAATATGTGTTTTTAGTGAAGTAAAACAAAAACAAAACTAAGGAACACCGAGCATTCTTGAAATTTTCCCCACAAAGTATCTCAGCAGTCACAAAGAATGATAGCCTCTTCAAATAGGACTTAATGAAGACATGGGTGAAGTCTTTAAATTCTTAGTGTTCCACTCGTGATGGGACAGAGAGAATAAGGAACCGCTTTTAAAAGGACTCCTCACAGTTTCAATAGTTCTTCCTCAGCCTCTTTCTCTCGATGTTACATGGAGCCACAGCTCTACTCCTTACAACATGGATCCACGCGTGCTCTAATTTGCTGCAACCCTGCCTTGAACCAGCAATTAGGATTGCCAGGTCTGTGTTGGAAAATACCTGGAGACTTTGGGGGTAGAGCTGGGAGAGGGCAGGGTTTGGGGAGGAGAGGGGAGGGGCCTCTGCATGGTACAATGCCATAGAGTCTACCCTCTCAAGCAGCCATTTTCTCCAGGGGAGCTGAACTCTGCCAGCTGGAGTTCAGTTGTAAAAGCAGGAGAGCTCCAGGCCCCACCTGGAGGCTTGGAAACCCTACCAGCAAGCCACAGTGTGTTTCTAGCGCAGGTTCCACATTCATCTTGAATGCCATTGCTTTCATTTCACTGTGTCTAGAGCTTTGAGTGAGCTGTCTGTTTCTCTACTTAGGTAAATTCTACTAAAAAAAAAAGAATGAAGGGGGGGGGGGAGGTAAATAAATGGAAACTTGTGCTTCTGAGCACTAGTGCTGATGTTACTCCAAGGATTGATGCCTTATGTCCAATTTGCGTGAAACTAGAAGTAAGGGTTGTAGATAGGGTTCCCATTTGTCCAAATATGGCAGGAAACCTCCAGGTCAATTCAGCTCTTGGCTGCCGATGCTTGCCCAATGGTGGGTGGAAACTGGGCCAAATCAGAGACAATCGTTCCACTCTAGATTCCCTATTGGAGGCTGGTAACCTGGCAACCAGCAGGAGGGTTGTGAGAAGGGAATGGCATTCTGGAGAGGAAAATTAAAAACAGAAAGAAAGAAGCTCTAGGAATTGCAGAAAGTTCATGGCAATTGTACCATAGAGTTTCTGGTGATTCCTAGAGATGTCCTTGTCACTTCTAGGTAGCTCTAGGAATAGCCAGTTACTCTATGGTCAGAACTTACTGTAAGTAGATAAGGGCTTATTTTTTAAAAATTTTCTCCGGGAATACTGTCCCCACCACAAACCTCCCACTGATAGCCAGGTTACCGAACCTCCATTGGGGGATCTGGAATTTTCCTAGAATGACAAGAGATCTGTTTTCTAGGAGGAAATGGCAGCTTTGGAGGGAAACTCTAGGGCATCACATCCCTGCTGAACTCTTTCTCAGACTCCACCACCTCCAAATCTCCAAGCATGCCTCAAGATAGAGTAGGCAACCCTAGGAGAGTGTGTGTGTGTGTGTGTGTGTGGGGGGGGGTTAGTTAAAAGATGGAGGTCCTAACTCAGGCTAACCTATGGATTTTCATGAACTGTATACATCCTCCCCTCCTCCCACTCATCGAATCACAGAGTTGGAAGGGGCCCTACAGGCCATCTAGTCCAACCCCCTGCTCAATGCATGGTCAGCCTAGAGCATCCCTGACAAGTGTTTGTCCAGCCACTGTTTAAAGACTGCCAGTGAAGGGGAGCTCACCACCTCCCTAGGTAGCTGATTTCACTGTTGAACAATTCTTACTGTAAAAAAGTTTTTCCTAATATCCAGCTGGTACCTTCCAGCCCTTAATTTGTGGAGAGCCAGTTTGGTGTAGTGGTTAAGTGTGCGGACACTTATCTGGGAGAACCGGGTTTGACTCCCCACTCCTCCACTTGCACCTGCTAGCATGGCCTTGGGTCAGCCATAGTTCTGGCAGAGGTTGTCCTTGAAAGGGCAGCTGCTGTGAGAGCCCTCTCCAGCCCCATCCACCTCACAGGGTGTTGTTGTGGGGGAGGGAGATAAAGGAGATTGTGAGCCGCTCTGAGACTCTTTGGAGTGGAGGGCGGGATATAAATCCAATATCTTCATCTTCATCTTCTTAATTTAGACCCATGATTGTCTCTCCTCTGCTGCCAACAAGAACAGCTCCCTGCCCTCCTCTAAGGGACAGCCTTTCAAATACTGAAAGAAAACAACCATGTCCCCCCTCAACTTCCTCTTCTCCAGACTCAAGTCAAGTTCAAGACCTTTAATGTGTGAATCTCTTCCGCATCTCTCTCACCTTCTTTTTGCACTATGTGGTCCATGCTAATCCTCCAGACTGTACTCTGGAGGATTAATTCCCTACTCCTCCACTTGAAGCCTGCTGGGTGACCTGAGAACAGTCTCAGTTCTCACAGAACTCTCTCAGCTCCACCTGCCTCACAAGGTCCTTGTAGTGGGGAGAAGAAGAGAAAGGTGATTGTAAACTGCTTTGAGACACCTTAAGATGCAGAAAAGCAGGGTATAAAAATCTACTCTTCTCTTCTTCTCCATATGAAGCCTTGGGCCAGTCAAGGGTAAAAGGTATGGTTCTAAACTCACTTTGAGAACTCACTTTCATTCAGGGCTCCCAACATAACCCCAGGATCAAACCCGAGTCCATTTTAACCAAGGTTAGCAATGGGCATGTGCAACAACAAACCAGAGGTGTGTGTGCTAATTTGTGCGTGTGGGCTGGATTTGTGTGCAAGAGAAGATTGCCAGCTCTGGGTTGGGAAATCCTTGGAGAGCTGAAATTGGATCCTGTGGAAGACAAGGTTTGGGAATAGGAGGGACCTCAGTGGGATATAATGCCAGAGAGTTCACCCTCCAAGGAAAAGGAAAAGTCCCCTGTGCAAGCACCAGTCGTTTCCAACTCTGGGTTGACGTTGCTTTCACAACGTTTTCATGGGGTGGTTTGCCATTGCCTTCCCCAGTCGTCTACACTTTCCCCCCAGCAAGCTGGGACCTTGGAAGGATGGAAGGCTGAGTCAACCTTGAGCCAGCTACCTGAAAACCCAGCTTCCACCGCGGATTGAACTCAGGTCATGAGCAGAGCTTAGGGCTGCAGTACTTCAGCTTTAACACTCTGTGCCATGGGGCTCTTTCACCCTCCAAAGCAGCCTCTTTATCCAGGGGGGTCTGATCTTCGTAGCCTAGTGATCAGTTGAAATTATGGGAGATTTCCAGGCCCCTAGAAGTTGGCAGCTATGGGGCCCCTCTGAGACTCTTTAACATAGAGAAAAAGTCAAGTAGAAACACCTACTGTTCTTCTATTTCTGTCAGAATCATGAATTTAAATATGCATCTTTGTATGAAATGAACTTGTCTACAAATTTGTACTTAATTTGGGAAGGAAGCTATGTAGAAATACTTGTGGAATTTGGCAGGCGCGCACATCAGAATATCTTATTATGCACATAAATCAAGATTAAACTGGTAAAAGTACAAAATCATAGATTTTACATCAGGTTTTCACACCTCTATTTATAACGTTCATATGAAAATGTCTCTTGGCAGCTACTGAATTTATCCAACACAACATCAGATTTCTTTCAAGGATATACCCCAAAGGAACACGGACAAACTCTTCCAATTACAATCCTCAAGAATTCTGGAATGTTGGGTGCCAGCTAGGTAGGTGTGGTGATTTAATGTAATGAGATGTAATGTCATTTTTTTTGTTAATCTACTCTTTACATTTAGTGAAATAAGTTTTTAGTAGGTCAAATGGGGTCCTTCCAAACTCTTTGTTATTGAGAACATGATAATGTAAGAACGTGGGCCAAACTCCCACTGAAGTCAAGGGGATGTAAGTAGACATATATTGATGTGGATTTCTGGACAATTCATGTTTTGTCTCTAGAGCTGCCATTTCTGGATTGTGAAATGCTTGGTGATTTTTTTGGGAGGGAGGGGTATCTAGGAAGGGCAGGGTTTGGGGAGGGGAGGGCTGTCAGTGGGGTACAGTGCCATCTGTTCTGTTGGGCATAAGAACATAAGAGAAGCCATGTTGGATCATGCCAGTGGCCCATCCAGTCCAACACTCTGTGTCACACAGTGGCCAATATATGGGTGTGTGTGTGTGTATACACACACACACACACACACACACATATACTGTGGCTAATAGCCACTGATGGACCTCTGCTCCATATTTTTATCCAATCCCCTCTTAAAGCTGGCTATGCTTGTATGGTTGAGGGCAGTATCGGGTAGTTAGCCAATAGGCCAATAGGGTACAGCAAGTTTTGGCCTCCCCCTCCTTCCCTTCTCCCCTTCAGAGCCAGTTGGGTGTATGGTTAAGAGCAGCAGGGTTTGATTGCTCACGCCCCCACACAGGGCCGGCTCTTTCACTAGGCAGCCTGGGTGCAGCCCTGGCAAGGGTGCCAGTGCGAGCCCCGGGAGGGCTTTGGGATGGCCCTCCCACCCGCCCTCACCTCTGTGGTGAGGGAAATACCGGTGAAAGCGGCTGCGGGGGAACCACACGCCTGTGCTGCAGAGTGCGCCATGGGGCTACCCATCACTCTGCTGGCTGCGTCAGACGCAGGGGCAGAGCTAGGGCAGCCTCACAGCACGCTCCGCAGCGAAGGTGCATGGCTGCTCCCCGCCGCTTTCAGAGGGAGCAGGGCACCCTGCCTAGAGTGCTGTTCCACCACGAGCTGCCGCTGTCCCCCCACCCCCGCATGTAGCCAGCTGGGTGACCCTGGGTCAGTCACAGTTCTCTCAGAGCTCTCTCAGCCTCACAGAGTGTCTGCTGTGGGGAGATGAAGGGAAAGGAGAATGTAAGCCACTTTGAGACTCCATGTGAAAGGAGGGGTGTAAGTCCAATCTCTTCTCTTCTTCTTCTTTCTCCCCTTTGTTCCCTTCTTCAGATGTTTTATATCACCCCTTTCTATGTGTTTTATGCTGTCTTAAATATTAGCTGATTTACTGATTTTATTGTTATTTATTTTACTGATTTTATTGTAATTTATTAACTTATGTTGTACCTTAGAAGGTTTTATTGTACAGTTATGAACTGTTGACCTCCACTCCAAGTTGGTTTCGGGAGGAACAGGTTGCCAAGTCTGACTAGGGTTGCCAATCCCCAGGTGGGGGCAGGGGATCCCCTGGTTTGGAGGCCCTCCCCCCGCTTCAGGGTCGTCAGAAAGCGGGGGGAGGGGAGGGAAATGTCTGCTGGGAACTCTATTATTCCCTATAGAGTTTTATTCCCATAGAAAACATGGAGAATTGATCCATGGGTATCTGGGGCTCTGGAGGGGCTGCTTTTTGGGGTAGAGGCACCAAATTGTCAGCATAGCATCTAGTGCCTCTCCCCAAAATATCCCCCAAGTTTCAAAAGGATTGGACCAGGGGGTCCAATTCTATGAGCCCCAAAAGAAGGTGCCCCTATCCTTCATTATTTCCTATGGAAGGAAGGCATTAAAAAGGTGTGCTGTCCCTTCCAATGTGATGGCCAGAACTCCCTTTGGAGTTCAATGATGCTTGTCACAGCCTTGATCTTGGCTCCACCCCTAATTTCTCCTGGCTCCACCCCCAAAGTCTCCTGGCTCCACCCCCAAAGCCCCCAGATATTTCTTGAATTGGACTTGGCAACCCTAGGTCTGACTGAGCCTGTTCACAGGGAGGGCAGGATACAAATATAACAGGGAGGGCAGGGAGGGCAGGAAACAAATCACAGTTCACAGGGAGGGCAGGAAACAAATAAAATATCTGTGCACTTGGGGGGTGGAGCAAGGAGCAAATTTGTGAGGAGCACGATTGAACCCCAAAGGGAGTTCTTGTCATCACATTTAAAAGGGACTGAATTCCTTTTAAATTCCTTCCCTTCATTGGAAATAATGGAGGATGAGTCTGAGGGCACCTTCTTTCAGAGCTCACAGAACTGGACCTCCTGGTCCAATCTTTTTGAAACTTGGAGAATTCTGTTGAGGAGAGGGGTCAGATGCTATGCTGAAAATTTGGTGCCTCTACCGCCCCCCAGAGTCCCAGATACCCACAGATTGATTCTCCATTATACCCTATGGCAGGGGTGGCCAATGGTAGCTCTCCAGATGTTTTTTGCCTTCAACTCCCATCAGCCCCAGCCAGCATGGCTGATGGCTGGGGCTGATGGGAGTTGTAGGCAAAAAAACATCTGGAGATCTACCATTGGCCACCCCTGCCCTATGGAGACCCATCTTCATAGGGTATAATGGAGTGCCCAGTGAACATTTCACCCAGTCCTTATCTTCTGAAAACCCTGAAGCAGGGAGAAGGCCTCCGAATCGGGATCCCCTGCCCCCAACTGGGGATTGCCAACTCTAGGATTGGGTAAGAAATCAAATGAAATAAATAAATAGAGCCCACTCTCTAAAGCAGCCATTTTGCTCAGAAGAACTGATCCCTATAGAGTCTAGAGTTCAGCTTTTAATTTCTGGGAGATCTCTAAGCCCCACTTGGAGACAGACAGCTCATTGTCTGCCAAACCCTTACAGAGTTCAAAAGGAGCCATCAGAAAATTCCCCATTATGTTTTTCCCCCACCTTTTCTCCGAGAAGCTCAAATCAACGTCCATGGTTCTCCCCCACCCTGTCTATCCTCAGACAACAACCCTATGAGGTAGGCTAGACAGGGAGAGCAACCAACCCAAAGGCCTCTGGTAACTGAGTAAGAGGGATTTTTGATGGTGTTTAGTCCTTGTAAAGTCAATGGACTTAGAAGACCATAGGATTATTATGTGAGTTTCCTGTCACTCGGATCTTTTATGTGCTCACTTAGCCCTACTACATTTACAGCGTTACCCTAAGCAAGTCTACTTGGAATCCTACATAGGTCTATTTAATGGGGCTTACTCCCCAGAAGGTGTTTTTAGGATTGCACTGTTAAAGGGTCTTACTCATAAGCAGGGCTTTTTTTGGTAGAAAAAGCTCAGCAGGAACTCATTTGCATATTAGGCCACACCTCTGATGGCACCATTGTTTCACACAGGGCTTTTTTGTAGAAAAAGCCCAGCAGGAACTCATTTGCATATTAGGCCACACCTCCTGATGCCAAACCAGCCAGAACAGTGTACCTGTGTGTTCCTGCTAAAAAAAAAAGCCCTGCTCATAAGTAAGAGTGCATAAGTCTGCAGCTTTAGTTTTTGTGCTGTGGATTTAAAGTTTTATGCTACTGTATTATTGATTACATTTTATTGTGTGTGATCGATTTTTAAACGCTTTAATCTCTTCGCCTCCCAAGAAACCTTGTTGAGAGGCAGAATGTTAAATGTATCGAATAAATAAACATGTATATATATTTAAAAAAACCAAAACCTTATGCACGCACTTTTTGGGTGCTATGTCCCTTGAACAACAATGCTTCTAAAACAATGAAACATATAGAGTAGAACCTTATATACTCAACGCAGATCTATTAGTATGCCACACACATACAACTGCAGTATAGTTGTGGAAACAAGCAGGTTAGGATAGCCGTGCAACTCTTTTCTGTTATTTATGAAATCAAATTGGGGAAAGCAGTGATTTATTTGCAAAGAAGGAAATTCAAGGTGATTATTTAAATGGAATGTTATCGTTTGCATTACATTTCTCGACACACTCCATTAAAAAAAAACCAAACCCACAGATACAAGATTAGAGAATTCAGAAAGCTCTTGGAGATATTGCTGTAGCACTAGAGAAACAGGAACCCACAATAATGGTTCTAAATGACTTAATCAGTATTCATTCATATTAAGAAAATAGCTGCAATTTTGCTGTGTAAAGCAAATGATCGATACCCACGCAATCTAGAAGGTGAAAGAATGACAGCAGGAGCTCCTTGCACTCATGGAAATTCAGAAGTGCACAAAAATCTCCTGTGGTCAAGAGGCCGATCTGATTGTATGAGCCCTGCTGTAGCAACTTGCAATGTTGCAATATGAAGTCAATCACAGCATCCTTTACGCCCTATGTCCAATTCCACACCCTTCTAAGTGCGGCTATGTGAATTCATCAAGGAGAGGTCGTGGCTTAGTGGTAGAACATCTGCTTGGCATGCAGATGGTCTCAAGTTCAAACCCTGGCACCTCCAGTTAAAATGAACAGGGAGTTGGTGGTGTGAAAGACCTCTGCCTGAGACCCTGGAGATCTGCCACCAGTCTGAGTAGACATAGACAATATTGACCTCAATGGACTGATGGTCTGTGATTCAGTGTAGGGTAGCATCATGTGTCCAGGTGTCCACACTGGCTTTGGATAACCTAG
This sequence comes from Heteronotia binoei, assembly GCF_032191835.1. Classification (NCBI taxonomy): domain Eukaryota; kingdom Metazoa; phylum Chordata; class Lepidosauria; order Squamata; family Gekkonidae; genus Heteronotia; species Heteronotia binoei. The sequence continues at coordinate 108,042,084 of NC_083230.1, forward strand.
GTCATCCTTAAATCAGGGTCAGAAACCAGGGTCCGCTTCAACCCATGGCTTCAGATTCTGCTTAAAATAACTTTAAGAAGAATACTGTAGATTTATACCCCGCCCTTCTCTCTGAATCAGAGACTCAGAGCGGCTTACAATCTCCTATACTGGGGTGGCCAACGGTAGCTCTCCAGATTTTGCCTACAACTCCCATCAGCCCCAGCCAGCATGGCCAATGGCTGGGGCTGATGGGAGTTGTAGGCAAAATCTGGAGAGCTACCGTTGGCCACCCCTGTCCTATATCTTCTCCCCTCACAACAGACACCCTGTGAGGTAAGTGGGGGCTGAGAGGGCTCTCACAGCAGCTGCCCTTTCAAGGACAACTCCTGTGAGAGCTATGGCTGACTCAAGGCCATTCCAGCGGCTGCAAGTGATGGAGTGGGGAATCAAACCCGGTTCTCCCAGAGAAGAGTCTGCACGCTTAACCATTACACCAAACTGTGATGTAGCTCAGAGCTGCCCAAGACGCATTACTACAGAGCATATATCCCTAAGGCTAGCTTCCAGATTGTTAAGTAGCAATAACCAGGAGTCAGTATTAAAATCTAAATAGAGGAAGCACCAGGAAAGCAAATGGATGAAAAGGCATTCTCCCACTGTGTGATCATAGATGGGAACACCTCTTACGTCTTCCAGGATCCTAGATGGGGCTGCCAATTCCGAGCTCAGAAATTCCTCCAGAAGAGCCAGGGGGAGGGGGGATTTGGGTAGTGGAGAGATATTAGCAAAGTATAATGATATCAAATCCAGCATGTAAAGCAGCCACTTTCTCTAATCTGTAGTCTGAATGACACTTGTAATACCAGAAAATCTCCAGGCCTCACCTGGAGGTTGGCAATGACAACTCTAGTCCTAGGAGGCTTTGTCTTGTGAACTGTGCCTGTGCACAATACCTTATGTGTGACCACACTCAAAGCAAAGTAGTTACAGCTAAGAATTCTAGTGTTTTTCTTTTGTAATGCGCAGGGCATTTTTTGTAGCAGGAACTACTTTGCATATTAGTCCACACCCCCTGATATAACCAATCCTCCAAGAGCTTCCAGAGCTCTTAGTACAGGGCCTACTGTAAGCTCCAGAAGGATTGGCTACATCAGGGATGTGTGGCCTAAGATGCAAAGGAGTTCCTGCTACAAAAAAAAGCCCTGATAATGCGACTACCAAAAGGGTTTTTTTTGTAGCAGGAACTCCTTTGCATATTTGGCTACACACCCCTGATGTAGCCAATCCTCCAAGAACTTATAGGGCTCTTAGTACAGGGCCTACTGTAAGTTCTAGGAGGATTGGATCCATCAGAGGTGTGTGGCCTAATATGCAAAGAAATTCCTGCTACAACCCCCCCCCCCCCCCCCGAGCAAAACAATATTGAAGACAGCCAGTGGCACTAGCCTTAAGATCTGGCTTAAGTTACGACCTGCTTCTGTGATGTACAAAACCCACAACTATGAAGTAAGTAGAATCAAATCAGAAAACAAATATTAGGCAGTTACTACAAATTGCATAATCAGGTGGTGTTCCCAGATGCCCCCGATAGAAGTGGGGGTCCCCTGCTACCAGGCTCTGACCCTGCCCCCCCCAGCTGCTGGCCGGCAGAAAGAGGAAAACCAGGCCATGTTGCCAGTGTTGCATAGGAAGTGATGTCATCACGCCAGTGTAGGCTTGCCAATCCCCAGGTCCCAGCGGGGGTTCTTCCGCTTTCCCAGGCTCCTTCCCACCCCCAGTCAGCTGGCTGGCAGGGGGAAGCCTCGCCCCCAAAGCTACCATGTGACGTTCCCCCTCCAGAGGCTCCAGTCTCCGATTGAAAGGCTTCCTCTTGGGATGGGGTGTCTGTGTTACTTGGAAGAAGTTGGCTGCAACTCATGAGTAGAGAGACCAATCCCTCACTTCAGAGTCACCAAAAACGGGGGGGGGGGGACGTCTGCTGAGCACTTCATTATTCCCTATGTGGAGATCGATTATCATAGGGTATAATGGGGAATTGATCTGGAGGTTTTGGGGGCTCTGGGGGAGCTGTTTTTTGAGGTAGAGGCGCCAAATTTTCATTATAGTATCTAGTGCCTCTCCTCAAAGTACCCCCCAAGTTTCAAAACGATTGGACCACAGGGTCCAATTCTATGAGCCCCAAAAGAAGGTGCCCGTATCCTTCATTATTTCCTATGGAAGGAAGACATTTAAAAAGGTGTGCTGTCCTTTAAATGTGATGGCCAGAACTCCCTTGGAGTTCAATTATGCTTGTCATACCCTTGTTCCTAGCTCCACCTCCAATGCCTCCTGGCTCCACCCCCCAAAGTCCCCAGATATTTCTTGAAATGGACTTGGCAACCCTACGCCAGTGCTATCCGGATGACACTCTAATATTTGGACACAAACACTATGGTAGAAGCTGTTTATACCACAGAGTTTTTACCAAAATATTAGAGCATCGCAGCAACATTGCAGCATGATGATGTCATTTCCTGTGCAATGCTGGCAACGTGGCTGGGGCCTTCCTTTTTCTCCTGTTAAATCCCCGTCATCCCCCGCCAGTTGCCAGGAGAGACCTGACAATCCTATAACCAGATCATACAACATCAAGAAATTACAGAAGTGAACAGCCAAAAGTTTAAAGAAGGAGGAGAAAGGGAATTATCAAAGCTATCGGCAATCAGTTCCCAGAGCCTTATGGGTTGCAGGAGGTAGGTATCTAGCCACTTGATTAGCAATATGAGAGTTCTGGCTGCATAGAAGGTATAAAACTAACTGCTTAACAGGGTAGCCTTTACATTTGCATAAAAGAAGACTAATTAAAGAGTTCCTGAACTCAGTATGAAATCGGGTTGCCAAGTCCAATTCAAGAAATATCTGGGGACTTTGGGGTGGAGCCAGGAGCAAAGATGGGACAAACACAATTGAATTCTGAAGGGAGTTCTGGTAATCACATTTAAAGGGATCACGCTGCTTTTAAATGCCTTCCCTCTATTGAAAATAATGAAGGATAGAGGCACCTTCTTATAGGGTTTATAGAATTGGACTCCTGGTCCAGTCTTCTTGAAACTTGGGAGTTATTTTTAGAAGAGGCACTGGATGCTATACTGAAATTTGGTGCCTCTACCTCATAAAACAGCCCCTCCCTGAGCCCCAGATACCCACAGATCAATTTTCTATTATACCCAATGAGAATTGGTCTCCATAGGGTATAATGGAGTGCCCAGCAGACATTCCCCCCTCCTGCTTTCTGATGACCCAGAAGCAGGGGGGGGGGTGCTCCAAACTGGGGAATCCCCTGCCCCCATCTGGGGATTGGCAACCCTAGTATGAAAATTACAATGAAGAAAACCATGAGATAAAAATTCAGGAGCTCCAGCTGTATGTAGGCGGAGTCTTTCCTGGGGAAGAGTTCTTAAGAACTCCTAGTCAAATACAGCTTACTTAGAGGAGGGCAGGGACTCAGGAGCTGTTCCTATTGGCAGCAGAGAAGAGGACTCATAATAATGGGTTTAAACTAAGGGCAAGAAGAGACCGTTTGGATATAAGGAAAAACTTCTTTACCGTAAGAGTTGTTCAACAGTGGAGTCAGCTACTCAGGAGGTAGGTGAGCTCCCTGGCACTGGCAGTCTTTAAGCAGCGGCTGGACAAACACTGGTCAGGAATGCTCTAGGCCACGGGTGGCCAAATTGCTTAATTTAAGAGCTGCAGAAAATGCACCCTATAAGAAGGTGCCTCTATCCTTCATTATTTTCAATAGAGGGGAGGTATTTAAAAGGAGCGTGATCCCTTTAAATGTGATTACCAGAACTCCCTTCAGAATTCAAATGTCTCAGAACCACAAGACGTGAACATCAGATGTTTGAGAGTTGCAAGACAGCCAGGAAGGAAGGGAGGGAGGGAGGAAGGAAGGAAGAGGTGGAAAGAGAGCAACTTTAACTTTAAATGAATTCTCCAAGCCACTGGCTGGCATTGGTTGGAGAAGCGATCTAAAGAGAGAAATGCCTTCTCCAAGCTGGCCGATGGGGTGGTGGGGGCTTTGAGAGCCACATTATATGTGTGAAAGAGTCACATGTGGCTTCCGAGCCACAGTTTGGCCACCTCTGCTCTTGGCTGATCCTACATTGTGCAGGGAGTTGGACAAGATGACCCTGGAGGTCCCTTCCAACTCTATGATTCTATGATCCGCCTCCCAGCTCTGATTCCACCCAACAGCAGCAATACAATAACGGCACAAGATGGTGCATAGATTCATGATGCATGCATGCTCAGTAGGGCAAGGGACATGTCAAGCATTGTTGGCATGCTGCCTGCGAATGTCTCTGCTTTCTTCTCATAATGCACTGTGTGCAGCTCCCTTCTCCCTCTTCATCCTGCGCACAGCTCCGAGAAGTTACAGGGACAGCTTGAAATATGCATTATGAAATTCCTTTGCAGCCGAGCTTTTAAAGGGATGTTGTCTAGAGCCCGAGCACCAATTTTCAACCTCCCCAGTGATTACTTTTGTGCACGGAGACCCATGAATCAGGTTAGCTGTTTTCCAGGGTCTGCTGAGGGCTTCACAGTTTCTGTAAAAATGTGTTTACTTCCACTGATGGGAGTGAGGGTGGGGAGGAAACCCTTTCTAAATCGAAAGAGTCTCAAGAGAGTTGAGCCTGGGAAAGCAAAAAGTTCATGTCCGCTTTCCACGGCTGAGTCTTGTTGAAGCTGTCTGTGTACGTGGATCAAATTGGAGCTTTCTTGTACTTGCTGCTTTTTTGCTAGCCATGCAAAAATGCAGAACCAGAGGCGTTTCCGCTGCAGTTTTAAGTGGCTGTTTTGGAAGGGGAGATGAGCGCCTACCACTCACTTTTAGCCTTGTCCTGGATAGCTCAGGCTAGCCAGGGATGGACAAACTGTGGCTCAGGAGCCACATGTGGCTCTTTCACACATATTGTGAGACTCCCAGAGGTTGAGGAGGAACTTAATGCAGGCTTGCTCTCAAGTAAGTGTGCTTAGCATCAGGACCTCAGTCAGCCTCTGAGTGCTGACCCATAGGTAGGTGACTATTTCCACTGTGTGTGAAATGGGGAGGGAGGGGGGAATATGCAGGCTTGCAAGCTCTTCTCCACCACCACAGAGGTTGCCTGGAGATCTAGAGGAGAGAAAGAGAGTGCAAGAGACAAGGGAATCACTGGAAGGGGGGGATGGAATTAAGGAGGATAGTGCAGGGTTCCCCCTTAGTTTCATAGGTCTTTCAGGAGCTGTATTTACTAACCTTGGTATCAAAGCAAAGAGAGATGCATAATGATGCAAATAGTGGTCAGTGATTTATATGGTATATGTGGCTTTCCTCCTCCCACTAGTGCCAAAAAATTAATTCCCCACCCTTTACCTATGCTGGTCTTATGGAGACTGTTATTCCCAGCTTTAGTTTTTTAAAAAGTCTCCTTATAGCATGGTTGTGTTGTAAAGTGCACACATATGTATTTTATCTTTCTGTGCAGAGAAAGTGTGACGAGTTTTAATAAAGATGTGTTTGTAATATTTGTTCATGACTTGCAGCTCTCAAACATCTGGCTGTTATTCTGTGTGGCTCTTACGTTAAGCAAGTTTGGCTACCCCTGCTAGGCCAATCTTGTTAGATCTCAGAAGCTAAGCAGCATCAGCCCTGACTAGTATTTGGATGGGAGACCTCCAAAGAGTACCAGGGTAGTGATGCAGAAGCAGGAAATGACAAACTACCTCTGAATGTCTCCTGCCTTATGGGGTTGCTGTAAGTCAGCTGTGACTTAACATCACTTTTCACCAGCACCACTGATTTTTAAAAAGGGTAGTCATTATATGTATCAAGGGTCTTGTGGCCCTTAGCTATTACTCATTTATTTAGGAATTTATTTAAAACCACAATAAAGAAAAGCAGCAATAATAACTGAAGACCCAGAAGGAGTCTCAGAAAATATCTGGGGACTTTGGGGGTGGAGACTGGAGACTTTCCCAATCCCTAAAATAAATAAAAACACAGCAGTGCAGTTCTCCCAGATACAATCTTAATTTCTCAGCAGCTGCACTTTCACTAAATGAGGGTGAATACACACATACACACATTCATAAAGCAGCCAAAATAAACATAGTTTACAAGCACACACTTTTTTGACCTCACTGGGACAATTTACTCACAGGAGTTGCTGAATGTAACCATCTGCTGTATTTCAACCAACTTCTTCAGACTCAGGAAAATGAAAGGGAGCAGTCTAGGGGGTGGAGTTCTAGTTAACTACATTTTACTATACACACGGCTTCTGAAACAAATGCAAAACAAACGGACCATGCTGGTTCTCTTTCTTTCTTGCATGCTTCACACACTCAAGGCGAAGAGCCATGCAGCTTTCCTCCAGCTGAGATTTAAAGGTGCACACACGGTCCAAAACACAAGTAGTTTGCATGGTTCTTTTAAACTTGCGCAGATTTAAAGGCAGATCACGGCTGTTGAGACAGGGCTTCCCCCCACTGGCCAGCTAGCTGGTGGCAGGGAGGAGCCTATGAAACCAAGGGATCCCTCACCAGGACCTGGGGACTGGCAAGCCTAACTTCAGTGGGATATAATGCCATAGTCCAACCTCCAAAGTGGCCATTTTTTTCCAGGTGCACTGATCTCTGTCACCTGGAGATCAGTTGGAATACCAGGAGGTATGGTTGCCAAGACTCCTCCCAGAGGAGGTGGAGCTCCTCTGCCAGGCCCCGCCCCTTGCTGCTAGGGTTGCCAAGTCCAACTCAAGAAATATCTGGGGACTTTGGGGGTAGAGCCAGGATATTTTGGGATGGAGTCAGGAGCAAGGGTGTGACAAGCACAATTGAACTCCAAAAGGAGTTCTGGCGATCACATTTAAAGGGACCGTGCTCCTTTTAAATGCATTCCTTCCATAGGAAATAATGGAGGATAGGGGCACTTTCTTTTGGGGCTCATAGAATAGAACATCCTGATCCAATCTTTTTGAAACTTGGGGAGTACTTTGAGGAGAGGCACCAGATGCTATGCTGAAAATCTGGTGTCTCTACCTCAAAAAATAGCCCCCCTGGAGCCCCAGATACCCACAGATCAATCCTCCATTATACCCTATGGGAATCAATCTCCATAGGGTATAACGGAGTGCCCAGCAGATATTCCCTCCCCCTCCCCTGCTTTCTGACGACTCTGAAGCAGGGCGAGGTCCTCCAAACCAGGGGATCCCCAGCTCCCACCTGTGGACTGGCGACCCTACTTGCTGCCAATCAGCTGGCTGGCAGAGGGACTTACCAGGAGAGACAATGAGGGCCAGGCTTTATCGCTGGCAATGTGGCAACATCACTTCTGGCATGCACCAGAAGTGATGTCATCACATTGGCAATGTCCAGGTGATGCTCTGGTATCTAGGTGAAAACTCTATGGTAGAAGCCATTTTTATCATAGAGCTTTTGCCCAAATACCAGAGCATTGCCTGGATGTCATGGCATGATAAGTCATTTCCAGCATGTGGCCACATCACTGGTGACATCACCTGGGCCTCCCCTCTCTGCTCCTGTTAAGTCCCTCCCATCCCCACTCCAGTAGCCAGGAGGAGCTTGCCAACTCTATCAGGACATCTCCAGTTACCACCTGGAGGGTGGCAACCCTAACTGTATGTTTCTCAATGGAGTTCTGTTGATTGCTGACTCATCTTTACCTGCATACCTTCCCATTAAAAACGCTAAAAGTCCAGGGGCTGATTTCTATCGCAACTCTGAAAAATGGATTAACTAGGTGAAGATGAGGTTCTGATAGGGATGCCAGTCTCCGGGTGGGACCTGGGGATCCTCCAGAATTACAGCTCATCTCCATACTGAAGAAATCAGCTCTCCCGGAGAAGATGGATGCTTTGGAGGGGAGACTCTATGGCAGGGATGTCAAACATGCAGCCCAGGGGCCGAATCAGGCCCCCAGAGGGCTCCTTCCGACTCCTCCCCAGAAGATCTGAGCATGGCACTACAAGCTGTGGCAGGGCGGCTCAGGCTGAGTCGACTGAAATTGAATCCGACAAGGACAGAGATCCTGTATCTAAGTCGTGGCAATCCGGGAGTGGAGGTCTCATTACCGAGCTTCAATGGAGCGCCACATGTGCTTGCGCCAAAGGTTAAAAGCCTAGGAGTATTCCTGGATTCCTCCCTAACAGTGGAAGCCCAGGTGACAGCCACTGCCAACTCAGCCTTTTACCACCTTCGGCAGATAAGGCAGCTGGTCCCCTACCTTGAATGCAACGATTTGGCAACAGTGATCCATTTTACGGTCACCTCGAGACTGGATTACTGTAATGCCCTCTAAATGGGGCTGCCCTGGAAGCTTCAATTAGTGCAGAATGCTGCAGCCAGGCTGTTAATGGATCTCCCCTTATGTGAGCACATTCAGCCTGTGCTGAAAGTGCTGCACTGGCTGCCCATCGCATACTGGGTTCGTTTCAGGGTGATGGTTCTTAATTTTAAAGCCCTATGTGGCCAGGGACCTGCATATCTTCAGGACTGCCTTTCCCCACATGTTCCCCGGATAGCACTTCGGTCAGGGTCACAAAACCTGCTCTCAATCCCTGGCCTCAAAGAGGCCAGGCTTATGATGACCAGAACCAGGGCCTTCTCTGTTGTAGCTCCGAGCTGGTGGAACGAGCTTCCTGAAGAGGTTAGGGCCCTGCAAGAGCTCACACAGTTCCACAGGGCCTGCAAGACGGTGCTTTTCCACCAGGCATTTTGTTAATTAGATCACAGGCTACAACAGACTTTGAAACATCTGGACCACCTCTAGCATGACCCTAAGAGCTGTTTTATATACAACATCCAGCTGGAACAGCAGAATAGTTAAATTTAATACACAGCAGAATAGGAAGTCATCCATTTTATTAAACAGATTACCATCTAAGGATCAGTAGCACCTTGAATATTTTTAATATTTTTATGGTTTTATGTTTTTATGTTTTAGTTGTATTTTATGTTTCATGTGTTTCATGTTCATACATGAATATGTAAGCCGCCCTGAGCCTGCTTTGGCGGCGAGGGCGGGATATAAATCAAAATAAATAAATAAGTAAATAAAAATATCAGGCTCTCAAACAAGTCTGCATCCTTCTCCCTCTCTCTTGCTTCCTTCTGCATCACAACTTGCTTTGCCAGGCTTCCTCAATAGCACAGGAGGTACAGAGCAAAGCCTCTATTCTCTACATCCGCTGGGGGTCCTCCCTTTGGGAGGAAGGGGGAAGGGAGAGCTTGCTTTGCCAGGCTCTCTCAATCGCACAGCAGAGCTACTGAACCAAGTCTCTGAGGCTCCTCCCCCTCCTTGTCCCCTGGGGAGGGAGGGAGGGAGAGAGAGAGAGCCAGAGCTTCCTTTGCCCAGTTCCCTGGATCCCATGAGAGAGATACAAAGAAAGCACCTTTTTTTTAAAAAGGTGTCCTTCATAAAGTGTGTATCTCTGCTTCCTGGCATTACATTTTATGACACACATGGCCCAGTCCAACAAGGTCTCATTTATGTCAGATCAGGCCCTCATAAGAAATGAGTTCGACCCCCCTGCTCTATGGCATCATATCCCATTGAGGTCCCCATCCTCCCCAGGCTCTATCTTAAAATCCCCAGGAGTTTCCCCACCTGGATCTGGCAACCCTACCCCCTATTCCCTGCTGGGGGCCGGGGAGATTTGGCAATCCCAGGTTCCCTGAATGTTTTGCAACGGGCTGTGCAGCCCTAACATGAACGCACTCAAGCTGCAGGTTGATGAGATAACAAGGATGAACCCACTCATGGATTTTTGTTACACTCAAAAGCCGGGGTTGCCAGTCTCCAGTTGGTTCCTAGAGAGCTTCCTGAATTACAGCTGAACTTTGGACTACAGAGGTCAGTTCCCTTGGAGAAAATGGCTGCTTTGGGAGGAGGACTCTATCCTATGGCACTGAATCCATCCGAAGTCCCTTCCCTCTCGGGTTGCCAAGTCCGACTCAAGAAATAGCGGGAGACTTTGGGGGAGGAGCCAGGAGCAAGGGTGTGACAAGCACAATTGAACTCGAAAGGGAGTTCTGGCCATCACATTTAAAGGGACCACATGCCTTTCAAATGTCTTCCTTCCATAGGAAATAATGAAAGATAGGGGCACCTTCTTTCAGGGTGCATAGAATTGTATCCCCTGGTCCAACCTTTTTGAAACTTGGGGAGAGACACTTGATGCTGTACTGAGAATTTGGTGCCTCTTTCTCAAACAACAGCCCCCTCAGAGCCCCAGATACCCACGAATCAATTTTCCATTATTTTATATGGAAATAAGTCTCCATAGGGAATAATAGAGTTCCCAGCAGACATTTCCCTCCCTCCCTCCCTCCACTTTCTGATGGCCCTGAAGCGGGGGGAGGGCCTCCAAACTGGGGGATCCCCTGCTCCCACCTGGGGATTGGCAACCCTACTTCCCTCCCCCTCTCCCCGATTCTTCTCCACCAAATTTCCAGGAATTTTTCAGCCCAGAGCTGGCAACCCTACCTGCAGTAGAGAGTTTGGCTCTCTGTCTCTTGCAACAGAGTTGTTATATATCCTTTATCAAAGAGCTAAGAAGTGTGGAATTGTTTTCTGTGGCCCCAGAAGGTAGGACCAGAACCAATGGGTTGAAATTAAATCAAAAGAGTTTCCAGCTCAACATTAGGAAGAACTTCCTGACCGTTAGAGCAATTCCTCAGTGGAACAGGCTTCCTCGGGAGATGGTGGGCTCTCCTTCCTTGGAGGTTTTTAAACAGAGGCCAGATGGCCGTCTGACAGCAATAAAGATCCTGTGAGTTTAGGGGGAGGTATTTGTGAGTTTCCTGCATTGTGCAAGGGGTTGGACTAGATGACCCTGGAGGTCCCTTCCAACTCTATGAAGTAAAGATATTTGCTGTCGGGTTTGTCTAGGAGGATATTATTCCGAGTTTCATTTCGAGCCACTAAAATGGCAAGGCGTATAGGGTTGTAGAGGGCATAGTGATCTTGAAATCTAGTCTGGGTAATTAAGGAGCTAAAATGATTTTAGGTATTAAACCTCCCCCCGCAAGAGTCTTCCTGACAGTTTTAAGGATTTTATTATCGTATTTCCTTAATTAATGTATTAAAGACCCACTAGCAAGATGGAAATAATGAAGCCAAATGAAGGCTATGCGTGCTGTCAAAAACATAGCACGTTTTAGGTTACCATCCTTGAGTCTCTTTCAGGCACTTCTTTGAAGCAGAAGTGCAGGTATGAAATCGATGTGCCTGTTTTAGTAAAACACTAATTGAGATTATTATATGCAGTTGTTTAGCAGAGATACCACCCCACCCCAACACATGCACCTAGCAGACATTGCCTTGGTTTTCAGGTGTAATTGGGTAATAGGCAATGAATAATTTCTAATGATTAAAAAATGCTTTTGCAGTGCAGCTACAAAAGCTTGCAATTAAATAGGAATAATTAAAGCAATTAAAAACGTTAAAGTAATGGAGACCTTTAGCTTTCCTGACAAAAATGTCTTTCTAGCGATAAAATGCGGTTGGCCTCAGCTTTTCTTCAAACCTTGTCTTCTTAAAATCAGTTGAACCAAAAAAGCCAAATCTCCACATGCTTGCAAATGCCTATGTAGATGAGTTCCTCACCTCTGCCCCTTGTTACCAGAAATGCTGGGGGTCTCCTCTTCCTAGGGGGAATTAGCAGAGACAGACCGAGGTAGAGCTTTTTAGGAGTGAGATTCCACAGTGTATACCAGCACTAGTTCACACTAGACAGACAGACAGACAGACAGACAGATGGCTTTTTTTGAGCAGGAATTAGGGTTGCCAAGTCAAATTTAAGAAATATCTGGGGACTTTGGGGTGGAGCCAGGAGACATTGGGGTGGAGCCAAGATCAAGGCTGTGACAAGCATAATTGAACTCCAAAGGGAGTTCTGGCCGTCACATTTAAAGGGACGGCACACCTTTTCAATGCCTTTCTTCCATAGGAAAATAATGAAGGATAGGGGCACCTTCTTTTGGGGCTCATAGAATTGGACCCCCTGGTCCAATCGTTTTGAAACTTGGGGGATATTTTGGGAGAGGCACTAGATGCTGTACTGAAAATTTGGTGCCTCTACCTAAAAAAACAGCACCCCCCAGAGCCCCAGATACCCATGGGTCAATTCTCCATTATTTTCTATGGGACTAAATCTCCATAGGGAATAACAGAGTTCCCAGCAGACATTTCCCTCCCCTCCCCCACTTTCTGATGACCCTGAAGCGGGAGGAGGGCCTCCAAACCGGGGGATCCCCTGCCCCCACCTGGGGATTGGCAACCCTAGCAGGAATGCACAGGAACACAGTTCTGGTTGGCTTGGTGTCAAGGGGTGTGGCCTAATGTGTACA